>NC_051852.1:148256677-148862693 GCF_905115235.1 Hermetia illucens
TGCCAGTGCTGCTTTGAATCAGCTTAGCAACGTCCTGCCTTAGCGAGTCTCGCCGACGTTCCAGACGAATTTTCCATGGATCACTCAAACCAATAACACGAAAGCGAATCTTCTGACCTTGCAATCTGACAGCCGCAACTGCACAATAAACAAGTGATTATAGTTGCAGCAGCGACATATCAGCACACAGTCACCTCATTATTGACTTGAGATAGAATTCTCGGAGTTGCTGGAGATGCATAGATCCTGAGAATACCTGGTCTATGCAAAGGATCCATTTCCGAGAATTCTATATATGTTCTTTGGAATTCGTCCCGAACCTCAGCGCAAACCTCAGCTGGACGGTTGAGAATAGTGCTTCGGCGAATACTGAAACTGTTGCCTATAGTGCAGCGTGGTGTTTGGTCACCAGTTTCCACGATGACCTTAAGTCGAGATTGTGTCGGTGCGAGTAATAAAGCGGTTCTGGTGTGCGACTCGCTGCACCGTCACGTGCGCGAATTGCGGGGAAGACTCCATGAATCTCTGGTGCAACAAGGGACGGTAAGATGTTGTACCCACCCCCGCGATTATTTCGTAGTAGGAACGGATGATGAAGAGGTTCATTTCTTCAGTCCACTTCATCCGCTGCCTACGCGAACGTGCTGAAATGGTCGCCATAGATTGTGGCGAAACAGCTGCAGCAGGCGGAGCAATGCTTCTGGTCGCGTGGCGCCCAGACGTCGAATCACCCCACGACTAGTGGTTTTAATGTCGTGCTGTCCATTACGGGTGCCCGACTCAGTCACCAAATCAGACAACTCCCGCCGGTTATCCGTACGAGACCTCAAATTTCTCCTTCTTCTCTTTAGATGGATTTACAAGTTATACCTAACTGCCAGGTGTGGGGATAGCTTCCTCAGTGAGTAATCTGCAAGACTGCAAAGTTTCTGCACTTTCCTCACGTACCCCCTGAGACGCTGCGGTGGCGTATAGCCATTCAGACTGAAGCTATCCATGCCTCCTCCATTCACAACCGGGCTTGGGACCCGCTACGGCGGAGTTATTACAATTAGTACAATTATACAATTGTACAATTAGTAGTAGTAGTACTTTTACTTATATTACTTATAAAATAAAATAAGTCGAGAAAAAGACATACATAACTGAAGAACTAAGCAGGTAGGCATCTTCTGATTAAAGTTCTCATTTGTTTTATTGTCGGAACTAGTCAATACCATTGTGATGACCATTGTGCGTTTTTTTGCCGTTATGGGTTTTGTTTTTACTTTGTATGGACGGATGCGGTGATTGAGATGGTTCCCCGTCAGCCCCTCGATCTGGTTACCCCGGGTTAGAATCCCGGTTGCCTTGAATATTTATGTTGTGCTGGCCTGTTGCTGTAAGCTTATCACCTGCAAAGCATTTGATATGAAACTGAAGCCACAAAGAAATGAACAGGAGAAATACATATAAGGTATTTCGAAAACAAAATATTCGAGGCTCATATTTTGGCTGATAGCATTGATTCGAGATATTTAAATGGCTCAGCGCTCTCAGCTGTAGTAACCTGCCCAGAACTGAGCAGATTAAATATCTCCGGTCAATGCTATCAGCCAATGGAGAGAGTTTCACGCATTAATGCGACCTGAAGATGAAGTGGCATTGCACAACTGATGTTCTTTGTGATCGACGTATCAGCGAACATCTCAAATCTAAAATTTGCCGATCGTGGGGAAATTGCGAGAGAGGCGTCTTCGATGGTATGGCTACGTAATTCGCGTTAACGAGAGTGCATTTACCAAGATTGCTCTGAACATCGAAGTCAATGGTAAGCGACCAAAAGGTCGGCCGAAACAACGGTGGCTTAATTCATTAGATGGGCATTTAAAAGCCTCAAAATTGCATCCAGATCAGGCGTTTGATAAAATAAAATTGCGAAGCCGGTCAGGACGAGCCGATCCCGCTTGGGAACGGGGCAAAGGCTGAAGAAAAAGAAGAAGATGTGAGGAGCGACGAGCGCATGACAGCTCCGTGTCACATAGCTAAAAATTTCATTGCCCTCTAGTTTTTAGAGAGCGATTTAAATAAATCATTTGGTGGAAAGCCCTGTATTGATACTAGTCAGCCTCATACGCTTCACACTCTGAGTTAATTATGACGTCAGTATCTTATTTGCTTGGCTTTGAAAGCAGTTAGTTCGTGTGGAATTGCTAAGTTTGAATTGCTATAACTTTGGCGTTAATAAATGAAATTTAGCGGGTATATACGAAATATTGTCCTCTATCCTGGTACAAAATTTGGAAGTCCTAGGATGAATTTAAGGGGGGTTTTTCAGTAAATTTGTAAAAGTTGGTAATATACTATTGGTAAATTTATTTGAGCTTATATCGGAATGGGACAGATTTTGAGGCCTAAATTTTATCTAAGCACACCACCCTGATTATTTTTCGGGTTTTTAAGTTGGGTAGTTTCCGAAAATGAGTCCTATCTCACTTTAAGTGCGTACATTTTGACACCTCATTCGCGCACTTTGCAATTTACGACAAAATAGTTGCAGAAAGTACTAATCGAGACCTTTCATTTGATACCCTACACGACTATATCCGGTAAAAAAAATTTTTTGAATTCCCCTTTGCATGTATGGGGAGCCCCCATAGTGGAGTTTAAAACTCGCCTTATGCGTGGGATTTCATAGTTCCCATCTGTCCATCAAATTTCGTTCGGATCGGTTTAGCCGTTTTGGAGAAAAGTACGTGCGACAGACAGACAGACACTGAATTGATTTTACACAAAACGGAAAAGTACTAATTGAGCTCTTTCATTTCATACCTCATACGACCATATTCTGTGGAAAAAAAATTGTGCACCCCTTTTCCCATGCATGGGGAGCCTCCCTTAAACTCAACGGAAAGTGAAAGGTTCAACCGTTTCGGAGTAAATCGGATTTGACAGAGAAACAGATGGACAGACAGACAGTCATTGAATCGACTTTAATAAGGTTTTGTTTCACGCAAACCTTAAAAATCAATCTACGACAATTTTTTCCACTCCACAGGGATCACTTTAATAAATCCAAGCGTCGAATTGAATATTCTCTTTGCTACAAAATAAACACAAAATAGAACAGATGATAATGATTATTTCAATTCGGATTATTTGATAGTAAACTTATTTTCATGGAAATAGAAATGAACATTATATCGTAACTGTAAAATAATCCGAAACACAGGTATCGTTTTTCGGAGGTTATTCTCCTGCCTGACATGGAAAGAATTAATTCTCCAGAAATTTGAGCTGCATTCTTATGGTAGACAAGTGGTATATGTTAGTATCTATATTTGGGAAAAGCACATTGCGTTGCTTCTTCTTACTGCCATGGAAGAGTTGAATTCGCTAGGTTGGGGATGTGTGTATGTGTGTGTGTGGTGGGGGAGAAGCTTCAGCTTCTGAACACTCAGGCCGTGTTGGTCCATTGTACTCGCCACCCCCGTCTAACGGAATATTCCGGATTCGTTAACGTATCGCAAGATTTCCGTTATGGATGTGATGCTACCCATCGCAACTGGAGAACAACGACACCGAAGATCTGATGCCTGCTGCGGCCATAAGCGGGGCATTCACATAGAAAATGTTCCGTGGATTCCGCTTCGTCATTACAGGAGGAGCACGTATTATCATGAGCAATTCCAATTCTGAACATATGCCCAACTAGTGAATTATGGCCTGTCAGAATGCCAACAAAGCATCTGCAAGTTCTCCTGCTTTTCGACAGGATAAACTTTGCGGTACGCATGTTCGGTTCTGACAGGAAAAGTTTGGTGTGTCGAGCAGTATTTAGGCTCTGCCACCTATCATTGTGGGAAGCTTGTTCCCAGTTTTTGAAAACAGACTTAGCCAATGCTACTGATACTCCAATTGCTGGTTCTGAGTTCAAACGGTTTCTGCATTCCTGAACGATTTTCGAGGTGATCAAAAGACTACTCAACGCCCTTAATGTAGCACCTACCTTTAACCGCTCGTCAATCACCCAGTTTGCCGCCCTTAGGATCGCATCAACTTCGGCTTGAAAAACCGTTGCATATTGTCCCAAAGGATAAGCCCACCTCTCGTTTTTATTCGAGAGGTAGACTCCGGCTCCAGAACTTTCTTCTGTTTTTGAGCCATCGGTGTAGAAGACTTCCGTACCACATGAGGCCTGAGTCCCCATGTCGAGGCAAAGGTCCGTCTGCACAGCCCATAAGCTATGAGAGCTCGTTTCATCTTTACCTCTACATGTTTGTTCCAAAGTAGTTTTTTATCTAAAGGGACTCCCAGATATTTCAACTCTTGAGTTGAAGGGTAGTACCCCTCATCTCAGGGAGGCAAAGTCCATCCAGTTTTCTCCTTTTTGTGAATAATACCATTGTGGTTTTATTTGGATTAACTGAAAGACCATGTTTGGGGCACCAACTCTCAACGGCACGTTGTATATTCCTACATACCGTTCCAAGATTTCGATCACCAGCAAGCACGGCGACGTCATCGGCATAAGCTTGAGCGTGTATTGGGACATTTTACAGTTCGCATAGTAGTGAATCGATCAGCATACTCTACAGAAGTGGCGAAAGCACACCTTGGGGCAGCCCTTCGTTGCTTCTGCAGTCAGATAGCGATCGACGCCTCCTCAGCGCACAGCAATTTCTGCGTTAGAATAGCATGGATCCACTTAATTAAAGCATCATCAACACCATGCTCTCTTGAAGCATCACAAAGTTTTTGAAAAGGCGCAAATTCAAAAGCCCCTTCAATGTCCACGAACACCCCCTTCGCGTATTCATCATTCAAAGTTGCATTCTCTATCTTTGTGACCAAAGAATGAAGAGCAGACTCACAGGTTTTTCCACGCTGGTAAGCATGTTGGTTTTCATTGAGTGGATGCGACTTGAGTGCGTTTCCACGAATGTGACGCTCCACCAGTCTCTCCAAACTTTTCAGCAAGAATGAAGTCAAGCTGATCTGTCTGAAGTTCTTTGGATTAGAGTAGTCATCTTTCCCAGGTTTCGGTATGAAGACTATCTTATTCTTTTATCAAGAGAAAGGCACATAGCCCAGAGCAAGACATCCTCGAAAAATATTTCTTAGAGGTTGCTCTAAGTGCTCCATACCCTCCTTTAGCATTGCCGGATAGATGTCATCCATGCCAGGTGCTTTGAAATGTTCAAAGGACAGTATGGCAGCTTTCACCTTTTCATGGGTAACAACCGCTTTCGCAGTGTTCCAGTTCCCCTTGCAGTACTTACGTGTTGAAGGGGTTGCAAGAAGCGTCACCTCTCCCCCTGTCACTTCTCTCACCCGTTCGCCCGGGTAGTTTACTTCCAGGAGGGTCTGTACTGAATCCACTCTGGAGCTCGCGAAAGTACCGTCGGGTTTTCTAAGAGAGTCCAACTTGGCCGACTCATCTCTTTTGAGGAAACTGCACAGCCTTGAATTCTCTCTTTCACCTCCCAGTTCCTCACAGTTCACTCTAAAGGAGTCTTGTTTCGAACACCTAACGAGGCTCTTATATTCACGCTATGAGTTCCTGATATTCAACCAGTCTTCGTTCTTATTACTTTTGCAAGCCCGGTTCAGAATTCGCCTGGTTGATTTCCTGAGTTTTTGCAGTTCCCGGCGCGCACCCTACGTTCGCGGTCATCAGACCAGCTGAAGTGATAAAATCAAACAACTTTTCTCCTCTAGGATTGCAATTCCTACTGCCCCAACAAATATGCTGAGGTAAGGGGATACTGCGTGACGTATCCGATTATCATTTGTCGCGGAAACCCTAATTGACTTTTCGTAAACTTAAACAGAACATTTCTTTATGGAGTTGGTGGGGACTTTCACCGGTTAGGTAAAAACAGGATACCCCCAATAGTGATGATATTTTAGAGAAAATATGATTGAATAGTGATTGAGCTTATAGTAAAAAGCACATAAACTATTATCCAAGGTCACAATATACGATTAATAGTGGAAAGTTCCTTTCCAACAAAGCCTTTTATCTGCTCCCTAATATCCGCTCGCAAACAATGTAATCAATGAAATTCCTGACCCAGATTCTTAAAATAACCAAACACATCGATATTTTCAACACATCAATTTCGTCTCGTTGTTATCCTTTATCCCGTAAGTAGTCATGGTTGTGCTTATTACCGGCAGTCCCACCCCCACCCTCATAAAGTTCAATTTCCAATTAATGCAATTTATTATTTTCCGGAGCCTACAATTTTTTCCATACTCTCCCGAGGCACAATATGATTTAAAGTTTCAATAAACCATATTACATTGACTTTTGTAGGTCGTAGCCCCTTTTGGGAGGCTTTCAAAAATAGTACTGAACTCCCGTGGAAAGGTCGCGCACATTCACATAGACAAGCTTAAATAGGTTCCTACTTGGATGAAAGATACGCGAGAAGATGTTGGCTTTAAATTACAAATTCTTCCCTTGCATATTGGCGTAGTGGAGAAGTCACGGCAATCTAGTCTGTGCTACTGAATTTAATCTTTTTTTTGTGTTTTTTGGGGCTTTTTTCACATTTTCCGCTGTGCTGTCGAAGGAGTCGCTGAGGTAGCAGATATTATTTTGAGTGTACGGATAACAGCCCCCTTTTCGGTGTCGCTGCACGAAAATAATGTAGAGGAGCGCACATATCTGTTGTACACGTGAAATACATAATTCATTATTTTCTTTGATGTTGATAATATGCATCGGCGGATTTTGGTATCTTATTATTTGCGTATATTTTAGGTAGCAAAGATTTATTTGAGGAATTTGCCAAGATACTTTTAGAGTTTATTTATGCATTCCTATTCGGTTTGCAGTTAATTTCGCGAACATTTTACACTGGAAGCTTTCTCGAGGTTCTGCAAGTTAATTTGTATGAATCATGTCAGAAGAAAAAATGATGATGGTATTTGTTGCAAAGTAAAAATTGAAATGATTTTAAATTTGCACGAGGATATCACTACTGCCAGAGAAGAAACGCGACCATCGGTTAGCACCTTTTCAATTAGATGGCAAAGGAGGGGCACAATGAACCACGAAAGTTGGTTTTACCCATAGCACCCCACCTGAAACTTTTTTCAACTTTTCATTTTTAAGGTTTTGTGTAAAACACCAGTTTCATTGACTTTAAGGCCGCCTATGATAGCATAGTCAGGGTAAAACTATGCACGGCCATTAGAAATTGATAAGACAGACTAGGCCGACTCTGACCTCTCCGAGGTCAGTTAAAAGCACCAGGATCACTCTCGATACCATTCAACATCAACAACGGTCTACGACAAGGGGATGCCCCATTGTGCGTCCTCTTTAACCTGGCCTTGGAAAAGTGATCCGTGGTGCTAAGGTACATGCGAGCGGTACGATCCTCTTTAAGTGTACCCAATTACTGGCCTGGAAACTTATCACGAACTCCGGCGAGCGGAGAAGCGACTTCACAGACGGAAAAAGGAAGCCTGGGAGAACCAACAGGTCTGTGAACTCGAAAAGTACAGGGAGTACCCGCATCAGGCGCGGAAGTTTTACCAACAAGTCAGCAGGATGAAACCTTACACACCTCGATGTTCATCCTGCCTAGACAAAGAGGGAAATCTGATTTCTGACTGAATGGGCATATTGGAACGATGGGTTGAATACTTTGATGAACTACTGAACAACCAGAACATCGGCGAGTTGGAGGTCCCGCCAACTGAAAACGACGGACAAATACTGCCACCATCAACTACAAGAGAAACAGTCCGAGCAATTCATCGGCTATAAAATCATAAGCCGCCAGGAGCTGATGGAATTACAGCCGAATTGGTTAAATATGGAGGCGAACAATTACACCAAATGGTTCATCAACTTATGCTCAAGGTATGGGACAGCGAATCAATGCCTGACGACATTATCTGTTTCATACATAAAAACCTTCGGGATTACGAAGTCAGGTAAGCGGTACATCAACCGAGATATTATACTTAGCTTTGAAATGATGATGTTGAACTGAAAGTCCGTGAAAAGAAACGCCTCTACCACAAATTTCTCGACGATAATACACCGACCAATTGGCAAATTTATAAGAATGTCATATTCTGTTCATCATTGCCATTTTAATTTCAGTTTCTGCTCTTGCTTTGCTGTGAAAAACATCCTGAGTAAGAAGACGCATATGTCACATATCTCTTTCGTTTTCTTCACATATCTTGTTGACGTGACATGATTCACATTCTATAGAACAGCAGCACGTCTCATATTGCATCCGCCCAAGGCTACTTCCACTGCTGTCTTCATGTCATCTTCAACAAAGAGTCCTGTCGATTTCGCACCGCTGCTCAGAGGTGGGGGTGAAGAATACGGGGTAGCAACTCTGTCGGCCAAACCAAAACCAAGTGGTCGAGGAAAACCTCCATAGTGGTGGTACCGTAAGACGTTGTATCATATTGGTTTAGTGGCTGTGTTATACTAGGGGAATGCTCCAAAGGCCTAATCAGGGCGATCAGACCCGAGTCTCCATGGGAACTCATCTGAAAAGGCAGTAGGTTACGAACCCTTACCAGAGGTATATCGGTACCATAGGGACCGGAATTACAGGATTATTCCTGTTGCATGTGCGTTCAGCTCGGTTGTTGCGGTTGTCTCCCTAGTGAGAGTTTCATGGGGGTTGTGGTTGTGTTCAAGCGAACGGAGACATTCGGGCCTGAAATGTGGTGTTGCGTTTAAACACGTACCTTGCTCCATAGCTCGGTAGAGATTTAGGTAGGTTTCGCATCCACCAGTATTAATGCTGAGCCATGCATTCAGTGTAGACTTGTATCGTTATGTTTGCCTTAGCGGGGCTCTGATTGTGGACACAAAATCAATTCGTGTCTTAAAAAGACCGGTTAGGTCCACGCGAAGGGTACCCACGAAAATCTACAGAGACTAACGTCTGTCGATTTCGTACCATTTTGAGATAAAATGAAAAACAAAAACAAATGCTTACTGCAAAAAGAAAAACACATGGAGCACAATAAAACACTCATGAGGCTCCATTAAACGTTTCAATGTGCTCCGAATGCCTCTGTTTCAACCAATCCTGTACGAGCCATTTTGAAATCGTTCACTCGATGCGATGAACGTGAAGAGGTAGAAAGGCTAAAGTCGGGCAAAATCTTAAGAGATACTTGCACAATAGAATGTTATAAGAGCCGATTGAATAATTACTATCTTTTAAATGTAAAATCCGTTTGATTAAAAATTCATTGTGCCGCACTCTCCCCTAAACTATTATTATTATTATTCTGTTAAGGGAAAGTCGCACCGCGTTCTTGAAGAACTATTGTGCCCCTTTTACTGGTTATAGTGTACGTATTGATCATACCATCTCAAGCAGGCCTATAACCGTTAGGAACTTTAGTATGTTCCCTACTTCTAGATCTTTCAGCTTTGCATCTGGTATTAAGTGTTCTCCCAGATACCTCGATCTACTTTGCACAAGTGCCGGACACTGTCCCAGGACTGCAGGCAGTGTCCGTAGATATCCCTAGCTTCCCTAGGTGATAGTTCAGCCGAAAATGACCAGTGAGAATTCCCACTATGATTCGGAGGTCCTTTTTGGTGAGGTTTAAGCAATCCTCTGTGCATATGGGTTCGTATCTCCCAATAAGCACCCTGGACTGCTCCATCCCTGGTAGGCCCGCCCAGTATAGTTCCCTCAACCGTTCCTCTTCATTTCTTAGATTCATAGCCATGAAACCGTTTTCGATTTCACAGAAGGGTTCTGGCCCGTGTAAAGGCGTCCCTACTATTTGGCTAGTTCGTCAGATCCCCTAACCTACCAAGGTTATATTCTTATACTACTGTGTCCAAAAAGTATGACCAGTTTTTTTTTTTTTTTTATATAGCGTGACCGAAGCGGCTCGCAGATGTTATACGCTCCCTTTTATAATTTGCAAAACACGACAAGGGCACAAATTATATTCAACGTAAGCCCGCCCACAGTTCAGTTCAAAGCTTGGCCAGAGCTAGACAATTTTTTTTTAGGTATTGGGGAGTCCTAAATCCGCATCTACTTGATGTCGGACTGGATCAAATGCCCCCAGGGCAGAGGTGAGGTAGCATGTGATGAGTTGCCTCTGCCCTGATAAGAAACCGTAGCCGTCTTCGTCCCTATTTTAATTTTCGAAACTTGGGTGTTATAGCCAAAAAGAGCAGCCCGTGGACCATTCGGCTTGTAAGCCAACTGGAGTGTTGTTATCCTGAGAAATGAAAACACCGCATTAAGTGCTTGAAAGGATGCTGTTCCTTCTACGAAGTGCACCGCTGCCTTAACAATGTGCTTTTCCCTTAAGTATTGTTTGACCTCTTTGACAGGAGACGAAAGCAGAGAGCAGACTCGATCAGAATTAATTCCTTCTTTCGTCTTCCTTTCATGTAAATTCAATTCGTCAGTTCAAATGTTGCCAAATTAATTATTCTTCCGAGGAGGAGATCTGATTGGCTATTTTCAAACTGAGTTTTTCTAAACCTATTCGAATCGTTATTTTCTTAGTCTCCCGTGCCTTTCTCTATTTTCCACTACATCTTCTGGTGGTGTAAATAATTCTTAACGGGAATGTATCATTATCAATATTATCTCCATTAAAAGTGATCAAATTTAGCATTAATAGTTCCTCATAATTGTTAGCCAATGGCACGTGCGCTGAATAATTTAATTCAGTTGAGAGTTCTTCCTTATTCTTTTGTACTATATACCTGTAAATTAGTGTTGTATGAAGTTACGGAACCAGGAACTACCCTCTTTTCTTAATCGCCGGAAAGTGTTGGATTGCAACCTCTCCCGTATGTAAAAGCTAAAACTAAAAGGACATGTTCTCTTTCTTTCAAGTTATATTACTTCGATAAAACCACCTGAATGATTATCATCCTAATAGATAGGAATAGGATATGCGTTCTGCTATTCACCTTTTGGTTAGTAAACCTGGCGGCCCAAATGTTGTTCTCCCTTAAAATGTGGTCTTCAGTGGCCTCTATCGTTTATTATAAACATTGTTTCCGGCGTGCATATATTGCAGCATTGTTTGTTACTCATATACGCTTCGTTGGTAAACAGCAATAGATTCCCCCATAACCCATAACACCAGGAGGATATGAGGGAGTCTTACTGATGTTGGATCGAACAAACTGAAAATAGACCGTCTTTCTGGTCTAGAACCCAAATTTAAAAAAACACAAAAATTAGATTAACCTTAGCCAGCTTAGGTCTGAATTCATTAAGCAGCTTCTAACATGAATATAATTTATAGCCAACAGCATTCAGTAACCACTTCGGTCACGCTGCTCCCAAGGCAGAACCAGGGGCAGCGTCTCATTAGTTGCCTCCGCTCTAAACGAAAGGACTAATAAGAAAACCTTCGAAAAAAGGGACAAAAATTACAAAATCGTCGGACTCCCGGGAAAGATACGTTGATCGGTAGGGAGATTCCAGAAATTGTACAGAAAGGCTGGCAGGAATTTGGGAAACTGAAAATTTTTACGACTCCTAGCTCGACAAATGGTGATCCCTTTCGAGAGCCATGTCAGCGTCTCTCCTGTTATGCACATCCAGGAGAAAACTCTTAAATCTATTGTTGATCGCGAAGTGGTCGATCTGATTGTTTGTACTGCATTGGTCAGTTAAAACCCAATTGACCTTATGGCAGGCTCTGTAATCGAACAATATACCACCCGTGACGAGGCGGAGGAAGTTGCAGAAATCCACGACCTCCCACCGTTACCGTTACGTTCGCCAAGACCATGTTTTCAAATCTGAGGAAGGTGTTGTCAGATCCCACTTTGGCATTCAGATACCCATCGCGATCACAATGTCACTTTTAAGAAGCCCCTCCTGAACCGCATTTTTCTCCACTATATCATAAGTGCCTGTTGGAGCATAGCATTGTACAATTGTGATGCTCCTTAACCGTGACCGAAATCTTGCAGTTTGAATTCTGTCAGAAACCGGCTCCCAGGTGAAAAGAGCGCGCTCTGCGGCAGGCATTAAAAGCAACCCCACACCAGATTCGCATCTGCCACCACTTGGCTTTCCCGAGTACAAAAGTACATTGTCATTAGTGTGGCAAGAGGGAGAGGAGTACTCTCTAGAGTGCCATCATCTTACTTCGCTTAGGCCTAGAATTCCCGCTTAAGATGGAAAAAGCGGACATTCCGGGGATCCTTGCAACCGTTGTCGAGGAGCGTGCGCACATTTTCGTTGCCACGAGGTCAGTTCCTATCCGTTTCGGTAACAATAAGGGTTAAAAATTTGTAAGTTACTAACCCACAAATTTTTATCCCTTTGGTCGCCTCTCGCGATAAGCACGCCCCAAACTACAATAGGAGATGTAATAAAATAATAAAAATATCGAGCGTGATAGTTCCCCTCAATGCATCCACTATCGCGATCCCATGGTATTCAGTTCCTTGCACCTACTTGGCCTATCCCTCATAAGTCGATGCCTATTTTGAGATACACATCAATATACTTCGCTTTAAAACCTCCGTCTCCTTATCCAAGAACCATGCCTGCTAACAGAATGTTTACTTCAAGGATCTAATTTGATTTTCCTTAGAACTTCTATTAGCATCAAAATAAGACTGGAACTAACCCTTCCGGGTCAAATTGCACGGTTTTCGTCAAACTATGCATTCAGCTTATATTAAAATCAGTAAATTCCATTTTTAATCTATTCACGGTATTGGAAATCATCATAGAAATATGAAAATACAGATCAAGGATAATCTCAAAGCTGAGTGGAACGGATCCACTTAATAGCTCCGCAAACTTCCAAACTATCATGGGCTGTGGATGTGTTTGTTTTCTCTTTTAAAACCTGGAATCCATGCTTTTGTTGCATTGGCAAATCGAATGGGATTAATGGCTTTAGGAAGAATTTCAATTAATAGTCTTATTTTATCGCTGGTTTTGGCAGTAGATGTTACAGAAGTTGGCTGACTGCGCTTGTGTTTAGAAAATACAGCAAACAATGTTGCTCAATCATACTTCATTTTTGGTTTTGATTTTAATTCATTTAAATTTGGCCAAATAAAAGATCAAAAACTATTTTATTGGAAATCCAACTGGATGTATCTAATCAAATGGTTTTCCGCATCTTTTATCATAGAATGCTAACTTGTAAAACAGTTGACTGACCGTTTCATCCAGGGCAGAGGCAATTCATCAGATGCTACTTCACCTCTGCTCTGGGAGCAGTGTGACTCAAATTTTTTGAAAAACTTGGATGTTTAACCCAAAAAAGGAGTCCGTGGACCGCAAGAGAGGAGGTAAGTTGCTTCCCAAGTGGTCCGGTTCGTGATCAAGTGGGTGTGAACATCCCAACAAAAAAAGCTAACTTTTAATTTGGGAAAATTAATGTTGGATAGAAGAAACCCATTTTTAAGATTTTTTGGAAAACAAAACCTTAATTAAAATCGGTTCCTTGTTTGCCTGTTTATCTGTCTATTCGTGTGTCTATCTGTCTGTCACATGTACTATTCTCTAAAACTATTATCGCTGCTAATACGGTGAGGAAGTTCGAACTATGAATCTTCGCCCATGTAGTGAATGACGTCATTCTAAGTGTAGTTTAAAAAGATTCCCCATTCATGCAGAAACGGACGTTATATTTTTTCACGGAATATTGCCATGTGTGACTCCCAATGAAAGATCTCGATTAGTGCTGTTCGGAACAGATATTACTTTTGATATCGGTTGCTAAGTACTGGAGAGGAAGAGGGAGGGGAAGTATATAGAGGTCCCTTACGTTGAGAGGCCATTCTCAGATGACGGTTCTATATGGTGTGTAGGTTCAAAAATACTCCTCTCATTGGTACTTGCACGAAAGAAGCGTAAACAGTGCATTATTAAATTTTTAAATTTTGCTGAAAGTCCCCTGAAGTTCACTCTAAAAGTACCCAAAGGAGGAGAGTAGAAAAAGGACACTTAGCTTGGGGGGGACATTCTCAGAAACTACATCTTAAATTCATGTTAGAAGTATAAAATTTTGCAGTAATATAGACAACAGCATCCACCATTGTGCTAGAAAGTTTGGTAGAAATGTTACCACGATTAAAAGGGTAATAGCAAGTCGAAATTGTCAGTTGACACTAAGTTCAACATCGACCGCTTGTATGACCCAGCTGTCGCTCGACAGTGGAAGAGCTATTTTGCGCATCGAACGGGAGATATACTAATTAATCCGCCTGAGAATATCGATGCGCATTGGGCCACCATCAAAAATGCTCTGTTTTCGGGTCTTACACAAGTTGTCAGTTAGTTCCCAAAGGGACGTCATAGAATCTGACTGACTGCGGAATCGTGGCGGCGGATCGATGAACGAAAGGGGTTGAAGACTCTACTGGCCGCCGCGAGCGATGGCAGGATTGATACACTCGGACGCCGATACCGAGCGAAATCTTGAAAAGTTCAGCATAGTGTACGCCATGATAAGAGAGAATTTGCTATTGCGCTAGTTAGTGAAGCGGGAGATACCGCAGCCCGCAATGATTTCAGGATTGTATACCGCATTACGAAAGAGCATATTGTCGCAAATTGTTCGATGGTCCTATGAAGGATGTCAACGGTCGAATTCTTATCCACATGGTTCTTAACCAGATCACATCCGGTGGAGTTCCTCCTCTTCTGGATGAAATGACTAGTCACTGCAACATGCAGATACGGACTGTTCCTCCAAGCAGAAAAAAAATCATTTCAGGCATCAACGCAGTCAACCGGAGTAAGTCCACTGGGCTTGACGGTCTCCCCGCAGAGTTATGTATCGCTGTACCTGCAGTTACTGTTGATCTGCTGCTGCCACTCGTACTGAAATTCCTAGAGAATGGAACCAGGGAATAATCGTCAAGGTCCCGAAGAGGGGGATCCGTTTTGAATGTGACAATTGGAGGAGTATCTGCGTGCTCTTTGCTGTTTGCAAAGGTAACAGCTAAAATCTTTCTGGAACGCATCAAACAATATCTCCAAAGTTTGATCGACAGAGAGCAGCCTGGTTTCCGCTCCGGATCCTCCTGCATTGATCACATCAACACCATTTTCGAACAGTGCGCGGAGTTTAGATCTTCCCTGTACCTGTGCTTTTAAGGGTATATTACACTCTTTGAAAGAGATCATATTCTGGGTTATCGTCAAGAGGATTTAGTCTTCTAAATTTTGAATATTGTATTTAGTATCCTCTTATTCAAGAAGGAATATAAACAGTATTGAAATAATATCCTTTTTTAAGGCTTTGTGTGAAACAAAAACTTATTAAAATCGGTTTCTCTCTGTCTGCCACACCCCTTTTTTCACAAATAATTACTCCTGTTGGCATGAGATTGAGTAGAAAAGTTGTCCGGTTATTCGTATCATACCTCAAATTTCTCTTTCTTATTTTTGGTAGTGCAATTTATACGTAATTGCCTAACTGCCAGGTGTGGTGATAGCTTCCTCAGTGAGTAATCTGCAAGACTACAAAGTCCTTACACTTTTCTCCCCTGAGACGCGGTGGTGGCTATTGAGCCTGGAGCTGTCTATCCGAGCGGAGTTTATCATTATTTATTTAATGTGAAAAGTGTTTGATATCTTGAGTAGTTCCAGCAATATGGGTTCGAAATGGCTGTGGCATCTCAGTCAGCGGTTGGCAATTGACCTTGCCAGTGAAATGTCACATGCCAGGCATTTCTTGCTGAAACTTCGAAGCGCGAAAATATAAGCACATTACATCAATAAGGACATTTTGATCCATTTTATAATCTTCATTGCAATTGAATTCTGTTTTATGGGGATCGATTCCCAATGTGTCTTGCTCTTCGGGGAATATTTTGATGTCATCATGGTAAACTTTGATTTGCTTATCCCTCCACCAGAAAGGCAGGAAGTTAATTGTGAAGGCATAACAAAGTCCCTTCTTTCTACCCCCACTAACGTAAAAAGTTACGGTTCACTGAAGCTGGATTATTTTCGAAACATTATGAGCTTATTCCTAAGGCGCGATGGTTGAGTGGACAGAGCATCAGCCTCCCAATCTTGATGCTCTCGCTGCCTGTGTTCGTCTTGTGTTTGTCTCGCTGCTGTGAACTTATCACTTGCACAACATTAAGTGTGATGATAATGAAACTGAAGCGCAATCTGACTGACTATACCAAGGAGTAAACAGGAAACACTAACCATCGTGATCATCGTACCCACGACTATGGGGGAGGGATGGCGGGGCATTGGGTGGCCCTCCATCTGTAATCTAATGTATTACCCCGTCAATAAGCTTATTAATGCTACGGAAATTGTCCTTTTTCGGGAGACCATAACCACAAGTTTTCGACGATGTTAGACAGGCCAAACTTTCTTCCTACTGCGTACACTCTTTACTTCTTTTCTCTGCGGGGGCGGCGCTGATAAATCAAACTTTGCCATGATGATATCAAAATACCCCCCATTCGAAACGCCATTACTTTTTAAGGGGAGATGGCCACTGCGATTTTTCAACGTGCTTTGAAAGAGAAGATCCGAATTTCCTTTCCTGCTAGGGATGGGGTTCAAAGTTAAACCCTAGTAAAAATTTTTAAATATTGGCTATACGGTTTCGATCGCAGGGCAGACGCGATCTCATTAGACGCTGCCTCAGCGCCTCTACCCTGCGGAGCAGCGTGACCGAAAGCGGCAACAGGTGGCAATTGGCTCGTATATATGCAATTCAAAACCCCTCCAAGGGTATGAATTACAACGACCGAAATCGCATTTGTTTGAACCTACAACTGGTTAGAGCTAATAAAAATGAATTTTGTTTGGGGATGAGCTTGTCCTTAGCCCACCATCTACTTGATCTGGGTCTGATGAGATCGCCTCTGCCCTGCGATCGAAACCGTATAGCCAATATTTAAAAATTTTTAAAAGTATTGGGCGATCGCCCACGAAAGAGTAGTCCGCGCACTGAATAGAAGAAGTAAGTTGCTTCTCAAATATGTGCAGCCCGCCATCAAGTAGATGGTGGGCTAAGGACAAGCTCATCCCAAAACAAAATTCATTTTTAAACCCTAGTGTTTTCACATGAAAATATCCCCAATTCGGTATGCCATAACCTTCTAAGCGAGGATGGCCGTCACAATTTTTTAACGATGTTGAGAGAGAGATAACTTCCCTTTGCATACTCCGCCATCCTTTCTCCTTAACGTGGTAGGGTTGAAAATTAAAACACTACCATGACGACGTCATAAATAATCCACTTTGGAGGGCCATAACTTTTTACAGGGGGTGACCGCTACGAGCTTTCATTAGGATTGAAGGAAGACTCCCCCTGCATAAACTTCTCCATCCCTACGAGGATGGGGTTGAAAATGTAACCTTTACCAATTTTCATGACGATCGGGTGAACGGTCTAGAAGTTGATCTTTCGCAACATCATCTAGTGGCGGACTATAACAACGTTGATGGGACCAAAGTATGGAAAAATACATTTTCATGGCGATCGGTTGAACGTTTTCGCGGTCCACCGATCATAAACGAATAGTTCTCAACTCAAATATTTTTTACATCAGACATACATAAAACCGATCATACCTGAAATGTTGAGCTTCTGATTTTCGACTTGTTTTATATTTGAGGAGAGAGAGCTTAGAATTAAGGTTTCACTTAATATAAATCTCATTGTTATGTTTGTGAACGAATTAGAGACAAACTAGTATTTGGCGGACACTTACGGTCACAATATTTCCAGGACAGAAGGTGGACATCATCTAATGAGTTGCCTTTGCCTTAGATGAAACCGCCAATTGTTGTTTTTGCACGAAGCCTTCAATTGTTCATCTAACGAAGTTCATTTTATATTAAATGATAGACTAGCATTGCTGATCCGTATCTTAATAGTTTCTGAATGCAACTAATTTCGTCTCTTTTCTCTCTTCTAGGTTTCCTAAGAATCGTGTGAAGAAGTCTATAAAAGCTGAACGCCATACATAAACTCTAGCAATGTTTACAAGCAGCTAATTAATCCAAACGAATGAAGGACACCGGCCACTGAATGGCGAGATAAATGTACTTAATTTTGCAGAATCCATGAAAATTCAGTCCGACCGCATAAATCGCATACGCACAATTAAGTATTACTACAAATTCGCGTTCTCTTAAAACCAAACGGACTGAATTCACCGAAGCAGTAGCTATCTTACTACGAATTACTTGAAGACACAGAAACAACTTTTTTTTTCGCGCAAAAACTACAAATCTTACAACATTTCAACTTTCTTTACGTGTTAATCTCGTTAAAGAAAAACAAACAAAACGGCGTCGTACAAGGAATTCGTTTAACCCCAATAATCAGATAGTGTAAATTTAGGCTGGCTCGTAACGGTGAAACAAGGGGGGCAGAGTCTCCCGACGCATCACCGGAGGGCGGAGCCACCTGTTGGTGGTCGCCCTGGGCTGCTATGGGCTGCTTTGGTTCGGCCGGTTCCAAACAAACAGATGCTGCCAACGATACGGAGGATTCGAAAAGTCAAAAACGACGCAGCGATGCCATCACGAAACAATTGCAAAAGGATAAACAAGTGTATCGGGCGACACATAGGCTCCTGTTATTGGGAGCTGGTGAGTCCGGGAAATCGACAATTGTTAAACAAATGCGAATTTTGCACGTTAACGGTTTCTCGGAGTCGGAACGAAAACAGAAAATCGATGATATCAAAAAGAATATACGAGACGCGATTCTGGTAAGTCATCAAGGATTAAAAATTAACGTGAAAAATTTTGAACATATTTTTTATCTGTTTCAGACAATTACCGGTGCTATGAGCACACTTAATCCACCTATACCATTAGAGAAAAAAGAAAATGAGGCTAGAGTTGAATATATTCAAGACTATGCTTCAAGTAAGTGTCAATTAAATTAATATTAGGAAATAAACTAAATCTATAAATACAAATATCTTGAGAAATGGATTTCTAGTTATCAGAAGCGATGAAATTTTATAGTTATATATAGTTTATAGTCAACAATAGATACACAACTTATACACAACTTAAATCAGTTCAATTTGCAATTCATTTTTTTGACAAAGATATGAAAACAGAGAATCAAGATCTAATTGTCCAACCTTTGGATAAATTTTGATAGTTTCTTCAAATGGAGGTAAGTCAAGGAACTTTGCTGTCGACTTTCTAGCCAAGACAGAGTGGAGAACCGATGACATCTTCGGGGTCGGCGACATATTGCAAAGTTATGACACAGTTTTCTTCCCCGACGGATTACCGGTCAGCCGGTTATAGGAGCATAGAGGGGAATAAGCGGACTAATAGACTCACCAAGCGGGGATCCGCATTTGCCAGTTCCTCGATGGGCATAGTCAACGTCCCGCTAGCTACTGTTAGGAAGGGAATCTACTTCCATTGCTTAGCAGCCGCTAACTTGAGATTGCGAAGGTTCACCAAGGTTCAAACCAAGGAGAATTTGGCCCGTTTATAACAAGACCCGATCGGAAGGGCCTTTAGGCGAGACGTGTGCAAATGCTTACAAGATTACGGCGGTCTTCACGGGGCACTGACCTATAGGGGACCATGCCCCCAAACGGGGCATACCTTACAAGAGGGAGAGGAAGGACAAACCCTCAGGGATGTCCTTTGCGATTGCCAAACTCTAGCTAGAACCAGGCTACGAGTACTAAGTACACCATTCTTTGAGAACCTTACGGAGTTCTCTAGTTGCAAGGCGGAGACTTTCTATCTTTCATGAATGCTACAGGCTAGCTCTGAAGTTTGTACCGGCTGGACTATGCCTACCTTGTTCTTGTCCCCTTAGTCATGTTTTTAGGAGTTAGTGGCGCCAATACGGCGCATGACAGCCCTAACTGAGCTCTTCGGCGCGGCCACTCTTCTCCTAATGCAAAATTTGTGAATTCTCTTATATTTATATACATACAGTCGCGGCCAATGAAATGTGGACGTTTGATCGTTTTTAAGTGGTAATGTTGGTACATATTAAACGCACTTTTCAATATTTTGTTAAACCGCCTCTCGCTTTTATAACCGCTACAACTCGACGTGGCAATGAACTGATTAAATTTTTCAAGACTTCTGCTGGAATACCTTCCTATCAAACCTTTTGGATTATTCTGTCTAACTCTTCTAAACTAGTCCACCCCTCTTTCGCTATCTGCACTTTCATTATGCGCCAAAGGTTTTCTATTGAGTTAAGATCCGGACTGTTGCCAGGCCATAATATACAGGAAACATCGAGTTCTCGCAAATAATTGTTTACCTGTTAAAAATTAGGAAAGGTAAAACAGTTGGAATTGCAGACTATTGTTGAGGATGGAATAAGAGTTAAGGAAAAAATGACGCTTACCAATTGAGCTCGATGACAAGGACCAGAATCATCTTGGAAAATCATTTGATCCACTTGCGAAAAATGCTCTTCGAGGACAGGTACCAAATTTTCTTCTAGGATGTTTTTATAATCAACAGCCTTGATTGTCCCTTCAGGCATAGCCAATCGTCCGATTTGGTAATACGAAAAGCATCCCCAAATCATTCTGCTCACTAGAGGCCTTGATGTTCGTAAAATACACTGGTCGATATAACGCTCTCCGATTCTTCTGCGTACATACTGCATTCCATCATTACGAGATATGTTGAACTTTCATCTGAGAAGATCACATTCCTCCAATCATCAAGGCGTTTCCGTTTCATTTGAGCGGTCAAGCGCGGTTTCTTAGCGGGCGGGTGTACACATATCCCAGCCTTTTGGCGCCTTCGTCATACAGTCCTTGTAGAAACTGGTGTTCCTCTAAGTCCAACAAAATGTCTTCTAACGTCCTCAGCCGGTCTTTAAGACTAATCATCTTTAAGAGTCGATCTTCACTTGCAGAAGTCTTTCTGTGGGCTCCTAATTCTACTTTTCATCAGTAGACCCAGTCACAAACATTTTTTTAAAAAAAAAGTTGCCACTGCAGAGCTACTGTAGCCTACCCTAGCCGAACTTCCCGCACACTTAAAGATTCGGCTCGCAACATCAAAATCTTTCCTTTTGCAACTTCATTTTTTTTGACAGTCGACATCCTTTCCGTTTTTCTAACTGTTGTCTGCGCGTCAGAACACATTACTGATCTAAAAGCTTCAAGGTCGCATCTATTTACGCTAAAAAATGTACTACCTGCAAAATAAAGTACCTGTGTTTCCATAAAACCCTTTTATTGAACTTTTAAAGCTTGTCCACATTTCACTGGCCGCCACTGTATATACTTATGTGCATATTTGCTGTTCACTCCTTGATTGAACAATGACCAAACATGCTGCAAACGGAATTCAAATCTAGGACAACCAGACCGACAATACTTTTCTTTCCGAACTCACTGTTGGTTTTCCGAATTGCCTAGATTCAGATTTCTTCAAAATTGGTGGAGCACTAAGAAGGACGCACCCTAGTAATGAAGAAAATTGCCCAAACTAAAATAATTTTATGCCAAAGATTTTTGAGTTGAGACAAAACCTGGCCAATTTATAATAAAGATATATTAGAGACATTTTGAAAAGGTTATTTTGGATTGACAAACGCTTTTGCGAAGGTTTGGAGAGTAGACCCGAAAAATGGTAGGGTCACCAGGCTGGTTTTCATAGAAAATTTAAGTGTCATGATAACTACAGAGAATATTCGATTTTTTACTTTTAATTTTTAAAATAATCAATTGTCTAATCTCACGAGTATTTGAATATCTTCTGAACTGACATGAACACTGAAATGTGCTCTGAAAGATTAAGCTACGGAAAACGGCATGCGGAATAAAATTATGGAGAGCGGCACTAAATTCCCATTTGTTTACTTTTTAGATATTTCCCGATAGTGTTTCTTATGTTTGTCTATATAATAATAGATGATGTTCATTTCTTTGCATCAGGATTCACTTTTATACTGTCTTATTTCCTCTCCTCCAACGCCGCGACAGCCTAATCCAAACTTTCAACCAGTTTTTAGGTCAGGTTCCCTTGTCTGGAAACATGCCTCTCAGCTACGTCAGAGCAACGAGAGTCCTGGGGTTTTTACGTGAGTACCTGTCTCGTGGACTTAATTCCACGGTCTTCTTAAGACACGGATTGATTTTGTGATCACAATCAGAGCCCCGCCGCAGCAAGCTACGACAGTATCAGTCTATACCGAGTGCATGGCTCAGTATTCATACTAGTGGATGTCAGACCTACCAAAATCTCTACCGAACTAAGGAGTACGGCACCAGTGTTGAAACGCAACACCACGCGGAGACCCGAAGTTCTCTGTTCGCTTGAACACAACCACAACCCCGATGAAACTCCCACACTTCAGATGAATCCCCGTGCAGACTCGGATCTGATCGCTCTAATTAGAACTTTGGAGCATTCACCTACTGCATCACGGCCGGCAAGCCAATGCGATACAGCGTCTCCCGGTGCCACCACTATGGTGGTTCTCCTTGGCCACTTGGTTTTGATTCGGCCAACAGGGGCGAACGTCGGCCAGGCGCCTTAACCCCTAGACATACTAGCTTGCCTAATCTCCTTTCAGGACTGCTGGCTGGATCAACGGCGCGACTGGCACCCGACACAAGTTCCGGCCACCGGTTAACTGCCGGAGCGTGTATAGCTGACATTAACTTTTCCCTGGCAGCTTCAAAAGTGCCCTCCAACCTTTGCGTACGTTTCATACAGTTCAATTTCTTTATGTTTGGCCTCGAATGTCCTTCTAGTTATTTGCTCATTGGCCATTCGTTGTATTTGACTGATCCGGTGTAGTCTTCGCAATTTAACAATTTCTGATGCCGATGGAACGTCATATAGATTATACAATTCGTTACTGTGTGGAACTCCCTATATTGCTTCCGTTTTCGCCGAATCAAAAATTCATCGTAAAATTTTACTACTAGATACTAACACCTGAGTCAGCCCAGACTTCATAAACTACTTTACAGTCTTATTATGGTTCTCTAGATCCTAAGCTTATTTTTCCTGTAAACTTCTCGTTGTCGTGATTAATTACCGTTGAATATGTTTCTCTTCACTGCCATCCTTCCCCAAACTTACACCGAAATAAATAAATTCAAGTTGAAGTTACCTATTGTAAGGTTTTGCTGCAATAGTTATCATCATGAATTCTATTTTCATTAATACTTAGACTGACTTTCGGCATTGTCCTATTTCGGGAACCCATTTTTCGCATTGGAAATCGATCGTTCCATCATGTCAATATCGTCAACGAATCCAAAAGTTTATGGGGATTTGTAAAACAACGTTTCTCTTGTTAGTTTTAAGATACTATAGCCGAGGGCTACGTAAAGGTAATAGGCGCGAATCCTACTCCTGGTTTTTGTTCGCCATTTTTGGGAAACATTTAACATCTTCAGCTTTTATTGACAATCAGTTCCTGTACCTGAAAGCTTTGCTTGGCTTCGTCAGAGAGCAGGAAAAAATCAATGATGGATTGACTAGCGGGTCTTGTCGGGGAATCCGGGGAGACCACCTCTAGGTTGGCTGACGTGAAAGGGTCGTGGATCCAGTTGTAAAGGGTTTGCTCATTTATCGTCCCAGGAGTTGTGCGTGAGTTAAAGTCGCCTCTCTAGATTTATTATTAGTTGGATTCTTGCTGTTTTTTTTTGTGGGCGGAACCAAGACTTTCGACCAAATTCCTGAAGGCCAGTTTGTTGCCTTGTGGAGCTAGATGTGCTGCAGTTCTAGGAAGAGTATTCCTAACTGCCTGGTCGAGACAAGTTTTGTGACATCTGTGTTACCGTTGATTTGTTCCTTATCGTTTCCGCATTTTTTTTTGCCCAGCCAGATACTCTTCTGGTATGCCGGGCATCCGCGGTAGTAGTGGGGATGTCCGGTCTGGCCGCAATTGTAGCAGTGTGGCGTCTCTGCCGAGGGTGTAGGGCATTTCCCACGAACATCTGTTTTTGTGCATTTCACGCACCTGTACACAATGGAACAATTGAGGGCGATGTGCCCGATTTATTATATGTTGTGTCACAGACATTTTATTTGGAAGCTGCTCCACCTACTGTTCTGAAATTTGATAGGAATGCTGGAACTGTCAATCTCATGTAAAGGCGTCACCTTGTACTTTGTTGAAAGGAACTCCCTACAATTGCAGATTTTTTGTAGGACTTTTTTTTAAAATATATCTTAGGTCGAGGTCTTGATAAGTAGTTTTCGAGATAGACCTTAGCTTTGACAATAATTAGAAAGGAGGGAAGGGAACAGGTTTAGAAAGTGTGCACGTTGATCGAGGGTTCACTCGCAGAAATTACTCAATCGATAAATTTGTGTCCCTTAATGGAATCCAGGCTTTAAATTATCCCACTTTCTGGTTCAATTCAAGACATGGAGTATCAACATTACATACGAGAATCAGTTATGTATAACGGGGATTTTTAATTTTGAAGATTTTTCTGAATATGAAATAATTGCAGAACATTTCCTGCGAATTAAGCCACCGATAAAACAGCATGAGGAACGCACTGGCCCGCCGCGCATTAAATGGTGGCGATTTGGTGAGAAGAAAGAAGAAACGGTCTCACTCATACGATTGCCAACCATTACGAATGTGGAAGAATCATGGAACCCAATGAAAGACACGATCCACAAAGCGACCTCTGCAACCCTTGGGGTCACCAAGCCGGGTAAGCGGTACATCAACCGAGATACTTGGCTTTGAAATGATGATGTTGAAATGAAGGTCCGTGAAAAGAAACGCCTCTACCACAAATTTCTCGACGATAAAACGCCTGCTAATTGGCAAATTTATAAGAATGCCAACCGGGAAGCAAAGAAAGCGGTCGCTGTCACCCGAGCGAACCATTTCAAAAATCTTTACGATAAACTGGACACTCGGGATGGCGAGAGAGATCTGTATCGACTTGCTAAAAGCCGTGATGAACGCACACAGGATATCGAACACTTCTGTTGTGTTAATGACAAGAACGGTACTTTGCTTACCAACCGTCGAGCCGCAACGGATAGATGGCGAGAATACTTCGAGCAGATTTCAACTGATGAATTTGCTCACCCTCCACTTCCACAATCATTGCCGACATTTGGAGCAGTTCCACCAGTCAGCGCAACTGAACTCGGGGAGGCAATAAAACGAATGAAATCGGGGAAAGCCACAGGACCTGACGACATCGCATCTGAGCTCTGGAAAGCGAAGAGCTGGGATTCAGCACTGTGGCTCAGTGAATTCTTTAATCGGGTTATTCAGGAAGGAAGAACACCATCTGACTGGCAAGAAAGCACCACTCTTCCAATATGGAAAAAGAAAGGTAGTCCAGCAAAATGTTCAAATTACCGTCCGATCCGGTTATTTTCCCATATCATGAAGATTTTTGAACGCATTCTTGATAACCGTATTCGCGAAATCCTTGAAATAAGCGTGAATCAAGCCGGATTTGTCAAGAACTGCGGAACTACTGACGCAATGCACGTTGCGCGGTTAC
The DNA here is from genome assembly GCF_905115235.1 of Hermetia illucens. Taxonomy (NCBI): domain Eukaryota; kingdom Metazoa; phylum Arthropoda; class Insecta; order Diptera; family Stratiomyidae; genus Hermetia; species Hermetia illucens. Next base: position 148,282,122 of record NC_051852.1, read on the forward strand.
TCATGGAGAAACACCGTGAGAAGCATCGCCCTCTTTACATTGCCTTTGTGGATCTAGAGAAAGCGTTTGACCGTGTACCACACGAACTCATCTGGTATGCTTTACGACAACACTTTGTGCCAGAAGAACTCGTGCGCTGGGTTCAATTGCTCTACCACGATCCGAAAAGTAAAGTTCGAAGTATGGCGGATGTATCAAAACCGCTTCGTGTCTCTGTTGGAGTTCATCAAGGAAGTGCCCTCTCACCACTCCTCTTTGTCCTTGTTATGAACACCGTCACACGGGATATCCAACGTCCAGCGCCCTACACACTGCTTTATGCAGATTATGTTTTCCTAGCATCTGATAGCAAAAATGATCTCGAGCAACTTGTTCAAAAATGGAATGATCGCCTCATGCAACACGGTCTCAGATTGAATTTAAACAAAACTGAATTTTTGACGACCGATCCCCATGAAACAGGCATAATCACTGTCAGCGGCAGTGATCTGCCCAGAACTGAGCGATTTAAATACCTCGGGTCAACGCTATCAGCCAATGGAGAGCTGCGTTATGAAATTGCTTCACGCATTAACGCAACCTGGATGAAGTGGCGTTCCACAACTGTTGTCCTTTTTGATCGACGTATCAACGAACGTCTCAAATCTAAAATTTACCGCAATGTCGTCCGTCCAGTCGCTCTCTATGGTTCGGAGTGTTGGCCAACCATAAAAGACAATGAACGGCGTCTTGCGATAATGGAGACGAAGATGCTACGTTGGACTAGTGGCGTCATACGTTTAGATCACATCCGAAATGAGGATATCCGCGATCGTTATGGGGTTGCACCGATCGTGGAAAAGTTGCGAGAGAGGCGTCTTCGATGGTATGGTCACGCAATTCGTGCAAACGAGAATTCACTTGCCAAGATTGGTCTGAACATCGAAGTCGATGGTAAACGACCAAAAGGAAGACCTAAGCAACGGTGGCTTGATACGCTGGATGGGGATTTGAAAGCCTCGAGATTACACCCAGATCAGGCATTCGATAAAGCCAAATGGCGAAGCCGATCACGACGAGCCGACCCCGCTTGTGAACGGGACAAAGGCTGAAGAAAAAGAAGATTTTTTATTTTTGGAAATAGTTTCCTTGTATTAAAACATTTTTTCATAAGCGCACAAAGAGTTAACCTCTTCATCGAGATTGAACTTTTGACCTCCAATAGCTTCCTTCAACGGACCAAACCGATGATTATTAACGCAAATCTAGGCAGGTAAACTCATGCCCCATCATAGGTGACAATACGACAGAGAAATCTGATGATGGAATATACACTCCATTGTCTAAGATCGACCGAAGAAGGAATTTCGTCGACGGTGAGGCGCCGGTCTTCCTTTAAAAGCTCCCTAATTGCAACGATGTTTTCGTCTGTGATGGAAGTTCGAGGACGCCAATTGTGACTCTAATTTGCACCTTCATCAAAACGTTTGGGTCATTCTTACATGCGGGTTTTACAGAGAACTTCAGCCCCGAATTGCGCCTGTAAGCGTTCTAAAATTTCAGAATGTTTGAATTCTTCTCACGTCAGGACCTTTTTAATTCGCTTCGCAACAGAAGAAGCTCTTTCCTTGCTCTAATTAAGACTGAATAAGAAGAATATTGGTAGCGGAAGCGGAAGGAGAGTAGGGAGACTCAGACCGAATTGGTGAGAAAAAATTAAAGCTTTCGTACGCTCCAACAACGCATGATTACCAAATTCCTGTTTATAATTAACTGACTATCGTACAAGTGAATAGTCTAAATTACTACATATATATGCACTGCGAGCTATATTCAAATGGGAAGGAAATACTCAAGACCTTTCAGGTTTCCAACTTGTTCCTTTTCAATAACGCTTTAGAAAGATCAGCAACGGAAGCAGCTATGCGAGGTTACACAGTGTACGACACGTAGGCGTGCCATAAAGTCGATGAACTTCTCCCCACACAAATATGAATTTTGAATGTTATTCTGATGAACCTAATGAAGTGTCTTGATAGTTGAAAACCATTCTGTCATTATTATTATTAAATTATACTAATTATGTCTTTTCTATTTTCTTCCAGATCCTGACTTTAATTACCCTCCAGAATTTTACGAGCACACAGAAGAGCTGTGGAAAGATCGTGGTGTTCAACAAACATATGAAAGATCAAATGAATATCAATTAATCGACTGTGCTAAATAGTAAGTTAATTTGAGATCCATATTTATTAGAATCTAAATTTTTGCTAAAAGCGTAAATTATACTCCCCGAATTCTAAACCATTTTAAATAATACTCAATGTTTCAAACTATTCTCTTACAGTTTCTTAGATCGTGTGAGTATAATTAAACAACCAGACTATACACCAAATGAGCAGGATATATTACGATGTCGTGTCTTGACGTCGGGAATTTTCGAAACTAGATTTCAAGTTGATAAGGTTAATTTTCAGTAAGTAGCAATGGTTTAATAGAGTGATGAGAGGTGCTGAAAATATTACTTTCTCCTTCAGTATGTTTGATGTCGGTGGACAGCGAGACGAACGTCGAAAATGGATTCAGTGTTTTAATGATGTAACTGCAATTATTTTTGTAACTGCCTGTTCTAGTTATAATATGGTTCTTCGTGAAGATCCAACACAAAATCGACTTAGAGAGTCACTTGATTTATTTAAAAGCATTTGGAATAATAGGTAAACGTTGCTGGGATTTGTTCAAGTTTGAAAGTTTCTAAACTTTTATTTTACTTTAATTTCAGATGGTTACGTACAATTTCTGTAATTTTATTCCTTAACAAGCAAGATTTATTAGCAGAGAAAATCAAGGCTGGTAAAAGCAAATTATCTGATTATTTTGCCGAATTTAACAGATATCAAACGCCAAGTAAGTGAACTGTTGATTGCAGGAGTACCTAAAAACTGCATTAATTTATTATTGCACGACTTTAAATATTTATCGCATTACTTATCACTTGCAGATGACGCACTTATAGAACCTGGAGAAGATCCAGAAGTAATTAGAGCAAAATATTTCATTCGTGATGAATTTTTGGTAAGATTACTGCAGGAATGATTTGTAATATTAATGATGGACTAATGATTTGATTTTTTTTCCAAACAGCGCATTTCAACAGCTAGTGGTGATGGTAAACATTATTGCTATCCTCATTTTACATGTGCTGTTGATACGGAAAACATAAAACGGGTGTTCAATGATTGTCGAGACATTATACAAAGAATGCATCTGCGTCAATATGAACTTTTATAGGTGAGTACGATCCCCTTTTTCCATATTGCTTCAAATTCGAGTAAACCTTTATCAATCAGTGTTAGATGATTTTTAACTATTCTTCGACAAAAAGTGGTATGGCTCACGGAGTCTATTTTTACCTGTTGATGTTGGAAATAAGGGTAGTTTCTGCAGTAGAAAGTATTAAGAATAGAAATAAATAAAATACCAGGAGAAGTAATCAATAGTAGTCCGAGAGGAGCTTATTTTGGACGAAAAATTCAAAATGTACTATTACTACTGCGACAATGGCTGTGGGGTTTGGACAACCCAAAAAATTAAGTTCCTAACAAGATTTTCGAAAATCCATCTATGGATGAGTAATATGGCTTCCATTCGATGTTTTTTCTTAAATTTGGAAATTTCAAAGGTGTGATTAAAGGACATTGTTTGCTGCTTTAATTTTTCTTTGATTTTTGAGGGTGAAATATCTTCTTTCAGGCTTTCGCTAGTGCTACAAATGTCTAGCTTTTTTGATAAAATTCCAAGTTATAAGGATATTAATGCAGCTCGCGTGAAGGTTCCCATCGATACGCCCTCGCAGACTTCTATGCCAGATTCCCCAATGGGGTGGGTCCATTTGAATATTTCAATCCCCTCACTTCACATATAAAGCTTTCTGTTTCTTGATTCATACTGGATTGAAATTGCATTGGAATGAGAACCCGTGAAAAGTAACCGAACGAACGAACAGAAAAATTAGAAACCGCGACCGGAAAATTCGGGATCCGGATGTTTCGATCGAGAGAGGAAATTCGCAACAGATCGTATTTCTGTATTTGATGGCCAGGAAATGCCGAAATAAGATAGGCCGCGCCTCACCAACACCTAAGGCAAAAGAATCATCAAATAAGGATGCGATGCATCAGGAATTTTCACCTTCAACTGCGGTCATAACTTGTCCGGCTCTATGTGCGCGGTCCAATTAAATTTTTTCGTAACTCTCTTTGAATTTTTGGGTTCTAGATAAATTCTAGTACGAATCCAACGCTCCATAGTATTTAGGCACTTTAATTTTTACACATAAAGTGAGGGGAGAGTCTAAAATGTCCAAAATTACCTTTTCGCATTCCCGAGCCTGGTTGGCACAAAAGCAGACAAGTGGGTATTGATGGATTACTTTAGTCCTACTGCACGTGCTAGCGGGTTTGCACGATCAATGGTTTTAGATAAATTTAGATCTGCGTTTGTCATGATTAATCCGAATAGTTATCTCCAACATATACGATCCTCCTCTACGTTCGGAGCGATAGAAAAAAACAGGCATTCCTCGAAGCGTCGTGCTAAAGTCGTTCCATAGCCCCACTTATGCAATCATACCAACGTCTTAAATCCGCATATCAACCTATTATATTAATTGCAGGAAACTACAGGAACAGATTCAAAGGTCAACAGCCAACAAGACTCTTCCTTTTCTTCAGCCTTTGTCCCGTTCACAAGCGGGGTCGGCTCGTCGTGATCAATTTCGCCATTTGGCTTTATCGAATGCCTGATCTGGGTGGACTCTAGGCTTTTAAATCCCCATCCAACGTATCAAGCCACCGTTGTTTAGGCCTGCCTTTTGGTCGTTTACCATCGACTTCGATGTTCAGAACAATCTTGGCAAGTGAATTCTCGTTAGCATGAATTGCGTGACCATACCATTCAAGACGCCTCTTTCGCAGTTTTTCCCCGATCGATTCAACCCCATAACGATCGCGGAAATCCTTATTTCGGATGTGATCAAAACGTGCCACGCCATTAGTCCAACGTAACATCTTCGTCTCCATTATCGCAAGACGCCGTTCATTGTCTTTTATAGTCGGCCTACACTCAGAACCATAAAGGGCTGCTGGACGGACGACATTGTGGTAAATTTTAGATTTGAGACGTCCGTTGATACGTCGCTCACAAAGAACACCAGTTGTAGATCGCCACTTCACCCAGGTTGCGTTAATGCGTGAAGCAATTTCATAACGCAGTTCTCTATTGGCTGATAGCGTTGATCGGAGGTATTTAAATCGCTCAGTTCTGGGCAGATCACTGCCGATGACAGTGATTGTGTGTGTTTCGTGGGGATCGGTCGTCAAAAATTCAGTTTTGTTTAGATTCAATCTGAGACCGTGTTGCATGAGGCGATCATTCCATTTTTGCTCGAGATCATTTTTGCTACCAAATGCTAGGAAAACATCATCTGCATAAAGCAGTGTGTAGGGCGCTGGACGTTGGATATCCCGTGTGACGGTGGCGATAACAAGAACAAAGAGGAGTGGTGATGGTGAGAGGGCGCTTCCATGATGAACACCAACAGAGACACGCATCGGCTTTGATACACCCGGCATACTTCGAACTTTACTTTTCGGATCGTGGTAGAACAATTGACCCAGCGCACGAGTTCTTCTGGTACTATGTGTTGTCGTAAAGCGTACCAGATGAGTTTGTGTGGCACACGGTCAAACGCTTTCTCTAGATCCAGAAAGGCAATGTAAAGAGGGCGATGCTTCTCACGATGTTTCTTCATGAGCAACTGAGCAGCGTCAGTAGTTCCGCAGTTTTTGACAAATCCGGCTTGATTCACGGTTATTTCAATGGTTTCGCGAATACGGTTGTCAAGAATGCGTTCAAAAATCTGCATGGTATGGGATAGTAATCGGATGGGAGGGTAATTTGAACATTCTTCTGGACTACTTTTCTTTTTCCATATTGGAACAGTGTACTTTCTTGCCAGTCATATGGTGTTCTTCCTAAATAACCCGATTGAAGAATTCACTGAGCCACAGTCTCGGGTCCCAACTCTTCGCTTTTCAGAGCTCAGATGCGATGTCGTCAGGTCCTGTGGTTTTCCCCGATTTCATTAGTTTTATTGGCTCCTCGACTTCAGTTGCGCTGACAGTTAAGTCCTTGAGGGTTTTACGTGAGCACCTGTCTGGAAGACTTAATCCCACGGTCTTCTTAGAACACGGATTGATTTTGTAACCGCAATCAGAGCCCCATTGAGACAAGCAACAACGGTACCAGTCTATACCAAGTGCATGGCTTAGCATTCATACTGGTGGATGCAAGACATACCTAAATCTCTACCGAATTAAGGAGTACGGCACCCGTGTTGAAACGCAACACCACGCCGAGGCCCGAAGGTCTCTTCTTGCTGAACATCACTACAACCCCCATGAAAATCCCACTAGCGGGTCAACCGCAAACAACCGAGCTGTACTCACATACAACGGGACTTTACCCGAAGTACGAGAGTCCAGGTGCTATCCCGGTTCCCATGGTACCAGAATACCCCTGGTAAGGTTTCGTGACGATTGCCACTTCAGATGAGTCCCCATGCAGACTCAGGTCTGATCGCCCTAATTAGGCCTTTGGAGCATTCGCCTACTGCATCACGGCCGGCAAACCAAAGTGAGTACAGCGTCTCCCGGTGCCATCACTATGGAGGTGGTTTTGGTTCAGCCGACAGGGTTGCCGCCCCGTCTTCTTCAATCGCCACTTCTGAGCACCAATTGCGCTGACAGGTGGAACTGCTCCAAATGTCGGCAAAGATTGTGGAAGTGGAGGATGAGCAAACTCTTCAGTTGAAATCTGCTCGAAATATTCTCGCCATCTATCCGATTTCTGTTCATTTTGGAGACAAAGAAGTTATTTTTGCAAGAGATAAATGAACTTATTGAAAGTTATGCAAAATGTATTAGTGTCAAGAGAAAATATACTTAATTTCACTCTCCTTAGTCCTTATTCCGCGAAATCGGATGAGATAAAAAACTCCGCCGATGAATACAGTACACTTTATCTAGTTAACTTTTCGTTCAGCTGATATTTCACAGGGGAGAATATTTCTTTATGTATTTAGATGCCTTAATTGGAACCTTATACAGAAGGTATGTTATCAGATATACTCTTGGGAGAGTTTTATCGTCAAAGATTTGAACATTGCTTTTATAGTGTATGAACCAATACCCTGTAATGACAAATTGAGATCGCAATGGTCAGAGGACCATCCTGAGCGGCAAGAGGGGAGAGCTACCCCAAAAATCTAAAAAGTTGACGAAGTTGATCGTGAAAGTCTGCCCGCAAATATTGAAGTTCCACCGAAGTGCTCCGTCGACATGTGTTTGCACGTCTCTGTGCTTCGATCCCTCACGTGTCATTTTCACAAAAATTCACGTGTCCTTTATCGTGCGTGGGTACGCACGGGATCTCGAAAAATACTCAATGTGGATTAAAGTGCACCAATCGAAATGAAGTACACGCGAGATAAATCTGGAGCTGAGATACAAAAAAAAGACAGCACGACCCCGCGTTTGGAGCCGTAAAACTTCGGACCCGAATCCCCGACTGATGTTTCGCTTGGCTCAGATATTTTTTGAGGCGAGGCACCTGAGATCCCGAGGATGTCCCTTTATGTAATAAGAGCTTCACGGGGTTAAGGAGGAAAAGGGAAAAAGTTTGTTCTCAAATTAGAGCGATAATTAGTTGATGCTTAAAACTATAAGAAAAATTCCCCACATTTGGATTACTTATTAACAAATTGAAGATACGCTTCTGTCGAGCACTTACCTATCCTAGTCTTGGACGAACCCGAGATGAATTTTCCTGGGCTTGGCATAGCACAGCAAACACAATTCAAGTATAAGCAGGCGAAGGCACAACTTTTCCTGCTTTGCTTAGTTTTCCACGCTCGATGCATACTCTTTCATGTTCTGCTAAATTCCGTGCGTGGAGCTATTTCAATTACTAAAAAAATATTAAAAAGTCAATAGGGACGCATCAAGCGCACGCAATCCTCTTCAATGGGCCTCCCACGAACCAAAATGCAATCCAGCGAACTAAGAATTATTTTTCAAAACTCAAGTTTCTGTAACTCGCGATTTTCTTTTCGTAAAAACTCCAATAATGAATCAACTAATTCAGCCCTTCTGTGTAGTGTCCTTTGGCCCAGTTATAATCTGCACCACATTGTTCGAATACGAAATTATCTGGTCAGACAATGTGTCCGAATGGTCCGATACGTACTGCATCCCTGGTGCCAAAACGCACGTAGCCGCCTAGATGATTTCCCAGAACTTTGGGTTCTAATCTGTTTTCCGCATTGACCGCTTGAATATAAAAATTTTCACGTCTTTTGACTCACGGATTTATTTTCATAAAATTACAAATTTTCACATAACGCACGCACTTTCTTTGAAATTCAACTGCACTGACCAGATTCGCTTACTACACCTGTCCAGCTCATTAGCTATCCCTCTATCAGCCAGTCTCTGTCCCGGTAATTTCATTCCCGGTTCATAGCGGTTCATCGTCAAAAGCAACATACATTTTTGGTGAAGTGTGCGACAGGTCATTCCCCTCAGCCATGAACAATTGCCTGTCTACACCCAAAAATGTGCAATACGAGCAATTTTATAAGAAATAGATTTTGAAATAGTTTAAGTGAAATTGAACTATGAAACTTAAGGGAAAGTGACCAGTGGTTGGATTGTTTAAAACATAAGAAAATTTAATTAGTTGAAATTGTATTGTATTTAAATGAAAATCGGGATGGGAATTGTGAAATAAAGAAGGATAATTGGGAAAACTGAAAGGGTAGAAAAAATGTGAGGATAAAGGAAACATTACACATTATTGAATGCATTATTTGGTCAGATCGGCCCCGGAAAAGGCCAGTGGAATACCGGAATACCGCTAAGCCGCGGACACTACAACGCTTCCGTTGCATTCTTTCTTCTGGAATGTTACATTTGAAAGCTTTGTGTATACTTGATTGATCAACCGCTGGGCAAAGTTTAACTTCCTTCCTATTCACATTTTTAACACTAGTTAAAATAACCAAATTTTTATTTTCCAGATAACATCACAATTCATCCACAGGAGAAGAATAACACCGTCATATTGTCGTCGTCATGTCTACTATTAATTTAAAATAAAAAAGATACAGCTAAACTTAAAAAAAGGAAAAATACAGCCAAGAAAAAATTAAAATAAACTAAATATAACATTAACTTCAGAAATAAGCATAACGTAAAGCAAAACTAACAAACTATAAACAAAAAATAGAAAAACGCAACGTCGGAAGGGAGAAAGCAAAAACAATTACCTAGAAGCAAGAAAGATAAAAGATGATTATTTTTGTTTTTTTTTTTATTATTATACGTTTCTAAGATAGCCCCGCAGTATGCGTGATTAGTGAGGAAAATCTTTCAAAGGGATGCACACGCAGAAAAGGATAAACAACAACAAAGTCAAATGCGCATTACACTGAAAAGAAACAAAAGTACTTGCACAGAAGAATACAATAAACACCCTACCACCACCAGAAACGCGAAAACATAGACACAAAATAACAATCAAAATGAAATCATCTATACATATACAAGTAAACATTCATTACATCCTCAAAAGTCATTTGTTTCCGTAAAGATGAATATTTTCGAAATGAGAACATTTACGCTGTTCATTTTATTATGTAAAACTATTAACAACAAAACAAAACAAATCATCTAGAAGAAAATAAAATAAATCTGAAAAAATTCTAGAATAATAATTGATAAAAAGTAATATATAAATAATTAAGAAATAAAGGAAAAGATATATTTTTCTGCTTTTAATTTTATCACACATCTTAGAGAAGAAGATACAACAAAAGAGAAACTCTTCAAATAATGATTACATATAGCAAAATGAGGTAAATTAATAAACGGATCAAGCAGAATGTCGATCATAGTAAATACTGGACAGAATAGCAAGGCTACACACAGAGGTTGAAACAGAAAATATTTTTATTGCGATTGTATAAAGTCAAATCTCATTTAGTTTGCATCTTTTTCTTTCTTTCTAGTAAAAAAAAATCAATTTATTTATAAACAAAGCCACTAGGACTATATATTTTAATAACATATTCATAGGGATAATGAGGAAGGAGAACTCTAAATATTTCATTTGTATGTAGATTACAAAATAAAAAAAGAGAGAGAACTTGTAAAACAGTAAACTTGTAATTAAGGCAAATAAATTGAATAATTGTAATTTATTAAATTAATAAATTAAAGAAAAAGAATGTGTTTCACAATTTATATAATACACGAATGTGTCTCGTAAGTCTTTGAGTAATGATCTGTGTGAGAAAGTAGTTAATGTAATAAATAAATTAGCAAAAAAGTCTTCTTTTCTGTTTTGACCTCTATTTTTCGGAGTGGCATACGTAGATAACAAAGATTTCGTTCGTTTCGGGTCTTGATATTGCAAATATTTTTTCAAAGTAATATTGTATTAGAAAATTTCACTTGTATCGTTTTAGCCAATTGTTTTTATACTACAAATACAAGTCTAACTATGCTTTTTCGCAAGCCAGATATTTACAATTTAGTGATTTGAATGTAAAACTATTTTTTCACTTTGGAAAATAGTTAACTATAAAGCGCAGAAGTTGGGAAACAAAAACATAAATAAAACAAATAGAGAATGTGTGGCAACTAATTGAACACCGAAATATTTTTTTCGCAGATGATTATTTTGTTTTCTTGTAGGAAAAATTGATAAAATATCGCGAGAAGGAACTTGTTTTTATAATAGTGAAATTTTACATTTTTATTGTATATTTTTGTTTTCTTTTTTAATGTTCTACACAACTAACAAATCAATCAATCAATATATTTTCTACTGTTTTACTTGTTTGTTTTATATTTTTAGTATTATGAGATACACACATGCATTTTTCTTTCTTTCTCTTTATTTTCCGGTACATGTTGATATAATACTTTAATTATTATTAATATGCAAAGAAAAAAATACACACAACACGCAAAAGAATGAAGTTTACATATAGAAAAGAGAACTTATAAAAAGTAATTATATTTAAAATAAAAGAACATTTATCATTCATTAAAAATGCAACAAATTTTGTTATTTAATTTTTAAGTTTTTGTGTTTGTAGATCAATAAAAAATTAAAGAAGAGAGAATTAAAAAGAATATATCTATTAATAAAAAGATGAAAAAAAAAGTACTAAAAGTAGTCAAGTATATGATTTGTTTGTTTCCGTTCATCTAATTTTTAGTTAGTAAATATTTGAGAATTACACTAATGTGTAAATGTTAAAATATCTAACACAAATCAACAGGATTTTAATTTTTTCTCAAGAGTTGTTTTGTAGTTAACCAAGAATACATAGTGTGTGAGTTACGCGTGAATGGAAAATTTCTGCTTATTTAGACAAACACGACGGGTTCATATGTTTGTCGTTTATCATTTTTTTAGGGGATTGAATGTTTCTGCATAATTCGTAATAAAGTATGCAATACACATTGGGGTAAGTTAAGATATTTAAAGAATTTTAAGATATCAACAAAGCAATAAATACACTCCTAGTTTACATTGTACAATTCATACATCTTGAATTTTTCAAAAGTCTCATTTCGCTAAAAAAATCCATTTAATTGACGGTTGTATAAGTGAGTTTGTGATGCAGAGTTAACGTTCACATTTTACAGCCACTTGATGACATTCGCGTCGCTTTGGTTTCGTTACTAATTCTGCGTCTTTGGTCGATTTTTCATAGAATTGAAAACATCCCTTTTTCCGGGTCCGCCCCGTCACTTTTTCATTATTCATTGGTTCTTGGTAAGGCATTTTTGTTTCAGGTCAAAGTACATCTCATGCGGTTTATGTTCAGAATCAAGCAAAGGAACAGTACCCCGTAAAATTAGCCATCGAACAAAGCAATTGTTAGTTATGAAAAGCAGGTCAGTTATTGGATTATTTTGTTCTTTTAACTTAGTTTTAACTTTTTATTGTAAGCACAAAAAATATTGTACATGACAAAAGTTAGGAACAGCTGAATACCTCAAAGCCTCTGATTAGTCGCCCCTTTGACAGTATTCTATCAAATAACCATTATCGACAACCAGCAAACGTAACGGAACATTTTACCCGGATTTGATCCTCCCCCTCCCCCTCCAATCTAAATAAATCTATTTTGATCTGCTCGAACCAAGTGATCTGGCTCGGATTATTTCACGGTTGGTTTGGTCATATCTCATCCTTCTGCATGCTTTCCTTCTTCTTTTTCTTCAGCCTTTGTCCCGTTCACAAGCGGGGTCGGCTCGTCGTAATCGGTTTCGCCATTTGGCTCTATCGAATGCCTGATCTGGGTGTAATCTCCAGGCTTTTAAATCCCCATCCAGCGTATCAAGCCACCGTTGTCTAGGCCTGCCTTTTGGTCGTTAACCATCGACTTTGATGTTCAGAACAATCTTCGCAAGTGAATTCTCGTTAGCACGAATTGCGTGATCATAGCATCGAAGACGTCTCTCTCGCAACTTTTCCACGATCGGTGCAACCCCATAACGATCGCGGATATCCTCATTTCGGATGTGATCAAAACGTGTGATGCCACTAGTCCAACGTAACATCTTCGTCTCTTTTACATGCTTTTCATTTGCACAGTATTCATTATAAGGTTGACATTATTATTCTGTTAAGAGAAAGTCGCACCGCATCCTTAAAGAACTATTGTGCCCTTTTAATTGGTTATAGTGTCCTATTGATCATAATATCTCAAGCAAGCCTGTAACCGTTAGGAACTTTAGTATGTTCCCTACTTCCAGATGTTTCAGCTTTGCATCTGGTATTAAGTGTTCTCCCAGATGTCTCGACCTACTTTGCACAAATGCCGGACACTATCCCAGGACGTGTATAGAGGTTTCGTCATACTCCTCACAAAACCTGCAGGCAGTGTCTGTTGATATCCCTAGCTTCCTTAGGTGATAGTTTAGCCGACAGTGACCAGTAAGAATTCCCACTATGATTTGGAGGTTCTTCTTGGTGAGGTTTAACCAATCCTTTGTCCGCATGGTTTCGTATCCCTCAATTAGCACCCTGGACTGCTCTATCCCTGGTAGACCCGCCCAGTATATTTCCCTCAACCGCTCCTCTTCATTTCTTAGTGTCATAGCCATGAAACCGTTTCCGATTCAACAGAAGGGTTCTGGCCGGTGTAAATTCGTCCCTGCTCCCTCCTTAACTAGTTCGTCCGCTGCCTTGTTGCCTTCCAACCCAGCATGGTCTGGAACCCAAAGTATCCAAACCTTTTTGGACGAGCGGAGTGTATTCAGTCTCTCAAGGCGTTCCTATTCCAGTTTAGAGTTCACCTGGTTGGACCTAAGTGACTTGATCGCTGCTTGGCTATCGGTGAGAATAGCAATGTTCTGCCCCCTGTAGTTTCTTGCAAATTAAATGAGGCACATTTGTCTACGGCGTATATTTCCGCCTAGAATATGCTAGTGTACCTGCCCATTGGCTCGAAGTACAGTTTCCTTGGACCAATAACACCGGCACCCGCTCCCTCTGTTGTGAGGGATCCGTCAGTGTACCAAGTAATCAGTTGCTGGCTTAAGCCGTATGTCGCAGCCACGCTCTCCAAGTTTGCCTTGTTACTCCAACGTGTTTCAAACTTCTTATCAAAGTGAAACCTGGTTTTTATGTTTTCCCTTGGTATCAGTAATTCGGGATACCACCTAGAAAGAATATCAATCTTCCTTCGGTTTAGGCAGTTCCCCGCCTCACTGATACTCCCGGCCATCCTGAATATTGCCCTCCTTTCGTGCATCTGTATGTGCAGATGGAGAGGGGTTAATCCCAGGAGGACCTCCAGGGATGCCGTTGGGCGTGTCCTCATTACCCCACTGATACACACACAAGCCAGTTTTCATCACCTCTTTTGAAGTTCCGTCTCTTGTAGATGTATTGACTCGTCACCTTAACATACGAATACGGACTGTTCTTCCAAGCAGGAGACAAATAATCTCGGCCAGCAATGTACTGAATGATTGGCAGAAGCTGGTGATTGTTAAGATTCTAACGAAGGCCATCCCTTTAGACAATTGGAGGGATATTTCCGTGGTCCCTGATGATAACTAAAATAATCCCGGAACGCAGTAAAGAACATCTGAAAAGCTCTATCCTTCAACCTCCAAAGGAATTATAGGTAATATAACATTGCTATTCTGACTGACAGGCAAGTGAACTCTAAACTAGTATAGGAATGCTTTTAGAGGCTGAATACGCTCGGCTTGCATAATAAGGTCTGGATACTCTCTGGTTACAAACCATGTTTGATTGGAAGGCAAGGAGGCAGCGGACGAACTGGCCAGGAATGGAGCAGCAACGCTTCTACACGGCCACAATCCATCTATGGAATCGGAAAGGGGTTTAGACTATGACATTAAAAACTGAAGAAGAACGCCAGAGGGAACTATCTTGGGCGAGCATACAGAAATGTAGCAGCCGAGGGTGCTCATGGAGGGACACGAACCCAAGCGTATAAACGACTGTTTAAACCTCACTAAAAATAACCTCCGGATTTTAGTGGGAATACTCCCTGGTCATTGCCGACTAAACAATAACTTCGGGAATGTAAGGATATCTAACAACACTGCCTCCAGGTTCTGTACACAGTAAGTCGAGGCAGCTGGGAGAATACTTAACACCACATGCTAAATTAAAATGCTTGGAATAAGGGACTATTTTTTTTTTTATGGATGGAGGTGGAAATCTTAGAAAGACGCTGCTGCGCCAGGTTGCAACAGTGTGTGGGATTCGCACCCACTAAAACCACCCCCACTCGTCCGCCCCTCCCCGCGGGACCACCGTGAAGTATTACTTCGCGGGGGAGGCTCTGGTTCGCTATACCAGCTCGTCCATGTCACGTCTCCGTCGCGCCGCCTTCCGAGCTCGATCCAACTCCTCCGCCATCCAGTTTTTCTCCGACTTCAGCATCTCTTCCACCAGGTTCGAGGGCTCAATGTCCGCCCCTAAGATGCTGTTCAACCTCCTTTTCTGCTGCAGAAATCTGGGACAATGGAACATAACGTGCTCCGGGTCCTCGGGTGTAGCACCGCATTCAGGACAGTTGGGAGACTCGTCCAACTCGAAGCGATGCAAGTACTTCCTATAGCCACCGTGTCCCGTAAGGAACTGCCGGCCTTTGTCGGAATTATCCCATTGTTGTTGGCACTTGTCACACAACTCTCTTCTGATGGCTTTTCGGAAATCCGCATTCACCTCGGCTGGATCTGCCTTCTGTTTTTCTATATATAAAAAATTCCTGACTTTTGTAGATTTGTTTGAAACCTTATAGTTAATGGGTACGCTATACCAATAGTTCTAATAGGGTATGTCCTCATTGCCCCACTGATACACATACAAGCCAGTCTTTGTAGCTTCTGTAATTCCCTGGCTTGTGTGTTGAGTTAGGTTCTTTCTGCCCAGACTACCGCTCCATAGGTAATCATTAGCCTTACTATTGCAGTATATATCCAAAGTAGTATCTTCGGGCTGCAACCCCATTTTTGTCATCAGAGCCCTCGAGGCTTTCCGACATGTGTCTTCCAGAGTAATTTTTGGTCTAGCGTAATTTCCAAATATTTGACCTATGTTTCTCGTTTCACCTCCATATCATGTAATCTTATGGCTCTCAGGTGATCAAGCTTACGCCTCCTAGTGAATGGTATTATGATGGTTTTGGCTGGATTGATCCGCAGTCTCACCTTCCTACACCAGGCACTAGTAACCCTTAGTCCAGTTTGGATTCTATCACATAGAGTGTCTTCATATTTGCCCCTATAGATTAAAACAATGTCGTCCGCGTAACCCTGGCTGACCTTAAACGATCAGTATTTCATCAGTCTGGCATCAATTTGATTGTTAAAATTATGGTCGTATTTTTATAGCAATGACTGATGGACTGATGAAAATTTAAATAATAATATTAAGTTGAGCGTAAAGCAGTTGTTATTGCGTTATTAATCGAAACATGACTTCCGAGCGGTTCGGATCTTTAAATGCAAGAAATAAAAATAGGTTTTTTCGGCGTCTTGTTTATAACGGGCACGTCAGTCATCAGTCATTTTATCAGTGCATTTCTTATGGATTGACTATGGCAGACTGATGAAATACTGATCGTCTAAGGTCAGCCTTACAGCAAGGAAAAAGACATGGTTGAAAGGATTAACACTTGCACTCCACGATAGAAGTAACGGAGAAGATATTGAGACAACAGCTATAGTCGAGTGACTTCTTCTTTTAGTTCAGTCTTTGCCCCGTTCACAAGCGGGGTCGGCTCGCCCTGATCGGCTTCGCCATTTGGTCTATCAAATGTCTGATCTGGATGCAATTTCGAAGCTTTTAAATACCCATCCAGCCTATCAAGGCACCGTTGTTTCGGCCTGCCTTTTAGTCGTTTACCATTGACTTCGATATTCAGACTAATCTTGGCAAATGAATTCTCGTTAGCGCGAATCGGGTGACCATACCATCGAAGGCGCCTCTCTCGCAACTTTTCCACGATCAGTGCAACCCCATAACGATCGCGGAAATCCTCATTTCGGATGTGATCAGAACGTGTCATGCCACTGGTCCAACGCAAGATCTTCGTCTCCATTACCGTAAGACGCCGTTCATTGTCTTTTATAGTCAGTCAACACTCAGAACCATAAAGGGCGACAGGACCGACGACATTTTAGATTTGAAAGGTTCACTGATACGTCGATCACAAAGAACATCAGTTGTGGAACGCCACAGGTTGCGTTAATGCGTGAAACAGTTTCATAACGGAGTTCTCCATTGGCTGATAGCGTTGACCCAAGGTATTTGAATCGCTCAGTTCTGGGCAGATCACTGCTGCTGACAGTGATTTTGCCTGTTTCCCATGAAACATCGGTCGTCAAAATTAAGAGGGCAAAATTGATTAAAATGTTTGCTCCGCATATATTAAAGTGGGGCTGTCAAATAGGGTTTATGTCGCATAGTAGCACCAACAATCTTCAGGGATTATTCTGTGTTGTGTGAGTTGCGGCCATCAGATAAAGACGTGTCACAAAAAAGTTCATGTTTAAAAAATCGATAAAAAAACATCCATCCATGCGTCCATCGAAAAATTGTTTATTAATTACTAAAATTAACACCCTTTGGGAGTTTCTTCAATAACATTAATATCGTGCAAATGTTTACACTCTCATTTGCGACCTTTATTCAATTTAAATAAGAAATTTCTGATGACGGCTTGGCAAATAATTTTTTTGTAAATTGTGTTTTTTTTGAGAATTTTGGTCCACGGGCCCCTCGTTTAGGGCTTAGCATCCAAACTTTCAAAATATTAAGCGATGGCGGCCTTACCGGTTTCTTACCAGGGCAAAGACAAATCGTCAGACGCTGCCTCCTCTCTGCCGGAGCAGCGTGACCGAAGCGGCTCGCGGATGTTAAGTGCTCCTTTATATAATTCGCAGAACACAACATGACTACGAGTCATATTGAGCGCAAATTCGCCTTATTGACCAGCGCTTGGCCAGAACTGAAAATATTTTTTTTTTAAATTGTGGGGTCCTAAGTAAGTGGGTGTTAACTCCTAAAGGAGGGGTCCGTGGACCAAAAAAGAGGGATTAAGTTGCTCCCCATTTGGTCCGGTCCGGCATTAAGTTGATGCGGACTTAGGACCCCACAATTCTCAAAAAAAAAATATTTTCAGCTCTGGCCAAGCTCTCGTCAATAAGGCGAATTTGCGCTCAATATAACTCGTTGTGAAGGGCAAAGCTCCAGTTGAGATTTTTATTGAGGTCTAAATTGTTTATGATGCCCACTACATGCCTGAAAGGTCTGACATCAAAACACAGTCACAGTCAAGTCAAGTGGTGTCGCGCATTTTCACTCTCTGCCCAAAAAATCAAAAACGCAAATAAGGTTTTTTATTTGTACTTAGTGCAAAACGCTTTGAAGGAATATACCATTAAGTGACCCGATTTGGCATAAAAAAGTTGGAGCTCAGCTAACCGCTCAACAGGAGATCTTCACAGATCCCGGGATGAACGAGGAGGAACTACAACGGACCGAAGGAATATGTTTTGACAGACTCCGGCTATTTATCGCAAGGGGTGAAATCCATCCTGCTATACGCGGCTCCAGTCTGGGCGTGCTCACTGGGTTACACTATAAACCAGAGATGGATAAGTTGGGCGTACCGGCCAATTGCTTTGAGGGCTTGCAGTGCACATAGGACGGTATCCGGTGAGACAATGTGTGTCATTCCGGAGACGATTCCATTGGATCTGATCAAATGAGGAACATTCTCTTCATCGGAAAACAAGACCGAAGTGATTGCAGTCTTTCGGAAAGCCACTAGGAAGGAACTGTACAAGAGATGGTAGCAACGGTGCGATAATTCCGAAAAATGCCGTTGGACTCATACACTGATCCTGTGTATTGAGAGATGAGGCGTGGAGAGTTGAATTACCATCTAACACAGTTCCTTAGGAGACACGGTGGATACAGGAATTACTTCCATCGCTTCGCATTGGATGAGTCCCCAGACTGTCCTGAATGCACCGCTACAACCAAGGTCTGAGATTCGCGATTGAATGAGGGAGATTAAACCATCATTCCCTCAGCCTTGAAAAACAAACATAGTTCAACCGATGACCTTGAACGAAACGGAAGGAATGAACACATTGGGTATATGGATCTTCACTCTTCTATAGCTATTGCTGAAACTTTATCAGAGTCATATCTATCCAGTAAGTCCATGACTTTGGCCAGCCATTACTATCAATCAAAGTCGATTTTAGTAATTGAGCAATTTTTTAGACCTTCCTTCTACGAGGTCCTGCCAATATGATTTCGAGTCAACAATAGGGTGACGTAATTTATAAAATTCCTCCTCTCATCACTTCTAGATCCGGTGGTTGAACTCTAGTACTCTGAGAAAAAGGTAAGTAATGCCTGGTATGTGAAAGGTCACATTTTTCCAGCTGATTAATTGGCTTGTTTATCATCATCATCAACGGCACAACCCAGTCTAGGCCTGCCTTAGTACGGAACCTCAGACATCTCAGTTTTGCCCCGCAGTCCACCAATTCTATATCCCTAAAAGCTATCTGGCATCCTGACCTACGCCATCGCTCCATCTCAGGCAGGGTCTGCCCCGTCTTCTTTTTCTACCATAGATATTGCCCTTATAGACTTCCCGGGTGGGATCATCCTCATCCATACGGATTAAGTGGCCCGCCCACCGTAACAAATTGAACTGGATTTTATCCACAACCTAACGGTTACGGTATCGCTCATAGATTTCGTCGTTATGTAGGCTACGGAATCGTCCATTCTCATGTAGGAGGTCAAAAAATCTTCGAAGGATTCTTTTCTCGAACGCGGCCAAGAGTTCACAATTTTTCAAGTCTCCGAGGAATACATAAGGACTGCCAAGATCAGTCCTGTACAGTAAGAGCTTTGACCCTATGGTGAGATGTTTCAAGCGGACCAGTTTTTTTAAGCTGAAATAGGCTTTGTTGGCTGCCAACAACCGTGCACGGATTTTATCGTCATAGCTGTTATCGGTTATTATTTTTGATCCTAGGTAGGAGAAATTTTCAACAACATCTCCAGGACCAAGTTAAAGAGGACGCATGATAGGTCATCCCTTGTCTTAGACCGTTGTTGATGTTGAATGGTCTCGAGAGTGATCTTGCTACTTTTATTTCGCCTCGCACATTGGTCAGGATCAGCCAAGTCAGTCTTATCAATTTCATTGGGATAACGAATTCTCTCATGGCCGTGTACAGTTTTACCTT
The DNA here is from genome assembly GCF_905115235.1 of Hermetia illucens. NCBI lineage: Eukaryota > Metazoa > Arthropoda > Insecta > Diptera > Stratiomyidae > Hermetia > Hermetia illucens. Next base: position 148,302,008 of record NC_051852.1, read on the forward strand.
GGCTATGCTATCATGGGCGGTTTTAAAGTAGACGAAAAGATGGTGCAACTGTTGTCCATATTCCAGCAGTTTTTCCGTCGCTTGCCGCAAAGAGAAAATCTGATCTGTTACTGATATGCCTGGAGTAAAGCCTCTTTGGGATGGGCTCGTTTACAGTTTATGTTAATTTGTAATGACCAACAGTAAACCTTTTATAAACCATGACTAATAATAAAAGCCTCCATTTTGAAACTTCGGTAACCATTTGTCTCCTTCCTAGATATCTGCACTAAAGAATGGAGCAATTGGATGGCGGTAGATTGACATATGCAATAAAATGAGGGAAACGATGCCTATTTTTTTATTTTTTCTCTATTTATGTGGTCACTAAAAGCACCGCGAATGTATATTTCTATTAAGTGCATTTTTAAAATTAATACTTTATTTAAAAAAGATATGGAAACAAACACACTTCGGAAACTATTGTCGGAGACTAGCCATTAGTTTATTCCAGCTTCCTAATTCTAAGGACAAATATTCTCTTTTAGAATCATCCAATTGTCAGTTTTGGCCGTTAAAGTCACTTTTTTGGCTATGATAGCAAGAATAGGCGATTCCATTTAAGTGTTCTCAAGGGATAGCCCCATACGCCCAGAACATAATTGGCCCATACCAAAGAGGCTTCACTCCAGGCAAATCAGCAACGGATCAGATTTTCTCTGTGCGACAAACGATGGAAAAACTGTTGGAATATGGACAACAGTTGCACCATCTGTTCATCGACTTTAAAGCCGCCTATGATAGCATAGCCAGGGTAAAACTGTACATGGCCATGAGAGAATTCGGTATTCCGACGAAATTGATAAGATTGACTAGGTGGACCCTGACCAATGTGGGAGGCCAGATAAAAGCAGCAGGATCGCTCTCAAGACCATTCGACATCAACAAGGGGATGCCCTATCATGCGTCCTCTTTAACCTGGCCCTCGAGAAAGTGATCCGTGATACTGATGTAAATACAAGAGGTACGGTCCTCTTTAAGTCCACCCAACTACTCGCCTATGCTGACGATATCGACATCATGGGAAAAACCATCCGAGACGTCCAAACTGCCTTCATCCAGATCGAGCAGGCGGCAATTGAGGCGAGATCTTGGGCTGCCCATCAATGAAGGCAAGACAAAATATATGGTGGCAACGTCAGCACCGATGACGAACCAAACAACAACATCAAACCGCACTGGTCAAACAGGAAGAATAAGGATAGGAGAATACAACTTTGAGACCGTTGACAATTTCTCCTATTTAGGGTCGAAAATCACAACCGATAACAGCTACGATGATGAAATCCGCGCACGGTTGTTGTCAGTCACCAGAGCCTATTTCAGCTTACAAAAACTGTTCCGCTCGAAACGTCTCACCATAGGGTGAAAGCTCTTACTGTACAAGACTATGATCTTGCCAGTCCTCATGTATTCCTCGGAAAGTTGGGTTCTTAGCAGGAAAAATTGCGAACTCTTGGCCGCGTTCGAGAGAAGAATCCTTCGCTGAATTTTTGGCACCCTAGATGAGGATGGATGATTCCGTAGCCTACACAATGACGAAATCTATGAGCGATACCATGACCGTCCGGTTGTGGATAAAATCCGGCTCAATAGGTTACGGTGGGCGGGTCGCTTAATCCGTATGGATGAGTATGATCCCACCCGGAAAGTCTATAAGGGCAATATCTATGGTAGAAAAAGAAGACGAGGCAGACCCTGCCTAAGATGAAGCGATGGCGTGGGCCAGGACGCCAGACAGCTTTTAGGGATATCGAATTGGTGGACCTCGGCAAAAAACCGGGATATCTGGAGTTCCTTATTAAGGCAGGCCTAGACCGGATACCGGTTGTTGCGCCGTTGATGATGATGAAGATTTGTCAAAACCACTTTATCGTAGCTTCGCTTGTACCATCATCATTAACGATGCAACAATCGGTGTCTGGTCTAGGCCTGCCTTAGTTTGGAACTTGAGACATACCGGTTTTGAGCCGAAGTCCATCAATTCGATATCCCTAACAACTGTCTGGTGCCCTGATCTACACCATCGCTCCCCTTTCTGCTAGGTGTTCTTTTTCGGGCTGCATCGTCTTCACCCCTACGGCTAATCCAACCGAAGCCTTTTAAGCCGGTTTTATCCGATAATTTTCGACGGTTAGGAATCAATGACAATGGGGAGCTTTTCCTAATCGCTTGGTGCTTCCTCTGCCACATTGTTCTCGCCTTTTCAAATGATGAATTCAAAGGAGATGTGGAAAAAATTTACTGGGGCAGGACAGCCATAAAAAAATGATGGCCAGCCTTTTATTGACTACATTATGTTTTCCATAGGTGTTTGCAATAATTTTATATATTAAAGGGATAGACCACATTTAAAATTTATACATCGACTATTCCCAAATCAAATACTGGGGGTGCCACAATATATATATATATATATTTACGTTGCCAGGATATTGAAGAAAACCATACATGTGAGCATTTCCCACCTGATGCAAATTTTCCACGCATCATTTTTCCAATCATCAATTCACACACTTTGTATCATAACAAATAATTAATAGTAGATAATAGTCATTAAATTTTTCCCATTGTTTTATTTGAATGCTGTGACTTGAAAATATCTGAAAGAAGAAATAAATTGTAAACCCCCTTTCAATGATAATAATAAAAGCTGTCCGAGTCCGATAAAGTTAAAAAGAAAAACTGACGAAAATACAATAGACACATCATTAAATGAGCTATGGAGCATGTTGTGCAGGGTAATATGAAATGATAAATACAATTCAAAGGAATATATACGTTAACAAATATAAAATAACACAGAAAAGTCAGAGTAAAATGTATTAATTTAATTTATTCGAAAGAGAGAATGTATCTGATTGAAAGAAGGACCAAAATCAATTGCTTTTCATGGGTGTCGAAAATTTAGTACAGTTTCTGAATATTTTAAATGAATACTCCTGAAAAGTTGTAAAAAAAATTTAGTATGGTCGAAAGTTTTAGGCACGATGGATATAAATATTTTAAATTTATTTTTAATCTTACATAATTAACTAAAATATTAAGATAATCCTTTTTTATTTATTTATTTATTTTTTTTTTTATTTTCAGATGGAGAAGGGTTAAAGAGGTCTGGAGCTAGTGTTTTGTAATTTCGATATTTTTTTTACCAGTTACAACTGGAGCGAAATACCTGGTTTAGTACGTTTTTAATATGTTTTCATTATATTCTTCAGATGGAAATTCTCAAAGGAATCAGAAATGCAAGAAAAAAGATTTTTTGAACAGCATTTGTTGCGATCTGTGTGAACCAGGTAAACATGTAGATTTACATATTTCGCAAGTCGGCTCGGCAGTTACTCTTATACTAGTAAATGTAACGTCTCTCATGGAACACACATTGCTACCCAATAAATTTTCAAATAACCTCTGCTAGGGGTTATTTAGGAGTTAGGCACACTCCTTGTATCAAAACTTCAGAAGGCCCTCCTTACTAGACGTTTCAGCAACATTTACACGTAGAGTCATAGGCAGTAAAGTCTAGACGTCTGGGTTGGATGAATGGTCAGTTAAGTCCATGAGGGTTTAATGTGAGCACTTATCTGGACGACTTAATCCCACGGTCTTTTTAAGACACGCATTGATTTTGTGACCATAATCAGAGCCCCGCTGCAGCAAGCTACGACGGTACCAGTCTATACCGAGTGAATGGCTCAGCATTCATACTGATGAATGCAAGACCTACTAAAACTTCTACCGAACTAAGGAGTACGGCACCCGTGTTGAAACGCAACACCACGCCGGGACCAGAAGGTCTCTGTTTCGCTTGAACGCAACCACAACCCCCATGAAACTTCCACTAGGGGGCCAACGGCAAACAATCGAGCTGAACGCATATGTAACAGGAGTTCCCCTGAAATATGTAAATTCTGGGGCTATCCCAGTTCCCATGGTACCAGTATACCCCTGGTAAGGCTTCGTAACTATTGCCACTTCAGATGAGTCCCCAGGCAGACTCGGGTCAGACCGCCCTAATTAGGCCTTTGGAGCATTTGCCTACTGCATCACGGCCGGCAAGCCAATGTAATACAGCATCTCCCGGTGCCACCACTATGGAGGTTCTCCTCGGCCACTTGGTTTTGGTTCAGTCGACAAGGTTGCCGTCTCGTCTTCCTCCCCACCACCTCTGAGTACCAAAGAGGATGATCAAGAAATTCCAGTCCAGTAGTTGTTAAATTTTTGGACCTGTAGCGTTCTAATGGTGGAGATACCATGTGCCAATTTTTGACTTTGGCCGTAGGTTTTTCATAGACGATATGAGTTTAAGCGGACACTGTTCAGCGCTCCTTTTAGCTGTGAGAGGCTTGTGTGTGCCCAGACTGACACCCTATACAATCCGATTTGATATTCGAATAGGCACAAGGATATCATCACCATTAAAGCCTAAAACTTTTTTTTGAGCTTTAGTCGACATATCTTTATAGTACAGGCAAACCTCTTGACCTGTCCCCATGTTGTTTACATACTGAAATTGTCCCTTGATAAACATGCTCAGCATTTATTAGTACCAATCGGAGTATGTGGCACTCAGAGTGAACAAAATTCCGTATCTAACTGTAATTTCGCGGTATTTCTAGCGATTAAATTATTTGAAATAATTAAGGCTTGCTTTTTTCTATTCGGTAGTGATATTTATTTGGCTTGCAAACACCGATATTTCGGAAAACACTTGTTCCTTTCATCAATGCTCTTGTTGACTTGTTGTGCAAAAAGTTTGACTGACCTCTACCCTGGGAGCAGCGTGACCGCCATAAGCTCAGACTTAAACCAGGCCGAAATGAATTTTTTTGTTGAGGTTGGTGGGAGTCCTGAGTACGCACCCACTTGATGACAGATCGGACCACTTGGGAAGCAACTTCCTCCTCCTCTTTTTTTGGGTTAAACAACGCTCGTCAGTCGCCTAGTTTGCCGCCCTTAAAATACTTCGGCTTGAAAAACCGAATTAATCTATGAGCTCCTCTCATTACAGTGCTTTGAATAAATATATCCAGGGATTGCTCATGGTACTGGTAATACCCAGACACACAGTTCTTTGCATTGCGGCTAGTTTTTGTCTCCCCTTAACCAACCACACTACGGATGCATAGGCGAACATCCGCCTAATGATAGCAACGTACCACATGAGGCTCAAGTCCCCATGCCGAGGCATAGCTCAAGTTGAGTGAGCTCGTTTCAATTTTACCTCTAGATGTTTGTTCCAAAGAAGTTTTTTATCTAGAGTGACTCCCAGATATTTCATTTCTTCGGGGAGTAGAAGAGTTGTACCCCTCATTTCTGGAAGCTAAAGTCCATCCAGTTTCCTTCTTTTTGTGAATAATACCATTGTGGTTTTATTTGGATTAACTGAAAGACCATGCCTGAGGCATCAACTGGTATTGTATGATGACCGTAGCTAAGTCCTGAAAACAGAACCTTCTTAGCATGGTTGCCTCTAACCGTCTTGATATCAGGACACAAGCTCTCGGTGTTATGGATCTTTCGTCGTAGAAGATCCTAGTCCCATTTACTGGTCCAATGCCACAGATTCTATTAAATCAAACCTGTGGTTCTTGCACCAGAAAAATGTAAGGGAACTCCTGGAGTTTTGTCAGCCTCGTTGCCAACAGATACGAGGAGGCTTTGGCGTGCTGCAAGTTAATTTGACCTATCTTTAGTTGTTTCGACATAAACTTAGTCTAATATGTAAGGGAAGATAGTTAGGAGCATATGCCGCAAACCGTGTGTGACGGCGTTTCCCTCACACCGTACCGCCAGCGACTCGATTCCGTCGTGTTTGATTTCTCTGAGAAAACCACATTTGATGGTACAGCATATCCCATGTCCTCATTCAAGAAAGGTCTCATTTCATCCCACAGTGCATTTGTCTTTTTTCCACTTAACACCTTCACAAGTTTGCGGTGTCCGGTTTGCCTAGATTCGACCACTCGAACTGGCATCAAGTCAGTTTCGTTCACGTCTCTGGCTGCCCTTTCTTTCACCTGTTCTTTGGAAGGTGTAGGAGAAGTTACTACCAGGTAGGATTCATTCCACGTTCATAGATTTGTCCTTCCTGGCATTCAAGAACTTTACCCTCCAGTGTTCGAAGTCCATGCCCGGATTCTGTTCCCCTAACAGGCGGATAATATCCTCTGCCTTCTTTCGAGGACCCGGTAACTAACATCCTACATGTGCTGTCCTGCACAGCTCAGTGTTCAACTTGGGCCGACCGCCAGAACTCAAAGCCTCATCTGTGCACTCCAAATGGAGAAGCCCATCGCGAAAACCTGGATTTTTAAATCTTGGCTTCGTCCCAGGCTCCATCATTTTTCCCCACAGGCATTCCCGGAGGATGGTGAATTGTCTCTCTGACATTTTATTTATCTGCAGGATGCGAATCATGTTGATGGCGTCCTTGCTCTTTCCAATTCTGCTCCTCCAGCTCCATCGGCGCGTTTTTCATTCCTTTGCTGGCTTTTTTTGGAAGAACATCGCAGATCGCATGTGCTTCGTAACTGCCGCACATTTCTTAATAAGCCTTTCCTCTTCAGCTTTTGCCAGAGTAGACGACAGCGCTCCTACTCGGCTTATATTCGAAACCATCTGGTTAGTTTCAGCAGGTTCCACACGCCTCTTTCCCCAATTATAGGACTGCGTGGTACTGTCTGGGTTGCCGTCTCCTTTGCAGGTGCCGCAACACTTTGTGAGTCCCGATGTCCTCGTCGGGTATTTCAACCCTTGCTGTGTTCTTCGCTGGGTGCTGGAGCGAGCGACAGTTATCTGAGGGCTGACCTACGATTAGTTGATCCCGGAATTCACGGACGGATCAGCGCTCGCTTGGGGCAACGCGGTCTACTAATACCCATTCAATGCACACTACCCGACCAGGGTCCTGAAGGGGTTGGCTCTTGATACACGTCATAATTACTACCTTGGTAGAACTAGGTCACATCACCCCATCGATATCGACAAGGAGGTTACTAAAAATTTCAGTATCAACGCGCACCCAAACACTGTAAGGAGTAGAAGAGAATAGAGCTCCTGGTCATGCTCTTGCATTGATCTTTTTTGTAATAAAATCCAATTTAGCACAAAATTACTATAGATTCTACTTCAGATTCTTTTGTATAACCCTTTCTCCTACCTTCAAATTTCTTTCGAGAATGAGAACTTTGATTTTGAACAAAAAATTAGAAACTATTTTCTAAAAGACCATTAATTTTTTTTTCAAACCGGTATCTTTAATTTTTACGCAAATATTATTACCAAACCATCCAATAATGAATATATCACATAAATATCAATCACACGCTCAAAAATAACAAAATTATTCACAAGAGTAGAAAGAAATTAAGAAAACTATATATTTACTGATAAAAAGATGCATGAGAAAAAGTAGATGATCTTTAGTGAGAAAGTAGAGCAGAAAGATTAAAAATCTGAATTGATAATAGAATGGAGCAACCAAGGGGTCAATATATTTTTATAACTAAAACAAAATGAATTCTTCCTTGAAATATAATTTATTTTTTCACATCAAAGGAAAGTATATTATTTCACGGATCTATCTGTGTTTTCTGTTTGTTATATAAAATTTATGAGGAACATTTTTTGAAAATTATTTTCTTGTGAGAAGAAGTAAAAAGATAAATTATACAAAGAGAAATTTTGAAGCCTGATCTTTTCATTACTAATTCTGATTCGGGTAATTCTAATTCTGAAAGATGGAGTTATTAATTTGAACACCGAAGATACTTTTAACCAATTGATTGAGGGCAGAGGGGAAGTATACATATGCTAAGAAAACAATATTCAAACACGTGAAAATAAAGGATGTAGATGATTTTGATGTGAACAAAGTGATCTGAAATAACATTAGCAAATACTACGATATAGTAGGTAATCGAAATATACATTACTCATCCACTGGTCTTTTGTATTGCCTGTTTTTCATAACTTTTCCTACTTCAGTTGGAAATCTGGAGTAAAATATTTTTGTATTGGTCACATATTAACCAATTGATAGGAACAAAGGCAAACGCATTGAACTAAACATTCATCAACAAAATGATGATCTCTTGTTGTGTTGTATATTTTAAATAAACATTGTGTTTTATACTTGATATCTATTAATGTATATGAACTTAGTATTTGTATTAGATACGAATTTTTAATTGAGCTAAGAATGCAAAGTGAAGTGATGAAAAACGTATTGCGAGTAAAATAGTAAGAGCTCTTGGAAGCAAAAGAAAAACAATAAATTTTTCTAATCAAATTTAATTTTTTTAGACACCATGTGCGCAATAAAAGATGAAATCATGTTTTAAGATAGATTTTTTGTATGGTTTTATTTGAGTTTATGGAATGAGCACATTCAGAAAGCTTTCTATCATGCCTTCCGTTCACTTTCCGGTTACAATATTTCTCATGCGAGCTTCCTACTCATCAAAAATGTATCATTCTGTAAAAAAAAAAATCTAATTAAATACACTTGCGGCGGGAACTATCAATTCTAAACCAGTAAATGAAACAATATAAAACTTCATCAGAAAATACTGAAATTTAAATAAAATGAAACCTTTTTCATATTCAGTGAATGGTCATTGGTCTATTTCTAAGTAAATTCATTTTCGGATGAAAGGAAAACATATTTCCACTAAAATAGTTCTCACAGGTGGAAAATCAGCCCCAAAGTAACAACCACTGGCGTCTCAAAATCTGATTATAAAATAATTGGACAAATATTAAATAATATAAAACCAACAAAAAATTTCATGAAAACTAGAACAGAAAACCGTTTAATTTCCAAAATCAAATTAACTTTGAAGCAAAGCAAAGAAATATAAATGTCGTTTTTTAAACCGGTTACGAATTCACCGATAACATACTTAAAAATGTGAACAAATGTGGACGAATATAGAATATTAGAAAAAAAATGGCACACAACACTTCATCATTCAATTATGGGAAAAAAATGGAAGAATAATAAAAAAGAATACATACTACATAGAATATATTGTAAGGATAATTAACAATGGGAAAAATCAATCTAAAAAAAACAAAACAAGGAAGAAAACACAAATAACAAAATTCCAAATAGTAGTAATTTAAATTATATATAAAAACAAATAAAGTATAAAATAAAAAGAAAGAAAAAACACAAAAAAGCTAAACATTATATTATATAAAAACGATATATAAATAAAAATAAAAATTGAAAAATAAATATTGATTGCCTTTTACTTTTTATTTCGAAGAACAACTTAAGAACGAAAAGATGGAAGTAAACTAGTGTTTTATGTCAGAAAACTATATTATGAGCGATGATATCATTCTAACAGCTGTCTACCAATCACAGTAAATATAATTTAGTAATACATTTTATTTTACCACTTGCATTTACAATTACTTTAATTAAAACATTTTATTTTACAATTTGCACTTACAATTAATATTTTAGTTAAACTGGCAACTTAATATTTTTCAATTATTTCTTTTTCATGTTCAATTACTTTATTTATAATTCAAAATTAGCAAGGCCTACTACGCCACAGAGAACACTGCTGATGGCATTTGTCAGTCGAATTATCCCTGCTGCGCCACATCACTTCGCACCCAGATAAAACCTAGGGGTTTCAGCGACCGAAGTCGGAACTGCGTTCCCCATCATTCGGCGAATCGAACGCGACTTTGATTTGGGGCGTAATGGAGCTTCAGCCTGGATAAGGGGGTTCTCCCCTATACCAGCACTGCGGGGCTGGCAGCAAATTCCTCTCGGCGGGTTGTTCGGAGGCCAAGTAGGAAGAGAGGCAAGACCTGAGTCCAGGACGGATCGTCGTGAGCCATAATGGCGGCTTTTAGCGTTCGGTGCCAACGCTCTAGCATCCCATTGGATTGCGGGTGGTATGCCGTAGTTCGCTGGAGTTTGAAACCCAGGAATTTGCCTAACTCCGAGAAAAGGGTGAACTCAAATTGCATTCCCTGGTCAGTGATGATCACTGCAGGGACGCCAAAGCGAGTGATCCACTCTCGACAGAGGGCTTCGGCACAAGATTGCGCCGTAATGTCCTTCAGAGGTATTGCCTCAGGCCACCATGTAAACCTGTCGATGATCGTAATGCAATACTTGAAACCGTGCGAGTCACGCAAAGGTCCTACTATGTGTATGGTGTGGAACCGCTTGGTAGTGCGGGGGAATGAGCCCACTTCTTTTCTTACATGCCTGGTGACCTTACACTTCTGGCATGCGACGCATTTCATCACTAGACATCGGGGGCACAAAAGAACCAATGGAATTTTTCGCGTCCTCCAGACGGCGCTGATACGAGACGTCCTCTGCAAAATTCACCTACGTGGTGGCCGCGACCACGACGGCGACGCTCCACGAAATGAATTTTCGAATGTTGCTAACCCTGCTGCGCCACAATAATATGAGATTTCAAGGCAACAAAATGGTAACTTATATACCTACATAGACCTCGTAAAACACCCGGCGATTTCATGACATACGAGATGAACATTGCCTGTCCGACGGGGATTGACAATCCAGATCATGCTGAGGGTAACGCATCGTTCGAAGTACGCCTTAGCTAATCGGTTGGTCGTACTAATGCATTGATGTCGTACTAATACAGGAGCCATGGTTGGGAGGAGGTCACACCATCAAAGGGCTCCAAAATAAATATTACAATTTCCAATATTACAAGGGACAATGAACGGACCTAGAACATTTATCTTTGAGAGGAAAAACCTGTGTCTGGGCTTGAATTCTAATGACCTAACCGTGGGCAAACTGGAACAAGTGGGAGCGGAGAACGTTTACATCTCCTCTTATTTGGTTCACGTCCGATTGGCTCCATCAGTAAAACTACGAAGTTTGACGACTATCATCGCAACAAAGAAGGCTAACCTTTGATAGACTATAACACCAATGCAAGGCGAAAAGGTGAGTCTCTCGTTGACTTTATTATCAACATAGACATATCAGTGTATAATGGGGGCAGTACACCAATCCTCCATTTCCCCAGCTTGGAAAACTGTGACTCTACTAACCGACAGAGCGACTTTCATGGTGAAGAACTAGAAGCTATCTGACCAGACATTCTTCCCAGATTACAGTTGGATATTTTCCAGTGCAAATTTCGCTGAGCGCTGAGAGGAGAAGATTTTGGAGGAGGATGCGAATGGCTCTGTGAGCCGGCGCTTCATAGTCTTCTCTGCTTGTCGTAAGAGGCGACTAAAGGGGATGAGGTCCTGGGGTTTAATGTGAGTACCTGCCGTGTAGGTATAATCTCACGGTCCTCTTCGAATATGGATTGATTTGTAGACCACAATCAGGTCTCCGTCGTGATTGGCACGGCGGTACAGGTTTATAATCAGTGCAGGCTTTGCATTCAAACCGTTGGATGCGAAGTCTATCTAGCACCTCTGCCGCAACTTAGAGCGCCCGAGTTGTACATCGTAACTCCACGATTTTGCCCACGATATGGGCACAGCCACCATGAAACTCCCGCAAGGGGGCCAACTGCAAATAACCGTGCTAAGAGTACATTCTCCAGGAATTTTCCTGGAACATATGCTTTCAGAGCGTCATTTCGGTTCCCATAGTACCAGATAACTTCCGGTGACGCTTCGCGGCAGGTGCCACTTCAGATAAATCCCTTTCAGATTCGGGTCTGATCGCCTTCCCTGAATACGTGGTGACGAGACTAAAAGGGATAAAAATTAGTGGACTTAGCAACCTGCAAATTCTGAAACTTCATTGTTACTGAAACGCCAACAACGCCTCGGATAGGAACTGACCTCATACAGAAGACCTTTGGCTATCGAGATCGGAGTATAATTGATTTCTGGAATGTACGCTCGTTTTCTCCAATTCCAGCGATATAAACTGGACATTCTGGGCCTAAGCGAAATAAGAAGTGGGACTCAGGAGAGTATTCTTCTCCCTCCTGCGACAATGTATTTTTGTACGGGAATTCCAATGATATAAGCTGGAAATTTTGGGTCTAAGCCACATCTTCGGCAATATGCTTTTGTACTCTGGAAGTTAACTGGTGGCACACGCAAATTCGATGTTGGATTGCTCTAACGTCTATCGCAAGACGCATTCTCTTGACCTGGGAGCCGGTTTCTGGCAAACTTCTAACTACAGGATTTCGTTCCAGGTTAAGGATCATCACAATTATGCAATGCTATGCACCAACGGAAACTTCCGATATAGTGGAGAAGGATGCTTTCTACGAGCAGTCACACGTAGTTCAAAAGAGGTTTCCCAAAGGTGACTTTGTGTGTGGGTGATTTGAATGCCAAGGTGGGATCTGACAACGCCTTGCTCGAACATGTAATGGGGAAACACGATCTTGACGATCGTGACGATAATGGTGGATTTCTGCAAATTAAACCACCTCGTCATTGGTGGCAAGCACAGAGCTTGTCATAAGGTTCAATGTTCAAATTCTACCACTTGTATGACCCAACTGTCGCTCGACAGTGAAAGAGCTATTTTGCTGACCGCACGGTAGATATACTGAGTAATCCGCCTGAGAATATCGATGAGCACTAGGCCGCCATCAAAAATGCTCCATTATCGAGTGCTACACAAGGCGTTAGCCAAGTTCCGAAGGCGCGTCATAAGATCAGGCTGACTTGAAAATTGTGGAAGCGGATCGATAAACGGAAGGACTTGGAGGTTCCATTGATCGCTACAAGTGTTGGCAGGCGTGACGCGCACAGACTGTGATACCGACCAAAATCCCGAGTTCAGCGTGGTGTACCCCGTGGCAAGAGAAAATTTGCTATTTCGCTGGTCAGGGAAGCGGAAAATGCCGCAGAAAGCAATTATTTCTAGAAGTGTATATCGCACCACAAAATAACTTCCATGTGGTCGCCAATTTTTAAATGGTCCTGTGAAGAACCGACGACTTCTCTTCCATCATGCCGAGCAACTGAAGAGGTAGAAAAAACACTTCACCACGGTTATTAAGCGTGCCACAGCCGATGAGGTTCTTCCTCTTGTCGATGAAATGGCAGAAGAGAAATCATTTCGGCCATCAATGCACTCAAACGGAGTTAAGTTGTTGGGCTTGACGATCTCCCCGTAGAGTTCTTTATCGCTGCACCTGCAGTTACTGCAGATCTGCTGCTTTAACTAGTAAAAAATCTTGGGGACCCAAGACCTTTCCCAGAGAATGTAAGAGGAGGATGATCCTTAAAATTCCAAAGAAGGGCACCGGTTTCGAGTGCGACAATCGGACGGGCGACCGTGATTTCCCTAGTGTGTTCAGGTAAGATACACACAGGTAAAATACTTGTGTCCTCTGAGCAGCAGAGGTTAGAAAATAGTCAACCTCATCGTGCTTTCGATTGAACCACGGCCGCTTGTCTTTTATGACATGCGCGGGCCATCTACCACTCGGTTCTATTTACCAAGAGTCCCAAGTCTAGTACAGTAGGGCACGGTCCTTTAAACACTTCCGCATCATCCGCAATAGGTAGCCTGGAGTATGGAAACGATTTTCCAGTGCCTCGAGCATGTTGCACCACCTTGCAGAATAAAAGGCGTTTCTTATGTCGAGGGTCACAAAGAGCACCACTCGCCGACAGTGGTAGCTGAGTGTCTCAGCCAGTTTTACCGCTTGGACCACCTCCTCAATGGCATCACTCGTGGATCGCCCTGGTCTAAAACCATATTGTGTTGATGAGTGGTCTCCCGCAGCGCATATTACATCAGTCAGTTGTGGCTTGATGAACTTCTCAAGCAGCTTCCCCACTGCGTCCAACATACTGAGCTGACGATACGATTACGACGCCTCTGGGTTGCCTTTGCCCTTGCTTATCAGCACAAGTCTCGCAACCTTCCAGCGGGGGGAAAAACACCCTTGTCAGATATGCGTTGACTGCGCCGGGTAGCAAATCCGGCTTGTATTTACATACGAGTTTCAACACTTCGCTAGGAATACAGTCCGGTCTTAGTGTTTTTTTCTCCTTCATGGACCTCCTCTAGTTCCTTTGCACTGAAAAATGGGCATTCTTCAGTACTCACTCCTTCAACGATAGCGTCAGCTCGGGTGGGGTGAACAGAAAAATGGCCTGCACGATTACTTCCATCTTCGCTGTTTCCATAGAACATGCCGACCGAAGGCCACCGAGTTTTTTGGAAACCAGCTCATACCCGAGGCCCCTTGGCTTTACGTCGTTGATTAGCTCCTGCCAGCAGCATGCTTCTGTCTGTTGATATCAACCTTCAACCTCTACTCTTACCTTTCGAATCAGGTTCGTTCTCTCCGGTGAGATGACTTGCATTTCTGCCTGATTGGGGATTCTGTCATCCCTTTTTCCCGATAAAGCGGTGTCACGTAATTCAAGGTTGCCATATTTTCTCGTGGCCCCTTTTCCAAGCTTGAGTTGGATGGCGTTTGTCCTTTTTGGTCGCCAGGATTCTTAGCCTCTACGGTGTCACCCCCTCTTTCATTTCCAGTCGCCTTCACTGTTGGGGAAGTGGGCCTTTTTACTACTAGCAAATTGTAGCGCGGCAAATGCAACAATTGAGCAGAACAGAAGCTCCAGAAACTAAAGCAATTATTTATTTATTTAATGAGGACAATACACAGAAAGCAAATGCCTTATTACATATTGTCCTCAGAGGGAGGAACAAATGAATGGCTTATTTTACGCTTAAAGCTAGAGAGGGGAAATAGAGTCAAAGGACCCAAGCTGTAGGGCATTGTAGGGCCGGCAAAGCCTCGGGATCGGAGAGTAAAGGAAATCTTGAGCTCCGCGAAAGGTACATCAAAAATGTCCGCAGTACGTGTGTTATGAGACGAGGCGATACGGGAAGTAATATCCGAGTTGGCGGAGCAGTCCATCAGACAATTGCAGAGTTTGAAAAGAGTACACATATCAATGAAGATACAGCGTTGCTGTATGGTGGGGAGATTGAGGGCACGGAGTCGGGACGGATAATCAACCCGTGGAAGGTTCTTTTTGTAAAAGAGGGTCCGGGTGAATTTGCTTTGTACAGCTTCAAGAGCGCGGCAGTCACGGATGCAGTAGGGGGAGCAGACTACACAGCAATATTCAAGGATGTTTCTGACAAGGGAATTGAAGAGTGTTAAGGAGGGCTGGATTGAGGTAAAGCCGGAGGAGGAACGTAGGATAAAACCAGTAATACTTCACACTGGTCCCATGAGGATATGGGTGGAAGAGTTGGGTTGGTTTTAATGCGTGTAAATCCCATACTCTGGTATAATCTGTCATCTTTCGAAGATTTCCACTATTACCCATAAAAATCTATCCTGGTCTGGCATTACCCCCAGAAATTTTATAGATCACTTCCTTCGTCTGCATTCATATGTAAATAGGCGATGGTTACACGCAAGTTACGATTGACTTCAATATTTAAATGGGTCAGTGGAAACCATCCAATGTTTAACCAGAACAGTTGGAGGCCTGATACATTAGAAGGTGATTCGAGAGCCTCTCGACTCCCTCCGAATCAGGCCTATAACCGGCGGAAATTGCAAACAGGAAAAGGAGCCAATTGCAGAAATATCCATAGTTAACTAAGATTTACATTGGATTGTGCAGATCAATAGACTAGCTCTCACCTTGCCGTGACAAGCTCTAATAAAAAGGCAAAATTGATAAGAAAATCAACGTTTTAATTAAAATTTATTACAAACTAGTCAATCTAAAATTTCATCCGTACAATTATACTTCCTATTCAACTTCCAAATGTCGCCTTCACTCAATTCCAACCTCTGTCCGATTGTTGCATCTGGATCTTTCGGGATAATAGTTGGATTATGATTTCTACTGTAGGCTGTTGGCCTGTAATGCATGACACTTGCGTAATCGTATTGAACTCCATAGTCAGTGACATCAGTTGCCAGATTCTTTTTGAAGTTACGCTCCTTCCCCGTTCTAATGTTTTCAGGAACAATCGTTATATAGACATCGCGATCCGGAGTGTTGTGTTGATGATGAAAACCCAAAGCGTGGAGAATCTCATGCATAATTGTTCCAATGCGGAAACAACCGGCCTCGAGTTGGTAAATTTGTAAGTTCAATGTCTGTTCACCTCCACGATATCCGACCTTTGTATGGCATCCGGTGTTTTCGCCCTGAAAATTTCATTTTTAAAAAAATTTCCTACAAGGAAAGCTTGCATACGTACGATGATGAAAATATAGTCTGGCGTTGATTCGTCCTTCGGATAAAACCTCAAACATGAAGCTGCTTCTATATGGCTGATGCCTTTGAGGATGTAGTTACGATGTTCGTCATCTATAAAATAATATGGAGGATAATTACTAATAATCATGAATGCGGTCTGAAAGGTGGCTTAAAACAAAGGATGTAGAGGGTAGGTAAGTTAATCCTAATCTAGATAGATAAATAACAAGTCGGAATACCGGAAGCTGGACACTTCGGGTATAAAGGTTTTGTATTCATCTTGTGTAAGAAATTTCCGATTCACGTTTTGCCATTTGCATATACCTCCAATTCAAAATATTCCTTGATATATGACATTTCCAAACTCCAACAATTTGACAATGACATATGTACTTCCAAACTCCAAACCCTGCCCTTCATATGAGTTTACTTTACATGATGATGACGTCATACACGTCTTAGAGTGTGATAAAGTCACGTGAAATACACAATTTTGACCTTCTATAACTTTGTTGATAATAGTTGGATTTTTATGAAACTTTCTAAAACTATGCATTTTATTATTATCTATAACTCGGTCTCCTAGAATGAGCTTAAGGGAGTTTCCGGGTAAATCTCTAAAATATGGTAATATACTATTCATCATCTTCAACGGCGCAACAGCCGATATCCGGTCTAAGCCTGCCTTAATAAGGAACTCCAGACATCCCCGTTTTGCGCCGAGGTCACAATTCGACATCCCTAAAAGCTGTCTGGAGTGCTTACCTACGCCATCGCTCCATCTCAGGCAGGGTCTGCCTCGTCTTCTGTTTCTACCATAGATATTGCCCTTATAGACTTTCCCCGCTGGATCATCCTCATCTATACGGATTAAGTGACCCGCCCACCATAACCTATCGAGCCGGATTTTAACCACAACCGGACGGCCATGGTATCACTCATAGATTTCTTCATTGTATAGGCTACGGAATCGTTCATCCTCATGTTGGGGACAAAAATTCTTCGGAGGATTCTTTTCTCGAACGCGGCCAAGAGTTCGCAATTTTTCTTGGTAAGAACCCAAGTCTCAGAGGAATACATGAGGACTGGCAAGATCATTGTCTTGTACAGTAAGAGCTTTGACCGTATGGTGAGACGTTTCAAGCGGAATAGTTTTTGTAAGCTGAAATAGGCTCTGTTGGCTGCCAACAACCGTGCGTGGATTTCATCGTCGTAACTGTTATCGGTTGTGATTTTCGACCCTAGGTAGGAAAAATTATCAGCGATCTCAAAGTTGTAGTCTCCTATTTTTATTCTTCCCGTTTGACCAATGCGGTTTGATGTTGTTGGTTGGTTGGTTTTCGGTGCTGACATTGCCACCATATATTTTGTCTTGCCTTCATTGATGTGCAGTCCAAGATCTTGCGCCAATCAACGCCTGCTCGATCTGGATGAAGGCAGTTTGTACATCTCGGGTCGTTCTTCCTATGATGTCGATATCGTCAACATAGGCCAGTAAGTAGTTGGGTGGACTTAAAGATGATCGTACTCCTTGCATTTACCTCAGCATCACTTATCACTTTCTCGAGGGCCAGGTTAAAGAGCACGCATGATAGGGCATCCCCTTGTCTTAGACCGTTGTTAATGTCGAATTGTTTTGAAAGTGAGTCTGCTGCTTTTATGAGGCCTACCACATTGGTCAGGGCCAGCCTAGTCAGTCTTAACAATTTCGTTGGGATACCGAATTCTCTCATGGCCGTGTACAGTTTTACCCTGGCTATGCTATCATAGGCGGCTTTAAAGTCGATGAAAAGATGGTGCAACTAATGTCCATATTCAAACAGTTTTTCCATCGCTTTCCTTCAGAAAATCTGATCTGTTGCTGATTTGCCTGGAGTGAAGCCTCTTTGGTATGGGCCAATGATGTTCTGAGCATATGTGGCTATCCGGTCTAGCAAGATAGCGGCGAATATCTTATAGATGGTACTCAGCAACGTGATACCTCTATAATTGCTGCACTGTGTGATATCTCCTTTTTATGTATGAGACAAATAATGCCTCTTTGCCAGTCGTCAGGCATTGATTCGCTATCCCACATCTTGAGCACAAGTTGATAAACCACTTGGTGTAATTGGTCGCCTCCATATTTAACCAATTCCGCTGTAATTCTATCGGCCCCAGGCGACTTATGATTTTTTAGCCGATGAATTGCACGGACTGTTTCTCCTAAACTTGGTGGTGGCAGTATTTGTTCGTCGTCTTGAGTTGGCGGGACCTCCAACTCGCCGATGTTCTGGTTGTTCAGTAGTTCATCAAAGTACTCAACCCATCGTTCCAATATGCCCATTCTGTCGGAATTCATATTTTCCTCTTTGTCTCGGCAGGATGAACATCGAGGTGTATAAGGTTTCATCCTACGCCTGGTGCGGTTGCTCCCTGTACTTTTCGAGTTCACAGACCTCTTGGTTCGAATTCTTGCGATGTGTACAGCTGGTGCTGAAATCGCATCTCTTGGGAATGAACAAAATAAGCGCATTAAATGTATTTACTATCCTTTCACTGGCTCATACATTCGTATTGGCGTGGACGAAAACTGATTTGGACAGCGTCCAGCGGCGGAATACTATTCCCAAATTCCGAATGCACCATCCAAACCATCGGAGGAACTGGCGCTGCACGCTTGTTTTTATAGCAAAGTGCAGACGACTCCTTTGCATGCGGTTGTTTGTACGGCAGTCTGTGAGGTAACTTAACTTCAAGGATCGATCTTTCAGTTATCTGAGTGATGTGAAGTCAGACCAAGAGCGGATCGATGAAGTCGAAGGCAATGCACGGTAAACACGTGAATTGTTTTTGGTAGCCATTTTTCGATCTGCATTTGTCGAACAGATGGATGGGTATGCTGGGGAGCTCTTTGCTGAGACGGAGGGATTCATGGTTGCCATTTAGGACGATGTGGTTGTCACCTGAGCTTAGAAAAAGCTCATAATGAAAGAGCGGACGGAGAACGACCAGTGCAGAATATGTGGTTCGACCATCTCATTTCTGGCTGTATTGTAATGGCAATGGTGCAATACACCAACAGGCATAATACTGTATGTAAGGTGATTCATTAAAATCTTGCATACAAGCATGGGCTGATCACGGGAACATGCCCGGTTTGCTGATATGAGCCGGAAGCAGTACTTGATAGTTCTGTTTACACCATGTATTGTACCCGCAAGTTCTGATCGCCACATACCACACAACGAGTCTGACGTGCTGTTAATTGGTAAGACGACAATTTAGCGTCGCGAGAAAGTGGTTGTAGTTGTCATAATATTGTCAGCTACAAGTATTGTACCTAAATTCCTCACAGCTTCCCTTGATGTTCTGGAACTCTTATACAGTCTGGTTCAAACCATGCTGAAATCCACCATTCTGCAAACGTGCTCGATGTTGCGGGGAGTTCTCGATTAACTTTCCCATTGAGCTGCCACCACTAGAGCCCGTTTATCTTTTAAGTAGGTAGGAACATCCGGGCCTAAATGCTTGTATTAGATAAAATCTGGCATCTGCAAAGATTGGGACAACTCAGAAAAACGTGGGAAGTAAACAGGTTTTTTGAGATTTAACACACAATTTATCTAATTTATGAGTACAGTCAGTCTTGGATCAATAACAGCAAATAAAATTATGATTTTTTTCAAACTGCTATGGCAGAAATGCATTTCCGTCCAACATCTACTAGTCTAAGAAAAATTCCTTATCTTTTTGGATCTGGTTGCACGTTGGATATATTGTCTGTAGGCTTCGTTCTTTACGTTCTTTGTGTGATATTCTGCATTCATCGTCAAATCAGTCAATTCGCGGTCGCCGGGATTCGTATCCCACGACCTTCACTGCGACTTCCTTGACGGTGCCTTTAAGTTTTCTCCTGAACCCGTGTTGCTGATGTCTTGTGGCATAGATGATAGTTTTTCCTCCTGGGCGGCTGTATATACCTGCACCGTAACATCGCTCAGGAGTTTATCAGCCGCGAAGGTTTTGGTAGGACTGATTTCCGATTGGTGCACTGAGGAAATTCTGCACCGATATGTTGCCCTCACCAAGTGATGATCTGAATCGCAGTTTGCTCCATCTTTTACCCGTGAGGATATGGTCAAGTTGGTTGACAGCATCGGGTGATTTCCAGGTCTGTTTGTGAATGCACCGGTGCGGGAAGTATGTGGAGCTTAAGACAAGATTTCTACTGCTGGTGAAGTCAATTATTCGTTCACCGTTATGAATGCATTGCTCATGGAGTCTGTGTCCTCAAGTGCTTCTCCCATGCCAGCTTTCGTTTCCGATTTTCGCATTAAAATCCACCAATAATATTTGGACATCGTTTTTTGGAAGTTAGTCAAACAGAGTCTCCAGGCGTGCATAAAATTCGTCTCTCACTGCATCTACCTTGATTTCAGTTAGGGCGTGCACGTTGGTGAACCAAAGGTTGAAAAAGTGTCTTGATGCGTTTCGCACACAACCTTTCATTGATAGGTTTGAAGTCGATGACGTGTGGCTTGAGCTGTTTGCCTAACTATAAATGCAACTCCAAAATCCTTGCAACTCGATGGTTTGCCACTTTTCAAAATTGGGAGCGAATTCATATCGCTTATTTTGTTACAAATCCACTTTGTTTCCTGGACTCCAATCATACTCAATTTGTAAATTTCGAGAGTTCACAGAACTATGTTGCAGGTCTGGCTACGTAATTTATGACATCCTACTCACCTGAGACGCTTCGGTGTAACTAAGCCATTCAGGCTACAGCTATCCCTCCCTCCTTCTTGTGACAGGCTACGGCGGAGTTCATCGTCTAACACAATTCATAAAATATAACCCAGAACTTCCTAAAATTAAAGAACTCTTCAAGATTCATAAATCAGGAAGGAGATGAGACAAATCCTTTCTTTCTCTCACCCCCCCAAATAGCCAAATATTTATTAAAGGAAGGCAACTACTTCTAGACACTCCACTTCGGATAGACCACTTGAGAACAACCAGCACAGCAATGATATTAGAAAAACCAAGACTCGAAACGGACTGTAGCGCAACGGAAACCGGAAACCGAAGAAATTTATAATCACATCAATTTCTAATCAAACCTTGTATAATCATTATTATGCAGCCAATTCCTTTCACTCACCGAAAACATCACTGATTTCATAATAAACCGTATTATTTGGCCAATTGTAAGATTCATTCACTACGCCATTCCGATGATCCTGATTTTCGAGAGCAATCCTTTGAATATCATCTAAATCCATGTCGCCTTCAAAATAATCTCCAAATTCCTCAGGATCTGATTCAAAACTATCGACTGGGTGAGAATTACACGTTAATATTTGTCCCAGTAGTGTAAGGACAATAATAAAAGATTGGGAAACCATGACTATAGTATTCAGTGTAAGATGTATCTTGGCGTTTGAAGTAATACTGATTAAAATTTCCTTCGGATTCTATTTATAATAAATAGTAACTTGCTTATCGCATTTAATCGAACCTGAATTAACAATATATACTTTTTTTTACTTTTGTTTACAGTGTTGCAAATCTTTTATGTTGAAATCTAAAACTCGTAAAAAGTTTGTAACTCCAGATTTTCTTATCTAGACAAAAGGGATTTTATTCAATATTCTATTGATAAAGATAAACCTTGGGTTTGGTATCTTCAATGCACTCTATTTCGGGATTGTAGATCAATGCTATCAACCGGCCATGAGATGATGCATTACGCAAAAGATAAGTGTCGATAAACGGCACCTTGAGCCTTGTATACATGCTAAGTTGGTAGAAAACCAATAATTCCAAGGATATCGAATTTATAATGTGAATCCAAGCAAGCTGTACTAAAGTATTCCAGTAAATCTTCGATAAGAAAACGTGAATTTATGTCAGACAGGCTTCTAGTAGGAATTATTTCTATTCATTTTCAAGCCGCTTGGAACTGAGTGACGGGCAGATCGATAGACAGACCTACGATGGGGCCTGTGAGGAGTGGCCAGATCTCCCATCAGGCGCGACCCCAGCTGGCGGATTGGGGCATACCTATTGATGTGTAAATATGTGCTCATGCACTTTTCTTTTCTGACTGTGCATGGGCTAATGTTTGCTCATCTCTGGTGCGCGGACCAAAATGGCTATGGGAAGGACACCCAGAAAATAAAACCAACATGGACGAATTAAGAAGGAGTAAAGTTACGGTGCAGGAGCTCGGAACCCCAGTACCGGCGGCTTTTGGGAGTGAGCAAGCGGGCTCCCGGCCGTCGATATCCCTCGACCGCAGTGCCTCGGTGGTGGACAACTTGGCAACCGTGGCATCTAATGCTACAAGTGTTTTAGATTTGGAAAAGGAAGTGTTCAAGCGAAGTAGTTACCACTCTATCAAGGACACCAGTAACAAAACCGAAGAAGGGTGAATTGAAAGCAGATCGTTGGACAATAAAAACAGCAACAACATCGACCGCACATATTCAAGAGGAGCAGCAATAGGAGGTACTCCAGGACCAGGAAAAGGACCCATTCAGAAGAAGTTCGTCAACTTTGAGATCTCCGCCAATGCCAAACATCAAAAAAAATAAAACAGAGGGAAGGTCAAAGTAGTAATCTGGTTAGGAATGATCATGGAGAGCAGAGCCCTGAAGCAGAGGAATTACCCTTCACACAGCTTGGTGCAAAAATAGTGGAGCTGTCTGAGTTCATCAAGGACAAGGACAACGTCCACCAAGCCATAAAAAATATGGTCAGAGCAATTAGAGTGCTCTACAACAAATCGCAGCAGGAGGAACAAAATTCCAAGGACAAGTCGAAATCTGTTGCCCCAACGGTGTCACAAGCGACCCAAGTAACACCTAATCGTGTTGCAATCGGCCTGCCACCAAACAAGAGAGTGGGGGAAGGAGATGTGGATCCTCTGGGAAGTCAACAGGCGCCTAAGAGGAAAAAAGCCATACAAATAGTTCCGAAAAACGGAACTAAAGGCACCGAAGAGAGAAAGTAGGTCCCCCAACTGCGAGCTCCGACAATCGACTCGACAAAATCCAAGGGGAATGAAAAAGGTGATTGGACCAAGGTAGTTAGGAAAAAGGCGAAGAAAAAGGCAAACGTGCGAATTCGCCCAGAAGCGATTGTAATCTCCAGCAATGGAAGTTTGTCTTACGCGGAGATACTGAAAAAGGTCAAAGCTGACCACGACCTAAAAGACCTAGGTGGAAATGTCAGCAAGATTCGAAGGACTCAAAAGGGTGACCTCATGTTTGAGCTGAAAAAAATCAGCTTGGGGAAAACTGATGGCTTCCGAACTCAGGTTAAGAGCTCACTTGGGGAGAATGTCACAGTACGGACCCAAAAACATGAGATCTATATACAATGTAAGGATCTCGATGAAGTGACATCGAAAGGAGAAATTTGTACTGCTCTGAAGGAGCAATTCAAGTTGAAAGAACTTACCGAGGAGTCTGTTGTGGGCTTACGAAAAGCCTATGGTGGTACTCAAACGGCCACAATACGAGTGCCAGCGGAGGCAGCGCAGATGTTGTTGGCTGCCGGAAGGGTTCGGATTGGATGGGTTGTCTGCCGTTTAAGAGAACAAATTTGACTGAAGAGGTGTTTTAAATGCCTCATGTTTGGGCAGTTCGCGAAGGCATGCACCAGCAGCATTGATCGATCCGATCGATGCAGAAGATGTGAGGAGAAAGGCCATATTGCCAGGCAGTGCAATAGAGACCCCAAATGCCTACTGTGCGAAGTAAAACAGGCACAGGATAATGGTTAATGTCCGGAATTTAGGAAGGCGCTCACTGCAATGAGAAAATGAGGTTTATTCAAATAAACCTGAATCATTGCAGGCTCGCTCAGGATTTACTTGAGCAGGTCACGATCAAATCTGAAATGGAAATTGCCATCATAAGTGAACCATATAGAAACCGTCACGGTGACATATGGGTCACAGATTCGACTGGTGGAGCGGCGATATGGACTTGTGGTCGACAGGTGATACAATGTATTGCAAGTGAAGCAGACAGTGGCTTTGTGTGGGTGAAAATAAGTGGTGGATATGGATACAGCTGCTACGCCCCACCAAGTTTGACACTGTCTGAATTCGAGCAAATGCTTGATAATCTTGTTCTCGACGCAAGGGGACGAAGTCCAAAGGTGATTGCTGGTGATTTCAATGCTTGGGCCCTAGAGTGGGGTAGTAGAGAATCAAATGCTAGGGGGCGCAGTTTAATAGAAGCTTTCGCGCAGATGGATATAGTTTTGGCTAACGAAAGTGCTGTAAACACCTTCCAGAAAGGGGGGTCAGGCTCAGTTGTAGACCTGACCTTTGTCAGCCCTGCTCTGGCGCGTGGTGTGTTCTGGTGCATCAGCGAACGCTACACCCACAGCGATCACCAGACAATCTCCTTTGAGACATGTGTCGAGTCTCAGGGCAAAGAGCTACCATGCCCGAAATCGAAAAATATTTCAGGCTGGTCTGCAAAATCCTTGGATGAGCAGACCTTCATAGAGGTGTGGTTACATCAACCTGATAAAGCCGGCGCCTCTACGGAAAGAGCCGTCCATCTGGCTCAACGCAGCGTCAAAGCATGTGACGCGTCCATGCCTAGGAGGTGCTTATTCCCCCGTAGAAGACGAAACTGCTGGTGGAATGATGAACTGACCGGTCTTCGATCAGCCTGCCACCGAGCCAGAAAAGCGGCTCAGAGGGCGGTAGTCGATCAGGGGCAGAAAGAGTGCGCCTATAAGGCAGCCCGCAAAACCCTCAAGCTCGCCATCCAGCGAAGCAAGAGGAAATGCTTTAAGAAGCTCTGCTCAGAAGCGGACGTAAACCCGTGGGGGAGAGCTTATGGAATCGTGATGAGACCATTCAGGGGCCATTCATCTCCGCAGATCGCGTGTCCCACCCTCTTGCTGAAAATCATCCAGGGGTTATTTCCTCAGCAAGAGGAGAGCACCGACACATTCCAACCATCTCTGAATGTGACGGCAATCCCGCGAGTCACCAAGGACGAGCTGCTGGAGATCTGCGGTAGAATAGGAGATAATAAAGCGCCGGGCCTGGACGGAGTACCGAATAAGGCCCTTAAGCTTGCAGTGAAATCCAGGCCGGACATGTTCGCTGAGTGGTTCGAAGCGTGCATGTCCGAAGGAATATTTCCAGCGGCATGGAAACGACAGAAGTTGGTACTTCTGCCTAAGCCTGGTAAACCTCCAGGTGAACCATCGTCATACCGACCCATATGTCTTTTGGACATGGTGGGGAAAATGTTAGAGCGAGTAATCTATAACAGATTACTCCCGGTTGTTGAGAGTCAAGGTGGCCTGTCAGATCGGCAGTATGGGTTCCGAAAAGCCAGATGAACCATTGATGCCATCAAATTGGTTACTGGCTTGGCCGAAGATGCAACCCACGGAAAGGGTAGTACCAATCCCTAGCGAAGGTTCCTTATCCCCGCCTATCTCGCTGCTATCGTCGATAGTTACTTAACTGAAAGGAGGCTCTGGTAAGACACCGATGACGGACCCCATGAGTACGTTGTTTCCGCGCGTGTCCCACAGGGCTCCGTATTGGGCCCACTACTGTGGAACATCATGTACAATGATGTACTTAATCTTCCCCTTCCGGAGGAAGTCAAAGTGGTGGGTTACGTTGACGAAATAGCACTGGTTGTTGTCGCAAAGCATCTCGAAGATGCTGAGTTATACTCAAGCGAGGCAATCAGTGCTGTCAAATGCTGGTTAGAGAGCTCTGGTCTGACGCTTGCGGAGGAAAAAACAGAAGCAGTCCTCATCACGAAGCGCCGGAAGAGAAATTACGCCTGTGTTAGAAACGGGAATCATATCATCACTTCCAAGCCGACCATCTAATACTTGGGGGTGGTGATAGACAGAAAGCTCAGCTATAAGCAACACGTACAGTATGTTTGCGATAAATCATCCAGGACAGCTCTGAGGGTATACTCTGTCTTCAGGATTGTCTCAGATGATGCAGCATTCGTCATCTCTGGAATGATGCCAATTGATATCTTGGCAGATGAGATGGCGAATATATACCATGCGAAGCAATCTCTCCCTTATTGCAGACGAAGAACGCTGAGAGGGAGAGATCCATAAATAGATGGCAAGAGCGGTGGGAATGCTCGGGAAAGGGTCAGTGTACTTACAGGCTCATTCCTGCCATCAAGGGTTGGTTGGAGAGACGACACGGTGAGATTAATTATTGTCTCACCCAGTTTCTCACGGGACATGGAGGCTATCTCCAATACCTTCATAGGTTTAAATTGGAGACTTCACCCGACTGTCCAAATTGCGATGGAGTACCAGAGGAACCAGAGCATGTATTCTTCCACTGTCCGAGATTTGTGGAAGAAAGGAGGAATCTAGAAGAGACTCTAGGAGAGGTGCTGGTACCAGAAAATCTGGTACCGAAAATGCTAGGACATCAAGAGAATTGGGATGCGGTCAACTCCATGATCGCATCTATTCAAAATAAATTGCGAAAGGCAGAGGAAAGGAAAAAAGCGCGGTCACGTGCGCCGCGTATAGAAGAAACGGGATTAAGCTAGAATGAGCTGACTCCGCTGGTTCCGCGGGGCAGGGAGGGAAACGGGGGTGGTTTTAGTGGGTAAAAATCCCACACGCTGGTGTGTCCAGATCAATGTCTTTTGAAGATTTCCACCTCCTCAAACAAAAAAAAACAACAAAAAAGACCTACGAGGAGGTGTTAACTCTTCCATCAGCTTCATCCCTTCACTTATGAATATACACACATGTCCCCATCTGGAGGTAGGCGTATATGGGAGTGTTTTTGTTTATGTCGAGTAAGTGGATGGCAAACGCCCACCTGTGGACAAAAATGGCTATGCATAGGTCACCTAGAACAATAAACTTATATAGATGAAGAAAGAAGGTGCAAACTTACGGTGCACAGGCCCAGAACCTCAATACCAACGGATGTTGGGAGTTACAAGCAAGTTCCCGATTGTCAAAATGCGTCCACTACAATGCCTTCCCTGTATCTGATGCTACAAACAGCTCAGATAACCCAGTACGTCGTTTCCTAGAATACTCATAACAAAAGCGCAGAAGAATGCGCTTAGGGAAGAACATTGGACCTTACAACTTAAGTGAAGAGGGTTACTGGAGGCCTCTTAGGATAGGAAACTGGATGCCTCTGAGGAAAAGTTTAGCGATAATCAGATCTCTTCCATAGTCTAGGGCGAAGAGAGGTGGGATTGGATATCACTCTGGCACAGAAAAGGCCTGCTGAACAGAAGTCTGATCTAGAAAAGTTATCTTTCATTTTGATTGGAGTTAAAGTGACTGAGCCATCCGAATCTATTAAAGCCAAGCGTAACATGTACCAAGAATTAAATAAAAACCCTAAAAATACGTTAACGGCAACCTAGTCAACACACGAAAAAAGGTGGGGGGGGGCACCCAGGCAACCAACAGGTGCCGTATATTTTGAAGAAGAGGCTAAAACTTCAATAGAAGGTAAACAATGCAGAAAACACTATCGCCAGACAGGAACCAATCGACAAAAATGTGAAAGGTTGGACCAAAGTTGAGAGGATTATTATAGGCAGTATGTCTTACGTAGATATACTGAGAAAATTGAAAACTAACTCCGATCTTAAAGAGGAGAAGGGCCGGCAGGGTCCGACGGAACCTTGAGTGCTTTAAAAGGGGCTTCCACTGCCTAATCTAAAGTCTCAATATCTCACTCCAAATCATCTATAATAGAAATGCTACCAATAGGGATGCGTTTACACACAGAGTGTTGGACTCCCGCAGCAGTACGCTGTCGGACCACCAACTAAACACCTCTCGTTCAACAGAGAACTAGCCTGGAACCGTTTGAGACATTACTTTGGGCTAGCCCTCCCGCTCTCCCGGCTTTGGGAGCCTTCAAGTCAGTGAATTCCTTTCACCAACGGGAGGGGAGGGGAGGAAGGGGGTTGTTAGTTTAGGGAAACCCTTGCCATCCGGTCCCTCTACCGGTCGAGTTCAATCTTCTTCGCAATAAGAAGAGCCCCAACATAATGCCCAGCACGACTTCAGCTGCAAACGCCCTTCAGCATCTCTCTGACAATGTTGTCTGGAGAGAGCTCCTTCCGGTGTCTGCATAAAACTGCTAACGAAAGCCATTCCATCTTTTGAAAGAGAAAAATGTGTGTTCAGCGACGTTCACCACTCTATTGCAGAACACACAATCAGCAGATCGCACATTCCCAATCCTGTGCAGGTAAGACTGAAAACACCATGCCCGCTAGAAGTTGGGTAAGGAAATAATCAAATTCACCGTGCATTCGGTTCAGCCATGGGTCTAAATTGTCGATGAACCGTGCAGTTCATCTGCCTCTTGGCTCATTTTGCCAAGAGAGTTGCCACTCGGTAAGGGTACGTTGACGTTCTCCACGGGAAACCACCTCTCTTAAGTTTTCGCACTTGCGGCGGTAGATAGCTTTGCGCTCCTGGATAAGCAGACACCACTCGCAAAGTTCCCCGTCTCTGCACTTGAGCAAGGCGTTTACGATGCATCTCTTTGTCAAGGGCATCAGCCCATACCTCTGCGCTATAGAGCAGAACCGCCCGCTTTGTTCCCATAAGGCGATGTCTCCTAGTAGATATAGAGCCTTCAACATTCGCCATTAGCCGACTCAAGGCCTAGACACCAGCTGCCGGCTGCTGCTTTGATTTGTTCGAAGAAGCTCACCTTCGAGTCGAGCATTAAACCAAGGTATTTAATCACTGGTTTTGACTCTATAGTCAACTCACCAATCGATATGGGACGCAGGGTCGAGATTCTCCTCCTCGTCAAGATGACTACTTTGGTTTTTTCCAGCGCAAGGCTGAAACCATGACCAGTCATCCATCCCCTTACTCGTCGCATCAATCTGCGCCTGTTCAACACTGCGTCCGGCAACAAGTGCCGACCAGACGCGACTCTTCGGGCATATCGAGTCTCAGCAGAATATCGTAGGAAGCATTCCAAAGGTCCGGCCCTAGGGTGAATCCCTGTGCTACCCCGACGTGATTTCCATCCTCCTCTGGCCCTCTAGCGTCTCATAGAGCAGGGAGCGTCATTTTAGATAATCTCTCAATATTCGCAAGAGGTAGCTTGGCACGTGGAATGAATTTTGTAATGTGCCTAACATATTTGTCCATCTTACGAAATTGAAGGCATTTTTGACATCAAACGTAATGAGGAGGACTATCCGCCGAGACCGGCGGCTGTGTGCCTCGGCTAGATGAACCGCATCTACGAGCTCCATAATGGCATCCACTGTGGATCTCCCTGTTCTGAACCCGAAATGCCTTGGGGATATGTCCCGGCAGCGTGGATCGCTTTAGTGTGTCTACCCCTGATGAGCTTCTCGAGCACTTTCCCGGCCGTGTCAAGCATACACAGCGGTCGGTATGCAGACGGGAGCTCTAGGTCTCCTTTTTCCTTGCTGATCAGCGCGAGTCTCCTTCAAGCAAGCGTTGAACGCTTCTAGCAGCAAGTCTGGCCGTTGGCGGAACTTGTAAACTTTCGCCCATACAACAGGACCTGGCACCTTCTTGCTTTTCATAGTGAGAACTGCTTCTTCGATCTCTCTCATTGTGAAAAGGGGGCAATCCCCGACGCTTTCCACGCTATTGTCTTCAACTCGTACAGGATGTCTGGGGAATAATGCCCGTACAATGCGGTCCATCTGGTTGGTATTTAGTATGCAGGGCTTTCACAGAACCCCGATTTTCCGGGTAACAAGCTAATAGCCAAGTTCCCACGGGTCCTCATTCACCTCGTTGACCAGGTTCTGCCAGCCGCGAGCTTTGCTTTTATTTATCGCGCTGCGGAGTTTCCTTTTTGCTGATCTATACTGTGTCCTTATGGTGCATGCCTTCTCGTTGGCGTGTAAACCTTGTGCCAAACGGCGGAGCTTATGGCACTTCTTCCGTAGCTTTGTTACCTATGTAGGCCGAAGAAAGATGCAATTCCTCTCCTCTTACCGATTTCAGTTTGATAACCAAATCGCTGGAATCTAGGTCTTTAACACAATGTTTAGATAGCACGATTTTTTTTTAATTTTTCATGATGAACTCCAGCTGGAAATAAAGAAGACCTTGAACCTAAAAGGAAACATGTGCTTTTATAATCAATTGCCCAGTTTCCACCTAAATCAGAAATTCCAAAAAACCCATTCAAGTAGGCATAAATCAATCTCCTGAGCTTGACTTATCTTTTCAAAAGATTAATTCCCGATTGAAATTTTTATTGCCCCAACATTAATAAAAATCTCGGCCGACAAATTAGGAAATCGATAAGATTAGATAGGTATGGTTAGAGTCTATTTAAGTAGGAACCAACAAAATTAAGAAGATCAGTGCTTTTGGTAACCTAACTGGCCTCTATTCCTTCAAAATGATGTTCCTTAGTACTATTTTCATAGTTGCCCTAATGGGAAAGTTTGAGCGTGACCCCGAGGAAATTGGTGGATACTTTGAGGGTGATATGATAGATAGATAGATGTGGTGCTACCCGCTGCAGTTATAGTACGTTAGCACCAGAAATCTGATGTGTGATGCGTCTGCAGGCGGGGACTCACATAGAAAATGTTCCGTGGTTTCCGCTTACCCATTACAGGATGGACTTTTATCATCTTGAACAATTCCTACTCTGAACATATGCCCAGCTGGGGAATTGTACTCTGTCAGAAGGCCCACAATACTTGCGCAAGTCGTCCTGCTTTTCGACAGAATAAACTTTCCAGTGTGTTTTGTTTGGTTCTGACAGGAAAAGTTTGGGGTGTTTAGCAGCATTAAGGCTTAGCCACCTGCCATTATGGGAAGCTTGTTCCCAGTTTTTAGTAGCAGCATTAGCCAATGATACTGAGACCCCAATTGCTGGTTCTGATCCGAGCATGCGGGAAACTGAAAACCCCGTTTGCTAAAGCATTCGAGATTTCATTTCCTTCTACATCACAATAAGCGGGTACCCAGAGTAGTTTCACCGTATTGAATCTAGAAATAGAGTACAATCGATTTCTACATTCCTGAACGATTTTTGAAGTGATCAAAGGACTGCTCAATGCCCTCAATGCAGCTTGACTATCGCTACAAATTACGATGTGCCTGCCCTTCAACCGCTCGCCAATCATCCAAGTTGCAGCCCTTAGGATCGTATACACTTCAGCCTGAAGGACCGTTGTATATTGTCCCATTGTATTGTCTCGTTTTATTCGAGAAGTAGACTCCTGCTCTAGAACCCTGTTATGCATTTGAACGATCGGTGTAGAAGACGTCAATATATCCTGACACGCATTCTTCTGGTTCGACCCTAATCAGAAGGCATTGTGAAAACTGAATTCAGTTCTCCCAATAATTCCACCAATGCTCCGCTCTGTGCCCCCATCTCCATTATTTTCCCATAGATCTAATGGAATTAGTTTATGAGCTGCTCTCATTGCAGCGCTTTGAATAAGCAAACCTAAGGGCTAAAAATTAAGTAATACATTTAGAGCTGCGCCGAATATCTTTGCAGTGTGGCTAGTTGACAGCGAAAATTTCTATGTTTCACCTTAACCCACCACCCTACGGATATATAAGCGAATATCGGCCTAATGACAGCAACATATATCCATATTACTATCTGAAGTCTAAATCCACATGGCCAGGCAAAGGTCCGCCTGCACAGACCATAAGCTGCGAGAGCTGGCTTCATCTTTACCTCTACATGTGTATTCCAAAGTAACTTCCTGTATAGAATAACTCCCAGATGTTTCACTTCTTCGGAGAGTTGAAGGGTTGTGCCCCTTATCTCTGGAAGACAAAGACCATTCAGTTTCCTCTTTTTCGTAAATAATGCCATTGTGGTTTTATTTGGATTTACTGAAAGCCCATGCCCGAGGCACCAACTGTCAATCAAATCAACGGCACGTCGTGTGTTTCATCACACCATTCCGAGATCTCGACCAACAGCTAGCACTGGCACGTCATCCGCATAAGCTTGAACGTGTATTTAGTGGGTGCGACATTAGCCATTCGCCTTCGAATATGATGCTTAAACAGTCTTTCCAGACATTTCAGTGAAAATGATGTTAATCTGATTTGCTTGAAGTTCGTTTGATTTGAATAGTCATCTTTTCCAGGCTTACGTATGAAGACCATCTTAGCCTTCTGCCAAGAGGAAGGCACGTCACCCAGAACAAGGCATTCACGAAAAATATTTCTTAGAAGTCGCTCAAAGTGCTCTATACTCTCCTTTAGCATCGCTGGGCAGATGCCATCCATGCCAGGTCCTTTGAAGCGATCAAATGATAGTATAGCAGCTTTCGCCTTTTCATTAGTAACAACCGCTCTCGCAGTGTCCCAATTCTCCTTGCAACACTTTCGTGTTGAAGCGTTTACAGAAACCGTCTGTATGGAGAGAGTCTGTATGGACTCAACTCTGGAGTTCATGAAAATAGCATCCATTTTTCTAAGAGAGTCCAACTTGGCCGACTCATCCTTATTAAGGACTCTGCACAGA
Organism: Hermetia illucens; assembly: GCF_905115235.1. Lineage (NCBI taxonomy): Eukaryota > Metazoa > Arthropoda > Insecta > Diptera > Stratiomyidae > Hermetia > Hermetia illucens. Next base: position 148,334,760 of record NC_051852.1, read on the forward strand.
CTGGAAGCCTCCCTTTCACCTTCCTGTTCCACACAGTATGCTCTAATATAGTTTCGTTTCAAACAAACGAACGACCTGTCGAGTTACTTTTGATGGTTTTGTATCCCGTTCCTAATGTTCCGGATATTTTGGGTCCACTAATTTTTCTATTTTTCATTAACGACCTTCTTTCCCCCCTTACAGTCCGTTATTAGCTTTATTCTGATGATTTTAAGCTTTTTAAGCTTTGGTTTCTCCTGTATATTGCGTGTCTTTTCAGTCGAACTTAGACACCCTGGTATGCCGATATTTCATAAATAAGTTAGCAATAAATGTTAGCAAGTGCCATTCTATATACTACACTCTCAAATTCTCTCCCATTCTGTTTTCCTAATTTCTTGGAGGTCACCCTTTATCATATCGAAATTTCATCCAACGCTTTGGTGTAAATTTCGACGATAAACTCCGCGGCGGCAGACATTGTGTGGGTATCTGTAATCCCGCTTGCAGAATGTCTGATTTCGTTCTTGCTCTGACTTTGATTTGGGCTAACCCCCGTCAACCCTTTTCCACTCCATTGGAAGTAACATCCTTGAGTATTGCTATGTCAAATGGCCCCCACCATGCGACTATGATTGTTTTGTCATAAAGACGGTCCAATATAATATTATCCGACTCCTCTTCTTTAGAAAGAACCTCCCTTGTGTGGACAATCGCAACCGACTCCAGGAGTCGAGGATCGTCTAGGATCAATCGTGAACGTGAATCGCAACACTGGTGTAGTGCCAAAAATACCACCATCTACTAAGTCGTCGCTATCTACCTGACGATACTTTGGCTTCTAAAAATGCACTTCCTACTGTGCCTAACAGTTTAGCCTCAAGATCTTCTCAGGAGTCTATGCAGCAGGCCTCTCAATCTAAGATAATTTCAATTGCATGTTTCTATATAAGGGTCGCTTCACTGGGCTATGGACCTCTGATTCAGCGGCCCTATGCGACGAGTTACGGTCCACCGAGCCTCCGATCCTGTCTCGCTCCATTGCGGCTTCAAAGGGGCAATATCCGCAGCCTCCCCAACTGGTCACGATCCACCTCCCCTTTTTTGAAATCGTTTCCATCACCGACGAAGCTCCACTTCCCGCCGCTGTTCTATCTTGGCGCCTCATCCACCCGTGCCTGTGGCCCCAGGTTAAAGGTGGCCTCCCAACCTAAACAGCTATTTATCTCCAGACTAAAGTTCTACGGACGATGTATTGGAGTACAAAAAGAGCACAATTGGCTTACATTCTCCTCTGTCTTGTGTCAAATTAACAAAAGACAGCAACACCGACCGAGTGACAGTCTTCCAAGGTCACTTATCCTCACGAATTTAACGTCATCGGCAATTGCCTGAAGGTTTGATCGTCTGTTATATCAGAATGTTAGGGGTTTAAGAACCAGGGGCAGGGGACTTCAATTTATCCGCACTGGCTCAGCAACACCATGCCATTTGTATCTCCGAAAACTGGCTATACGATGCCATATTAAACATCGAGCTCCCAGAGATTACTTCAATTTCCGCTATAACAGGGCCTGGGATGCTTCTCATAAGTTCACCGGCAGTGAGGTCTTAATTGTAACAAAAGATATACTCCGAGCCGAACTCTCTCTCCTCCTCTGGCTTATGATTGTATTGCCCTTCGTGTCTCCCCACCCAACTCACTGGTGTTCATTCTATCTTGAATATATAATACGTTGCCTGTGTTTGCCCTTTTCACCTGTGTGACGAATTGTTTGACAGTTTGTCTGAACTTCTTGCTGTCAGATTCCCTTCCCTCTCTTTCTTCTTTTGCGGAGATTCTAACCTCCCTTCTAGATCTACTAAGTTCAATTTCGGTAAAGCGAACTTTGACAGTCTTAACTTAGCTTTACCGTCTATCAACTGAGTTCACATATTATGCAACCCAACGTGTGATCAAGTTCTCAAGACTTTTTACGATCTCCTCTCCTACTGTTTCCCTGCGTTCGTACCCAACTTGGTTCACAACGAAGATTCTTAATCAAATTTACCTGAATGATGCACTGCGGAAGAAATTTCGGACTTCTAAGAATGATGCCGATCTTGCTCACTTTAAAGCTATGCGCTCCTTTATGAAGTCGATGATTAAAAAAGCGCATAAAAGATACTTGTTGAGCGTCGAGGTCGCCCTTGCCCGCGGTAATTTGAAACCGTTTTGGTCCCACACTTGCTTTTCCCATAATCCCACCCAATATCTCCCTTCTTCTATCAGTTTTGCTGACCCTTTTTTGCGTCCTTCTTTGCTCCTACTTCTCTTCTGTGTTTTCTTCCCATCCTTTTCCTATTCTCTTAATGGACATTCCCTTTCACTATTGACCTCCTTCCAAAACCTGGGTGTGATATTCGATGACAAACTTTCAGTTCGCATTTCGTTGACATCGTCAATCATCATCAAATCAACGGTGCAACAAACGCTATTCGGTCTAGGTCTACCTTAATATGAAAATCTAGACATCCCGGTTTTGTGTCAAGATCCTCCGCTTCGATATCCTTAGAAGCTGCCTGGTATGCTGAACTACGCAATCGCTCAATCTCAGGCAGGGTCTGCCTCGTCTTTTTTCTACCATAAATATTGCCTTTATAGACTTTTCGGGCTAGATCATCCTGATTCATACTTTTTAAGTGACCCACCCACCGCAGCCCATTGAGCCGGATTTTATCCACAACTAGAAAGTCATGGTATCGCTCATAGGTTTCATTGTTATGTGCGCTGCGAAATCCTCCTTCCTCATGTAGGATCCAAAAATTCTTCGGAGAATTCTTCTCTCGAACGCGGCTAAGATTTCGCAAATTTTTCTTGTTAAGGCCCCAAGTCTCCAAGGAATACATAAGGACTGGCAAGATCATTGTTTTGTACAGTAAGAGCTTTGACCCTATGGTGAGACGTTTCGAACGGGGCAGTTTTTGATTGATGACATCATCAATAGAGCTTCCAAAATAAATGCTTATATCCTCCATTCTTCCTCTGATTTTACTTCAATTCAGTTCTCCTTAACACTCTTCAAATCCCTTGTTAGAAACATCCTTGAATATTGCTGTGTAGTCTGGTCGGCCTTCCGCATCCGTGACTGTCGCGCTCTTGAAGTTGTATAACGTAAATTCACCTGGACCCGCCACGGCTCCGCACCATCAATCTCCCTTCCCTGCAGCAACGTCACATATTCCTTGATATGTGTACCTTTTTTAAACTCGGTAATTACGTGATGGACTGCTCTGCCAACTTGGATATTATTTTCCGCATCGCCTGTCAAAATACACCTAATGCGGACATTTTTTTAAGTACTCTCCGAGGAGTCCTCCATCTACTTTTTCCCCCTTCCCGAGGCTATGCTGGTCCTACAATGCTCTACAGCTTGGGTCCTTTGACTTTGTCTCCTTCTTTAGCTTTAAGCGTAAGGTGAGCCATTTACTTGCTCCTCCCTCTGAGGACAATATATAACGAGGAATTTGTGTTCAGTATATTGTCTTAATTAAATAAATAAATGCTTCTGACGGTTGACTACCTTAACGAGTCCCATTTTTAAGGGTTTGTGTAAAGCAAAAACTTAGTAAAATCGATTCATTTTCTGTCTGTTTGTCTATCTGTCGCACGCACTTTATTCAGAAACGGCTGTCCCAATTGTCGCAAAATTTGACAAACATTTGAAGCTGTGAACGTTCACTCATGCAGTGTAGTTACATTGTTCTACGTTAAGTTTATAGGATGGGGGAGGTCTCTATACATGCAGAAGGAAGAGTGTAAAATTTTCCTTCACCGAATATAGTCCTGTGGAATATCAAATGAAAGGTCTCGATTAGTACTTTCCGGAGTCGGTATTATAGAATGGAAAGTGGGCACTTCACAGTTTCAGAAACTACCCAACCGAAAAATGTGAAAAACATCACGAAGCTGGCACTATGCAGTAACTACGGCTCAAAATACCCTCCAGACCGATATCTGTTAAAATAAATTTGGTAATAATAGTACACTGCTATATTTTTTATAAATTGAGTGGAAGTTCATCCTAGAATTATAAAATTCTACAGTAATATAAGCTGTGATATAGAGAATGATACTGGAAAGTTTAGTGGAAAGCCCAATATTACTAAAAAAGATATAATAGATCAAAGTTGTCGCTCTTGTACAAATTTACTGCAATCTGAGACTTTCTATCTCAAATTTTGAAAAACGTGGATATATATACTACAGCGGGATTTGCATAAAAGGTAGTACATCGACTCAATGATGATATATGACAGAAACTCTTGAGTAACCTGTACAAGGAGGGCTGACTGTAAGGAAATTGAGTAAGAAGGGGGGAGAATTTATGAATTTATGAATTTGGTGAATACGAGTAGGCCAAAGTTGTGGTTTCAATAGGAAAGTAGCTGAGACATACCGTGTCAATTTCACCATCAGAATGGTGCCCCTTCATAAGCAGGGGTTAAGGGGATCTAGACTGTCTTTTATCAATCAGCCTCTCAAAGGCCATTTTATCTAATACCTTTCTGACAGCAGCGTTCACATAGTGCTTTTCCACACTCGACCGCTCTCAATTGCTTGTGTTCGTCGATCCACCTCTACGTTTTCATCAGCTAAATCTTATCGTCTTGGGACGTGACCCGCGCTCCTGATGACGGCCCATACTCATCAATATTCTCTGGTTATGTATTCATGTATGTGATCAGCTCAGCGGTTAGAGCACTGGTGACAGTGTTCACAAAAGAAGGGAAAAGTGGGAGAGGTTGTTGAAAGGAACTGGAAGGCTAGGATGATTAGGTCTGTTGAGCCTGGAACGAAAGAAAGGAAGAGAAGGGAATTTGATAGTAGGAGTTCCGATAAACTGTCAAACAATTCTTCGTGCAGATGAGAAGGGCACAGGGAATGCAAATTCAAGATACAACGAACGAGAGGGAGTTGAGCGGGGGGAAACCTAATGCAACACAATCATAAGGAGAGCCAGGGAAAGAGAAAATGGGTTCGGCTCAAAGTGTATCTTTTATCACAATTAAGACTCCACCACCAATGGACTTACATGATGCATCTCGGTCCCTATTGCAGCGGAAAATGGGGTGCCCTTCGGGGAGTTCCGAATTTAATATATTATCATCCAGCCAAGTTTCAGAGATGCAGATAGTGTTACGCTTCAGTGCTATGATGTTCCTTAACTTCGCTCGGTATCTTGCAGTCGAAATCCTGTCTGAAACCGATACACATGTTCAGCAGTCCAGAAACTGTCAGCATCTACCGCTGCTATACTTATCAGAATACAAAAGTGTAGTGTCGCAAGAGTGATCAGTAATCTAACGTCGATTATTTCCAGCTTTGGATCGATTCTATGCACTTCCAGGCGATTACTAACTCCACGTGATAAAGTCCGTTAGGCGGTAACTATTTGAACATTAAGTTGTTCCTTGACTTCTACATCAATAGAAATCCCAAGAAACTCATTCAAAATAAAAAGCTGTAAATCAATCTCAAATTTTGACTTATCTTTCCAAAATAGTTAGTACTTTCATTCCATTTAAATTTCTAATTAAAAGGTTGATCCCATCATAGACCTGCAATAAATGAGAAAATTGATAAGATAATGGAAAAGGCTATTTAAGCAGGGGCTGAAAAACCTTTCAACACCAGTACTTCACGCAGGTCAGCTCGTTTCACTTCCATCAACATGGAGTTCAATAGTGTTGTTTTCATACTTGCCCTATTGGGCCTGTCTCTGGCATATCCTTTAGGGTCTGTTAAAAAGTTTGAGCGCGATCCCGAGGAGATTGGTGGATACTTTGAGGGTGATATGGATTTAGATAATATGCAACGAGCAGCTATTGAAAATCCGAAAAGTCGAAATGGATTACTGGATAAAGTTTACAATTGGCCAAATAATATTGTTTATTATGAACTCAGTGATGTTTTCGGTAAGTGAGGTTGCAGTTTGGTGATATATGTGTTAAAAAAGTGAAGGGGGCAGAAAAAGTTCAGGTTTTTTTGGGGGGGGGGACGGTAGGGTAGATGGATGCATTTACGCGCAGAATGTTGGACTCCCGTTTCGGTACGTCGTCAGACTACCAACTAAACACCTCCCATCGTCAGAGAACTAGTCTGGAACTGTTTGTCACATTACTTCCCCGAACTCTCCCGCCTTGCGAAGTCTTCAAATCAGGGAATTCTTTCACCAACGGGGGTGGGGAGGAGGACGAGAACTGTCAGTTCAAGGAGCCGCCTGCCATCCCGCTCCTCCACCGTTCCAGCTCTATCTTTTAAGCAACGAAAAGGACGCGAACGAAATGAGCAACACGGCTCCACCTGTCAGTACTCCTCAGCATCTCTTGGACAACGTTGTCTGAGGAGAGATCCCCTGTATCTAAATAAAGCTGCTGACGAATCCCATCCAACCTTCCACAAGAAAAAAAGTGTGATGGACGTCGTTCACAACTCCATTGCAAAACACACAATCCGGAGATCGCATCTCTCCAATCTTGTGCAGGTAGGACTCCAACCTCCATGCCCACTTAAAATTTGGCAAAGGAAATAGTCAGTCTCACTATGCTTCCGATTCAACCACGCGCCTAAGTTGCCGATGAGCCGCGCAGTCCATCTGCCTCTAGTTTCATTTTGCCACGAGAGCTGCCACTCGTCTAGAGTGCGTTGCTGTTCTTCGCGACCGACCACTTCCATTGGCTCATTTCCTTTGCGCTTGTATATGGCTTGATGCTCTTTAGCAAGAAGGGCAACGGGGATCACTCCCGCGATCACCATCACCGCCGGTTCAGAGACAGTGCGGTACGCAGACGCCACCTTCAAAGCTCCACGTCTCTGTACTTGCGCGAGAAGCTTATATATACCTCGACCGATATACCTCCTTGCCAAGAGCGTGAGCCCATACCTCTGCGTCGTAGAGCAGGACAGACTACGTTGAACTCATCAGGAGACATCGCCTGCTAGACGTAGGACCCCCAATATTTGCCATTAATCTACTTAACGCCGAAACTCCAGCTGCAGCCTTATTCGCTACTGCTTTGATTTGCTCAAAAAAGCTTATCTTTGAGTCAAGACTCAGCCCGAGGTACTTTACCGCTGTTTACAACACGATTATCAACCCGTGGAACGATATGTAACGCAGGGTCGGAATTCTCTTTTTTTAGTCAGGATGACTGCTTCGGTTGAAGTAGGTTGAAAGATTGAAACCATGAGTAGTCATTCATTCGCTTACCTCCATCCTCCTCTGACCCTCTGGAGTTTCATAGAGCAGGGAGCGATTCCTCAGATAGCCGAACGGCATCCACTGTGGATCTCCCTGCTCTAAAACCAAATTGCCGGGGAGATAAATCAGCAGTGTCAAGCATACATAGTGGGCGGTATGAAGATGGCAACTCGGGGTCACCTTTCCCAGGGCAGGGAATAGTGCCCTTACAATGCAGTCCATCTGCTCGTCTTTGAGTGAACAGGGTTTCCGCAGAGCCCCGATTTTTTGGGTTGCCAGTTTGTAACCGAGTCTCCACGGGTCCCCATTCACCTCGTCCACCAGATACTGCCAGCAGCGAGCTTTGCTCTTGTTTATTGCGAAGTTCGGATTTAAAATCAACGATTAAGCTCCTTAATGGACCTATGCTTCCGAGTTCCTCTACTATTAAAAATGCTTTTCCTAGAAAGAAAAATCTGGCCCGGAGTTTTAGCCAGTTCGTTGTACGGGGGCCCCTGAGAAAATTTCAAAACTGAAAAAACCTCTTCTCCGGAGCTGCTAAAAATTTAACGTTGCATTTATCATCACTCCCTCATATCGGTCAGCTGAAAGATGACGATCTGTTTGCCAATGTTAGTGAACACATCATTTTTCTTACAGCGCATATTGATTCCGTTTCTTGCTCCGCGAGTTTGTCTTTACATGAATACAACCCGACATCCTCAAGATATTTTGTAACTATAGCGAATGATGCCCACTAGGATGTTTTGTTTGCTGTACATGATGTTGCTTGAGGTAGCTGCTGTCAAAAGCAACGAGTTAACTCCGATCATTCTCCATAGTGCAAAAAAAAACATTGCACAATAAGAGGATAACCTACCTAAAGGTATACTGGCCTTAAGCATGTATAAGCTTTTGAAAATTACATCATGCTGTCCCATGTTACATATAACTTCCCCTTAAGGCCATGTCCTGCTGTAAATTTCCAGTAGCTTCCGTGATTACTGTGGTTACTACTACTAACTTCCAAGTCTCTTATGACAATTTGACTACCCTTTTTTATCGTGCGAAGGTCTGGAAAGGTTCAAAACCTACTGCCGACTTTTGTCATGCAGTTATGTAAGACTCTCATCATCACCATTAACGGCGCAACGACCTATATCCGGTTTAGGCCTGCATTAATAAGGAACTCCAGACATGCCGGTTTTGCGCCGAGGTCCACCAATTTGATACCCCTAAAAGCTGCCTGGCGTCCTGACCTACCCCATCATTCCATCTCAGGCAGGGTCTGCCTCGTCTTCTTTTCTACCAGAGATATTGCCCTTACAGACTTTTCGGGCTGGATCACCCGCGTCCATATAGATTAAATGACCCGTCCACCGTAACCTATTGAGCCGGATTTTATCCACAACTAGACGGCCATGATATCGCTCATAGTTTTCATCGTTATGTAGCCTCCAGAATTGTTTATCTTCAAGTAGGGGGTCAAAGATTCTTCGGAGGATTCTTCTCTCGGACGCGGTCAAGAGCTTGCAATTTTTTTGATAAGAACCCAAGTCTCCGAGGAGTGTATGAGGACTGGCAAGGTCATTGGCTTGTACAGTAAGAGCTTTGACCTTATGGTGAGACGTTTCGAGCGAAACAGTTTTTGTAAGCTGTAAGGCTCTGTTGCCAACCATTCCCATGATGCCGATATTGTCAGTGTAGGCTAGTAGTTGGGTGGACCTCAAGAGGATCGTGCCTCTTGCATTCACCTCAGCATTACGGATCACTTTTTCTAGGGCGAGGCTAAAGAAGACGCATGACAGGGCATCTCCTTGCCTTAAACCGTTGTTGATGTCGAATGGTCTCTCATGGCTGTGTGCAGTTTTACCCTGGCTATACTAAAGTGAAAAGATGGTGCAACTGATGGTCATATTCCAACAGTTTTCCCATCGTTTGCCACGAAGACAAAATCTGATCTGTTGCTGATTTGCCTGAAGTGAAGCCTCTTTGGTATGGATCGATGATGTTCTGGGTGTATGGGGCTATCCGACCTAGTAAGATAGCGGAGAATATCTTATAGATGGTATTCAGCAACGTGATACCTCTATAATTCCTGCACTGTGTGATATCTCCCTATTTATGTATGCTAGTCGTTAGGCATTGATTCGCTCTCTCACACCTTGAGCATAAGTTGATGGACCGCATATTTAACCAATTCGGCTGTAATTCCAACAGCTCCTGGTAACTTATGGTTTTTAAGACGATGAATTGCACGGACTGTTTCTTCTATACTTAGTGATGGCAATATTTGTCCGTCGTCTTCAGTTGGCGGAACCTCCAACTCGCCGATGTTCTGGTTGTTAAGTAGCTCATCAAAGTATTCAACCCATCGCTACAATATGCCCATTCTGTAGGAAATCAGATTTCCCTCTTTGTCTCGGCAGGATGAGCATCGAGGTGGTATAAGGCTTCATCCTGCTGACTTGGTGGTGAAGCTTGCGTGCCTGGTGCGATTGCTTCTTCGAGTCCACAGACCTGTTGGTTCTACCAGGATTCCTTTCTCTGTCTACGAAATCGTTTCTCGGCTCGCCGGAGTTCGTGGTAAGTCTCTACGCGTGCCTACGTCCTTTGAGAATGCAAAATTACTGTATGCAGCATTCTTCCGTTCCTTTGTTAGCTTACATTCATCTTCAAACCAGCCGTTCCGACTCTTTTTGCGTCTGGGGCCAAGTATGTTTTGTGGCCATATTTATGATAACGCTCTTCAGGTGGTTGAAAAGATCATTTGTTGATATTTCATCTCCGAGCAAATCAGGTATAAGTTATGGGAGCCAACATATCGTCTGAATACGGGCTCCGCCCCTACTTAACTATTAAAATCCCCAAGTATGATTTTGACATCATACTTGAGAGAGGCTTCGAGGGTTCGTTCTACTGCATCTTCGAAGATATGCTTCTCTGACTCTGCAGTCTCCTCTGTAGGGACGTGAACGTTTATGAGGTTTATATTTCTAAATTTGCTTCGCAAACGTAGAGTACATAGCCGTTCACTTATGTTTTCAAAGCCGATAACAGCAGGTTTCATTTTTTGGCTAACTAAGAAACCTACTCCGAGTACATGGTTTACTGGATGGCCACTTTAATATATGGTGTAGTGACTCTTCTCCAGGAAACCGGTCCCTGTCCAATGCATCTTCTCTAACGCTGTTACATCAGTCCTATATTGAGACAGGGTCTCGGCTAGCTGCTCATCAGCTTCATATCTGTACAGGGAGTGCACGTTCCATGATAAAATGCGCAAATCGTTACTCCGTTGTCGTTGCCGGGTTCGTCGTTGTGTAATCCGTCCAGTCCGAGGCTCCTGTTGTGGCTTCGTAACAAGTTGTTTTCCGTGTAGGGTTGTCAGCCCTACCCAACCCCAGGAGGACCAGTTGGTATAATTTGTTCTGTTTTTAGGCGCGGGAGACTCGCTTCATCCTTCTCCGTCTGCAGCTTTTCGTTAAGAAAGAGCTCCCAGCGGTCACCACGTGGAGGTGGAGATAGGGTTTGGTAGTAGAGCTGTTGGTGTTGGTTCAGCAGGCATTTCCCAGGTTTGATGCTCCATCGCGGGTACCAATCCACGTTTCGCCCTGGGACCTATACTACCCTTTGGCTACCTACCCTATCTCATTGAAGTATAAAACTTCCTTGACTAAGCAGGACTCCAGTGAGAAAAATCTGGCCCGGGGTGAAAATGATGCGAGCTCTTCAAATATTCCTTCAGATTTAACTATTTCATAGGCGTATATATTTTAGACCCCTCAGAAAATTTCGAATTTGTAAAAAGCACCAACTTCTCCCATCTTCTCTAGAGCTGCTAAAAATTTAAAGTTGCGTTTATCACCACCCCCTCATATTGGTTAGCTCAAAAATTACGATGTGATTCCTAGTGCTAGTAAGCATATAATTTTTTTTACAGCGCAAACTGTTTTCCTGCTCCGCGAGTTTGTCTTTACATGAATACAACATGACCTTCTCAATATGTTTCGTAACTGTAACCAATTCTATCTTTCATCTCCACTAGGATGTTTTGCTGAAGGTTGGGTACTTGTACATGATTTTCTGCATTAACGGGCAAAATATAAAGTCCTGTTGGATACCCGTAGAGAAAATATACTCCTTGAGTCCATCATCAGTGTTGTACCCCAGCCGTATTTCCTTAAGTAGCTGCCGTCCAAAGCAACGAGGTAACTCCTATCATTCTCCATAGCCCAAAAAAAAACCATTGCATAGTAAGAGGATAACCTGCCTAAAGGTGTACTGACTTTAAGCATGCATAAGCTTCTGCAACTTACATCATGCTATGGAGATTTCCTGCATGTTCCGTGTAACTTCCCGTTAAGGCTACGTCCTGCTGTATTCAATTTCCAGTAGCTTCTGTGAGTATTGTGGGTGCTAGTATTAACTTCCAAGTCTCTTATGACAGTCCTTCTCTTTTCACTTTCCCCACAGGGCTGCTCTAAAGCATTGCGTCATGTAGCAGGATTAGCTCTAAACTGGATCTCCTTGGAATTGTTTTTGCCAAACAACACTTTTCCAACTTAGTTCCAAGCCTACGTTGTTGAGGTGTTGAAAACTTGTCTGCGATAACCTCAGACAATCCTGTTCGGTGTACAGTGAACCCAGGGCAATGGAATACAACATGCACCATATGTGTAACCAGAAGTTTGTGGTTCACCCCTCTTTTTTGCCATTCTGTAATAGATTCCCACCGTGCTTCCGCTGAAATACGCTAGAATCCACGATTGTATACGTTTTGTCGTAAAGACGCTAGTGTCCGTTCCCCAGGATGTCTATGCGAACCACTTCTGCTAATACGCATGCTGCTTCTCCTGTTGTTGTCCGATAAGCACTGTATGTCCGGAATACACTTGGCCGGTATGCCAATCCTACTTTTCTGCAATTTAATTGTTTTCCAATTGTTTGAATTGTTTCCCAGACTAAAGCTACATAGAGTAGCACGGAGTTAACTACCCTCGAAGTTAGAAGACGTCGGCTTTGCTTAGGCGGGTAGTATTCGCAAAATCGTTAAACTGATGGAAAATGCCTTAATTATTCCACAATCAATGTGTTTTTAAAGTTGACCTTTCTGTCCTCTTTCTGTCGATCATTACTCCCAAGTATTTAAGGGCTGGTGAGAGGGCGCTTCCTTGGTGAATACCAACAGAGACACGAAACGGTTTTGATACAACCGCCACACTTCGAACTTTACTTTTCGGATCATGGTAAAGCAATTGAACCCAGCGCACGAGTTCTTCTGACACCAAGTGTTGTCGTAGAGTATACCAGATGAGTTCGGCAACCCGGTTAAACGCTTTTTCTAGATCCAGAAATGCCATGTAAAGAGGGCGATGCTTCTCACCGTGTTTCTCCATGAGTAACCGCGAAGCGTGTATTGCATCAGTAGTTTCGCAGGTTTTGACAAATCCGGCTTGATTCACGGTTATTTCAAAGATTTCGTCAGTACGGTTGTCAAAAATGGTTTCAAAAATATTCATGGTATGGGACAATAACCGGACCAGACGGTCATTTGAACATTCTGCTGGACTACGTTTCTTTGTCCATATTGGAACTATAATACTTTCTTGCCAGTCTGATGGTATTCTTCCTTCCTGAATAACCCGATTAAAACATTCACTGAGCCACAGTGTTGGGTCCCAGCTATTCGCTTTCCAGAGATCAGATGCGTAGCTTAATTCGCATGACAGCAATCAGCGATCGATGTTGAGGTGCGATGATCTCATAGGGAATGGCTTTGCAATCAGTGACGGTGGTAAAATATCGGCGTCTCATGAGAATATCAGTCGATTTGCGTTTTATTGTCCCCACTATAAAATGTAGGAAGATGAGACAATCGTATTCATAAGTAAAAGGTCATGGGTGTCCGCAAAATCGATTATACGCTCGCCACCATCATTTCGCGCTCCAAACCCGTTTCCCCCATAGCATCCGCATGACCATTATCGTTGGCAATGATGATACAGTGGTCAGCAGGCAGGTGACAAGCCTTTTCATCGAAAAGTTGCCAGAAAGCATCTTTCTCGGCATCAGGTCGACCTGTCTGGGGTATATACGCGATGAAGAAGTGAATAGTCAAATCGTTTGACTTCTTTAATGGCATCATGGAAACCCTCTGAGATGGCAATGCCAAAACCATATTGAGTAGCGCTACCAAAATAAAGAAGTTTATAGCCATTTTTATCGCGTCCGTGTTCAATGTCGTAGCTTTTGGCGCCAGACCATCGGGTTTCTTGCAGAGCGTAGATATCAATCTGCCTGACGAGTTCCTCGGTTTTTCCAGTTAGGGTTGCAACATTTAGCGTGCAGACACGTATTTGTTTTGTTCGTTCGTACTAACTTACTTACAGCCTGACGCCGTCCATTCGTCAAGAACCCTTGCCTATTTCTCGACAGGACCGGGACCCGTCCTGCCGCGTCGACTGAGATGGACGCGCTAGCATTTTTCCGAGGCTGGTTACTCGATCCGATCGTCTTGTTTCTAACGATATTGGATGCATTTGGTTGGTCGGTCTGTCGCGGAACCTGTAACCAAGAGAGATCAGGTAGGACTTAGCATAGTAGAATAACTCCAACTGTACTTTATTTATCTCTTTCCCTGATCTCAGTATTTTATTGTTGTTTTACAAAGTACGTTGCTCAAACCCTCCTCCTTTACCTGGGAACTTGATTTAACCTAAGACAGGGGACCTAAGAACCTAGGAACCCTGTGGCACATCGCAAGTTTTTGGGAATATTTTTCAACCATCCTCTGAGTCGCATTAGAGTATTTTTCCCAAGAGAAATTAAACAAAAATGAATACAATGTAATTACCGCCCTGAATTTTGACTTAGACCTTGATGACTCTCTTCGATTTTGCAGAATTGAATGCATTCTTAACACCTAGGATTGCCATCGCACAGCATCTGTCTTCTTCAACTATAGCCTGAGCCAGACCAGTCACTATATTGATTGCGCCGACAGTCACCCTACGAAATCCGAATTGCTTGTCAGGAAGGTCTCCTTCCTTTTCCGCAATAGAGAGCAACATATTGTATATTACTCGTTCAAATAGTTTGGTAATGGCTTTAACCAGACATATCGGTCTATATGAGAAACTTTTTTAGCTTCCATTACTCGGGGATCTCTAGTTCCCTAAGGCATGCCGTAAAAACTTCAGCGAACATACCTGGTGCTATCTTGGTTGCCACCTTCTGGGCATTTTCAAAGAGTTTCTTTGCGGCAACCAGGAATTCTTCAACTGCCACTACAGGAACTTGAGGTTTGCATGTACTGCAGACACGTATAGTTCACAACTTCTGAGGGTTTTCCTAATATTCAATGGTCACTACCGTTCACTATATTTTGCAACAACTTAAGGCAAGTAATCATTTGCTTTTCTGTGATGATATCACCGACCTATAAGCGCCATGGACCAGAGCTCATTCGATGATTCGGCGCTGGGTAGTAGCTACAGATAAATAAATCTCTTATCCTGGCACGTATGAGTCCATCCTTTGGCTGCTTTTTCTACCACCGTTTTTGAGTAACACAATCATAATTCTCTCGAGACTCACCACAAAAAATGTATTCCTCAATAGAGTGCTCTCAAGAACTGCTATTTGTGCAGAATGTGTCTAAGAAGGGAGCATTCTGCTCTTTCTGAGTTAGTCTCACCTGCTTCCTCTTGAATAATTGCTCAGTTCGATGGTCTTCCGAGCGAAAGATAAATAGTTAAATATTCCAACAATAGCCAGGTTTCCTACTAAGAAATGTGCATCAACATTGAGTGACATTTTGTTCCATAGTTAGCTCCTTTTATGAGGGAGCTTGATTAAATCACACTTATACAGAAGTTTCTTGGTGCATCGCATTTGCTGAACAGCTTGAGACTGTCGCGCCCACAACGCTTGCAAAGCTTAAGAACAAACTACACTTTTTTGGGTTTTCATCATCATCATCAACGGCGCAACAACCGGGGTCAGGTATAGGCCTGCCTTAATAAAGAACTCCAGACATCCCGGTTTTGCGCCGAGGTCCACCAATTCGATATCCCTAAAAGCTATCTGATGTCCTGACCTACGCCATCGCTCTATCTCAGGCAGAGTCTGCCCCGTCTTCTTTTTCTACCATAGATACTGCCCTTATAGACTTTCCGGGGTGGATCATCCTCATCCATACGGATTAAGTGACCCGCCCACCGTAACCTATTGAGCCGTATTTTATCCACAACCAGACGGTCATGGTATCGCTCAAAGATTTCGTCGTTATGTAGGCTACGGAATCGTCCATCCGCATGTAAGGAGCCAAAAATTCTTCGGAGGATCTTCTCTCGAACGCGGCCAAGGGTTCGCAATTTTTCTTGCTAAGGACACACATCTCCGAGGAATACATGAGGACTGGAAAGATCATTGTCTTGTACAGTAAGAGCTTTGACCCTATGGTGAGACGTTTCGAGTGGAACAGTTTTTGTAAGCTGAAATAGGCTCGGTTGGCTGACAACAACCGTGCGCGCATATCATCATCGTAGCTGTTATCGGTTGTGATTTTCGACCCTAGATAGGAGAAATTATCAATGGTCTCAAAGTTGTATTCTCCTATCCTTATTCTTCCCGTTTGACCAGTGCGGTTTGATGTTGTTGGTTGATTCGTCTTCGGTGCTGACGTTGCCACCATATATTTTGTCTTGCCTTCATTGATGTGCAGCCCAAGATCTCACACCAATAGCCGCCTGCTCGATCTGGATGAAGGCAGTTTGTACGTTTCGGGTCGTTCTTCCCATAATGTCTTAAAGAGGATCATACCTCTTGCATTTACCTCAGCATCACGGATCACTTTCTCCAGGGCCAGGTTAAAGAGGACGCATGATAGGGCATCCCCTTGTCGTAGACCGTTGTTGATGTCGAATGGTCTTGAGACTGATCCTGCTGCTTTTATCTGGCCTCGCACATTGGTCAGGGTCTTATCAATTTCGTCGGAATACCGAATTCTCTCATGGCCGTGTACAGTTTTACCCTTGGGTTTTCGCTAGTCATTAGTAATCACGGGTATCGGAGAGTAGGCTCAAAATAATGCCTAGATGAGCGTACCTAAACGCGGGCGCATTAAAAGCTACTAAAAATCTGGTTTATACAATTTCGTTTGGTTTGTCCACTGGACACCCATTTTTCTGCTCCATTAGTCAAATTCCCGATTCACACATCATTGCCAAGATTCCTGTCGGGTTCCCATCGGAAGTGGTCCACTGAGAGGTGCTTCAATGGCTGATATCGAATTAATTTGATGTTTCTACTCTAGTTGACACTTATTGCAGTTCTAGATATTTGGGGTTGGTAGCAATTATACAAAATTTCCTTTCATTTGTATAATATGGATTTACATGCCTCCGCCGAATCTTCATACTTCAGCAGGACCTTAGAGAAAAATCAGGACCTAAAGTGAATATGGGTCTGTTCTTTCTGTGTAGAGAGCTACATTACCAATATCTAATAAATCTATTTAATCTTGTTAAAGTCTCCCCTTCGGCCCCCGAGGAAGCTCCTGGAGAGAATGACTACTGTGCATAGAGATCACTAAAAAATGGCATAATTCGCGGCTTTCATAAAAGGATACAAAACTATTGGTCATTCAAAATTTAGCCTTTATATTGGAAATATTTTTTTTTTGTGCGTACATGGAGGTGGGAAATCTTAGAAAGACACGTCCGCCGCCCGAACGGCGAAACTACAGCGGGCGCGTGTGGGATTCACACCCACTAAAAACCACCCCCCGGTCTCTCCAGCCTCAGTCCCACGGGACCACCATTGAGGTGTTACTTCGCGGGGTAGGTTTGCTCTTAGGCACTCATCCTTCTCCTATTTGCAGCTTTCCTCCTTCTTTGTTCCTTCAGCAACTCCTCCTGCATTTGGATGATTGCGGAGCCAACCGCAAGCCACTTCTCCTCGGACTCCAGCATCTCAGTAACCAAGCTCTCCGGGTTCCGCTCCTGCCCAGCACCTGGTTTAAAGTCCTTGTCTCCATCGCAAATCGTGGGCAGTGAAACATCACATGTTCTGGATCCTCCGGTATGCCAACGCATCTGGGACAGTTCGGAGAATCATCCAGCCCAAAGCGGTGCAGATACTGCCTGTAGCAACCACCGTGTCCCGTGAGGAACTGGGTAATGTGGTAGTTAGTCTCCCCATGTTTTTGCTCAAGCCACGCCCTAATGTTGGGAATGAGCCTGTGCGTCCACCGACCTTTCGTAGACTCGTCCCATCTGCGTTGCCAGAGATCAAGCGACTCTGACCTTGCCGCATTTCTACGCTGTGCATGCCCCTCCATTTGTCTTGCATTGTACAGGACACTCATTTCTTTGGCCAGAATGACCGGGATCATGCCTGCCACCACCAATACTGCCTCATCTGATGTGGTTCTAAAAGCACTGCAAACCCTCAAAGCCATCCGCCGGTAAACCGAGTTAACTTGCTTCCATCTCTGAGAGTTTGCAAGCGCCTCTGCCCACACAGGCGACGAGTAGAGCAGGATGGAGCGCACCATTCCGGCTAGCACCAACCTCCGGCAATGTTTCGGTTCACCAATATTTGGCAACATTTTTGTAAGTGCCGTGGTGGCACTGGCTGCCTTTTGGCATGCATACTCTAGGTGTTCCCTAAAACTCAATTTGGTGTCAATTATCACCCCAAGGTATTTGATAGCCGGCTTTGATACGACCGTATGTCCACCGACCTCCACTTTTACAGTGTTATTTTTCCTGCGTTTCGTTATTAAGACCGCTTCCGTTTTCACGTCCGCCAAGGTCAGCCCGGCCTTTTCTAACCAGGACTTTACCGATCTCACTGTTTCCGTTGCGTAAACCTCCACATCTTCTGGGTGTTTTGCTGCAACAACCACAGCTAGGTCATCAGCAAAGCCGACAATCGTAGTTTCCTCTGGGACGGGAAGAGCAAGCACCCCATTATACATGATATTCCACGACAGGGGACCAAGTACCGATCCCTGTGGTACCCCGGCTGTGACAATGTACTCTTTGGGGCCCTCATCCGACCCGTACCAGAGAGTCCTCTCTGAGAGGTAGTTTTCCACCAAATTCGCTAAGTATCCGGGGACACCTATGTCAGACAACGCCCCTTTAATTCTATTCCAGTTAACCGAGTTAAATACGTTTTTCACATCCAACGCCACCACGGCACAGCAGCCGCCAGAAATGAGTGCACCTTTTGCCAGGTTTACCACCATGTTAATTACGTCCACCGTAGAGTGGGCGCGTCGGAAACCAAGCTGGCGTTCCGACAAACCATTGCTAGCTTCGACGATGGGCAGGAGTCTGTTGTAGATGACTCTCTCCATCATCTTCCCCATTGTATCCAACAGGCAGATAGGACGATACGACGCTGGGTTTCCAGGTGGCTTGCCAGGCTTCGGAAGCAACACCAACTTTTGCTTTTTCCACTGGGCAGGGAATATTCCTTCTTTTAGGCACGCCTCGAAGGTATTGGCGAAAAGGTCGGGCCTAGTCTTGACTGCCAGTTTCAAAGCTCGGTTGGGGATGCCATCCAAACCTGGGGCCTTGTTGTCACCGAACCTACCACATATTTCCCGCAGCTCCTCCACAGTTACAGGCGGTATTATGCCGTCATTTAGCTGGACAAAAATTTCCCCTATTTTCGTGGTGAGGGAACAGAGTGGTAACAATCTGTTTCAGGAGGCGCGGACAGGTCACCTGGGGTGATTTCCGCAGCCTTTTCATCACCACTCTGTAAGCCTCGCCCCAAGGGTTTATGTCGGCACGGTCGCACAGCTGTTTGAAGCAGTTCTTTTTGCTCCTCCGAATGGCTTCCTTTAGGCGGCCACGCAATTGGGGGTTTTCCCCTGAGCCTCTGGCAAAGCCTCCTTGCCCGAAAACATGCGGCTCGCAAACTTGCGATTTCGTTGTTCCACCAGTAGTTGGGTTGCCTACTCGCCTTCTATTCATATTGGAAATATATGTTATCTCCAGATATAGATGTTAAAGAGTAATATTATATGAACTTTAATTTTCAGATGACGAGCACAAAAACCAAATTGTCAAAGGTCTCAATTATCTTGAGTCTGTCTCATGTCTAAGATTCTTACCAAAAACTGAGGACACAGTGGATTATGTTTCAGTCACCGTTAGTACCTCAATTTTCATCACTTCATTGAAAACCCTCATTCAACTTTAATTTCCAGGGTGAGGATGGAGGATGTTATTCAAGTGTTGGACGCCGTGGTGGAAGGCAAACCCTGAACTATCAAATCTACCCATTGGATACCGGATGTTTCCGAATTGGAACTATTGTCCACGAATTCCTCCACGCTCTTGGTTTCTATCACCAACAAAGCACATATGATCGTGATGATTTCGTAACCATTGTTGAAGAGAACATTCAAGATGGTAAACAACATAACTTCAACAAGTATCTGACTACTACCGTCACCGACTTTGGAGTACGTTATGACTACGATAGTGTAATGCACTATAGTTCGCTTGCTTTTAGTAAAAATGGTGAAATGACCATTGTCCCAAAAGATCCAAATGCAGCCATTGGGCAAAGATTGAAGTTAAGTGATGCAGATATTTTGAAGCTCAACATTAAATATAATTGTCCAAATATTGCAAAATAATTATACGATTTAAATAAATTATATTTTTTAGAGGGTTGTGTTTGTATTTGAAATAAATTATTTGAAATATAGCTGTGGTTTATACGACGATATTCCCGATTAATAGAGACTTTCAGCAACAAACTGCACAAAACCCTTGTGCCGTATCAACCTGGTTTTGTTTTGCTGAGCTACAGCACGTTCGCTTTTCTGAAGTTAAACAAGGTTAAACGGTGGGACTATGAAAGGTACCCCTTTCCCTCTTGCCTCTTGTGGTATTTTACCCCGGAAACTCTGACCGAAGCAAACGTGATTAAATGCTTACAGCAACTACAAGGTTTGCCCTCACACAGAATACTGACTACGAGACTGCACAATGTGGAACACTTTAATAAAAATGTGAATAGGAGGGGTCCTTGGCGTCCAGAAATCCACAATTTACGTGGCGTGTATTTCTTGAAATATGAAGAAAGACATAATCTGCCTTCATTAGGGTGGCAAGGATTTTGATTTCACTGTGAATTCACAGCTGAGAGATTTGCGGTAACGGTCGATGCAGCTGGATAGGCAACGTGAAATTTCGTTCTGGGGTATATCCTGCAGGAAGTTTAATAGAGCATAATTTTGCAACTGAAAAGCGCTTACTGGCGTTTACATTTTATGTACAATTTCTTTATAAATAGCTGACTGCGAAACTTAGCTTACAAGAAAGCTTAACAGCAACTGACTAGGTAAGAGAAATGGGGAACTATAGTTCCAAGCACGCAGGTCACAATACTATTTTACTATACTAAATCCATTTGGACGCTTTTCTGTTTGTACTAATCGTTCCCTTTAGCTCATAGCCAGAGAATCGTCGGATTTTTGCCTACCTGACTATTGCGGGCGAACAGTCTGGTTCCTTGGTTGAACCGGAAACTGCTAAAAACTCAGGAAATCAACCAGGTGACTTCTTTACCGGGCTTGCAAAAGTAATAGGAACGAAGACTGGTTAAATTTAAAGAACTGACCGAACCGGCTCATTAGGTGTTCGAAACGAGACTCCGTTAGAGCGTACTGTGAGGAACTGGAAGGCGGAAGAGAGACTTCAAGGCTGTGCAGAGTCCTCAAAAGGGATAAGTAGGCCAAGTTCGACTCTCTTAGAAAACCCGACGGTACTTTCACGAGCTCCAGACTGGATTCAGTACAGACCCTCCTGGAAGTACACCACCCGGGGGAACTGGTGAGAGAAGTGGCAGAGGGAGACTTGACAGTTCTTGCAATCCCTTCAAGACGCAAGTGCTGCAAGGAGAACTGGGACACTACGAAAGCGGTTGTTACCCATAAAAAGGTGAGAGCTGTCATATTGTCCTTTGAACATTTCAAACCACCCGGCACGGATGGCATCTATCTGGCTATGCTAAAGGAGGGTATGGAGCACTTAAAGCGACCTCTAAGAAATATTTTCGAGGATGTCTTGCTCTCGGCCTTCATCATCATCATCAACGGCGCAACAACCGGTATCAGGTCTAGGCCTACCTTAATAAGAAACTCCAGACATCGCGGTTTTGCGTCGAGCTCCCCCAATTTGATATCCCTAAAAGCTGTCTGGCGTCCTGACCTACGCAATCGCTCTATCTCAGGAGGGGTCTGCCTCTTCTTCTTTCTCTACCATAGATATTGTCCTTATAGACTTTCCGGACGGGATCATCCTCATTCATACGGATTATGTGACCCGCCCACCGTAACCTATTGAGTCGGACCTTATCCATAATCCGACGGCCATGGTATCGCTCATTGATTTTGTCGTTATGTAGGCTACGGAATCATCCATCCTCATGTAGGGGCCAAAAATTCTTCGGAGGATTCTTCTCTCGAACGCTCCAGGAGTTCGCAACTTTTCTTGCTAAGAACCCAAGTCTCCGAGAAATACGTAAGGACTGGCAAGATTATTGTCTTGTACAGTAAGAGCTTTGACCCTATGGTGAGACGTTTCGAGCGAAACAGTTTTTATAAGTTGAAATAGGCTCTGTTGGCAGCCAACAACCCTGCATGGATTTCATCATCATAGCTGTTATCGGTTGTGATTTTCGACCCTAGATAGAAGAAATTATCAGCTGTCTCAAAGTTGTAGTATCCTATCTTTATTGTTCTCGTCTAACCAGTGCCTATTCTGTCGAAGATCAGATTTCCCTCTTTGTCTCGGCAGGATGAGCATCGAGGTGTATAAGGCTTCATCGTGTTCACTTGTTGGTAAAACTTCCGCGCCTGATGCGGTTGCTCAGATCACCATGACTTCATTCTTGCTGAAAGGTTTGGAGAGACCGGTGGAGCGTCACATCCATGGAAACGCACTTAGGTCACACCCAATTAGTGAAAACCAACATGCTTACCAGCGTGGAAAGTCCTGTGAGTCTGCTCTTTATTCTTTGGTCACAAAGATAGACGATGCAACTTTGAATGGTGAGTACACGACGGGGGTGTTTGTGGACATTGAAGGGGTTTTTGACTGTGCGCCTTTTCAAAAACTTTGTGATGCCGCCAGAGAGCATGGTGTTGATGCTGCTTTAATTAAGTGGATCCATGCTATGCTAACGCAGAGATTGCTGTGCGCTGAGGTGGGCGTCGATCGCTATCTGGCTGCAGAAACAACGAAGGGCTGCTTTCGCCACTTCTGTGGAGTATGCTGATCGACTCACTACTATGCGACCTGCAAAATTTGCCAATAAACGCTCAAGCTTATGCTGATGACGTGGCTGTGCTTGCTGTTGATCGGGTATAGGTATAGGTGCCATTGATTTGATAGACAGTTGGTGCCTCAGACACGGTCTGTCAGTTAATCCAAATAAAACCACAATGGTATTTTTGACAATATTGAGAAAACTGTATGGACTTTGCCTCCTTGAGATGATGGGTACTACCTATCAACTCTCCGAAGAAATGAAATATCTGGGAGTCACTCTAGATAAAAAACTTCTTTGGAACAAACATGTAGAGGTAGAGATGAAACGAGCTCTCACAGCTTATGGGTTGTGCAGACGGACCTTTACCTCGACATGGAGACTCAGGTCTCATGTGGTAATGTAGATATACATATGGCTCATAGACTAATTCGATTAGATCTATGGAGAAACAACGAATGTGGGGGCCATAGAGCATTGGAAGAATTACTGGGAGGATTGAATCCAGTTCTTACAATGCCTTCCGATTCTCGTGTGCCCATACATCTGTTTGGTAGAAGATATGATGTTACCCTGAAGCGTAGAGAGAGCTGGGAAATCCCAGAAGAATACGTGGCGAAATATACGCGATACCAGTCTGGAAGTCTGTCTTCAGGGTAAACTTGCTATTCTCAGGGCCGGGGTTCAGAGATATATCCTACAAGCGCGACAAAAGTAACAAACCCATGTCTCGTAAGATCGCCTGGTCCTGTAGGTTCTTCGCTAGGTTCTCTCCGACACCCAGCTTTGTGCTGTTCCCATATACAGTGGATAGGTCCGACTTTAAAAAAGGGCGACGAATGCATTGTTTGTTATGATATACAATGGAACCCACTTTGCCGTAGTAACCGGAAAATAGTAGAAGACCTGGAAAAATTTAACGCGCATTTGGTCGAGCCAGGAACGATGGCGCGGAGGCGTGGTGGATGCCATATACCAGGAACTGGAACAGCAATCAATTTTAATCACTAACTTGACCTGTAAATTTTTACTTCGAATTATAATCGAAAGTAATTAAATTATATTGTAGTTTATTAAATTAAATAATAACAATTTCATACTAATACAAAGCGATTACCAAAAGTACATATTTACCAATATTATAAGCGGTTTCCTTACAATATAAAATAGTCGTGAGTAGCCGAATACAATACAAAGAAAATTTTTATTTATCTATTTCATTTAAACAGAATATTTCTACATACACATGAAAACATAATATTTCCATCAGCCCCTTCATACATCATTCAGTAGCAAATATTTTCAAATAATAATTAAATAAGTTTTGTATGAAATCGAATCCATGATATACAATTTTCATTAATTCATGTATACCAGATTCATAAATTGCTTACTATTTTCATTTCTATTTACACACGTAAATAAAATAATTTGAACTATTATAGATAGTAGATAGTCAAGTAAATAAACTTTATTCTTAGGAGAAGTTTAATAGATCTTGTTATATAATTTGAAAAACAAACTCGGTAGAAACAATTCAAAAGATATGTATATCCTAAAGGCTTGATGTTTATTAAAATTTTAAATGAGTTTTTTATATGAAATATATTACGTCCGAATAGTTACACCTGTTCAGAATGAAAAAGAATATACTCGCATGTGAAAATTTATTTTTATAATGTTCATGTTTTGTTTATAAAAAAACTGAAACAGTTAAAATGTTGAAGAAAAACTATAATCTTATGGTAACTTTATGTAAATGCATTCCAAAGTATACTCAAGACGGATAGGGCGGCGTTAACTACTGTTAACTATTAATTACATTAGATCGTAACACTTTCTGATTTAGTTCCAGTATATCACGTTATAAAAATCTTCATGGAAAAAAAGATGCTTTCCAAATGGCTGTGTGGGAATGCTAATTGGGGGATTTAACCAGAAAACAAAGTCTAAACTTATACAATTTTCAGTTTTTGAGATTAACCTACTTCTTTTCGTGATTTTCGTTACTATTAATTTTAAGGAAAAAAACTATTTTAAATTTTTTCCATAGTTGATAAATGTACTAAATTCTATCAATCAATACTTTAAACTTAAATAAATAAATAAATTAAAAATAATAACAGACACCTAATTTCGGAAACCAGTTTCTCCATCATTAGTGCAAGATCAAACACTGATCTTTTATTTTATTTTCACCAAAATAATTTATTTTATTTCCACAAAAATAATTTATTTGTTAAAATAAAAAAGAGTGTAGCCAAAAAAAGGAAATGTTTTCCTTAATTTTTAGGGATATCTTTAGCCAGCGAAAGTTCATGGGTTGTTTCAATGAAAACTCATTTATAGGCGAGAAGAATTATGCCAAAAAGGAAAAAATGAAAAGAAACGTTTTATGGTATTTTAGTTTTCTTTTTTAATTAAGACTTTGTAATAAAATATCTTCATCCGGTCATGCCTTCAATTGTCCTAGTTGAGGAAAATTAGTTATTTCATTTCATCATTTATTAAAGTATTTCCAAATATATATTGATTTTTTAAATTAAAAACAAATGAAATAAAAAAAGTCGGAAATAAAGTTTTAAAAGAAAGAATAAACCATAAAATACTTTATGACTAGCGATCAACAAGAGAAACTGCAACAATTATTGTTATACAGGGTGCGGCAGCATATCTTCCTTTCTCAAAATGCGCGCCACTCAGTTAGTTGATGTCATAGCGGAGCGCTAGTGGTCTCGTTCAAGAGGGGATACTGTAAAGTTTTGTCCCGACACGGTTCAGTCGCCATCATGCGTTGGAATAGTGAGGAGCGTGCCTTTGCCGTTGAGGTTTACTTTTCAAGCGGATGTTCGGTTATTGCAACACAGCGTGTATTTCGGAATCGCTTTAATTTAGCCCCGTTGGCTCCTGTCCCAGACCGCAAATCAATTGTTACATGGGTCACTACATTCAGACAAACTGCAAGTGCGACAAAAGGAAGAACTGGAGTCCCTCGGCCCGTTAGATCACCTGAGAACATTGAAGCAGTGAGAGCGTTAATGTTGCGATCGCCACGGCGTTGGATTTGGGGGACACTTGGTTCCAACAGGACGGTGCAACAGCACACACTTCAAGAGCATCGATGGCTGTTTTGAGGGAACACTTTCCAGAGCGCCTTATCTCAATTAGAGGCGATTTGGAATGGCCGGCACACTCTCCCGATCTGTCCCCTTGTGATTTTTTTCTATGGGGTTTTTTGAAATCCCGTGTTTATGTGAACCGTCCAAGAACCCTACAAGATTTGAAGACCAGCATCCAAGAAGAAATTGCCAACATAACACTTGCCATGCTAACAAGAGTCATGACAAACGCCAGAAATCGGTTTACGCAATGTAAGGAGAATGGGGGACGTCATCTCACAGATTTGATCTTCAAAACAATGTAAATAAAAGCTTTAGACATGTACCTACATTATAAAAAATAGATAAATATTTTCCGATGCATACAATAGTTTTTATTGAGTTTTGAAAAAAGGAAGTTATGCTGCCGCACCCTGTACTTACTTATAGGCGGGGAAAGTCAAAGAGGAGAGGGAAATTATGAATTAACGAAACGAACCTGACGAGAAGAGGTGGAAAGGGCGTGACTCCCCCTGAGGCTGGAGTTTTCCGCGTTTTTTTCACATTTTTTTTTAGATGTTGAGAACAGGTCCTTAAATTAGTTGCCTCTTTTCGGACCCCTGCACTCCTCCCGTTTGCAGCAAATATCAAAACTAATATTTGCTTCAAAAAGTACTAATCCAAGCCTTTTATTTGATATCCCTCTGGCTCTATTCTCTTGAGTTCAACGTGGAGCAATGTTATTCACCATATGTGTGGAGGTTCACAGTTTCAGCCTTTCTATCCAATTTCATGTCAATAGAACCGTTTCTGAGAAAGGTGTGTGTGACAGACAGACAGTGAACCGATTTTAATAAGGTTTTGTATTCAACCTTCAAAACCTTGAAAAGGGATAATAGGTGGGCCAGCATAACTTTCAAACTAATCCAAATCAGAATTTCAAGCGGGACCTGTTTTTCTGCATAATTTTCAAGCCGGGCTCGAATTTTATTTGTTTGTTCCATCAGTTTCCAATACCTTACTGATAAGAACAGTTGACTCATATATAATATTTTCTTTTGGAAAGAAGTAGGTAGTCAATCTTCCAAATCGTCCCGTGTAGGTTATATTTCGTAGTTGACCAACTGCGCTGGAGCGGTATTCTGATTGTCAGAGAAAACGAAAGAAAGAGAAATCATATTAAGGAGATCAAAAAATCATTGCGTAATGCGTCCTCTTTAACCTGGCCCTCGAGAAAGTGATCCGTGATGCTGAGATAAATGCAAGAAGTATGATCCTCTTTAAGTCCACCCAATTACTGGCCTATGCTGGCGATATCGACATAATGAGAAGAACGGCCCGAGAGGTACAAACTGCCTTCATACAGATCGAGCAGGCGGCGCGAGATCTTGGGCTGCACATCAATGAAGGCAAAACAAAATATATGGTAGCAACGTTAGCACCGAAAACCAACCAGCCTGCAACATCAAATCGCATTGGTCAAACGGGAAGAATAAAGATAGGAGACTACAACTTTGAGACCGTTAATAATTTCTCTTATCTAGGGTCGAAAATCACAACCGATATCAGCTACGATGATGAAATTCGCGCACGATTGTTGTCAGCCAACAGAGCCTATTCCAGCTTACAAACTCTTGGCCGCGTTCGAGAGAAAAATCCTCCGAAGAATTTTTGGCCCCCTACGTGAGGATGGACGATTGCGTAGCCTACATAACGACGAAATCTATGAGCGTTACCATGACCGTCAGGTTGTGGATAAAATCCGGCTCAATAGGTTACGGTGGGCGGGTCACTTAATCCGTATGGATGAGGATGATCCAGCCCGGAAAGTCTATAAGGGCAATATTTATGGTAGAAAAAGAAGACGATGCAGAGCCTGCCTGAGATGAAGCGATGGCGTAGATCAGGACTCCAGACAGCTTTTAGGGATATCGAATTGTGACCTCGGCGCAAAACCGGGATGTCTGGAGTTCCTTATTAAGGTAGGCCTACAGCGGATACCGGTTGTTGCGCCGTTGCTGGTGATGATAACGAACGATTTATGACATGCAAAACTCCACAAAGAAAATTTTAACAGAAAATATTCGCGAATCTCTCTCAATGCATTGAATCTTGTGTTCAGAGTATGCCGCGCAGGAATTGAAAGCATAATTTGAAACAAAAGTGGATGGACAAAATATTAATGATCTTTCGATAAAAATAACTATATTTTATTTATAATCATCGTAAATTAAATTTTAATTTTCTTTCATCAAATATAGTAATGTGCGGTATCAACTGAAAGGTCTCGGTGAGTACTAAGACCGGCTTCTAAAGTCCGTGTTAGTTTTGACATTTGTTAGAATGGTGGGGAGTACGGGTGGTTGAAAGTGCTCACTTCTTTAACGGACCCATTCTCAGAAACTACCCAACCTTGCTGAAACTAGAAAAGGCGGCGCAAACAGCCAGCCTAAGAATAAAAGAGAAAATGATACAGTCCAAAAGGCAGACAGGACATAACTACAGCTTTGAACAATGAGACAGTCGTCTATACTTGGGGTTACTGAAAGTGAACGACAATAATGAAATCAAATGCGGACAGAGTTTACTGTTTTGTATTGTCTACTCTGAAGAAGAGAACTATGGAAAGTAAAATAACCGGTTTACAAAATATAACACTCGACTTTTTCTGCCTTATTACAGCGAGACGTGAATTACAATATAAAGCAGACCTGATCGAAGGCGGTAAACACCTTCGAGCGATCAGTCCTCAGGCGAAAATTGAACCCAGTGCAGATACCAAATAGAGAATAAGATACAACGTCGAGTTGCATGCCATATATGACTTCAAATGTGTGAACAAACCGCGAATTCCCAGACGACCTTTGAAATATATATGTAGACGTCTCCTGTTCACTCTTTTGTGCAGCATTAACAGACATTAAAGTCGGTATACAGCGTCTTAAAGAAGAGGAATTTGAATACATCCTGACGAGATACCGCCGATAGCCCCTCCCCTTTTTACTAATGGTTTGGTAAACATATAAAGTGGCAAGATACCCAGAATTAAGAAAAATTTCGAAGACTGATTGCTCTTGATTCGGAAATCGCAACTTTTCCGTGAAGCATGAATTATTCGGAGGCAGAGGGACAAAGTCACTGATTTAATTGTTTATTAAATACCTCAAACGAATGAGTTCTACCTATATTGAGAAATGTAGGATTTGTAACTATATCTGGAAGATTTGGATTTCAACTTGGATCGCATTTAAGTCGAGTACAGATTCGTTACTGTCCTTAAATAGTTACTAACGCTTTTAACTTTATTTTTAAAGAAAATGGTGAATATTTCTTCAATTGTTTGGAATATTTTATCTTAACGTGGTTTTCCAAATTTTGACATATATAAAAATGTTTGACGGTAATAAATGGATGGCAGCTTTTTTAAAACGGCACTAAAATGGGTCAATGGAAAACTTACCAGGCCAAACTAAATTCTTACAGCCACCACGATATTGACTTATATACATGTCTAAACGCCATCGAATATTAAAAAAAGATATACTAGTTACTTTTCAATAAATAATATTTATCAAAAAAATCATTTAAAACTTACACAACATTCAACAAAATATTCTTAGCCTTATCTTGAAAACAACTGAAAACGAATCAAATTAAAATACAAAATTTGAAGGAATATCGTCTAGGAAAAGGATAATTTCCGTTTCCTTTTTTGGAATGAAGATTATAATTTATTAATTTATTTAACAAAAAAAAACTAAGGCTTAAGCGATAAAACTTACGACTAAGCTAATGGAAAAGCAATAAATTACAATAAAACTAATTACTATGAGCATCTGTTGGCAAAATTATCAGTCCTTATAAAGCTAATAGACGAGATTGGGAATGTGGATGCAACAATGACTAGTGACTGATGTGAAATTATAATCAGAGGGAGATCAGGGTTTATATTATAATATTTTTCTTCACATTTTGAAGAAATTAATTTTCCAGGTATCAACATTCCGACTCTTTTAAGATAATTTCAAAAACACTTTTCTGAGGTCAAGTCAACTGATTTGCACATAAACTTGAAGTTCAATAAAATAAAATTTTTTTTTATTGGGATCTTGAAGTTTAAAATAAAACTAAGTAATGTTCACAAGTATGCTCGCATATCTTACTGAAATTATGTAAATAATGGCAAGCTATCAATTGCGTTTCAATTAATAAATCCTACGAAAATTAACATTTTTTTTCAATAGTACTGAACACATGCATTGGCTAAGCAAAGATACACATTAAATACAATATTTGTAGAAAATTGAATTTAAAACTTCAAATTACCGTTTCATAATTTTATCTTAAATTTACATTGAATTTTGTAAAATATCTTTTGGGGATTTAATTCGATTTTTAAAAATATACCAAAAAATTTGTCTACTAAATTTGAATGTTCAATAATAAATTTAGTTAAGTTGTAAACCCAAATAAATATTTTATTTCGGCGCCTGGGCTGTGAAGGAAGCATTCCTGACATCACTTTTGTGTCAGAATCTCTGGCATCATCGGTGGACGGGTGGCGAGTCCTAGAAGACTTCTCAGCAAGTGATCACCAGTACATCGCGTTCGAAGTGGTTGACGCTACTTACCACCGAGCGCAAACGCGACGCCCCCCTGCCTGTGGAATTTCGCGAGGGTGAACATCGGAAAGCTCGTCGAAGCTTTTGGAGCAGGCTGGGCGGCGCTCCGGGGGGTGGTAGTGTCTCAGCTGACACCATCGTAAACTCAATGATGAACCTGATAATGACGGCGTGTGAGGCTTCCATGTCCCAGAGGAGCCCTAGGCGCGACAAGCTTTCTATGTACAGGTGGACGGAAGAAATTGCGGAGACCCTGCATACTAAGTACCGACCAGATGGACCGCATTGTGCGGGCATTGTGTCTAGGGAACTCAGACCCTGAACAGGTTGATGTAAATAGCGCGGAAAGGGTCGAGGATTACCCTCTTTTCACAATGAGAGAGCTCGAAGAAGCGGTTCTCCTATGAAAAACTAGAAGGCGCCAGGCCCTGATTCCATCCCGCCGGAAGTTTTCAAACTGGTGTTCCGTCAACGCCCAGAATTGCTGCTTGAAGTGTTCAACGCTTGCTTGGGTAAAGGAGACCCGGAGCATACCGATCGCTGTGTATGCTTGACACGGCCGGAAAAGTGCTCGGGAAGCTCATCAGGAGTGGACTCGCTGAAGCGATCCGCCCTGCCGGGGACTTATCCGCAAGGCAGTTCGGGCTCAGAACAGGGAGATCTACAGTGGATACAGTTATGGAGGTAGTAGATGCGGTTTATCGAGCTGAGGCACACAGCCGCCGATATCGACGGATAGTGCTCCTCATAACGCTTAATGTCAGAAATGCCTTCAATTCCGTAAGATGAACAGATATACCAAGCTATCTCTTGCGGATATTGAGGGATAATCTGAAAGACCGCTCCCTGCTCTATGAGACGCTAAAGCGCCAAAGGAGGATGGAAATCACGTTGGGAGTAGCACAGGGATCCATCCCAGGGCCGGACATCTGGAACGCTTCCTACGATAATGTCCTGAGACTCGATATGCCCGAAGAGTCGCGTCTGGTCGGTTATGCAGACGACGTTGCGGCACTGGCTGCCGGACGCACTGTTGAACAGGTGCAAAGCAGACTTGGCATATTGATGCGACGAGTAAACGGATCGATGACTGCTCACGGTTTCAGCCGTGCGCTGAAAAAGACCGAAGTAGTCATCTTGACCAGAAGGAGAATCCCAACCCTGCCATATCGATCGGCGAGTTGACTTTAGAGTCAAAACCAGCGGTCAAATACTTTGGTTTAATGCTCGACTCGAAGATGAGCTTCTTCGAGCAAATCAAAGCAGCAGCGTACAGGGCTGCAGCTGGAATCGCGACCTTGAGTCGGCTAGTGGCGAATGACGGGGGCTCTATATCAACTAGGAAACGTCTCTTTATGGGAGCAATGCAGTCGGTTCTGCTCTATGGTGCGGAGGTATGGGCTGATGCCTTTTACAAGGAGGTAAATCGTAAACGCCTTGTTCAAATGCAGAGGCGTGGAGCTTTGCGAGTGGCGTCCGCTTATCGCACCGTCTCCGAACCGGCTGTGATGGTGATCGCGGGAGTGATCCCCGTTGCCCTCTTTGCCAAGGAGCGCAAAGCTATCTACCGTCGTAAGGGCAAGAAGTTAAGGGAGGTGGTTGCCCGTGAAGAACGTCAACGCACCCTTACCGAGTGGCTTTCTTGGCAAAATGAGCCAAGGGGCAGATGAACTGTGCAGCTCATCGATAAATTAGACCCGTGGTTGAACCGAACGCACGGTGAGATTGATTACTTCCTTACCCAACTTCTAAGTGGACATGGAGGTTTTCAGTCTTACCTGCACACAGGATGGAGAAGGCGCGATCTCCTGATTGTGTGTTCTGTAATGGAGTGGCGGACGACTTCTTATTGTGAACAAGATTGAACTCAAGCGGCAGAGGGGCCGGATGGCAAGAGGTTACCTGAACTACCAACTACCTTCCTCACCTCCCCTCCCGTTGGTGAAAGGGATTGCCTGACTTGAAAGCTCCCAAAGCCGGGAGAGCAGGAGGGCTAGCCCGAAGTAATGTGTCAAACGGTTCCATACTATTTCTCTGATGACAGGGAGGTGTTTAGTTGCTGGTCCGACAATATGCTGTTACGAGAGTCCAATACTCTGTGCGTAAACGCATTCACCTACCCTACTCGCAAAAAAAGGGTAAATGGCAACCATATAGATGAACTGGTCGCACTTTTAATCAATCTGGCGTTAGAGCACGTCGTCTTGAAGCTTCCGGTAAGTCAGAAAAATGACGCACGTGAGACAAGACAACACAATCGACGAATATACTATAGAAAATGTAGACAGCTTTATTTAATTAGGCGCACGTGAGGGTACCAGAAATCCGACCAGATTAGAGGGTGGACTTATTTTGCAAATAAAGCGTTCTATTCCGTACTGACAACTTTAAAGGACAACTGCATACACAGGAGTGCGAAGACCATCATGCAAACATCTGATAACATGCTGAATGCATTTTAAAGGAGAGTTTTGAGAATCATTATTGGGCGGGAGCGCGATGGAGATCCATTCCAAATCAGATGCAGATGATGTACAAAATGTGTATGGAACCAGACGTTCCTAGAATCATTAAGGGGCAAAAGTTACAATGGGCTGGCCACGTCCAACACATGGACAACGTTCGAATGCCTTTTTAGATAGGAAGGAAGCACCCGCAGGACAAAGATTAGTGGGAAAAGCGCTAGTCGAATTAATAGATAAAGATAACACATCTCATCGGTTTCAGGAATTAGATGACGCGATTGAAGGATATTGGTAGTGGTGGTGGATTCAGAAGGACAACATCCAAGACGAACCACACTCTTTATACTAGAAAATTTAAAACTATCCATGAAAAGTTATTGTTAGCAAAGCTAATAAACCAAATGATCGGATTTTTCCTGCTTAGCCTTTACTCGTACAAAACGAGAAATATAAGTTCTAGCTTGGATTACATAAATGCTTTCTTTCCTCTCGCATTGCAATAATTGCCGGGTCAATCCGATACGATATACTTTACTGGAAGTGATTTAGTGGGAGCATTAGAAGCGCATTAAATTATACTACAACAAAAATTATAGAACATGATTATTGCTGACAATTTCGTGGGTAGAAAACAAATGTAAAATCAACTTACCTATTGACGAAATTTTATGAAGAGAAGAAGGGATGGCGACGAATGATCAACTTCTTAATTCTAACGACTTAAATTTTTAGAAAAATGATTTTTCGCACTTGTCGCAATAATAGCTTTTTTGTATGTTTTCTTTTCTATAATTATCAAAGTTTATTATAATTTTTTGGGTTTTTCGCTTTGATTTTATATCAAAAATCGTCTTTATATTCAAATTCTTAAATCGAATCAATCGAATTATATATGGAGGGTAATTCTCACCTATGTCTTTCTTTGAGTAGAATTTAACCACATTATATCATTTTAAACTTACGCTTATACAAGTTTTTCCTATCAGTTTTTGGTTTTTTATTTAAGTTTAATAAATAATAATCCTAAGTGTCTTCTGTGTCAGTATATATATATAAATGTGACGTCTATAACCTAATAATGTAGCGAGTCATTTTCACTTTTAACGAAGAAATGTGAAAGAGTTTTTGAGACTGACAAACTAATACTTTTTTTACTCTTCAATATTATCGATAAAATAGTTGCCTTTTTTGTTATATGTTTTCCTATCGCTTTGGTGAATGAGTGAATAGAGTGATGATAGTCGAATTTCTCGAGTAAACTCGACTAAATGAAAACAATTAGCCGTCCAAAGGTGGACCTAAGTAAACCATTGACACTTCTGTATTGCCATAAACCGCTGATACAGTTGGATAAAGCTTCTTGTCAGGTAAACCTGAAATAAGACAATTAATGATTTGACAGTGAATTGCGAACTTGACAATGGTGGAAGAATTAAAAGCAGAATCTTGACGTGATAATATTGAATACATACCTCGAAACGCCACTCCTAGAAACTCGTAATTTTTCTCAAATGACAACGTATTGTCATCGCAATCTAAAATAACTCTAATTCTTTCGCCTACCTGTGAAGGAAGAAAATGTCCCATTGTTAGTTTTTACAAATGCAAATTATAACCCAATCAACTAACGTAAATCACAATGAAAAACAATAGAAAAAAAAGCATTTTAAAACTGCTCTTACTTGATATTTCGGGGCATTATTTAACAGTGGATAATTTCCTTGCGCGTCCCCATTATGTAATAAATGATTATCGACTAGATTCCAGCCCCAACTTTGATCGTCGGAGCCAAGTAGCGCCACGTAACCGTGACACTGTAGTGCGGCTTCTTTTGTTGAAATTCCAATCACAGCCACTGTTCCTAATGGTCCTTCCCATATCACCTCCCATGAATGTCGTCCTTGCCGGAATCCAATTTTGCCACGGGTACCGTCTGTACTTTGGGCGACTGGGTTTCTGCAAGTGGTAATATGAGTTTGTATTAGATAAACAATCCAAGTTCGAATATTTAGACCTTTCTAAGCGAACATTTTGTAAATGCATCAAACATAAGTAAATAAACAAGTAGGGGAGCTGTTGGTCGCTCTAGGATTGAAAGGTTTTGCGTATTTTTTGAATGGAGGAGTTATAACGGTGCTATTTGTATGTAGCTAAGAATTCAGTTGTTTCCAAGACCCTATATCGAGAATAGGCACATGCATTACTACCTACCAACAGGACAAGTGATAAGCATTACTGAATAGGGCAAAACGAGTTTGCAAATAAAACAGTTGAATTTAAACTTTCCGGCGCGGGCATTCTATTGAATCGATGCGGATACAATTGATTCTCTTTCCGGCTATAAAGCCTCCCATAAACGAAAAACATTGCCATGATTTAAATGCGATTGTCGATAATCAAAAGGCCATCCTAAGTGGCCGGAGACGAGGGGAGAGCTATCCCAAGAACCTAAAAAGATGGCGAAATTGAACGTGAAGGTCCGCCAACAAATATTGAAACTCCATCGAAGTGCTCCGTCGGCACGTGCTTACATGCCTCTGTGCTAGCCAGGCTTGGAAATGTGGTGGGGAGAGTCAGTCCTTCGAACACTTCGATTCCTCACGTGTCATATTACCGTACAGGATCATGAAAAGAAAAGAAAATCACAAACACACGAGATGGCATTATTTTTTAGAGCCACAACCGACAAAACTATGTCATTGAAAGGGGAACCGTGTTAAAGCGAAAAAATTTCTAAAGAACGGATTACATGATTTAAGATTCCTTCAGTAATTGGGAAGGGGAAGGGGAAGCCCAAATATCTAAAATATCTAGATGTTTTAAGAGAATTAATTTAGATTTGCTTCAGTTCTAATAAAAAAGTGTGGATGGCCCGATGATACATTTCAATAATAAAAAGACAGAGTAGGGTTGGTAGGTATCAGTGGCCGCTCCGTGGAGCCCAATTAGCGCTTTTGTGCACCGTTTTGATGCCACAAACTCCTAAGACCGTGACTGTTGTTATGGGAGCAGGGACGCAGAGTCCAGCCAGCTCGGATCTTCAGAGCCAGCCCGTAGCATTCACGAAATAAAGCAGCTCTTCCACCCTACAGCTACAAATGTCTCTGAGGTCCCCAAAGAATGGGTTACCCAATGCCCGCAGCCTGACTCTAGCCAGAGCTGGGCAATCGCAGAGAAAGTGCATGAGGGTTTCCCTTCCTTCTCTGCAACTTTGGCAATGCGAATTATAGGGTATGCCGAGCCTAGCGGCATGGTCCCTTATGGGCCAGTGCCCCGTGCAGACCGCCGTAATCTTGAATGCATTTGCACGCGTCTGCCACAGGAGCTCTCGTGATCGGGCTATGTTATAAGCAGGCCAAATTCTCCTTGACTTTTTATCATCGGGAAATGGAATATTCTATCCCTACGAAGCAGCATTTGCGGGAAGTTTTGCTATAATTTTGCAAGTCGGGAAACAGGAAGCTCACCATTTCAGGTATGAAAGGTTTTGTTTGTTTCTTGTGTGAGTATATTCGAGTGCAGAACTATCCCATTTGTATGTAGCCCGTAATTTCTCAGACTACTCACTTTAGTGTGACATTGATATTTAGTACTTTGGGTTGCAGTAAATTTACACCATAAAAACGGATTTTGAGCTGGTATGATTTTGCTCTAAAAAGTCTCACCATAGGATCAAAGCTCTTACTGTATAAAATTATGATCATCCCAGTCCTTATGTATTCCTCGGAAACTTGGGTTCTTAGCAAAAAGAACTGCGAACTCTTGGCCGCGTTCTAGAGAAGAATCCTCCGAAGAACTTTTGGCCCCCTACATGAGGATGGACGATTCCGCAGCCTACATAATGACGAAATCTATTAGCGATACTATGACCGTCAAGTTGTGAATAAAATCTGGCTCAATATGGTAAGGTGGGCGGATCACTTAATCCCTATGGATAAGGATGATCCCACCCGGAAAGTCTATAACGGCAATATCTATGGTAGAAAAAGAAGACGAGGCAGACCCTGCCTAAGATGGAGCGATGGCGTGGGTCAGGACGCCAGACAACTTTTAGGGATATCGAATTGGCGGACCTCAGCGCAAAACCGGCATTTCTGTAGTTCCTTATTAAGGCAGGCCTAGACCGAATACCAGTTGTTGCGGCGTTGATGATGATGATACATAAACCAGTCGGTATACCGGAAGCTGTACATATATGTATGCACCTACATTGAATATTTCCACTTTACTGCATGCACCAAAGCATATGTGTGCATATGTGTGCACATATATAAGTACAAAGTTGGATACCGCTGGTGTTAACGTAGCTAGACAAATACGTTTTTCAGGGACCAACTGTCCCCCTTCTTCAGTATTTTAACTTTCATAATTTGGGTTTTTATAGCTATTCCTATGATTATAATATCTTAATAAGGCTTCTCTCCTAGTCCTTCCTAAAAGTTCCACCACGGTGGAAAAAGGTTCCTCAAACGGTGTAGCAAAAAACAGCACAGCAAAACGCCATCCAATCCATATTTGATCAGCTCTACCCAACGCCAAATTCCAAAGAAAGAAGATGGAAAGGATGGCCATAACACAAAGCATTAAGTCACTTTACACCAGGCTAGAATATAGCATACTTCATGCTTACTCCGCACACTTAAAAATCAGCAAGAACATCCATGGAAGAAAGGGCGACATGAACGACATATGGGAGAAAATAAATAGGGCCCACACCTGCGAAAGGGCCAGAAAGACGAGCATACTGGAAAAGAAATTGAAGGCACTCACGACAACACAAGCGGGCCAGGGTGCAATAGAGAAACCGAAGGAACAATTCATACCCAACTATGTGATCAACAGATCCAAAGAACACTTTACCCAGGAGCAGCTTTCACTTCTCAATAAAGGCTTGAACCTCGCCATAAGGGACCCCACTTTCGCCAAAGAGGACATCATAATTGACAAAATTACATCACAAGAAGAAAAAGTCAGCACCCAGGAAGAAATTAGGCGACTAGTGACCAGACCCCCCCCCCCCCCCCCCCTTCTCCGCCCCAAGTGAATGGCCACAAGGAAAAGAACATCGTCCAACTACCAAAAACCATTAAAGAATTGAAAGAGAAACCCGTTTTCTACTTACCACCGGACAAAGGAAACGCAATGGTCATCATGGACAAGGGAGCATACGGTGACTTGGTACGGAAAAAATTAAAAGAAGGTAAGGGACACGTCCCGGAAGGACCCTCTGTAAGACTCCGTTAAAAGAGTGGAAAAGGCTCTGGCTGAATGCAAACCCATTATTAAGAAAGCAGCCGGATTGAGAATGCCTAACCGATCTCTGCCCAGAATCAAATGCCTCCATATTAATCGCATTGCTAGCTACGCAAGGCAGTGGAATCCACTCCCGGAAGATGGCCGACGAGTTGGCCGCTAAGACAATCCGTAGGTGATATAGCTATCGTGCAAAGGGCATTAGGATGCAAACGAACAGCTGCTAGCAATGTAAGCTGAGCCCTTAATTCCGTGAAAAAGCAGCAGACGATCAAAAGGTAAGTGTAATCCAAGGAAAATTTGTACTGCAGACTTGAACGCACCGTACCAGGTGCTGCATCTGTACTTTATGTAATTCGACTTTGTTAGGCCACAGCACCTTATTTGGATGCGCAATTTTCAACCTCACATATCGTTTAAACATCGTTTACCTTGACATTGCGAAACTTTCTTACAATTGAAGAGAAACCGACGAAGATTCACGACACCGCTTGCATCGGCTTTTCTACAACATCAACTCAACTTCACAGCAGGTGTTTGGGAGCACTAAACGACGACCTAAATTTGCCACTTTCCCCCAATCGAAGCCAAGCTCACCCGAAGCTACAGGGTATTCAAGGCGTCCATCAATTGGACGCGGTTCGTTTTCCAGTACCACTGCTAAACAGCACTGCAACGATCGGATGATAAAACACTTCAACTTTATTTTTCTTATATGAAATTTTTATTAAATTATTAAATCAAACAAAGTTGGGCAGACTGGGCCCCCTGTTGCTCCGTTGGTTCTCTTGATTCTCATTCTGCTGTCGACGGTGGTGCTCAAGTGTTTCTGCTCCGGGGGTGAGTTTCACTTCGGTCCTTATCGAGTTTTTTTTTTGCGTTTCCCGCTCGTTGTGGGGATCGGACGACTCTTCGTTTTCTCCAAGTATTCTGTCTATTATCGTAAATATTGTATGATGACACCGCTACAAACGCCTTCGGCGCCTCCCCACTCTCCCTGGCCACAGTGGCGATACGAGTGCCACCATTTTGGCAACGTAACCAGGAGGCCTGGTTCCAACAACTGAAGGCCCAGTTCGCGCTCGCGGCCATCGCTGCTGATGCCACACGATTTAATCACGCATTCGTTGGCCTTGACGAGGAGTCGACGCTCTGGAGAAGTATTCCTACACAACATTAAAGGGCATCCTCATCAAGTGACTGTCGGTAAGTGAGTCAGCAAAGTTGAATCACTTACTGGCGGAGCTCACCTTAGGAGCTTTGTATTTGGGTGGTAGGTCCCCACAATACAATTTGTTACCACCGCATCTTTGCCGACAAAGCAAATAAATGTATCAGCCCCATATTAAGCATAGACTTCCTAAGTCACTATAGATTGCTAGTGGATCTGCAGAATAAGTCTCTTATAGACCCCGTAACTTGGCTCAGGTCTTGAGGAAATCTTGCCACCTGCGCTACTGTCAGTCTTTCTATCATTTTTGTGGAAGTAGCCGATCCTTGTATTCGCGCGCTTCTTCAAAAATTCAGCAACATAAATATTGAAAGTAGTCTCTCACAGCCAGCTAAGCACAACTGGTTCCCCGCTCTTTTCTAAAGATCGTTCATTACCACGCCAGAGGCTTGCTGTTGTTAAAAAAGGATGCGACACACTTTAAAGCAGGGTATTTACAGACCATCAAATAGCTGTTCATTTTCTCCACTACACTTGATTCCAAATTTCAATGGAGACTGAAGACCATGTGAGGACAGATGTCTGAATGCTCAGACCATTCCAGACCGCTATCCCATACCATTCATCCACGACTTTACGCACAACCTCGCTACCTGCCGTGTTTGCACGACCTTGGACTTAACCAAGGCGTACCTTCAAATCCCTGTAACTCCAGAAGACATTCCGAGATGCACACCCTTCGGACACTTCGAGTTCACAAGAATACCGTTTGGTCTGTGCAATGCCGCGCAAACTCTTCAGAGGTTCATTCACTCTGTCCTGCGAAATCTTAACTTTTATTTTGTGTACTTGCATGACGTTTTGTTCGCTTCTTGAGTCTGAGCATTTGGAACATTTTGAATGCATTTTTCAACGTTCCCTTGGGGCCGGTCTTGTACTTAACGTTGAAAAATGTTCGACGGTTGAAGTGTTTAGACGACACGATTTCCCCTGAGGGAATTCAACCGGATCCAGACAAAGTGTTGACCATCACAGACTTCCCACAACCTAAAACGATCAAGGATCTGCGAAAGTTTTTGGGCATGTTAAACTTCTATCATCGTTCCTTGCCCAAAGCCGCACAACATCAAGCGATCCTCAATACCTACTTGTCTGAACCCAAGGCCAAACACTCACGCGTGATTGCATGGTCTATAGAGGTCGTCCAGACTTTTGAGTTAGCCAAACGACAGCTGGCGGACACTACACTCCTGGCATGTCCTCGAACTGATACACTACTTGCCGTATTCGTCGATGCCTCAGACATCGCAGTAGGTGCTGTAAAAGGTGAACCAAATCTGCCAGCTCAACAGAACTACAGTACTTATGATCGTGAGCTATTAGCCGCGTACATGGCGATAAAGTACTTTTAATACTCCCTAGAAAGCAGGCCGTTCACAGTGTTCACGGACCACACGCCTCTTACCTTCGCTTTTAAGCAGAAGCCCGACAAAGCGTCCCCTCGCCAACTCCGACACCTGAGCTTCATAAGCCAGTTTACTTCGGACATCCAGCACGTGTTCAGCAAGGATAATGTCACGCGTTTCAGAAGTTAAAACCCTTGCCACGGTTGATTTTTCGGCAATCACCGCGGCACAGAATGATGAAGCGGTGCTTCAGAGCCTCAGGGACAACTCCAGAAAAATTTCGGAAGTTTCCCCTTTTCGACTCAACTTCCGAAATACTCTGCGAGACCTCTGAAAAAGGACCTAGGCCATATATTCCGGTCGCTTTTCGCAAGGAGACATTCCATGCAGTACATGATTTTGCGCTCCCACGCATTCGGACAACGAATTGGCTTGTCACTAACAAATATTTTTGGCCCTCAATGAATGAAAATGTGAACTCCTGGGCCAAGCAGCGTATCGCGTGCCAGAAATGTAGTCACCAAAAACGTGCAGAAAGAAGGGGGTTCATTCACACGATCCACATCGAAATTAGTGGCCCCTTGCGAAATTCGCATGGCTTCAAGTATTGCCTGACAATCATCGATAGGTTCACGCGGTGGCCTGAAGCAGTACCTCTGGTCGATATTTCCGCACAATCGTGCACTGAGGCACTTTGTCGGGAATGTATCCCACGCTTTGGAGTTTCCGGCCGAAGTCAATACTGACCAGTGAATGCAGTTCGAGTTTACCCTGATCTCGGAGTTGAGCAAACTCTTAGGCTTCAAACGCCAGCGGACCGACTGCCTACTGCCGACTGCTGGAACTCTGGCATACGACACTGAAGGCCGTTACAATGGCACACGATAGCTCTTCGTGGTCATAAGTTGTGCCTTTCGCTTTACTCGGCCTGATTACAGCCCATCGTGAAGAGTTTGCCGCTTGCTTCGCCGAGCTAGTATATGGGGAGAATTTGAGACTCCCCAGTGATCCTGTGTTCGATACTAGGTCAGCCTTTTCCACTGCTGGGCTTTTTTGTGGCAAGATTAAAATCGCCCCCGTCTTCCCGTTATTCTTCGACGAGGGTTAACATCCCCGAGGATCTGGATGTTTGCACAGACGTCTTGGTTCGATTGGATGCTTCCCGGAAGTCCTTGCAGCCACCAGATGAGGGTCAAATGTTGAACAGAGGGGAGCAGGCCCAAGGGCGTCTCCGTAT
Source organism: Hermetia illucens (assembly GCF_905115235.1). Lineage (NCBI taxonomy): Eukaryota > Metazoa > Arthropoda > Insecta > Diptera > Stratiomyidae > Hermetia > Hermetia illucens. The sequence goes on from NC_051852.1 coordinate 148,376,520, forward strand.
CCAGGCTAAAGACTTTTGTCTCCGTATCCAGGCTAAAGACTTTTGTCTCCGGCTGAGGTTTCGAGGAAAGAGTGCACGGCGCGTGAGATTCGATCTGCGCCTCTAAAGTTGGCCACCCAGGAGTCCAGTATCAGCTGGGGTAGTACGGAGGCGCTGCAGTGTGGAGTCGATTAACGGAGATTCGTCTGAGGTCCACACCAGAGCGGCGTAATTCCCCACGAAGCTGCAGGTCAGATAATCGGCATTTTGCTGGACTAATAGAGCAAGTGAACGCTTCAAATGAATATTTAAGTCATATAAGGGTTGCCTCCTGGGTTAGTAAGGAGATTCGTCGGTAGCTTCCTGAGCAATATAACAATGATTTTGGTTACAGAGACCAGCCAATGCAGCGATATCGTATAACATAGACAAATAAAGACAATTCAAGGCAGTAGAAGAATGAAGTTGCTAAAATGCCTCTAGCATTTACAGCAAGATCTCAGGATCCAAAAATTATAATAACTCGTCTACCTTTGCAGGACCACATATGCTTCCAATGTTTCCAAGTGCAGTGAATTCCAAAATCAATCTCACCTGTGCAGAGTGAATCCATTTGGTTTTATGTAGACATTCCTCGAGCAATCGTTCGGGTTCCAGGCATGGTAGAATGCCCTCAACTTCGCCTTGTATGTGGGCACCGAAGACAGGAGGTCCGACTTGAGCGCTTCCTCGGCCAGTTTCCGCACGCAGTGCATCCGCCAAACATCATTGTTTTCATCGTTCAAAAACCAATACCATCTTTTCGACACCAGCGAGCAGTTACGCAAATCGCGGAGGTCCAGGTACGAAAAGATGCTTTCAAGTATATGATCAGGGAGTCGATTTATGATCGGTTCGTCCATATTTTCTTTTCACTTTCGCGAATTTAATTGGCGCGGCACCACTCAAGGATTTGCAGAGATCCGCCTGTCTGACACGGCTCGTAATTGACTGCGAAACGGGTATGCGGACGACGAATTCTTGCGGTTCTAATACACGCGTTAGCGAGTTATATGGTTCCGTAGTGAGATTGTCGTTCGCGACACGATTTTTCTCAATTATAGATTCATTTTCCGGTAGATAAGGCTCACACACAGCACTATATTCACTTAGAGCAGGCGATCATCCGAGATGTGAAACGCACGCATGACAGAAAGTTTGTATCGAACCGATGACAGTCCGACGAGCTACTTGTCACTTATGACAACTTGAATGAGACCGATTTGTTGTCCCGGTATTTGGTGGTCCTTGTTGGGGTGTCTGATTGGAAATGGGACATATTCGAAAATGTAAACATTTACTATTGGCAAATGTAACTTTACCGAACTATTTGTACAATTTGAAGGAAGTAGACAGCCTTTATTTTATGTTTTAATAGTCACCCATCTGAATAAACAGACCGAATTGGGAATCAAAATTAAAACTTTCGGAGTACCCTCAGCGAATATAGCGCCACGCTGTCCTCAAATCACCTAACTGACGCTTGTTTTCGGATATGAGCAATTGTGTACTCTCTCAAAAGTCGTCAAATTGCATTGTGCACGGTTCTGTTTATTTTCATCGGGAACGCTACTAAAAAGGAATAAATACTGGACAAAATGGGTGCCCCGGGCAAGTTAATTTGCAAACCGACTAAAGAAAAGTAGGCATAGATCAGAATCGCGACCGTAGCAAGGCTGAAATGCGGTGTTGTAAGAGGGTGAAGTGGTGATTAGTTTTCCGTAGCAACGCAACAACCTCCTTCGAGATCGCACCCTCTGCGGTCAAATTAGAGCCAGCGGTAGTGCTAAGTGTTTCCTGGGTGCTGAGTAGAGAATTTACAGTGAGACTCCAGCAGTCAAGTGAATTTATGGCGAGTGAGTCTGCGAAGAAGGTGGAAAAGTGCATCAATTGAAAAATCTCAAGCCACATGTAGCCGTATGGGTGGCGAGTAGAAATTTCAACACATAAAAAGTGCTGTCAAAAGTTCGAAGAGAGTGAATAGAGAGTGAAAACAAATCGACTGAGCTTCGAAATTCGAAATCATATGTTGGCTCGCATTGATATCAGCGAGCGGAAGTGAATGCATCTGCATTTCGAATTTGAGTCAAAAGCGCGGGAGATATAACCAGAATTTCGTTATTTGGAAGAGCAGGTAATGGACTTATTTGTAATCGCCGAGACGATTTGCTTTTTACTCCTGGAAGGTAGGAAATTCGATAATTGAGAAATAGTCGTAGAAACATTAAATTGGGAGAGCAAATCTAAAACTTAACATGGTGGAGTCCAATCAATTTCCGGTCATTTCCGCTTACGAGTGTCTTCCTTATCACTGGCTACTAACAGGAAGCACGGTTGATATTCCGATGATTGTCGGTCAGACGCAAATTCAGTTGCTGCTTGCGGAAAGAATTGAGACAGAATCAAATATAACTTTTATGTATTATTGTTGAAAATCTTTTGAATTGCGCGCCGACAACCACTCTCCCTTAAAAAGTAATGGTGCCCAAAATTAAGACTAAGATATTTTTAATAAACTTATTGGAACCTCATTGGGCAGCGTTTTGAAGGGGAGTCCACATTAGAAGGTTTAATTTCACGCATTTTTCGGGGGCTTTTTTGAGTGGGAAGAACCAATTGGAATTCCAACAAATTTGTACATTATCCTAGTCATATTCCGCACAATCGTTGAGATTTTGTTTTGAATAATTTCGGTAAAAATAACAGTTACGCGGTATCAATCCCCTGAAAGTCGTAACTAGAGTTCTCTAACTGTGGGACGTGTATATGGTTTTCATTCACCACTTGGTGGAGTATAGCGCATCAACCAAAACTTCGTGCCATCGTTCGCGGTTATCTGAAATGCCCTTCAGCTCCCCTCACAACTTTTCGAGGCGCTCGCACTTCTCCTGTACTGTTTTGTACCAAGTGTCTTTGGGGTCGATCCGCGCCTCGGTCATCTTGGGAGAGTGGATTCCATTGCATGGCATAGTCCGCAATGAAATTGTCGCCCCTTCTTAATGTGTGACCTATCCGTCTTCCGTTCACAGTGGGTATGAATGCCAGGCCCGTGCGTCGATAATGCTCTTCCTTTGAGATTGTGCTAGGCCAGGGTACTCTTATGATACGACACGAGAGAGGTGTTGACGAAAGTTTGGAGCTTTTGAATAACAGTGGAGTTCACTTTCCATGTGCGACTCCCATATAGCAACACAGAAAGAACACTAGCACAAAGCAGTCTCAACCTAATCTTGATGTTGAGATAACTGAAATTCCAGAGATTTTAGACAGGGCAGCGAAAGCTTTCGAGATGTTACGTTTCAGGATTATTTTAGCTATTATCTTTGCAACGGCGAAGCACGCAAATACCCCTCCAATTGTCACACTCAAGACTGGTCCTCGTCGTCTACTCTCTGTGAAAGGTCTCGAATTCTCAAGAACTTCCCTACGAGTAGAAACAGCAGATCTGCAGTAACTGTAGGTCCAGCAATAGATAACTATGCGGGGAGACCGTCAAGCCCAGCGACTTTATTACGTTTGAGTTGTCACAATTTTCCGATGGCGTTTGAAACCCAGGGGTTTGGCCAATTCCGAGACCAGTGTAGACTCGAACTGCATTCCCGCGTCAGTAATGACTTCGACCGGAACTCCAAAGCGTGGGATCCATTCACGTTCACGAAATGTCGGCCAGAGATATTGCTTCAGACCACCGCGTGAACCTATCCATTAGTGTGAAGCCATGCCAATCTCGCAAAGGGCCAATAATGTCGATGTGGATCGTGTGAAAAAGCTTGAATGAATCCTACCTCTTTCTGTACGTGCTTCATCATCAACGGTGCAACAACCGGTATCCGGTCTAGGCCTGCCTTAATAAGGAACTCCAGACATCCCGGTTTTGCGCCGAGGTCCACCAATTCGATATCCTTAAAAACTGGTGTCCTGGCCTACGCCATCGCTCCATCTCATGTAGGGGGCCAAAAATTCTTCGGACGATTCTTTTCTCGAACGCGGCCAAAAGGTCGCAATTTTTCTTGCTAAGAACCCAAATTTCCGAAGAATACATGAGGACAGGCAAGATCATTATCTTGTACCATAAGAGCTTTGACTCTATGGTGAGACGTTTCGAACGGAAAATTTGTTGAAAGCGGGAATAGGGTCTTTTGGCTGCCAACAACCGTGCGTAGATTTCATCATCGTAGCTGTTATCGGTTGTGATTTTCGACCCTAGATATGAGAAATTATCAACGGTCTCCAAGTTGTAGTCTCCTATCTTTATTCTTCCCGTTTGTTTTGCTTTCATTGATGTGCAGCCCAAGATCTCGCGCCGATTGCCGCCTGCTCGATCTAGATGAAAGCTGTTTATACGTCTCGGGTCGTTCTTCCCTTGATGTCGATATCGTCAGCATAGGCCAGTAGTTGGGCTCACTTAAAGAGGATCGTACCTCTTGCATTTGTCAAGCCCTGACACCGAAAGTACAACCCTGCCGTGAAGTCAGTCGAGTGAGAGGAACGAGAGCGATAAGTTCGAATAAAGCGTGTCCGTTTATTTAAATTCTCGTGTTGTGATTTATTATACCAAAAATCCCATGTCCACACATCCTTGACAGATCAGAAGTGGGATCTTTTGGTTAAATACACAATCGCCGTAATATCGTAATCGTAAAATTGAAAAGTAAAAAAAAAGTAACATTTTCGTTTTCGACGTGATCAACCGCCGCCGCCGCCATTGTTTAGTCATCGACAACATTCGCTCAGCCACCGACTATCTGTGCCGTTTGTCGTTCTATTCACCGAAACAAACTTGGCGATTCGAATATCGTCACAATCCACCGTACGCCGACGCCGCTGCTTAGCAAACGACAGATATTGCTAAGCCGTTGTATATTCGTTTAGCTTTCGAAACAACCATCGCGAAACCGCCGTGTGTCTCTTCGTCGTACTCACGGAAACAAACGAAGTGCCGCCTTGTTCGCTTGTGTTTTAAAAACCCTTTTTTTTATTGTGCGAATCGCACAAGTTGGAGCCAAAATATAAAGGTCCCTATATAATTTCGAAGGTTTTACGACACGACCGGTACGTAATAGAGGACCTTGCCGATATTCGAGGTCGACGACGCTATAGTTCTGTCTACACGAGTGACAAGCTCAAGCCGTGGTGTTACTTGAGTCCGGAGATTGACTGCTACGAGGAGTCCGATGAAAACGATGAACCTGAAATCGGGTCGATTTCAATGTCAGGAGAGGCCGAGCTGTCAAGCCCTGACACCGAAAGTACAACCCTGCCGTGAAGTCAGTCGAGTGAGAGGAACGAGAGCGATAAGTTCGAATAAAGCGTGTCCGTTTATTTAAATCCTCGTGTTGTGATTTATTATACCAAAAATCCCATGTCCACACATCCTTGACACATTTACCTCAGCATCACGGATACCTATCTCGAGGGCCAGGTCAAAGAGGACGCATGATAGGGCATTCCTTTATCGTAGACCGTTGTTAATGTCGAATGGTCTTAAGAGTGATCCTGCTGCTTTTATCTGGCCTCACACATTGGTCAGGTTAGGCCTAGTCAGTCTTATCAATTTCGTCGGGATACCTAATTCTCTCGTGGCCGTGTACAGTTTTACCCTGGCTATGCTATCATAGGCGGCTTTAAAGTCGATGAGTAGATAGTGCAACTGATGTCCATATTCCAACAGTTTTTCCATCGCTTGCTGCAGAGAGAAAATTTGATTTGCCGCTGATTTACCTGGAGTGAAGCCTCTTTGGTATGGGCCAATGATGTGGTGGGCGTATGGGGCTATCCCGCCTAGCAATATAGCGGAGAATATTTTATAGATGGTTCTGAGCAACGTACCTCTTTGCCAGTCGTCAGCCATTGATTTGCTGTCCCATATCTTGAGCACAAGTTGATGAACCACTTGGTGTAATTGGTCGCCTCCATATTTAACTAATTCGGCTGTAATTCCATCCGCTCCTGACGACTTGTGATTTTTAAGCCGATGAATTGCATGGACTGTTTCTCCTATACTTGTTGGTTCTCCCAGGCTTCCTTTTTCCGTATGTGAAGTCCCTTCTCCGCTCGCTGGAGTTCGTGATAAGTCTTCGCGCGTGCCCGCGTTCCTCCAAATTGGGGGCCGCCGTATCGCCTGAATAGGGTTGCGTCCCTACTCGGTTGTTAAAGTCTCCCAGTATGATTTTGATATCATACCTGGGCAGGCTTCAAGGGTTTCTCCCAAGCTTCGTGGAAGGTATTCCTCTCAGACTGCGAATCTAAGTCCCTTCTGAACGCACGTGAACGTTAATGAAGCTCATGTCACGAAATTTGCCTCCCAAGCGCGGAGTGCTTAGTCAAAATATTTTCAAAGCAAATAACAGCATGGTTTATTGAATGATCTTTATAATACATGCCGTAGTGGTCTCTGCCCAGTGCATCTCTTGTAGCGCTGTGATATCAGCCTTATATTTGTACAGGTTATCGGCTAGTTAACAGGGAGTGCACGTTCCAGGAGAAAATACGTAAACCGTTCGTTTCTGTTGCCAGATTGGCCGTCGTTGTAGAATCCGTTCAATACGAAGCTTCTTATATGGGTTGTCAGCCCTTTCCAGCACCCAATCTGGAGGACAAGTGGGTACAATTTGCCCCGTTTTTAGCCGCGGAAGACTCGCCTTCATCCTTCCCCGTCCGCAGTTTTTCATTAAGAAAGAACTTCCAACAATCACCACGTGGAGGTGGCGATAGGGTTTGGTAGATTTTTTAGTGTTGTTTCAGTAGGCATTTTTCATGTGTTATGCTTTTGGGAGTAGGTTAGGTTAATGCGTTTACGCACAGAGTGTTGGACTCCCGCAACAGTACGCTGTCGGACTACCAACTAAACAGCTGCCTGCCATCAGAAAACAAGCCGGGAACCGTTTGACACATTACTTCGGGTTAGCCCTCCCGCTCTCCCGGCTTTGGGAGCCTTCAACTCAGGAAATCCCTTTCACCAACAGGAGGGGAGGGGAGGAAGGGAGTTGTTAGTTCAGGAAACCCCTTGCCATCCGGTCCATCCGCCGGTTGAGTTCAATCTTCTTCGCAATAAGAAGAACCCGAACATAACGCACAACACGACTCCAGTTGTCAGCGCTCTTCTGCAACTCTCTGAAAATTTTGTCTGGTTGGAACTCACTCCAGGGTCTGCATAAAGCTGCCAACGAAAGCCGTCCCGCCTTTGGGAAGAGAAAAAAGTGTGTTCAGCATCGCCCGCCACTCCATTGTAGAACACACACTCAGGAGATCGCGCCTTCCCAATCCTGTACAGGTAAGACTGAAAACCTCCATGGCCGCTTAGACGTTGGATATGGAAGTAAAAATGCGATAAGCAGACGTCACTAGCAAAACTCTCCGTCTCTGCACTTGAGCAAGGCACTTACAATGCACCTATTTGTCAAGGGCATCAGCCTCTGCACCATAGAGCAGAACCGACCGCGATGCTCCCATAAGGAGACGTCTCCTAGTAAATATAGGACCCCTAACATTCGCCATTAGCCAACTCAAGGCCGATACTCCAGCTGCAGCCCTGTCCGCTGCTGCTTTGATTAACTCGAAGAAGCTCACCTTCGAGTTGTGCATTAAATCAAGGTATTTAACCGCTGATTTTGACTCTATAGTCAAGTTTCCGATCGATATGGGACGCAAGGTCAGGATTCTCTTTCAAGAGACAGCTTGGCACGTGGAATGGTCCATCCTGCGGAATTGAATGCATTTCTGACATCAAGCGCTATGAGGAGCACTATCCGATTAACCGTATCCACGACCTCCATAACAGCATCCACAGTGGATCTCCCTGATCTGAACCCTTGCGTATAAGTCGCCGGCAGCACGGATCGCTTTAGCGAGTCTACTCGTGATGGGCTTCTCGGGCACTCCCGGCCGTGTCAAGCATAGACAGCGGTCGGTATGCAGATGGCAGCTCTGGGTTTCCTTTTCCCTTGCTAATCAGCGCAAGTCTGGTCGTTGGCGGAACACTAGTTTGTAAATTTCCATCGGATTTCCATCAGGACTTGGCGGTTTCTGGTTTTTCATAGTGAGAACCGCTTCTTCGAGCTCTCTCATTGTGAAAAGGGGACAATCCTCGACGCTTTCCACGCTATTGACATCCACCCGTACAGGATGTCTGGGGATTAAGACTCGTATAATGCGGTCTTAATATTTGTACCCTCGTAGCAAACGCAGGCAAAAAAATATCGCCATTTCAGGCGTCTTTGCTATAGTTAGTTGCATAAATCTACGGCAATCTGGGAAAGAGTATGCTAAGAAACATCAGCAAGACAAAAATCATTGTAATTGCTTTTTCTCACTCCTTGAAACTGATTTATAATATTTACTTCCAGGGATATCATTTTCCTATTTCTATTCTTTCTTTTCTTTTCTTTCTCTTAAATAAAGTAAAACCCTATATGTTTGGTTTTTTACAGGAAGTGCAGAAAACATGGAATGCGATGTGTCCCTCAAAGATCGCTCTTCAAGTTCTGATCGTATTACAAACAATGAGAAACATTCATTATCTCAAAATCCACTAGGAAACCAAACTTCAAAGTCACATTATCACGTCGATCAACACCCAATAGCGTTTCCGCCTAGTATTCAACATGAAGAAATAGAAGATGACCCTTTGGCACTGGATGAATTAACAATAAATTCATCCAGATTACTGGAGAGCCCTCCAAAATTAGTAAAACATACACATTGCCTTCGTCGCCAAGCACCGCGTCTTTTAGGAAAATCAAATAGTGACAAAGGCTCGCCATCGCCAGAAAAACATGTGAAAGCAACCAGTTCTTCAGCGGCTCAAGCGTCTACTATGCGTGAAGTCCTTGCATCTATTCCCGGGTTCAGTTCGAAACCTCGTCGCCGGTCGAATAAGAAAATGTCCACCGCCGCTCAAATTGAACAGACAAAAGACGGAAAAATTGATTTGCAAACTCCTGACTCTATTTTAGTTGGAACTAATCTGAGAGCATTATTAAATAAGCACACATTCTCCATGCTTCTGCCTTTGTTTCAACAAAATTTAGTGCAATTATTGCCTAGTGTGGACAGACCACCGCCTACCACGGATCCGACGTGTATAAGGTTAAGCCCATCTAGTTTGAACAATGAATTTTTTGCACGAGCTTGCTTGGAATGGCGGGAACGACTGGCTGAAGGTGAATTTACACCTGAGAATCAAGTTCGTCTGAAAACTGAAGCGGAGAAGGAAAAAAGCAAACTCGATCCATGGAAACTAAAGCACTTTGAACCAATTTGGGGTAGCAAACAGGATAAGCCTTCTATTAAAACTGCAATGAAACTCAACTCGTCAGAAAATCTTCCCGATAAAAATGCGTCAACCTCATTAGCAGCTAGCTTGACTGGTCCATCTACATCTACGAGTAGCCTTTCAAGCAGCCCCGCGAAATCAGTATGCGGAGACACGAGTGTATCTTCACAGCCCAGTACGTCTAATTCTCCTAAACGTATCCGAACTGTAGGGGCTGTTACGCGTGCCCAGCAAAGTTTAGTTTCTTCAACGGAACAGAGCGAAGTTTTGGAAATTCCGACTATGAAAAAGGAAAAATCAGATAAGATTGAAATCAAAAAATGTAGTTTCGGGGAGGATGCAACGAAGAACGAGCATGAAATGGAGTCAGAGACCACCCTGGAGGAACCTCAGCCTGTAAGCCGTGAAGAAGCGAAAGAGATATTAGACAAAGAAGCGAACATGGTCAAAGTACAGAATTCGGCTTTGGACGAAGTTCATAATGTTGCTTCAGAAGAACCGTCTAGCAATGCGGATCAAATCGGTGATGTCAAACCGTGCGCAACTGACGCAATTAAGAAAGAACAGGATTCGGTATCCGCAACTCATGAAACAAACCAAATGAATTTCAACGAAGAGAAGTCCAGAAATTTAGCTCCTACGGATGCTGATCAACTCTGTGATGAGATTGACAGCAAAGTAGATTCGCAGAGTATGGAGGAGAGTGAAGTCATGACATCCGTGTCAAACAGCTTTTGTCAACCAGGATCAGAAATTCAGACATATTCTTCTGAGATGCAAGCGGAAACGACCAACGATCAATTGTTTGCGGATATGTATAAATTACATAACTTCAACGGCCTTCTGCAAAGTGCATTTAATATTCACGATGCATCGTTGCTTGGAGAACCACCAAACTCAAGTCAACACCAAATTCACCCAATTCCAGTGTCTTCGCAAAACATTGTAGATAATTTCATAGTATCCAGTTTGAGAGCAAATAATGTTGGCATTGGTTCGATGTTGACGAGTTCCGAAGAAACGACAAGCAGTACATCTGGACTGGTGGATTGTAGTGGGGACAACACTGCTATTGATGAAATAGAGCCAAGCATACAAAATCTTCCTGTTGAAGATGACCCAATTGAACAGAAGTTCGCTGATGCAGAAAACTATCTTTTGGAAACGGAGACGAATGGAGAATTCACCGGCCTTCATAAGCGAGCCTCAAAGCGTTCTACTAGTTCCGAATATAACGACAGGAAGCAGTTGAAATATAACGAATGTGTAGAAGCTCAACAGCCTCAAGTGAATGATAATTCGACAACAACTAGTGACGATTATAAGGACGAAAAACTTCTCATAGACATGCGGTATTCTGATACAGATAACGCTGATACAATGGACGAGAAAACTAGTAACAGCGATTTAGGGGTAAAACTGGAACTTGGAGAGCAAATGCTTTACAACAGCGCAAATGATATTGATAAAATCGATGCGCATGATCTACTGCCCAGTGATTATACCCACAACAATGGTAGCAATGCAAATCAAGTTGGTGCAGCACCATTCTCCGAGGTGGCTGTTGAGCCTACAGCAACTGAAAACCTATTTGCCGACATGTATAAACTCCCGAATTTCAACGGCCTTTTACAAAATGCATTCAATATTCATGCAAATTTCCCTCATAACAATCCACAATGTATGGATTTTCAACCTGCAGCAGGACCATCTCATCAAATCCCTACATCATCTTCTTCTGAGAATATTGAGAACTTTACTGTATCCGATTTGACCAATAGTAGCGGAACTGGAGGAATGGGAAATAACATGTTAACATGCTCTGAGGAAACGAATAGTAGTACATCAGGGTTGGTGGATTGTAGTGGAGATAATAGTGCCGACGATAATGCAATAGATGATGGACAGAATATGCAAAACATTGAAGATCCGATCGATTTGAAGTTTGAAGACGCTGAACAGTATGTGATGGAATCGGGCGGTGAAATCAGCACAGATAGCGGAGGTTGGTTTTTTGTTCAATTGATATGATCGAGTTGAGCTTTTAAGATACCTTTATTTTATAGAAGCAACGTCACAACCTGTCAAAAGCGAAGAAGGCATTTATACGGAGTCATCAGAACAAGGTGAGACAAGATTGATTTTTTCTAATCCTCTTTTTTTTTCTCAATCTAACTCAGTTGTATCTGCCTTTTGTTAGCATGACCTAGAGAAGCTAGTTTCTTTTCAAAGTTCGTCGTTCAAACATCAGCAATTAAAATAAGTTAACACACAAGTAGAAGGTCATGGACCCATCACTGTAAAGATATGGCTCTATGATCTTTGTAGACCAGGAATTGAGAACTCTACGTTAACTTAAAGCCCTATTTCAGCTCAGCTAATTAAACAATGACGTAGGATTACCATCAGTTCCTATGTACGTAACATAATTGGGGAAAGCTGCGATGATAGTCGCTGTAAATTGACCTTCAGAATTATGCCAATAGCTCTAGGCTTCAAACGGATTTTCCTCTCCAAGTTATAGTTCAAATCTTTCCTTCTGAAGGCTGTCACCTGAGAGTCGTTTAGGATCGTTTCGTTCAAAAATGGTTTCTTCCTTTTTTCGTAATTGTAGCCAGTCGAAAGCAAAAATGAAGAGTAGCCAGTGCATGGTGCTAGGAGGGGTGGTTTTTGCAGCTTGATTGATTTCCTTCTGTGAAGTACCTGGTTTGCGCGGAAAGCGGTCCACAAACATACGTGGGCCTCTCTAGACGGGACCACTTTCAACCAAATTGACCATGTGCAATAACAGCAGTCAACAGAGATCCTGGAGATGAAGCGTCAACAAATAATCTTGACAACCACCTGAAGAACGTTATCATAAATACGGCCGTAGCCGCAAAAAAAGTCGGAACGGCTGGTTTGACGATGAATGTAAGCTAGCTACGGAACGGAAGAATGCCGCATATCGAGTAATGTTGCATTCTCAAAGAACGTGGTCACGCGCAGAGACTTATCACGAACTCTGTCGAGCAGAGAAGCGACTTCACAGACGGAAATGGGAAGCCTGTGAGAACCAACTAGTCTGTGAACTCGGGCAACCGCGCCAGGCACGCAAGTTTTACCAACAAGTCAGCAGGATGAAACCTTATACACCTCGATGTTCATCCTGCCGAGACCAAGAGGGAAATCTGATTTCCGACAGAATGGGCATATTGGAGCGATGGGTTGAATACTTTGGTGAGCTACTGAACAACCAGAACAACGCGAGTTGGAGGTCCCGCCAACTAAAGACGACGGACAAATACTGCCAACACCAAGTATAGAAGAAATGGTCCGTGCAATTCGTCGGCTTAAAAACCATAAGTTGCCAGGAGTCGATGGAATTACAGCCGAATTGGTTAAATATGGGAGCGACCAATTACACCAAGTGGTTCATCAACTAATGCTCAACGTATGGGACAGCGAATCAATGCCTGACGACTGGCAACGATACATTATCTGTCTCATACATAAAAACGGAGATATCACACAGTGCAGCAATTATAGAAGTATCACGTTGCTGAGTACCATCTATAAGATATTCTCCGCTATCTTGCTAGGTCGTACGCATACGCACTTCATACGTATAGAACATCATTAGCCCATATCAAAGAGGCTTCACTCCAGGCAAATCAGCTACAGATCAGATTTTCTCTCTGCGGCAAGCGATGGAAAAACTGTTGGAATATGGACATTAGTTGCATCATCTCTCCATCGACTTTAAAACCGCCTATGATAGCATAGCCAGGGTAAGACTGTACACGGCCATGAGAGAATTCGGTATCCCAATGAAATTGATAAGACTGACCAGGCTGACCCTGACCAATGTGCGAGGCCAGATAAAAGCAGCAGGATCACTCTCAAGACCATTCAATATCAACAACGGTCTACGACAAGCGGATGTCCTAACATGCGTCCTCTTTAGCCTGGCTCTCGAGAAAGTAATCCGTGATGCTGAGGTAAATGCGAAGGGTACGATCCTCTTTAAGTCCACCCAACTACTGGTCTATGTTGACGATGTCGACATCATGGGGAGAACGACCCGAGACGTACAAACTGCCTTCATCCAGATCGAGTAGGCGGCGCGAGATCTTGGGCTGAACATCAATGAAGGCAAGACAAAATATATGGTGGCAACGTCAGCACCGAATACCAACCAACCAACAACATCAAACCGCACTGGTTAAACGGGAAGAATAAGGATAGGAGACTACAATTTTGAGACCCTTGATAATTTCTCCTATCTAGGGTCGAAAGTCACAACCGATAACAGCTACGATGATGAAATCCGCGCACGGTTGTTGGCTGCCAACAGAGCCTATTTCAGCTTACAAAAAATATTCCGCTCGAAACAACTTATCATAGGGTCAATGCTCTTACTGTACAAGACAGTGATCTTGCCGGTCCTCATGTATTCCTCGGAGACTTGGGTTCTTAGCAAGAAGAATTGCGAACTCTTGGCCGTGTTCGAGGGAAGAATCCTCCGAAGAATTTTTGGTCCCCTACATGAGAATGGATGATTCCGTAGCCTACATAACGACAAAATCTATGAGCGATACCATAACATGTGGATAAAATCCGGCTCAATTCGTTGGGCGGGTCACTTAATCCGTATGGATGAGGATGATCCCACCCGGAAAGTCTATAAGGGCAATATCTATGGTAGAAAAAGAAGATGAGGCAGACCCTGCCTGAGATGGAACGATGGCATGGGTCAGGACGCCAAACAGCTTTTTGGGATATCGAATTGGTGGACGCAAAACCGGGATGTCTGGAGTTCCTTATTAAGGCAGGCCTAGACCGGATACCGGTTGTTGCGCCGTTGATGATGATAATGACATTGTGGTCAGCGGTACAAAAAGCTTTCGGGATATCAGTATAAATAGCGTGTACCTCCTATAATGGATTAAAGCAGTTAACAACAAAGTAGACCGGAAGATCTGAAGCAATAGATCGTTTTTTCAGGAAACCATGCTGTTCTTTGACAGTGAGGTAACTGAATACGTGGTCAACCAGTCGTTGAAATATTTCTCGAGGATTTCGGAGCAGGAGGAGAGAAAAGGAATGGAACGGTAGTTCACAGCTAGAGGAAGGTTTCCGCTCTTGAGGAGAGTGATGATAAAGGCCTCTTTCAAGATATAGGGAAAGTTGCATTCTTCGAGATTTTTGTTGAAGATCATTCACAGAGGGAGGGAAATGTGTTGTTTACAGTTAAAAAGGAAGAGGTTAAGAACCAAGCCCAACATTGGTGTTAAAAGATTTGGAGCAGTCTGCATATAGAACAGGCGTAGAGGGCTCAGTGGTCGAGGCAGTAAATGCGGAAGAGAAGTAAGAACGGAAAAGGTCGCCGGCTGGTTGTGGGTGTCAGGGAAATTGGTGGAAGAAGGAAGAGATTGGGTGAGGTTATGGGAATAGCGAGTGTGGGACCAAACCCATTTCAAGTTACCGCGGGCGGTCTCTACGCTCAATAAGTATCTCTTACGCGCTTTTTTAATTATAGACGTTAAAATGGAACGCATCAATTTTGACATATGCATGGATATGCAATGAAATAAAGAGAGGTGGCGTTCGGCGAGGTTGGAAAGGAAGAGATCGTGAGTGCAGCCCAAGCAGTTTTGAGTTTTGGGTGGTGTTGAAATTCGGTGGATAAGAAGGGTTGATAAAAGAAGAGAGTGGGGAAGGTTAGGACAACTAGGCCATTGAGCATGGGGACTTCAAAATCTTCACAAAGGAAGAAGGGAAGTTTGACAGTAAGGAGTTCCGACAAATTGTCATACAATTCTTCGTACAGGTGAGAAAGGCAAACACAGGGGACTTATATACAAGATAGAGTGAATGGCATGGAGTTGGACGGCGAGATAGTCATAAGGAGGGCCAGAGGAGGACAAGACGGGTTCGATGCGGAGGATATATTTTATCGCAATTAGGAAATCAGTGAAATTACGTGATGCATTCCGGTCCCTGTCGTATCGAAAAATGGAGTACCCCCCGGGGAGCTGTGAGTTTAATGTCAGTCCGAACATCGCGTTAAACTATAAAATCAATCGCAAAATTCATCAATCATTGGTTTTATCGGGATGCAAATCGGCGCCGACGTTAAGCCAGTGATTTCGTCTAAATTATCTTCGTAATTCGTCTAAATTATTTATCGGAGGCATTAGGTCACACGCAAGCGTTCCCCAGGAGAAACGAGGTCATCCGCTCCTAAATTTATCGTAATTCTGTGGTTGAATAACGCAAACTTAATCTACACCATGTTTCCTGGTATGATTGAAAGAAACTGGATATTTCGCAAGCAACAAAAAGAAAACGAAAAGAACGGGGAAGTAAGGGATTCCAATTGTCTAAATATTGGGTTGGAGAAAAAGTAATGTCGTATTTGTGATCGAATTTTAACGCTTTATTTAACATACTTAGAATTATCCAATTTAAGTGAAATATGCGCCGTTTTGTTTGCAAACTTGTTGCCATTTAGAAGGTAACTTCATTATCTCCACCACCACCCCCCCCCCCCCCCCCCCCACCTCTTATTTGCAAAAAAACTCAGACAGCCACTTTTCGCAAGCCTCTTTTGAGGCCAACTTAGTAGCACCAAGAGCGTTTTGCATGGACCAGAAGAGATGGTAATCACTTGGTGCCAGGTCCACTTCCAATCCCACCAAACACACAGCAAAACCTTCCTGGCCGTCAATCCGAGCTTGGCGATGGTTTAAGCCGGCTCGCCAATCCATATACTTTTCATCACCAGTCACTATCCGCTTCAAAAATGGGTCGAATTCGTTTCGTTTCAGCAGTGCATCGCAGGCGTTGGTTCGGTCCAAGAAATTTTTTTCCATCAACTCGTGTGGTACCCAAACATCCAGCTTTTTCTGGAATCCAATCTTCTGCAAATGGTTCCAAACGGTTTTATGGTCCTTACCCAGTTCCTGGCCAATCGAGCGAATGCTCACATGCCGGTCTACTTGGATGATTTCGACGATTTTATCGGTTTCTACGACAATTGGCCTACCAGTACGGGGTGTATCTTCGACATCCACTACACCAGAACGAAATCGATCGAATGAACGCTGTGCTGTGCGGATCGTTACAGTATCGGACCCATAAACTTTACAAATTTTTGGCCGCCTTCGTTGCATTTTTACCTCTCAGGTAGTAAAAATGTAAAATATGACGAATTTCTTCCTTGGTTGACTCCATCTTTGACGCGCTATAACTTGAGACTGAAACGTACGATCATAAAACTGTCAAAGAGACACCTGTAGCCCAGATTGTCATCCTCAAATCGTCGTATAGTATGAACCGATGCGATAAGTACAACACAAGATATGTTGCCATCTATTGACAAAATACGACATTACTTTTTCTCCAACCTATTATCCAACAGAATTCGTATTCGTACTCGTAAATACGAATACGTTTGTACGGAGAACGTACGGACGTGAGAATACAGCCGTATTCGTATTCACTTGTGTAAATACCAAAATATTCACTTTTTCGGATACGAATATATTCGTATTCATAGATCATCATACAAATTTATCGGTCGTGGAATTTCCAGCAAGACTCTGTACCGGCTCATAAAGCTAAAATGACCCAAACCTGGCAGCAAAGCCAGTTATCAGCATTCATTTCCTCTGGCCATACTGTTTTGTACCTGCTCGATTACAAATTGTGAATAATTTTAGAGAACATGATTTGCTACAAAAGACACCTTAACATTGATTCTTTTAAGACAGTTTTGAGTCGTGCTGTGGCCTACTTTCCAATGGACGAAGTACGTGGAACTATTGATGATTGGTCAGTCTGACTTCAGGCGTGCGTGAAGGCCAAAGACGGTTATTTCGAATGCATATATTCTGTATACAATATATATCACTAAATATGTCCAAAAACATTCATCTAGGTAGATCCCACCAAGCCCTGTCCAGATCTACTGTTCTGTGCTCCTGCGTGCTTTTATGGACGATGTTGTTTGGTTGGCTCGGAAGATTGTGGTAGTTTTACTGTAACCAAGTTCATCAACAACTCTATGTCGTATTCCACAACTTCGCTACCATAATTGGTACGCCCATCATGCCCCATTGGCCGATTGGAAGGTTCAACACATTCGCAGGTGCGGAGGGACTTCTGAATATTGTCAACCACAGCCAGTAACGTCTCGGATGATTCCTCAGTTGCCACTCATATATGAGAAACTGTGCGACATCAGTTTTAATTAACTTCTTCGGGCTGTTTTACCGTTGTTGAAGATGAGTCAGACCTCCTGGCACCCTTGGACTAAAGACCACCAGCAAGGGGCCCAGTTTCCTCATTAATATCCTAAGCCTGCTCAGGCACGAAATGTCATAAACATATTTTTAAATTCCGGCGAATTAGGTAAATCATCGCCATAGAGAAGAATAAGTTTGAGCTTCTGTCGTGGAAAAATTTCCGTTTGTACCTCAAGCTTAAGAGCCACACTCAACGTCATTACCTAATTTATCACAGCTCTTCCACGTGTAGACTCTCATCATCAAGCATCTCGGCCAGTAAGTTTCTGCCGCCGATGGCTGAATAGAATCTAAAAACGAAACGTACGTTGGTGTATCCAAAGTGCAACTTAGGGT
Source organism: Hermetia illucens (assembly GCF_905115235.1). NCBI lineage: Eukaryota > Metazoa > Arthropoda > Insecta > Diptera > Stratiomyidae > Hermetia > Hermetia illucens. The sequence goes on from NC_051852.1 coordinate 148,394,439, forward strand.
CTGTCATCAGAATGCGTCACGGATGACATGTCAGTTCGAACGCTACGTTATACCATAAAATGAAAACTGGACAGTTCGCACCAAATTCTCAGCAATAAGAAAACGAGAAGAGCTGGGAAGCAAGGGATCCACAGCTGGTGTCTCCGCAATGGACTCACGGTGAACGCTAGGAAGACTGGACTAGTTATATTCACTAAGAACGTCAGGTGGGGCAGCTATACGCTACCCACCTTAGCAGGGGCGGAAATCCAGCTGGCAGTCAAATACTTAGGAGTACATTTCGACTCCAAGTTAACGTGGAAGCATCATATCCAGGAACAATACCAGAAATCCTGCAGATTGCTCTGGTGCTGTAGGAATGTGATAGGTAAGACCTGGGGACATTTTGATGTATGCATGCATCGTCTGGTGGCCAAGACTGAACTTTGCTAACAGCAGGAAGCTGCTAACGCAGATTCAGAGACTTGGTTGCCTAAGTATTACTGGAGCAATGAGTACTACGCCGACTGCGGCACTTGAAGCTATCCTAAATTTACCCCCCATTCACTTGGAGGTGAAACGGAAAGCAGCCAACGACGCATATAGGCTCGATACCATTGGGGCGTGGAAAGGTGGCCAATCCAACGGGCATGCGTCTATCTGGAAATTCCTTGAAAAACATCCGGTAGCCCTGGTGCCGACCGATCATATGGTTTCCAGATTCGTCTTTGAAAAGACATACGCTGTCGTAATCACCGAAAGAGAAGAATGGTCGACAAGTGGTCATGAATCTTTTCAGATTACAGACCTAAGCTTCACCGACGGGTCAATCACGGAGGATGGATCGGGTGCAGGTGTGTTCTCGGAGAATCCGATTATAGAACTGGCCCGACCCCTCGGAAAAATGACGACCATATTCCAGGCGGAGATATATTCCATTTCATTGGCGGCAGAAGAATGTCTGCGACAAAAATGGAGGGGTCGCACCATTCGAATCTGTTCCGACAGTCGGGCGGCATTATCAGCACTAAACGGCAACAACATATCAAGCTAGTTAGTGTGGAGTTGTCATCAGGTGCTGCTGAAACTTGGCCGACTGAACGAAACATTCCTGATGTGGGTGTCGGGGCACTCTAACATCGCCGGTAATAAGGGGGCTGATAGACTGGCCCTCCAAGGGTCTGGATCCACAATGGTGGGGCCAGAACCAGCTCTTGGAATCCGACCATCTACTGTCAAGTCTACTCTGAAGGGTGAAATTGCAAGGATTCACGCAACGCAAACGAAAATCCTTGTGAAGGAGCCTAGGGCCACTAGAGCGGCATTTTTGTTGTCCCTTAAGAAGGGGGACATGAAAACCCTAGTAGGGCTTTTGACGGGACACTGCCCCTTAAATTACCATATGGAAAAGATTGTTGTAGTGGTTTCGGCTGTGTGCAGCCAATGTGAGGAGGAGGAGGAGACAGCCCTGCACTTTTTATGCAGCTGCCCGGCATCCTCAGATCTCAGACGAAGACACCTTGGCAAGGTTTTCTTCTATGAAGAATCTGCACACTCTCTGCCTCTTGAGGATGTTCTCAGATTCGCTAAAGCCTGCGAACACCGTAGGCGGGAAGCCATTGAATAGGCAAATTACGGAGATAGTACAATGGGCCTAATAATGGCCTGTGCTCGGAGCTGCGGCTCCCCCGAATTAACTGAACTAAACTAAAAAGGGATCCCAAACTATTCAATGATCCAAATATATGATGAGCGTAATCCACGTCCACCCACGATAATGAGTACCTACTGAAATGGACAAAGCATCTATTCTAGATTGTTCTCTTTTCGAAAAAGGCACATTTGTCAATGATTTGATTGCCTCTTCTTCTAGTAAGAATTTCTCCTTATTCCAAAAGCCGAAAAAATACCTACAACACTTAACAAAGCGCAATGATTCAACTGTAAATGTACGCTTGTTGGTTCCATACATTGAAGTCTTTTCCAATATCAAAAGAAACACAAAGCGCTTATTTCCAATTCAGAAAGTAACTATCCGCAGAGAACCCAAAATCAAACATTCATTCTATACAAGTGAGTAAACTTAAAACATGTTATCTTCATTGATCACACAAGAGTACTAGCTGCACTGTATAAAACCCTCTCCTCCTAAGACTTTATTGTTAGAGCCTACGCTCTTATCCTACTCAACCTTCCATCAAATGAAACAAACCAGGCACCTAAAAGCACAACACTACTGAGGTAGCTACATCTAATGACTATGTTTCGACCCAGCAAACCTTACCTCAATACCCCTTCTATTTGAACCAGAGTTGAAGGAGACACATCTTAATTGTTTCATCCTAGGAAAGGTCAAAGGATTAAGATATGGCTATTATCCCACTCCCTACAAATTAGAGTTTACCATACTAGCGATCAAAACTGCACTCTTAAGATGCACTCGGATGGGTCTAGGCAGTGTTGTGATGTCCTGAAACCTTTTTTCAATGTGCAAGCGATGGGAAGAATAACGCCTACAAGATGACAATGCATTTGTCTACGAGTCGTAATCAGTAGCAGAAAACCCAGCCTGCTGCTGTCCGAATAGATAGTTCAACCTACAGTATCAGACTCAGAAGATCGAAAGAATTTCATGGAATGCTAGTATCGAAAGAATTGGATGATTATAAATTAAAATCTAAGTTACCGTGGTGAAAACAGTTATCCTCCTACAATATAATTATTAGACATTTATTATAAGTCAAAACGGATTCAGAGCTAACACAAAATAGTTTACAACACTCTCTGTTTATTTTGTCCCCAATATAACAAGGGCTAACCATCAATTTTTGAGTTTATAGTGTTTACTTTAAATTCACCACAAATATCACCGCTTATAAAAAATCAACTCTTTAATTACTCTACCTGACACGATCACTTCACGTCTAAATTTATTCTTGATCGTCCACGAATTTTCTACCTGCTCGCTGCACCGAAGTATGTCCTGGTTATACGATAAGTCTTCAAGGAGATTCCTTGAACTAGTGACCCGTCCAATCCGGGCCGGGGTAATTGGCCGTTTATCAAGAACTCTGTGTGTTTGTAATTCAACACCTTCATTTGCTACTTTTTGCAAACCAACTTCCATGTTCACTCGCGCCGTCTGACTTAAAGAGTTCTGAATGTCTTATTAAATTGTTTATTTTGAAATCCAATATTGCTTTCGTTTGCGAATAACATTTCTCCGATTTATTACGTTTTAGTAGCCCTTCTTCAGCGTATTGAGAAAAGTTAGTTTACGTTTTGTTTATTTCAAAGTATTTTACGACGACGATGACTTTTTAATTGGGTCTTGTGAATATTTGCACAAGTGATGATTAATTCTTTGAATTCTAAATGATAAACGAAGAATGAAATTAATGGGTTTCCTTAGAACGATTAAATGAAAGTGAAACTTATAGTTTTCCCTTTTCCTTCATTAGCTGCGATGATTACATCAGCATCAACGACAGCCACAGCGGCACTGGGTAACAACAGCAACATGGATATGGCGATCCCTCCTGGTTATGAAAATTTACAGCACGTGGACACAAGTCAACATCAACAGTTAACCGGCTCGGGCAGCATCTCATCGTATGCTTCATCAGCAGTGTCAGTTTCAATATCGACAAGCAATTCCTCGTCATCAGCAACTTCGGTTCCGTTGGCATCGGGATCTTCAGATATTCAGATGTCCAAGAAAGATATATTTCAACATTCTCAGCACGATTGGAATTTCGGAGTGAAAATGGAACTTTCAAATCAACAAAGTGAAGAAGTAAGTGGAGAAATGAATGCAGGCGACGAACAGCAGCTACAAATGGACAGTTTTAATAACGGTGGAGGCGTAAATATGTTGGATAACAACGATGTGATGCGAAATGCGGACGGGATCTATCATAATACCATTTATGAAACATCGACTCAAGAAGTAAGTATTCTAATTAGATCTATTGCGAATGCGACAAACCTGTTGTCGTCAATTGAAAAACTTACTTAGATACTTTATCCAAAGCTTAGTTCCTGATTTTCCTTTTCCCAATTTTCAATGATAAAATTGTAAATGTGGTTTCTTTTAGATAAAAAGTGAAGGTGAGATGCCATCAGCAGCTAGTGAAATGGAGGTTACCAGTACCGTAACAAGTAATTCGAATGATAGCAGCAGTGATCATAGCTCAAGCAACGAAGTTGTGAACAGTTCGAAAACTACAACTCAGCACAACAGTTTCATGGTGCAACGACCGCCATTACCAAATGCAGGTCCGTCGCATCGAATCCATGCCTTACAGGATCCGAGAAGTGCAATGGCTAACAATAAAGTTGGCAGTCATCATCACCACTTCATTAACCAACAACATCCACAGTTCCTACAAAATCCAGATCACCCACAACAGTTTAGCTTTCAATTACAACAACAACAATCGCAACTTCAGCAGCAATATTTGGATAATCAACAATTGCGTAATCAATTTCAACAACCCCAGCACAATAATGTACAAGTAACTTCAGGGCCTCCCCATCAAAGGGAACCACCACATCAGTCAATACCACACGGAAAAAGTGTTCATAAACCGGGAACGAATAACGTTCAGCAGCCGCAGCAACAACTCCAAGGGAATCCTGCAGCGTATATGTCTCTGTCATCTACGCATCCACTTAAAGTTATTCCAAATGTAGCAAACAAATCAATTATTCCTACCACGATAGCACAACAAAGGCCTAAGCTTCAACCAAGTGGTAAAGGGCGTAGATCGTCGAACAAATTGCCGCCTGGTGCTGTAAATTTAGAGCGAAGCTATCAGATTTGTCAGGCAGTGATTGAAAGCAGTCCCAATCGACATCAACTCACGGCACAATTGCGACCACCACCTTCAATGCTAGCGACTGCCACCAGCAATTCGTCTTCGACGACCACCACTACAAACGTTCAAGGCGTCACGAAAAAGGAGGCACCCCCTGTACCGCCACCAAATCGAACCGCCTATAAGATGGTTGGACCTCGGTTAGGTTATCCAAAAAGAAAATTCGTTCAAAGACAACCTTCACCGACGTCAATCATTCGCCAAGTGTACACATCGAGTCCTACTGCCCCGGGTGCACCAGGTGTAGGAAATAGTTCGGGTGTTCAAATGACAATGCAACAGCATGCCGGACAATTGCAGGCGATTCCCGGTCAATCACAAACCCATCATCAGCCTTACCCACCCCAACAACAGCAGCAGCTTATTCAGGGACAGTATGTTCTAATTCATCGAGCAAATGTCGGAGCGGCTGATAATCAGGCCCCGAGAGCTTCAAGCGCTCCTCCTGCCCAAAATCAGGTAAGACTGTTACGAATTAATAATGACAAAATGATACTTAATCATTTGATGTTTCAATAGCAAATCCATGGTGTGAATGGCGTACCTATAAGTGGTCGAGGTCGACCTGCTTCAGTGGATGTTGATTCTCACAATTCGTTGCAAGAAGCACAAACGATTGGCGGTGCAGGTATGGTTAGGAGGACAGTGAGTAATCAAGGTATGTGCTTGTGATGTAGCGAGTGTGTGCATACGGCTTTTCAGTTTCTTTAAATCAACGAAATTCCCTTTTGGTCAAATTTTATTTTCAAGACATCAGTCATCTTATTTCTGGTGATGGTTCCTTTGCGAAGAATAGAGTAGATGCTACTAACTGTCTCGCGTGAGTAAGTAGGTATCAGTGGCCGCTCCGAGGAGCACAATTTGCTGCAATATTCTGGTCCCACAAGCTCCTAAGAGCATGACTACTTTGATATTAGTAACGGGTGCACAGCCCAGTCAGTTCAGTCTTCAAAGCCAGCCCGTATGCTGAGTCTGGCGGCATGATCCCCTTTTGGCCATTGCCTCGGTGCAGACCACCGCATTTGCACGCATCTGATACAAAACCTTTGGCGATCGGGTCTTGTTATAGACGGACTAAAACCTCCTTGATTTAGCGCAGGTAGTGAGCCATCGCCATCTGAAGTCAGCGACGCTAAGTTGTGGGAGTTGATTATCCTCCTGATAGTCGCAGGTAGAACGTAAATTTCGCCCACGAAGGAACTACCAAGAAAAGAAATCTGCCCTACCAATGCATCAACCCGCTCATTCCCTTCTTTCTATGGCCGGAAACCCAGGGGAGAGTGGCTTTGAACATGTCGTCCAGACTGTCGCCATTGAGTAAAAGTGCCTTAATGGTCGCTTGGGATCATCAAATCTTCGACATACGCCACCACCTTCAGTCCGCTCACATCCAATCTGCGTAGAATTTTGTTCATCATTATGAACCACAGCGCCGGAAAGATGGCGTACCCCTGCTCCCAAATGAGATTGAATTATTTTAGTTGTTAGCGTGAATATTATCCAATACGAAAGATACCCCTGCAGTCTTATTCTGGTTAGCGCTTCCTTGATGGCGTTGGCAACAACGTTGTTGAATGCCCCCTCTATATCCAGGAAGGCAACTATTGTTTGCATTGTATCGACCGATCAACCGTGCTAATTACCTTGCAAAGGCCGATTTCTGTGGATTTGCCTTTGAGATACACGTGCGAGATATGGAGAAGGGCGTTCTCTCTATAATCGTCTTTAAGTGAATATCCAGGACGTGCTCTAGGATCTTAACTCATGGGCGCATCTGCCCGCTTTTGGCATGAAAACCATGCATGCACATTTCCAAGAGTATGGTGCATACCCGAAAGAAATCCAACTTCGGTAAATCTCGACAAACCAGAGCACAACTCTTTCATGTTGTTTGAGTAACATACCTGGCATTTTATCATCTGGACCCGAAGACTTATATGCGGAGAAACTGTTTATTGTCCAGCCGATTTTATACTCAGTAATTACCGACTGGATTGGATAATCTTACGCAACTGGGACTTCATATCCTCCAAACAAAGCTCTGATACACAATCTTCTTCGCTGATGGAGAAGTGCGTTTGAATTAGTAGCTCCAGGGTTTCATTACAAGATTCGTTCCGATATTTTAAGAAAGGATGGACTCCTATATTCCTTGGTCAGAATCTCACTGATTCTCACAGCTCTGCTGGAACTTTCAATGTTCTGACAATAGTTCAATTAGATCCGCCTTTTGGCAATTATTATGACCGATTTGTACCTCTTCAGGCAGTTCTTGTATGGCTGACCTCCTTGGTCAGTTCTCTGGGGCTGGACAGATCTTCATTCCACCACGATGACAATGCCTTCTTGTTGTATTTAGCAGGGCGAAAGTTTCGTGCCCGATTTCAGATGCCTTTTTCAGGATCCCGAGCTCTGGCTCCAGTTCATCTGTAGTTTCAATTGCCAATTTGTGCATGGGAGAGTTTGTTCTTCATAATCTTATCAAACTTCCTCTCGTCGATTCCCCTGAGTTCTCTGAAAAGGTTCGAGACCTCTTCAACGAGATTGTAAAGACTGAAAATTATCTAACTGTGATCTGAGAAAAATCTCTGGTCAGAGACTCTTCAGTTCTGCACGCTGAAAGTCCCATTATCGGTTAGTAGGGTGATATCAAGGATCACAACCGTCATAGTTCTTCGAGCTGAGAAAACAGAAAGTTGGTGATGATACGGCCTCCTTCGATCCAGGGCCCCTTGATTAATGCGACGTTGACGTTGAGGCGCACTTGTAGTGCTACAGATTTATCTGCGCTCCTCTTAGCATAATCTGCTTGCGTAGGGGGTTCGTTCGTCAGTTCCGTTGGGCCGTCGATCTTCATCTCTTTCAACAGTTCGTTAGCGGCGACGCTTCGATCCAGATCGTCGTCCGAGTTCGCGAGTCGGAATGCTTTCACCTTTGCGTTCCTGACTCCTAGCCGTACTTCAAAATCCGCCTTTTCCAGCTATGTGAAGGAGGAAAGGTTGGCTGTTCACTTGTGGTTCTCCCTCCTTGTCGTCCATTGGAGTCCTGGGATTTTGAAGGCACAAGGATTAGTCGAGCTAGTCATAATCCATTCGCACCTTTGGCAACCAGTTGCAAGCGAGCGGTTTCCTGGGAAGCTCGTCGCATGAAATGACTATGCTATGACATGGAACCCAGAGACCACCTGGGAGGAATCAAAGCGGAGGATGAATCCCACTTGTTCCCCTTTACCGTCCAGAAGATGTTCGATGACCATCTCCGACTTCAACTTTGATCCACATCTTCGACGCCAATTTGATGCTGGTGGAACTACCATCCGCCTGCGCCACATGTAAGTGACTACTGGCGCTCAAGGGTTCTGCAGTTCGTACTCCATTTCTGTTTACCTGTTTACAGAGGTTGCTTGAGGTCCGAGCCCTTGCACAATCTATTCTTGTTTTTCTATTCGAACCCTTGAAATCAATTGCGCTTGGAGACGATAGGTTTCGTCTTTTGCGGGTTTCTCAGGAGTTTGTTACTGTATTCTTGAATCATCGGTATTTGGAAACTACCAGTCCATCTGCCGCCTCACTTTCGGAGCTCCCTTTTGTTGGTTTTAGCACAGCGATACTATGGGCAATGGGCTTGCAGTTTTAGCAGTTGTAATACTGTACATCTCAGCTCTCTAGCTCAAACATGATATCTGCAGAATACGTTTCCCTGTCTTCTCTAACGAGCGTGATCATTGACTGATTCCACAAGGATCTGCCCTCGTGTTTTAAGGATACTTTGGGTACGTTATTATTAATAACAAAAATCGTTGGTGCAACAATCCAATTGGATCAGGGCCTTGAAGTGAGTTAGAACACTTCATTCGCCACCACCAGTGAAATTTAAACCGCAACCTTCCGTACGACAGCCTTGTGCTCTAACCACTCAACTATCCAGACACTAATGTTAATATTAATAATTCAACTTATTTGGACTGGGTTGTGAAATCTATGGAGGCACTTCCGACGTTGAACGAAGTATAGTCTTCTCCTTCATTGATAATCATTTCCTCATCATTTTCGATGAAATCGGAGTTTAGTCTATCCTTCTTAAAGGACGGTGCGTTCCAATCGCTCTTCAGATAGCGTACTGTGGCCTGCCTCCTTCCTGACGCTCAATATTCTTCTCCCTTCTTTGATGTAATCACCTGGTACTCTGTATTGCGGAGGTGTGCGTCTGCCTGATGGACCAGTTTCTGTGCGGTATGTGTTTCCGCTTGTTTGTTTTTTTTTTTTTTGTGTTTTAAGTTTGTGTACTTATTTGGTTCCCACGAGTATAGGGGTTAGAAGGTCCGTCCTACCATGGTCCCCGTAGTACGATAAGGTCAAGCTTAATCACTGACTAAGAATCCATTTAGTTACCACCGACTGCAAACTATCCAACGAGCATGAGTTGCATAACACCCTGGAGTGGTGGAGGTGTTTTCAACTTCTCAGTTTAGATCCGTAACGTTTGGTTAATACATGATAAGGCTACCTCGGCTATCACCACCCACTAACGGTCTTGGTAAACCAGAGGCTTGGCCCCTAGAGAGGCGCATATCAACCCCACAGAGATATAGATTGGCTCCCAGGGAGCTATATTGCGCATCAGTCTTGTCTTGTAGGCCAGTGTTTGACCGGTATTCGTTAAAATTCTCTGAAAGCTTAGCAACAGTTAATCTACTCCCTTCTTCAATGCCAATAACGACCATTCAATTATCTTTCCGGAACGCGGTTGATTTTAGATCCGTCGTTATTCATCACGAAAACTTTGTAATTACTGCTCTCACGTACGTTCGGTAAGAGCATTGTCGCCGTAAATTGTATACAAATTTCGATAAGCATCCGTCGCATTGAACTTATACAGAAAACAACTCGTTAAATGAATATTATCTACTTCCATGTTAAAGATGTCACAGTTCATTCAGGACTGACGCTAGGGATCAACTCATACCTTAGCGGTCTCTTTCAATAGTCTACCCTTGACCCGACGGGCCTAGTAAGGTGTAAAGGATCCTCCTTAAACCGAAAAAAACTTATGCACACACTCAATATTTTTCAAATGTTATGGTTGACTAAAATTTTTTGTTAAAATTCATAATTTATGTAATTTTCTATCATTTTCTCTTCAAACAGGGCAATCATACGGCGACACAAGTATAGAACCCAACAACCAAAATTATATAGTTAGTGCCAGTGAAAATACATCATCTAGTTGTGCTTGTTCACTTAATCCAATGGTTATTTGTGTACAATGCGGTGCTTTTTGTCATGATGATTGTATAAGTCCGTCTAAACTATGCATATCATGCGTTATAAGATAAGTTATATTCGATTTAAGCGTTCAGGAAAATATGATTGATTCGGTTATTAGTTTATTCATACCGAAATTCGTATTTATAGTTTTTATCAGTTTTGACTTCTATTAGTATTAAGTAAATTATTTTTTTTATATGAATGATTTATGCAAAAGGATCGTGGTTATATTTTGGGGTTAATAATGGACTTCCATAAGAAAAAGTTTGTCGTCATGCTGCGTTGAAAGAGTATGAATAGGAAAACATCTAGAAATATCAAACATTAGCTCTTGAAGTTGAATTTGTTGAGTCAGAAACTAATAATTTTTAATGAGGATTCAAGCACTTAGGAACGAGCAGCTTCTACGAACAGCACAGCGCAGCGCATTGACAGGGCTGGCTATCTATTGTGCGAAGAAATATGTACAAGTCAGTCGTCAGATGTATCGGCTCTTTTTATATACTTATATGGTTTGCAGCAAAAATGATGTGGTGTTGAGTTGTTCTTTTCAGAGAACCATGCTCAGGTTCATAACAGGCCTCATTGTTCTAAACGCAGGAAAGACAGTTACGAAGTAATGCCGACCCGCTTCTAACTCATAAAATGCCAATAAATGTAAGTCTTACCTATATTGCAAGGAAATAACAACAGATGATTGTGGGGTCATGTTATTTCTGTGAATCTATTCAATTTTCGCCATTTTCTTTGATTTAAAGAATAGCTCTGCCCTCTTGGTTGACAATAGTTAACTCTTGAAATTCTTCTAAACCTATAAATCAACAATTATTTTCAAACAGATTTATTTATTTGGCTCTGGTAGAATATGAATTTTAATCCATTATCTTCAGTCTTAACAAACAAGTGCAGATTGTTCGCCATTAGTGGTTCTTGCTTGCAAAAAATGAGTGAGCATTACTATTTAGTGCGGGAGCAGCTGTCGTGTTCGGCTTTTATTGATGAGCCTCGAAACTTTCCAATATCGTTTGATACCTTTGTTCATTGAACTGAACAGATCAGCCCTTCGCAGCATGCCAATGCAGGCTAAAGAATTATTAAGCATTTTTCTTTGTTCAAACCAGTAAGAAAGTGAAACAGGATACAGTGAAAGAAGATGGATCTATAAAGTCGACTACAATTCGCGGTTAACAAAATAAAGGCAAGCATTCATCGAAGAATCAAAATGGAAAAGTTAGAATCGACGAAATGCAGGTGTGTACAATTGCTGCTTAACTAAAATTTAAAATCTATACCTTGGTAGAAAGAGGGTCAACGTCCAACTTGTTTGGAAAAAGAAAGGTTTGAATATTTTTCCAGATTAGTGTAATAAGTTAAGTTCAATCAGTCAACATTATTAAATATTGCAATTTAGTGTTATCGTGTTTCCAGTTTTCAATCCATTTTCCATCAGTTTTTCCGGTAGTCAATGTAACGGACACTGACCCATTTACAATCTATAATATCTACAGAATAAGAAATTAGCTGAGAGTAGAAATTACTGACTCATCCAATCTTGTAGTTTTAATTCATTCAATGACAAAGATTGGTCTTTCTGGGATTGTAAGGCATGAGGTTTGCCGGCAGAACTCCTCTTCGGGATTAATGCACCTCTTAAGTCCATTCGATGGTAGACCCCCTCTGATTGATTTTTCAATGGAACTTTAGTGTTTTAAGCGCGTAAGAAACTCAATGTAGCCGTTTTCCTTTGTGAATATAATAAACTTCAATGATATGTAGTGGCCGCGGCTTTGCGACATTGACACCATTTTCTTTGCCTTGTCCAGCGACAATCTAACGGGAGAATGCCTTTAATATTATATAATATTCCTTCGTTTTCTCCTAATTCCCATCCCTACATTCCAATTTTTCCTTCAAACTTCAACATGTAACTTTTAAATTTAGTAATTTTATTTATTTTACAAAATCCGAATAACTGGTTGTTCCCCTAACCCCAAGAACAATTCCAAATTTTATTTTCAAATAGTGCAAGCCAATATTGAACGATGGAAATGTACATTGTCCTCATTGGTTTGTACCTAATTGTGGAACTTTATTGTTATTTTTGGCACGCAACGTTCCAACATAGCGAAGGGATCACCGTATTGTTGGGTGCATGCCCTAGCCGTTCTCTTGTTTCTGAGCGAGGCATGGGGTGTTATTGTCGCTGAGCCGCCAAGAACTCCTAAGTTCAAGGCCATGTCTAGGGATCAAAAATGAACGGGGCCGAGATCGGTTGATCGATGGACAGCAGAACACTTGACCGAAGAATTCGTTCGTCACAGAAGGGGAAGGTTCGTTGTCTGGAATCCGGTTTTGTGAGTGGAGTGTTTTTATGACTGCTGGTTGTATCGTGATCGCAGCGTCAGGATTGATTCAATTTCATGGGAATGGCAGGGGTTCGTAGATGAAGGTTCTCGCTTCGGTACAATTGCATTGTGAGAAGTTAGTCAGCAAAAAAAGGAAGAAAAACGTCAATAGCGTGAAAATTTTTTGTCATATCAATTCTCCTTGGCAAAGAGTCCGGAGTTTGACGAGTCTATGCCTTTGCTTTCTGTTCCGTTTGCATCGGTTCCATTGCTCTTTGCTTTTCGGTTGATGTAAATTTTGTAAATTTTTTGGTTTTGTTGGCATGATGAATTAAAACTTAATTTGCTAACATTAATATGGACGATAGTAGGATCCCAACTGACATCTTTTTTAACGTATTCGCGTCGCTGCTGAAAGACTCGACATTTTTGCCGTCTTTAAGAAATCACGTGATAAGCGAATAAGTAATATTAGATTATTCAAGAGAAATATTCGCCAAAATATGGAGGAGATATTTTACGCTTTTCCGCAATGTTATATATTTGGCGCCATATGATACAGTCGCCCCTCTTGTAGTGGTTTTGTTACTATAAATCCGCTTGAAGCCAATCTGGAAACCTTACTCGTCTGGCTGAACGAGCACGAATACTGTACTCTAGAACTCGTTGTGCTACTGGTTCTGGACTTAGTAAAATCGTAATTGGCTTTTTCTCACTATCATTCCAACTGTCAACGTCAGGCATAACATACGCCGATTTTAGTCGGTTGATAGCTACCACGATGTTCTTAACGTTGATGATAAGAACAAACGTCTTAGCATTTTAGCATTTCATGTACTAGAAGAACAAGATAAAAATTCTCGTAAAGGGCGAGATTGTTGTCAATACGCCATTTCAGCTGCGGTTGATTGTAAATCATCCTTCCACGCTGAACGGATCCCCAACATCACGGTTGGTAACACTTCTGTCCATCGGCAGTATGACTGACACTTAATTGCTGCTTTCAGGTGTCGATGCAACATCTACATCGCTGTCGCTGCTAGGTGGGGTGTACCATTCAGTTGATTTAATTCCTTAAACAGGTCTGTTTTTAGCGGAGTTCCAAAGTGTGAGAGATCTTCCATCGGCACAGCTTCTGGCCAACGAGAAAATCAGTCCACACTAGTGAGGAAATATCTGCATCCTTTAGCACTTGACATGATTGTTATGTCCAGGTGAACAAGTTCACACCTTTTCGAGGGAAGGTGAAAAGTTTCTGGTTCTAAAATCATATGAAATGCGATTTTATTCGTTTGACACTCCAAGTAGCTCTGAACCCAAGTTTTGCAATCTCTCCTAGCAGACGACCAAACATAACGCTGAGTTATCATTTTGACTGCGCACCCCACACCTGAGTAAAACAATTTGTGTACTAAATTGAACATTTTCCGGTGAAATGGCAGTGACACATAAGGACGAGCGGCAGACGTACTTATGTTGCACACCAAAGACACATTAGCATGAGAATTTTTAAGGTCTTATGTAAACCTAAATGCTAATGAAGTTTGCGGATAGTGTCTAATTCAGATAGATATATTCGTACATGAAACCAGCCGTAATTAATATGCGTACTATATATGTACATATGTATGCTTTTGCGCACGAAGTAAATCGGAAATACGGGTACGATCAATTTATATACGTGTATATATATGTACAGTATTCGGAAATAGGCAGTTGCAAAAGAGGGATCTAATTTTTTAAAGCGCAATCGTTATGCATTTAGGGAAACATAAAATCTTTCATATCTGAAGCGTCCAGCTTCCGGTTTCACGATTTGCTATGTTATTGTGATTTGTCATTGTCCCTTGGAAAAAATGGCGAACTAGAAATTTAGGAAGATTAGGACATTGACCTTTATTTTTGAATCAACACATAACATAATCAGAAAATTAGTATATTTATTAGGATATTGACATTTCTTTTACAAAGGTACAGATATAAACTAAATTCAAGTATTAAAAACAAATATACGTGGAAGAATTATGCAAATTTATACTAAAATATTCTTTAATTTATATTCTCTTTGCGTTTCTAAGGTCCTTTCTTAATTGGCATCACCCGTAGTACTTGACTAAAATTGATTGATTGAAGAAAACCTGTGTGAACACCTTACAAGAACAGCAAAATTATTTTGCATAGAATTTTAAGTGAGTATTTTCTCGCCTATTATAAATAAGATTGTATCAAGCACTTCTCTCCCCACAGATTCTTAGATACAAAAAGACACGACACGAAGTGGAAGCTTCTTATGGACGTCACTGTGAGCGGTATATTCCCACTAGATTCGACGAGCTTGCCCTTCCATGAACCGTGCATAGAATGAATTAGTATCACAAAATCGGTGAGTCCGTTTCAATTTGATTCAAATTATATAAGTACTAAGTCCCTTCTGAAACCAGTGATGATGCAAGAGCAAGAGCGTTTAGCAAATGCACGTATGTTTTCTAATACGGTCCCTCGTCATCGCCTGACTCTTGCCTGCTTAGAGTCGCCTGTGTTTGCAGCAGTTCTCAGAATATTGGCATTACTTTAATATTGAGATCATTGATGTCGAATTCATTCATTATAGCTATTATTGCCTCCCAAATTCTCTTCTACTAAACACTTCACCACAAAACAAGAATGATTACCAAAGATAAAAGGGAAAATCCTGTGGCTCTATCCTTAAACAAGTCCCAAAAAATTTCAATTTTTTTCTAATGCCCGATACGTACCGATACAAAAATGCATTTGCTAATACACAGCCTAGGCATGTATATGGCTAGGTCATTGAATTTATGGGTAAAAGAACAACAAAAAAAGTTAGTGACCTATTTTGATATATGAGAATTTTTGTATTATAATTGAATAATAATATTTGAATAGAGGGTTTCGGAAAATTTAACGGTGAGAGGGAGGATACTAGATAAGGGGAAAAGGAGCCATGCTGTGTACAAACCAATTGATCTTTTTGTTAGCTGGTGGCAAGACAAAGGCGAAACGAAATAGTCTCCATGCTGCGAAACCATGAATACTGCAGTACTCTCTTTAAGTTTTTGTTAGATTCGAACTCTGAGTAGTTTATTTTTGTATGCCGGATGAAGACAGGATATTACCTAGCGTTTCTGAAATATTACCTTCAAAACGAATTTTATTACTTGACACTTACAACTGTTGAAAGATGAAATGCGTGTTTTTAAATTCTTGATACTATATTTTATACTTTACGAATTCTGGACACTTATAACTTAAATGATCCGATTCATTGCATTTGATGCATTTTATAGTAAACTTATTTTGAACAATCATCACATTTGGTTTTTTAAACGACTTCTTGATACTGCCTTCACTGGTAAAAGAACGCATTGGTTGGTTCAACATTCTCTAAAATTTGACACTGTCCCAGCAGAAAATTGATTGTCTAGAGGATGGATGGAGCTTCAACATATTTGGTTTGAGTTTTCCAATGTTTCTTCGTCGCCAAATCCAGTTTATCGACTCCTACGTGCACAAAAATTACATTCCAAGAATTCACAGGTATATCTAAAACAGCCAAAGAATGAACTATTTTACTCAAAGATGTTACTAACCTTTGCTGTTAGGTAAGAATAGTGGACTGTATGTAGTTGCCCATATCTAGGCACACGGCCAGAAATTACATGCCCTAATTTCGTTTTGTGTAAGAACGGCAATGAGGAAGGTTCAGGACACAGCAAATCCCAAAAAAATATCAACACCGAACAGGAGGTCGATGTTTTTAGGCTTATAAAATTGGGGGTCAGCGAGGATGATGTTGGCGGGCAGGTTTAACTTGTTAAGATCAAGAGGCTCAGTGGGCAAAATTGAGGTGACACGTTCAGATACAAGGAACTCTAAATAGAACTTGAGATCGGAGTGCTTGGAGGCAATTGTGGCGTGAGCTAAAGCAGAAATATTCGATTTACAACCAGTCACACCGATTACACGGAGATCGATTTTAGAGGAAGGAAGGTCAAGTTTTTGAAAGATTCTTTGGGACATAAAGTTTGACTGTGAACCTGAGTCTAGTAAGGCCACACAATCATGTGTAAACCACAATCGAAGATTTTCACGACAGCGGTGGGTAATACATGAGAGGTATTTTGGCCACTCCCTGCAAAATTCGTGACCGTCGATGGAGATGAGAGGCTTCCCGAAGAGGATGGTACGTTATTGGAGGTTCTTTGACTCATTTGCAGATTCTTAGATTTCTCACGGTGTAAAAGGGTATGGTGGAGTTCTTTGCATTTGAGGCAAGGTCGAGACTGGCAATTAGGGCTGAAATGGCCGGTACGGAAACAATTAAGACAGCGTTTGTGTTTCTTTATTTCCGCAATTCTAGATTCAACAGGCATATCTGGCAGGCGCTGGCAAGTGTATATGGGATGGCTCCCATCACACACTGGACAAGTGGGCTGGTCAGTGGCGGCATGAGAAAAGGTGTTATAAGGCTTGCTTGCTAATGGCTTGGAAGGACGAAAACGACTTTGATCAATTGAATCTTTGGGTGATTTATCTGTCTTCTCTAGAAAAAGCCACTGTTCTTCAATGAAATCGACAAGCTCAAATACTGCTGGCATTTTTTTCCAGTCAATTTTCTTCTCCCACTCGGTTCGCGTTCGCGTATCAAATTTGTCGGCGATAATATAAATCAGCAAGCTACCCCATTGTTCATAATCTTCCTCCAAAGACTTCAAAGATCGTAAATGGCCCTGGATGGAATTTAAAAGGTTACGCAACAATTGGAAATTTGCTTTGTTTAGTTTCGGATGTTCCACAATTCCCTTAATGTGATTATGAATGTTCAGTGTCTTGTTTTGGTAGCGCTTAGTCAGCAACTCCCAGGCTGCATCATAATTTGCTGCAGAAATTTCCAATCCCTGCACAACTTGTGCCGCGTCACCAGTGAGCGCACTGCGCAGGTATTGGAACTTCTGAATTGCGGTAATTTGTCTGTGTTCGTGTATGATTGTTTTAAATGTGTCATGGAAGGCAGACCATTTTTCATAGGAACCATCGAACTCCGGGAGACTCAAGATAGGAAGCCGGACATTGAAATCGGAAGTTAAATTTGATACAGCTGGAGAATTTGAAAGTGATGCTGACGGCAGTAAATCATTTGCAACGGTAGTGGCAGGCGGTTTTCGGAACTTATTAATAAGATATTGGGCCTGTGACGTGGCCGCGAAGAATGCACTGTCAAACAGTTTTTTGAAGTACTCTTCGATATTCCCCCAACTTTTTTATCCAAATATCGAATTTCATCTAGTATCATTGAAAGTTCTTTGCTAAAGCCTCTACCAGAATCAGAGGTTTTCTTATCAAGCTTTCCACTAACTTCACCAATTAATTCATTAAGACTGCTAATTTTATTCATTATTAAGGTGTATTCTTCATGAATCTTTTCAGATGATGCGGTTTTTTCATCCGGGAGCCTTTCCATTATACGATGAATATCGCTTTCCATTGTTTTAACCTTCTCTAATAATATTGCACTGTCAGTAGTTGGAATCTTGCTAAGAAATTCAGCGGATGGTGGCGGCAAAGTTGCACCTAAAACAATAATGGATTCTAAACTGTCATACATTCTTCGTTTCCTTTGGATTTGACCTATAATCACATCAATGAAGTGTTCAATAGAGGGATATGTATAGCTTTTCAAAATAACTTTCTATACAGCAGTGTCGGATTGTTTTATGTTTAGTGTAAATTCAGTCAGAAGAGCCTCGTAAGAAGCTTCAGCTATGACTTTATCTGTTAAATCAGTCTCTACACGTTTCCACATTTTCTCTTTTACTCTGGTGACCCCCCGATTACTTGGATCAGGAGGATCTATTCTGGTTAGAAAAGAATAAAGCAACGCTGTAAAATCAATTGATCCATCTTTATTGCTTATCTCTTTGAGCTGCTTTTGCGTCCAGTTAAGTGAACCATGAAAGTCATCAAAGTCCAGTACAATTCGCAAAGCTATAGGATCAGCTTTAGTTATTTCTGGTAAATCACGTTTTGTTCTCTTCTTACCACTTTCCTCAATTGACTCGCCGGGAAATCTTTTTGTGCTCACCTTTTGCACTGGCAATGCTACTTCTGTGATTCCCACACACCAGGTATCGTTTAGTTTACACAATCTTGGTAATATATTTCGAAAACGTGCGTGTGTGTTATCAGGGTAAAAGAGCAACGAACTATTACTTAGGAGGGAAATATAAAAGTCATTGCTTTTTATATCGACGGGCATCTTTATTACTTTATATCCTTTCCCAATCAAAATCCGATACACTAGCGGCTCGCTCCCTTCTACCTTTCAAACGTTCACTTTGCCTTGCAGTTTTTTTCACTAGAAAAGATATTTCATATTGACCAGGATCTAGACGTGAAGGTTTTTTTTTTTCATTTCATTTTATTTATTTCTAATTAGTGTCTTAAATCTGATACATTTTGCTTAAAAGTAGCTTAGAATTAGCTTAGCTAGCTTAGAATTATTACAATGGGTGGCTATACATTGTTTGGCCTACCCGACCTTCTCTGTAATTAACTTTATTGTGTAAAAACAAACTGTAATTTACAACGTTCCTTGGCTTTGTATTTAATTAAAACATTACTTAACCTATTTTCAAAACTGCGTCCGCACTAATGACGCGAGAAGGTTTTGTTTTACTTACATCTACCTTATTACTACTTAAATTTACTTATATAAATACTTAATTCTACTATATACAATAGCACTTAATATTCATATAGTGCTTAGCCTCTTTGCACTCCTACCAGGCAAGGCGTATCGAAGAGGGACAGGATTATTGATTTTAGGTCAGAGTTCAGTATCTGGCACTGCCTAAGGAAAGTCGCTAGTGGCATTGTTTTGCCCTGCTCATGCAGTCTTCTAATTTTTGGGTTTGGATGGTTTTCAAGTTTATTGAAAAACCGCTCCGTAATGTTGAGAATATATTCTCTAATGGGGTCTATATTTGCTCGCCGGTATACTATGGCGTTCCTGCCGCACTTCTTAGTCTACCAATTGTAAGACAATCCAGTGCAATGTCTTAATACACGGCGTTCGAAAGACATGCATTTATCCATGGCTTTCGAAGAGCAAGTGATCCACGAAGGGGCTCCGTAGCATATGATGGGCCTGATGAGAGTCTTATATAGGATCAGCTTAGTTTTGGTGCTTAGACCCACTTTTTTGCGAAGAAGAAAGTAGATCTTGCGCAATGCACCATTTGCTTTTCCAATGGCGAGTTTAACATGGTCGTTAAATCTTAGGAATTCGTTGAAATTGATTCCTAGATATTTGATCGATTTCGACCCTCTTACTATTGTATTCCCGATTTCCAGTTTCAGGCGTTTAGCCTTCCTGTAGATAGATCTAGATCCCGAGTATGTAGATTTCCTCCTGAAGATACAGACTTGTGGCTTGGTTGAGTTAATTTTAATACCCCAGCTCTGGTAGTAGTAGCAGAGGTCAACCAAGTAATCCTCTATATCGCTAACTGCCTTGTCTGGGCGAAAATTAGAGGAGTAGACGAGTGTGTCGTCGGCATACTGAATAAGCTCTGTACCGACCTCAGGGGAGAGAACATCAGCAGTGAAAATATTGTATAAAGTAGGACCAGAAATGGATCCCTGTGGCACCCCAGAAGTAACCGGCAAGAGATTGGAAATTTCATTTCCGACACTGACGTAAAAATGTCTATCCTCGAAGAAACTGATGGCAAGTCTGATAGTCGGGATTGGGAATTCGTATTTGATCAGTTTATAGATTAGCCCGTTTATCCAGACGGAATCAAGGGCCTTTTCTAAATCCAGAGCGCAAGCTACCTTGAGTTTGTTATTGACGTTAAGTCTGCTGGCCACAGTATCGTGGAGGTAGCTCAGGGCGTGCTGTGTTCCGTGTTTAGCACGGAAACCGAACTGATGGTCTGGAATAATGTTGTTAAGATTGCAGTGTTGGACCAGCCCTACGGTCCATGCTCTCTCAAAAAGCTTCCTCAGGTTAGAGAGAAGTGAAACGGGTCTGAAGTTACCAGGTTCACAAGAGACACCTCCTTTGCGAATGGCTATAATTTTGGCTATTTTCCAGGTGGATGGGAAGTAGCCATTATTAATGCAGTTATTAAAAACCGCAAGCAGGAACTTAATGGAGGCTACTGGAAGATTTTTTAAGACAAAATTCGTAATTCCATCTGGGCCTGCTGACTTTTTACCGTTAAGGTTATGAGTAATAGCAGTGAGTTGTGATAAACTCAGAAATTTGCTCGAATCAGTAGGCTTGTTGGAAGGGTTCTGGGCAGAAAAAGACGTGATTCTGTAGCAGTTCCCAGAAGTGAAATCTCTGACTGTTGAATCAACAGTCTTAGTGAGAGCCGTTCTGTTGCTCGGAGGTGTTGCGTTGAGCTGTCGCTCGAAGAATTCCCCAAGTGTTTTTGCTTTCTCAGCATCACTGCAGACTCGCACTTTATTTTGGGTTAGAACAAAGTTGCGGGCTTTGTATTTCCCCGTTAGCCTGTTGATATTTTGAAACATATTAGCTCCAGGCTTAATGTCTGCAAGTTTGCGGGTCAATTCCTTGCTACGGAAGGTCGCCACCATACCGCGGATTAGCGTACTGAGACAGTTAATCCGGGAGAGTAATGCTTTATATTCCGCATTTATTTTATTCCCGTACTCGTGAAATTTGCGCTTAAGATTACGCCTCCAAATCTGCCTAACTTTCAAGTGGAGCATTATCTCATGTGGAAGAGAATTGAATTCAAACTCATCGACTTTTATCAGCTTAGAGTTTCTGCGTGTAGCAGTGTCAATAGCGTCAGACGCCAAGTTAATAGCCTCGTCGATTTCTTTGTCCGACAGATTGCGATTATTTGAGAGCTCTTTCAAGTTGAGTTTTGGTGCTAACTCAGCCCTGAATTTATCCCAGTGAGTGTGGGCGAAAGACCTAATTGTGGTCATTACTCTCTTTTTCAGAGAAAGAGGTGAGGACAGTTTGAGATTGACCGCGAAATGGTCGGACATGCCTGGTAAGGTATCACATGATATTACCTGATAGCTTTGCTTCATTTCCATAGATAGAAGGAAGTAGTCTAATATAGATTGACTACTGGGCCTTGACGGAGAATTCGGCAAGACCATCACGAGATTGGTAGGCGAGAAAGGGTCGTGGATCCATTTGAGCAGGGTTTTCCCATTACAGTTAATGGCCGTGTCGCCCCAGTGAGTGTGCCTGGAGTTGAAGTCGCCTCCAAAGACAAGGTAATTAGATTTCAACTAGAGATCGCTCAAGACTTTTAAGTCATGGCCCAGTTCTTCATTTCTAGATTGGCACCTAATATAAACGGAGACAATGAGAATTCGTTTATTGCCAGCCGTTTTAATGAAAGCCGCCGCGGCGGAACAGGTTAGCAGGTTGTCTATGGCGACTTCCTCGAATTCATAATCTTTTTTGATTAATAGGGCAGAGCCGGTGTTGTTATCGTCCCGGATGGTATTATATCCGGTGAAGTTCACGTTATGCCTGCTTTTAAGATGGGTCTCCGAAACGCAATAAATGTCTGCTTTCAGAGAGTCGATCAACACCTGGGCAGTGGCAAGTTTGGCGTGAGATACAAGGGACGCGGAGTTAAAAGTAACGATACTTAACTCCATACATTAAGAATAAGTTTAATGGCAGCGAATTGCCGTTGTTCATTCGTGCTGACTGAGGTGAGGGCTCCAACCAATTCACGGAATGCAGCCGGCTGGTTTGGGAGAGACTTTGTTGGAGGTGGAGGTGCAGGGTTCCACGCGGGGCAATGATTGTTTCATGGCTTCAGCGTAAGATATGCCTGGTTTGGCCAAACTTTGCGACAGTTGTGCTACTGCCTGTTTGGTCTGCTGTGCTTCTTTAGATTTGCGGACTTTGGCAGCTTCTTTTCGGGCCAGCATATCTTTATATGCTAAGCAACCGCGGAAGCTGGCGGGATGTCCGACTTTGCCACAGTTGCAGCATTGCGGCACCTCCGTTGAGGGGCGTGGGCAGTCGCCACGCGGATGTTTTGTGGTGCATTTAACACACCGATGTACAATTGTACAATGTTGAGCAACGTGCCCAAAATTTTGACAATTGAAACATTGAATCTGTTCCAACGGTCTTATTTTTTCTAAGGTAACCTTCTGGTGAAGAATGTATTTCACCTTGAAGGCGTCGTTGAGCTCTTGAGAGGGCTCGAAGGTCACTATAAAAAGTCCCGATTGAGACTTCATTGGGAGAGAAGGATTCTCCTCATGTAGAGCTTTGTCCTGATTTGTCAGGAAGTTGGCTACAGACCGGATTTTAAGCTGCGGATGCTCAGCTTTGAGCTCCGCCAGAATTTCTACAGCATCGGTTTCCCGATGTAATCCTCGAATAATGAGGGACTGCGTCCTCAGGGATTGAGGGGTGCTAGTTGTGGCGTTTAAGCCTTGCTCTTTGATGAGAGCGAATGCCGTGATCCTCGATGGATTCGGCGAAAATGAGGGTCTTATCCGCCCTCGTGTTCTTGAACGTTGCCTTTATCCCTTTTGTCTTAAGGGACTTTAGCAGAACAGGAACATTTAATGAATATCCGGTAATCACCGGTGTCTTTTGCTTCTTTGGCTTCTGAGCGGGGGTTGGGGTAATATTTGCCTGGGGAGTACTTTCACTAATCTTAACACTTTTGGCACTAACCTTACTCCTTTTTGACTTACGTCTTGTGACGAAGTTGAATGGGTCTTCATCCTCCGATGTTGCAACGGTGATGTTGCTCGTTACGGTTTTGTTGGCTCCAACGTTGTTGGCTTCAATGTTGCCGGCTACGATGTTGCTGGCTTCTAAGTTGGTCGGCTCTCCCGAGACATCTCCGGCGAAAGCAGACGCACATCCCACGATGTCGTCCACTTCAATGGGCTTGCAGGTTTTCCTTCTCCTGCTGTTTTTCACGTTCTGGTCTGAGCTCTGCCCGGAGCTCTGCGATCTCCTCCTTCAGCATTTTTATTATCTCGAGCAGATTTGCTCGATTCTCGTCTCCGGGGCTCGGGCCCCCTGTCTTCGCCCTCTTGGCGGACATTTTGTCCCCAAGCCCGTCCTGCGTGGATGTCAGGAATTCGGTTCACAAAAAGAAAACAGAAAAAAACAATCGCATGTAAATTATACTTTAATATACGGTGTCTCAATAATATTGTTTAATTGCTCTACAGAGCACTCCACTTAACACTTCCGTCACTTTTGTCACTTTTTAATTTTCCGTTCCTAGAACACTTGAATTGCTCCGCAACACGTCCGTTCACTACGAGATCTCGAAGCGAACTGATAAATCTAAAAATCAATCTTGTCTGCGTCTGATTGTCTCGAAGACTTTCCTTTTTGCTCAAAACTCTACTAGCTACTGGAAAATCGCCTTTTAGCTCTGGAACATGTCTACCTCGTCGTTTGGTGTTTAAAAATTTTATTAGCTCATTTCTATAGCTATAGCACTTATTCATATCAGGAAGGTTTTTATTCTTCAGTATTTGTAATGCGGAATAATACAGGTAAATTTTTTTTATTTCGGTCATAAAAAAATTATATGGAATTTTAAATAGTATAGAATTTGGATCAGTGATATCATTGAACACAACAATCTAATAATTGTTGAGATACTTTTGAAATTTGTACAGATCTAGTAAGCTACAGCCATTTATTTCACTCACATTTACATTTGCAAGTTTACAAAGTTTTTTAGCTGCCTTGCTTAAACTATTTTTTGCTATTTCACTATCCAAAACATAGCAAATACTTCTCGGAAGACAATGGACATCCCCTTCTTTGCCAACATCTACAACGCTAGTTTTTTTCAATAGGGCGTCAGCTTCACTTAGCATTTTTGGATTAATTCTATCCTTCCCGAATGGAAAATTGACGATATTTGCATCAATCTGTATAATATCGTCGGAAAGAAATGTTGAATTTGACTGATTAATGCTTGATATTAATGATAGAATGTGTTCGCCATTTAGCTCGCTTACAGGTCTTAAACTAGACCATATAGGTTTCTCGTACGGCGAGTTTGGCAATGAAATATACATTGAAATTTTACTACCCTCCTTAGAATTTTTCACGATTTCATTTATAACTTCGTTAAAGGTATTTCTAAGACCTTCCAAAATATTTTCCTCGGGATCTTTAAACTCATTCAGTCGGAAAACCATTTTTACTCCCATCACATTAAATTACTTGAAATTTGTGTGTTGTTTTTCTTTTAATCCTGAACCGACTTGATAATTTTGATTATTGCTATTTTAACACGATGATATGATGTTTCTCAAAAACTTTCTTCTCCTTAAAGTATTTTTATTTTTTTAACGTATACTGAATATTTAAATTTTACTTTAATTATGAAGGGCGATACAAAACAGATGGTAAGAAAATTAATGTGTTCACCGCCGCGGTTGGAAACAGAAGAGACCGGCTTATTTCCATGCGGTCCTTACTGTCCCAACCAACGGCATTTTTCCACCGCTAATTCTCCACTCCCTTGGTGCGTTCTAAAATGCGTGAGTGGAGAGTTCCGCGCCATCTACCCGTCCGCATCCGCAACATTCGAAATAAATTTCGAATGCTGCAGATCCTGCCGCGCCACACTATTACTACGCGCATTCGTAACAGTAGTAGCTACAGATATCGATGAAGTGGAAACTGCTGGTGTATTTGTACTATTGCTTATAGTTGAACAATCTGACAATTTTACACACTCATCTATAATTTTGAAAAATTTAAGGAAAACTACGTCATCCTGATTTATTTTAAACTCCTTGGAACATTCAAGAAGAATCTTGAAAAATGAATTCTTTTCTTGCACTGTTATTGAAACTTTTTGTTTCTCCAAGTAACTAATAACAGTGTTCATCACCTCAAAGCAAAACTCTTTACCCAAAGCAACAGAATTTTGTAAAAGCTGAATTAAATTAAAAGTGAAAGACATTTTTAGAAAATTTTATTTTACTGTATGCTTCTTTTATTTTTGTTTCTGTTTTCTCCTAATCTATACAATAATCTATACAATCCAGAGCAATAAAACAAGCTATATTAATTTCTTTTTTTTTTTCAAGCTGGGCATTTTTTTTTTTTTTTTTGGAGGGATCGATGTAATCGTCTCTCTTCTTTTAGCTTGTTTATTTTCTTTAGAATTTCTACTTTATTTCCCTTTTCGGCAATGGCTGCGACTCTGTACAAATCAGCCAGCTCACGCCTTATTCTATGGTGAAGACCGGCTCGAAGGGGCTTCTCCTTAGCCTCTGCAAAAGCAGCTGGTTGCGTTGGAGGCTTTTGCAGGTTCCTTGCCCGGTACTCCTCAATACAAATTGGCCTGGGACCCGCAGTTTTATCCTTGAGTGCTTCTTGGAGACTCATCTATATAAATAAATATTTTATATTTTTTTTTTTATTTTGAAAGAGCTGAAAAGCTCATTATCATTCAAATACCTTAGCTAATAAGCCAACGGTACTGTTTCTCTATTTTATTATTGGTTTTATCTGAATCTGAAATAAAGTTAGAAAACCTGTTAATAATTGTTAAATCAATTTAACGAAAGAGTCTTACCCACTGCTTCAAACTCATCGCGTTTTTGGCTGGTTTCTTCGACAAGTTCATCAGCAACAAGATCTTCGATCTCATCCTGACAAATCTCAAATTCATTACGAGCGATACCAATCTTGTCAAAACGCTGCTCTAATTCAATAATTTGTTGTTCTGTAATTTCTACATTATTATCAACATTTTGTTGGAACGTACTCAAATATGTTCGGAATTGCGTGACTCTTCTCTGCGCTGAACCACGTTTACGGTTGAGCTGTTCCATTTTTGAAAGACAAAAAAAATATTAAAAAGTATTAAGGTGAAAAACAAACACAAAAAAAAACTGGTCAATGAGTTTGCACAATAAGAGACTGACTATTGGAAATTTATACCAGGATGGGTTGGACTGGATAAAAAATGCGCAAAATGCCAAAAATGTACAAATTAGCACAAAATGGCTTACTTTCTAAAATTATATCAAAGCGGATAGCGCATTGCAATTCATGTCACCAATAAATGTGCAAATTTCACAATAATACACGTTCAGTGGCGTGTAGGAGGCGAAAAATAGGTGAAAATCGAATTAAGGAATTCGAATTTCAATAAAAGGCGCGTTCCCGATGTAAACAGAAGCAAAACACAACAACTGTATTTTACGGCAGGGTTGCAAGGCCTTTTCGCGAGTAAGGTTGGGATATAAATCGACTGTCGGTATTAATAACGTCGGGCAAACGCGCACTTCACATATGAAGAGGCTAGCAACAAACGAAGAAACTGAAAATATCACGAAAACAAGTCGGGAGACCGGAAGCTGGACGCTTCAGGTACGAAAGGTTTTGTGCATTTCTTAGTACGTAGCACGTAATATATGCATATACAATATTATGTGAGAATATCCACTTTCGGATGATATTGACATTTATAGCCTTGAATTTGCACAGAAGCGACAACTTTGACGTATTATAACTTTGTTAGCAATAGTGCGATTTCCACCAAACTTGGTAGCATCATGCCTTATGTTACACCCTATATTGTTGCGAAATTTCGTGGTCCTAGCATGAACTTAAGGGGGGTTTTGCAGCTAATTACTAAAAATTATAGTAATATACTATTATTAACTTTATTTGTGCAGATATCAGTGTGAAAGGTATTTCGGAGCCCAGGCACCATATAGTAGCAGCTTCTTGATTTTTTTCAGATTTTTCGGTTTGGTAGTTTCTGAGAATGGCCCCCGTAAAGGAATGGTCACTTTCAACCCCCCGCACTCCCCACCTTTCCGACAAATGTCAAAGCTAAGACCGTTTTTGAAAAGTACTAACCGAGACCTTTAATTTGATACCCCACATGACTATATTTGATGAAAAAAAAAATTACACCCCCCTTTTGCATGTATGGGGACCCCCCCTTAAATTCGACGTTAGAGGATGTAACTCACTGTATGCGTGAGCGTTCACAGTTCCCACCTTTCTACCAAATTTGGTGTCAATCGCTGTAACCGTTTCCGAGAAAAATGGGTGTGACGGACAGACAGACAGACAGACGGACAGACAGACAGACAGACGGTAAACCGATTTTAATAAGGTTTTGTGTTTACACAAAACCTTAAAAAGAAACAAAGCATAAATGCTGGCACAAAACAGCGAAAGGGAAAAGAGGTAATGGAAAACACGGAATGCACCCGATCAACCGAAATCCGACTGACCTGGCTGCGCTGCTCGCGCTCTCTCTCACTCTCTGTCTCGTTGCCTCCAGTGTCGTCTCGCTCGCTGCGGCTGGAAAGGATGGCGGGTTCTGCGGGGCTGACGACTGCGGGCCTTGCGAGTGGTGCGACGGGTTGCTTGAGGCCGCTCGGATAGATAAGATGGCGGGCGCTGCGGGCCCTACGCGTGGCGTGGCGTGTTACTTGAGGTTGCTTGGCCGGACACGTCGTCCCCTGGGCTCGGCTGCCATTCTCCAGTGGCTCGGGATTTTGGTTTGGCTGCCTCAGAATGGTCCCCGATGACGCTGGCGTGCGCTCGCTGATGCTCGTGCGTCAGGTTTGGCAGGTCGTGCCAATGGGCGGCTTGCAGTGCGGTGCCGTGGACTTCAAAATGGTTCCGTGGCTGCTGATCGCCGTTGCAGGAACGTGCGAGTGACGTGCGCTGCCACTACCTTGAGGAATCCGTCCACTAGGGAGTCGGAAATGGAGATCTGCGGTTGCGGAGGTACCTTTGGCGCAGTTTGGTAGGCAGGGATGGTGATATCTGCTGCTGCGGGTGACTCGGAACGCGCGTCTCGTGGCAGCGCGCTTCACTTTTCTTTCCGAGCACTCGCGGTCGGTATTTTCCAAGCAAAATATCCGGCTCGAAGGACCAAATGTTAGGTAGGAATAGTGGACTGTATGTATGTTGGCTTGGAGGCAAGGAAGATACCGGTATAAACTTAAAAAACTTAATTTATTAAAACAAAATTAACAGCTACGGAAAAATGCTTTAGGCCGGTGGTATGACGGAGAGGAAAAGTGCCTTTTGCTTCGGAGAGCTGGCATAGCGTTAAGTAAACTCACGGCGTAGCGAGCGCCTTCCGGCGATCATCGCGCCACAAGGAAGCGCGAGTCTGGTTCAAATTCAAATATGTGCAAACATTTGCAGTTCAGCATAATCCTCTCGATAAACTCGTGGAAACGCAAATAATGACGTAAAGTTTCTGTTAATTAATTTTTTACAACAGTTGAATCTCTCCAGTGATGTATTCAAGACCAAAACATAATTATTGTTCGTCACACTGATATTATTAATTGATTTCAATGCTTCAGTACACTATGAAGATAAGCAAATTTATCTACTGGATTCCATAATTCGTTTTAATGCACAAGTGACTCATAACTATCTCTAAATGATGGCCATTTTGAAAAGTCATCATCAAATTCTGGCAACGAAATCTTAGGTAATGTAATACTTCTTTCCCCTCTTGCATTTGACTCCATTGTCGTCGAATGAAATCGCAGAGGTGAAACTCTAATATCACTATTCCTTCTTCTATTAAGATTTTGAGTTGCTAAGCTAATGTTCTGATAGTACATATTTCTCATCAGACAACTCCACTTCATTTTCATCTCTTTCATCAATTTCCAGAAATTTCCCAAATCTCTGTTGAACACATCTGTGGTTAACGAAAAGGGTTTATTAAAATTGGGGAGTCGAAAAATGGGGTGAGAGCTAATAAAGCTGTTTGTTACATATATCTTCGGTAACAAAACTGACTTCAGTGCCACGAAGACCTGATGAGATGCTAAATGAAACCTTGTAATGTTATGAGTGGAAATAGGAGATCAAGTCGATCATCCTTAGTGGCCGATAACGACCTAGAGGGCAGAGCTATCCCAAAAATCTAAACAAATTGGCTAAATTGACCGTGAAGGTTCGCCCACAAAGATTGAAGCTCCATCAAAGTGCTCGGTTGAGCGCTTTGATCCCTCACGCTTCATTACTCAAAACAACATGCCTTTTCCGATGCGTGGGTCCGCACCGGATTTTAAATTCGACATTACTACGAATTTCGCGACGGCCTATCGAAGGACAAACAGAACGCGAACTAAAGTTGGAAATTAAAAGGGGAAAGAAAAAAAACGGCTCGACCGCGCGCGTGGAGCCGTAAGTCTCCGGACCCGAGTGCCGCGATCAAGGAGGGGAAGATCCACGACGGTTCACTGTCTGACTGATCGTCTCTTCCGCCTCAGATCTGGTATGAGGCACGGCCTCTGAGGTTTCCACCCTACCTCGACATCCTCAGGCCAGTTATTACTTTGAGGATGTCCCTTATAAAACGGGGGGGGGGGGGGGGGGGGGAAGAAAAGAGGATTAGAAAGGGAGGAAGTCCTCAAACCACTATCACTCTATATTCAACTCCCGCAGAACTCACGGATGACCAAAAAGCCATCCCAACCTCATAAATTTTTTTCATCTGTGTGCAGAAAACTTCCACACACAGTGTTTTTCCAGGAAGAGACAACAATCGAGCTGCTCCCCGTCGCAGAATATTAAATCAAAAAGAACAAGCAAAAAGGGATCGCGAGAATTCAATCTTCCTCGTCTGGAGTCAGAGAACAAAGTGAAGATGAATCATTGAGGACGGAACGGCACAGCATATAGCCGACTACCTCCGTATTCCATCAAGGATCCATCTCACCCGTCACTTCATCCCTACGAAGAAGAAAGAATATTTAATTTTCTTCAAATTCTTAAACGAAGAGATAGCCGTTTCACATAAAGGTAGGGAAGGACACTTCTCAGAAGCTCGGACGGCAATATCTTTCAGCTTATAGCCGCAAAGGCCTGTAGATCCAGAGGCTTCTGGAAGGCAATCACCTACGAGACGTTAAGTCTCAAGACAAACACAACAAACGACTAGCTCTTATGGTATTCTACCAAGGATAGGGCAGGAAACTCTACGTTACAAGGTGGGAAAGGAAACTGAGGTTTAGGAACACTTGCTTCCGGGGAAAAGGCGTGAAACCTAAAATTAGAAATCTGAAGGCAAGTGTACGTGGAGCCTAGCCGGGAACAATACTGAGAATCTATTGATTCTCTATCCGACACCACCAAACGAAGTTGTGAGCCGGAATAGGCTATCTTCCACTTGATTCAGGAAACCTGCAAATAATAAATTAGGCTTGAATCCAGGAAATGTTGGGCGCCATTTGTAATGTTATGAGTGGAAATAGGAGATCAAGTCGATCATCCTTAGCGCCCGAACACTCGTAACATTACAACCTCGTGACCGTAAAACTGAACTGTGTACTTTATTTAATATCACAAATGCTTATATACAACTCTACACCGTTCTAGGTGAGCCCGGAACTTATAAGTGTAACGTAAACAAATCAATATGGAAATATTTCTGACCTGGCACAATTATGTACAATTGAGTACGCAGATTCCTAAACAATGCACAAGTTAAATATGCAATATATGACCGTAATATTACAAATTGGTTATGAAAACAACAGGCCGAAAAAAAGCGAATTTTCCAGAATGTTTTTTGAGAAACCTTTTAAATTTATTGATCTAAATATTTGAACATATATTATGGTATCTTTTAACAATATTTTCAGACTTAAAACTAGTAAAAATATTTATTTGGACAGGAGCTATAGCTGATCTCCGGGAGTTCCTTTCAAAAAAGACATTTTGCGGTGACCACTATATCACTGAACTGGAATCTCTGAAATTAAAAAATCAAACAGATTTCGTTAAAGTAATGCTAAATCTAGTAATTAATCGAAGGAATAAGCAAAATAAATTTTTTTGACAAAATGGTGGTTTCTAGAAAAAAAATTGATTTTCGGCCAAAATTTCGGCCTTAAATTGTTTATAAAAAAAAAGCTTTAATCAGTAAGTTATAATCTTCGATCAATTACTAAAAAATATATTTAAGAAGCTTGTGTCAAAATTTGAGATCAATCGGTTTAGCCGTTTTTGAATAATGTTGGTCACCGACTTTGAAAACACCATTTTGAGAAAAACGCGTTTAAAGTTTGAAAAGCACTTTACATAAGATGAAAAAATTTTTTTTTCAACTTACATGGAGTCGAAAAAATCAAAAATTTGACTGGCGGTTTCGTCCAGGGCAGAGGCAACTCATCAGACGCTGCCTCACCTCTGCCCTGGGAGCAGCGTGACCGAAAGTGCCAACAGGTGGAAAGACGCTCCCTTTTATCATCGCAAAAACACGACAAGGTTGCGAGTTATATTGGACGAAACGCGAGTTATATTGGAAACGCCAGTCGTTGTAGTCTAAGCTAGACTAAAGCTAGGTTGTTGTTTAGGATCAAGTCCAAGAGGTGAGGCAGCGTCTGATGAGTTGCCTCTTCCCTGGACGAAACTGTCAGTCAAATTTTTGATTTTTTCGATTCTTAATGCTTGGGGTACTACGCTCCAAACTAGGGATCCATGGACTAAAAAACGAGGGAGTAAGTTGCTCCTCATTTAGTCCGGTCCACCATCAAGTGGATGGGGACTTAGGATCCCACAGATCCTAAACAATTACATGGAGTCATCTATTCCAGGACCATATAATAAACCCTCCGTCGCTTCGGCAGCTTCTAATAACTCGAGCAGATGTTGTCTGCGAGCCATTCTTCCATCTCGGGTGCTCTCACGCGCTCTGATATCGGAAATAGTCACGCGCTGCTCATCTTCTTTTTCAGCATATGAATGCGCATTGGGTCCAAGTGTGATTCCTATTGCCTTTGAATTCCGCTCAATTGGAATGTCTTCA
Organism: Hermetia illucens; assembly: GCF_905115235.1. NCBI lineage: Eukaryota > Metazoa > Arthropoda > Insecta > Diptera > Stratiomyidae > Hermetia > Hermetia illucens. The sequence continues at coordinate 148,426,757 of NC_051852.1, forward strand.
GGAGCTACTGGGATTTGGTTAAGTCCAAGGTCGAAAAGATGCGGCAATTCGCGAGGTGATGCGCAAAGTCGTGGATGAGTGGAATTGGATATCGGTCAGGAACAGTCTGTGCATTTAGCCTTCTGTAATCCCCACATGGGCGCCATTCGCCGTTTGGCTTAGGGACCATATGCAATGGGGAAGACCAACAGCTATTTGAGGGCCTGCAGATACCCTGTTGAACGAGTTGTTCAAACTCTTTCCGTGCAATAGCCAGTTTCTGGGATGGTAGAGGACGCACCTTCGAGAAGATCGGAGAACCAGTAGTGATAATGTGGTGCTGCACATTGTGCTTCACTGGTTTGGAGAGACTACACTTGGTAGTAATCTGGCTGAACTTTTGGAGAAGTGCCCGAACACGAGAGTCGGTAATGTCTTCTAAAAGAACGGAAAGATTATTGCCTGGGTGAGATACCATTTGTCCCGACGAATTAAGGTTGGTCGTAGAATCTATAAGAGACTTGTTTTGCAAGTCCACCAGCAATCCATAGTGACACAGGAAGTCTGCGCCTAGTATGGGGAAGCTGACATCCGCCAGGATGAAACGCCACGAAAACGTCCTACGCAAGCCAAGACTCACGTCCACTTGCCTATACCCGTACGTGTTTATGCGGGAGGAATTTGCTGCCGCAAGTTTGAGCGGTTGTGGGAAAAGTTGATGTTGCCGAGGTACGGGAAGAACCGAAACCTCCGCACCAGTATCGATGAGGTAGCTGCGCCTGCTGAGGGGGTCGAAAATAGTTAGGCGACGTGGCGCTGCGTTCTGGGTGGCCGTCGCCAAGACCCCCCGCGGACCTAGTTTTTTGCGGTAGGAGCGAATCTACACGATAGCGTACATCTTGTCGCTTTATCCCCGAGTCTGCGGTGGTACCAGCAAATCCCTCGGTCCGCGGACTGTCCCGACGACCTGCTACCTGATCGCCCTTTTCGGGTGGCAGACCGCGAGCGTGCTCGCGATCTGGCGCCCGAACGCTGAGCGTCCAACGTCGTCGTCTTCAGGCGGCGATGGGGGGTGTCGGCTTGGGATACCGGGTGCTACTGCTGGTGGATATCAAGAAGAACATCAGGAGAAAAATCAACAACAACAACCGCAATCAAGTTTACAACTCTTACAACGGAATAATTCTCAAACTGCAGAATTTGACGCACTCTCTAACGATGTTTTGTATGGAAAATTGAAGGAGTTTTACACTTTGGAATCCAAGTATCATACTTGCTTGATATTACCGCAAGAATCACCGCGTGAAATAACAGCTGGAGCACGAGACGGTTCGGCGTATGTTCTACGATGCCTAAAAGTTTGGTATGAATTGCCGTCGGATGTATTGTTTGCTGCGATCAATTTGGTTGATCGATTCCTCAATCGAATGACAGTTAAACCAAAACATATGGCCTGCATTAGTGTTGCATCATTCCATCTGGCCATTAAACAACTACAATTGGAGCCGTTCAATTTAGATGATCTAGCAACAATATCACAAGTTGGTTGTACTGCTCGCGATTTGGAACGTATGGCCGGGGTCATCGAGAATAAACTTGGTGTCCAATTTGGTCATCCGCCAGTAACAGCACTCAACTTTGTACGTTTGATCTACATCCTATTCAGGCGTTTGGCTATGGAAATGGGTGGACTGTTCTTTGATCAATTCGAGAAAGTCATTAAGCTGGAAGAACTCGAAATGGCCATTGAAATCTTGCTATGTGACGTTCGAACGACCTTGGCTGTACCCTCGACATTAGCATTGGCGCTCGTCTGCAATCATCTCGAGATGCATTTGGGTAAAAGTTACTCGATGCAAAGTCCTGAGATTAGCCGTCTTGCCGAATACGGTGTCTATTTGCAAGACTTCATTGGGATGCCGCATGAAGTGTTTATTTGTGCGAAGTCTCTCGTTTCGCAAATTCTACATTCATACAATCAATACTCGATAGATTTAACCATTAGACTTTATTAAATAATTTGTGTGACTATGACTGTTTGCTCGTTAGAGGCAGAAGAGAGTCTCGCTTCATGTGTTTCTTTTCTGCCCCTAACTCATGGCACACTTTTCTCGCCGGTCCTCCACTCCCGTGGCGAGCTCCGCAAAGTGGATAGATCCGCGCCATCTATTCGTTCGCATTCGCAACATTCGAAATAAATTTCGAATGCTGCGAATCCTGCCGCGCCACACCTTCATATAATATAATAGTGATGCCCTTCCTTCATTAAATATGCCGGCAGCTATGTATGCAGCGATTTCCACAGTTGTCGAACCAGCCGGAACAATTTTGATTGTAGCTCTCGTTGTTCTTTTGGTTAAAACCTACACATCTTTCTAATAAATTCTTACTGCTGAGATCTGTGAAAATCGGTAATATAGCCACAGCAACATCTTCTGGTAATGGCTGATAATCATATTTGAAAGTGGATAATTCATCGGAAGCTGCAGCCCTCTGCCAGCTGCACCATGAGTCTGGTCCGTCCGGGCACTTATCGTGTTGAGGTTTTTCGTCAGTTGAACAATAATGATAATATGTGGCCCATATAGCATTATACATTTTTTCAATGGAATCACAATTTCTCCTTATCGCTAAGCCATAATAAACTGTCAACTTATCGATCATCTTTCCAGTAAGTTTGCCTTTTCCACCGAGAGTTTTTTTTGTATTTTTTTTTTTTCCTATTTTGTTTTCAGCTGTTTCAACATTTTTTTTGACACAATCTCGGAGTCGCGTGCCCATTCGTTTCTGTACATGTCCAATACATTCTTTTTTCACAACTTCTTGATTACCGTATCTTTTAAAATTCCTGAGTACATTTTAGAATCACCGTCTCCGATGTAGTTTTTGTACATGACTCCAATGAACGTTGGAACATTTCAACGACTGAATCTACTTCCATTTTGCCAGAAGAACCAGAATGATTTGCAGTGCAAGTATTTCTATGTTCTTCATACCATTCATTGTATTCTTCAGAATTGAGTTTCTTCTTCCAAGTTTCACACAGTTTGCAGTAGGCACTTTTTACAACAATATCAATGATTTTACCAGAATAGTATCCGATCAGTGATGTCACAGCGTACAAGGAAGTAAACCCTCGTTTTTTCCATGTGCCATCGCCAGATACAGTTAATTCTGTCGAATGTTCATCACCTTGATGTTCGGAAGTCAAATTTTTTTCCTCAGTACACGCATGTTGAAAAAGTTTTTCGGTTGCTGTACACTAGAGTGAATATTATTAATTATTAAATCGTAAGTGGACTGTGATATAAAAGCCCGCATATTCATTAATCCACAAAATTTTGCTGCATCTTTTAACCCTAATCCGAGGACTCTCATGACAAATAAAAATCGTCGATTTATTTCATAAGAGTGCGCGACAAAAGGACTCGAATTTATGTTACGATCTGCACACTTATCACACAGCAAAACAATTTTAAAACCAAGTCCTCGTTTAGAAGCAGTTTGAAACTTCACATTTCCGTCACAGGTCTTACATTTCACATATTCAGAAATTGCTGCAAACACTGTTATAAAATTTAAAATGCGATACTCAACAGACGGATCACGCGGAACTGAGATTTCCTCTTGTTCTTTAAATTTTTTTGCTGAGGCACTGAAACTACTTTCATCCGTTTGGGCTGTTTTTGGATTAAAAACATTTTTTTCGCTTTTTTGGTCTCGACTTACGTATGTTAAGAGATTTTCTCATTTCTCTAGAAGCCTTCATTTTCAAATTACAAATAGAATTTTAACGAACGAGAATTTTTTTGAAAATTCTAACTGTATATAACCTCTTAAAGCATCACGTAATCGTACAAATAAATAATATACAAATTAAGTGTACCGACAAAAGTACATTACATTAATAGTTGCACCTGGTAGTAATTGAAATTCCGCCGGGGCTCAAGTATGCACTTCGTAATTAATGTAATCCTTGTCTGTGACATTAGTGAAATACCGAGATTTGATTTTTACTTTTTCAAAATTATTCAATTGTTCGTTTATAATGTTAAACGAAGAGCCTGTATCTATTAGTGCGGAATATTTAATTTTATTCAATTTATGGAGCAGAAGAGACCGATTGTTTTCCATGCGGTTCCTCTGTCTCCAATCAACGGAACTTTTTCATCGCTGGCTTGTCCCTCTCGTGGCGAGTTCTAAACAGCCACGGAGAGCGCGGGCTGCGTCATCTATCCGCTCGCATTAATAAATTTCGAATGTTGTTAACCCTGCTGCGCCACATATCCACCAGGTTTGATTCGGCAGGTTCATTTTGCCTCGACTCTTTATTAGAGCGGTGTTGTCTTAAATCTTTTTCAGGTTTTTTTGGTTCATTTTGGTCACTCTGTTCCACATTATCCACCTCCAATGGGGGTAGTAATATGCTGTCTACGTGAATCAGAATTTTGTTTGAAATTCCTGTAGTTATTCCTCGATTGTATTGCCCAGATTTGTTATTATATTGATTATTGTTATAGTTGTTGTCGTAATTTCCTGAATGGTAATTTTATTTGTAATTTGTCTGTCTATTGTCGTTCTGGCCACGTCGTCTATCACTGTAATTTTGTCGTGGTAATTATATCTGCTAATTTCGATAGTTCGATTATTTTATCTAATAAGACGTCTTGCGTCATTTCTTTTGCTGCATTTGCCAGCAAAGACTCAACATTAGGAAGATCAATATATACATGATTTTTGTAATAAAGGGCGAGCTCATCCGCCTTATATTTTTTGTAATTCTACAGCTAATTCACTTACGGAGGTCACTTTAAGACCGCTTATCCTCCTGTAGATTTCGGACGGCTCCATGTCCGGTTTATATCGCAGCTTCAATGTTGATTTTATCAATTCCCAATTGTCGGGCTCGGGTAAGTTTATAATCACATCCTTGACTCCACCCTGTATTTTCTCAAAGAAAATAGTTCGGGCTGCAATTCTCTGCAATTTTGGAGCTTGGATCGTATTTAGATAATATTCGATACTGCTCACAAATGCATTTATTGATACGTCGCCTAAGCCAGTAAAATTACTCATATTCTTTCAGGACGTTTTCTCTCGGATCGAATGATGAGTTGCGAACTGAAATTTGTTTCAATGCCGCTGCCATCTGGTTGGTCGGAATATCTCGATTCTGGTTATTTTGATTATTTGCCATAAGTTGCTGCACTGCTGCAGATAGTTGTGCTACTTCTCCTTCTTGTTCTCGTAGTTATTGTTGCAAGGCATCAATCCTTTCCTCCATCACTTCAACTGGTTCAAAATGTCTTGCAAAATTGAAACGACTCCGTATTATAATTTTCCTTTCTTCCTCTTCACTCTGTAGTGACCGCGGCTGCGCGACGCAATTGCCTTATTGTTCGCGCAGGTTGCACATTATTGAATGCATTCGGGCGAATTGATCTTGACAAGAGGCGAATGATTTGCCGCATCCGCAGGCGCATGCGCATGTTGCCGCAACATTGCCTAGCGAGCGAGAAAGGCTATGTAGTGGGAATAGAAGCGGTGCGCGAACAAAGAACGTTGAGAGTGTTGCTTTGTGAGCGTGGAAACAGTGCGCGAACAAAGAACGAAGGAGATTTCGATTTGGCGTGGGAATAAGTGGACAGGTTGAAGGAGCAAGAAGGTGAAAGACTTGGAGAAGTTGGATAAAAGAAAAAGAGGAAGTGGAAAGGTTGGAGGAGCAACGGAGGAAGAGCAAGAAGGGAATCTTTTCTTTTAGAGTGTAGGAGACGAAGCGGAAAACAAAGGAAGTGTAGCTTTGTACACGAAAAGTGGAGTGCTTTGTTTCGATACAAAAAAATATAATATATTAAAAATTGATTAAATTATAAAGAGAAAGAAAGAAAGGAGAAAGTGAGTGAAAGAAATATAGGTTTATGCTTAATTTGAAGTTGCATTAAGGTGAAAGTAGAAAACTAATAGAAATAATATTGATGTGGATTTTACTCTTTCGTTAGTGCTCTAACGGGAAATATTTGAAATATAAATTAGAATAAATCTAAAAGTACACAAGCACATTACACAAGAGTAAAAATTACGGCGTTAGATATTGATGATGTCCTGTGACATAAATAGCGATCAGATTTTTATGCATTCAATATTTCGTGTATATTATCACTAGTAACATCAAAGGACACAGAGCATGCGCAACGGCGAGAGCTACTACCTGCATAACTTGCACTAGGTGTTATTGATATATGCATATAAATAGTATAATCATATTCCTGATAAAATTTTGGTTTTTTTTAGAACTTGGTACACCAGCCGCCAACCGAGCTCGGAGTGACGACCTGGGTTAGTCATTGTTTTTAATTTCTTTTTATTTTTATTTATTCTTTTTTTTTATTATTTTCTTCTTTGAATTTTACCAATTGTTTATTTTTATTTTCATTTTTTTTTTGTTATGATTAATGTTATGAAATTTGATAAACAATGAAATGTGAATAGAGTGATGGTGGTTTGAGGACTTCCTCCCTTTCAAATCCTCCTTTTTCCCTCCCGCGGAACTGTTTTTTTTTAAGGGACATCCTCAAAGTGAATAACCGGCCTGAGGATGTCGGGGTAGGGTGGGAACCTCAGAGGCCGTGCCTCATACCAGATCTGAGGCTGAAGAGACGATCGTTGAGACAGTGAACCGTCGTCAATCTTCCCCTCTTTGATCGCGGCACTCGATTTCGGTGCGGACCCACGCATCGGAATAGACACGTTGTTTCGAGTAATGAAGCGTGAGGGATCAAAGCGCTCAAAGGATTTTTTTTCCGGTATATCTACACGTTTGCGTCTGATTGAATTGTGGAATGCTGCAAATAATTTCTCACGTCTGCGAGTATGGTGTCGCATTTCTTTGCGTCATACTGTTCCATGCCAGACGTTATCTGATACATAACTCGCTTTATAATTAACAGTTGGGCTCATTACTATGTATCGATTTTCTAGAAACCAATCGACATCGTCAACGGTAGGTTGTGTTCTCGGATTCTGCAAAGTGTTGTTAAGTTCACGTTTTGTACTTTTAGAAGTTTTCCCTAGAACATTGAAATTCTCCATCCTCCAGCTATGCTTCATCGAATCTATTTCCCTCGGCACTAGTAATTGGGAATAAGAAAAATTTTAACCACAACAAAAGTAGATGAAATGACCATTTAGAAGTTTTAATCTAACTTCTATTAATTCTCGTTTGAAAATCACGGTCAATCAACAAACGCTACCTCTTTAATTGAACAATCTTTAATCACTTAAAAAAGTAATTGAACCTAATTTCTTATTTCAGAAAACTTCACAATAATGAAAATAGAAAATATTAAAAATTAGCTCGACTAAAATCACACGGGTCTTCTTGGCAAACCTTGGACGCAGAATGACAGCAATTGTTTTTCTTCTGTCATTCTACCCCCAACTCAAGGCACACTTTCACCGTCTGCTCTCCACTCCTCTGGCGAGTTCTAGAAATGTGTGAAAAGGGGTCTTGAAATGTTACAAAAGTGCTGACATAATTTTGAACCATATTGTGGGATTTCCATTATAAAAGTTATTTACCTTTTACACACATATGGATTGCAGCAATTATGATATCGGATTGCACATGTAAGAAATATAATGCTATGAGCTAATCAATACCCTGTTTTATAAAAAAGTGCACTTTGTACGCAAACACTATTTAATGCGAAAAACATCTTGCTCTTAAGATAAAGTATGCTCATGGCCATGGACTGCATGAAATCTAGACCTGAAAACGCGTTCCATTCCGATATCTTTCCAAAAAAAATTAATTATTGTATTTTACTATATTTAAAAAAATACTTGAAAACCCGCCTTCAATTTATCCTAAAAATACAAAAGACTCTAATATAAGATATGATAAAGGGCATGATACTGGCTAGTTTGATGGAAATTCTGAAATTTTGCCAATATTAACAAAGTTATAGTAGATCAAAGTTATCTTTTTCGTGTGAATTTACTGCATCCCAAGACATTGTACAATGTCAGTATCACATTAAAGCGAATAGTCTGATATGCTAAAGGCCCATCTAGTAATTTTAATGCACACTTTTTCGGTGATTACCCCGCTTTCACTGGACTCACAGACTTCAATTGTTACCTTGGATCATTATCACAGTTGCTTGCTTTATTTTATAGATAGAAAATGATTAATCAGTTAAACGAGACTTAGTGCAAAGAAGCTGTTAATGTAGCTATTCTAGATCCTCAGTTTTGAGAAAACACGAGATCAAGCAATTGCTTGGAATTCCACATATATGCAGGCGCCGGAAGGGCGCTGGGAGTCCCGAAGGTTCGGGTGATGGTAGCTTCCAGCGACTTGATGACGGTCGCCAGATGCCGGTTCTCCTCGCGGGCTTCTTGAGTTGCCTCAGTAGCAGCTTGTTCTGCTTGCGCAGAGCAACTGACTCGCGGATCTCGCCGACGGATACGGAACTTCGGATCGTCCCGTTTGAGCTCGACTGCGAGTCGGACTCGCAGTCGCTGAAGAGTGTAACTTCCGACGCGTCGTCGGAGTCGGAGTTTAGCGGCTGATTCTCACTAGTCGGGCTGTCCGTAGCCTTCCTACGCTTCTTCCGGGTCACCTTCGTGAACCCGGTCGCGTCAGTCTCACTCATTGTCTTTCTGACTCACTTTCACTTTCAGATTCTATTTAATTGATTTTGTTTATTATTAGTTTCTTCCACTTGAAATGTTCACAGTCCAGATGTCGCGCACTAATCGCGATTCGGCTCCGTAATCTCACACACTTGTAAACTCTCACACTGCACGACCGTCACGATCGAGCGCTGATAGTATACTGACTGGGGGGCAATCTATGTAATCAGTTCACTTTTATACATTTTGAAATTGCACATTTTGTAATCTAAGCCTTTAAGAATTTCCGCGGGTGGGTAACGGGTGTATCATGTATTTTGGCACTAACTTCAAAAGCATGTCATTCGAAAACAAACAATCGATTTGAAAAATCCTTTTAATCGTACTTTATTCTGTTCATGATTCGTCGAAAAATACATTTACAGTACACTTAATGGACCATGGTTCTCGATTTTTCGTAGTGTGGAGCGAATGTTCCGAATCAGGTTTTGGCAGACCGATGGATCGATTTCCTTCAACTTTCTCTTGATTCGACCAATCAAATGTTGCTCGTTTCGAGCCTCCCAGCCACCGACGTAGACCATACGCTTGAGAACTGCTCAAAACTTTTCGATTGGACGTGCCTGAGGTACGTTTGGGGAATTGTCCTTTTTTCGGCACAAATGGTATATTTTGCTCAGTCAGCCAATTCAATGTTTTTTTTTGCATAATGACAGCTTGCAAGGTCCGGCCAAAACATTATTTCGTCACGACCATGATGTTTTTCGATGAATTGCTTCAATTTCGGCAAGCATTGGCCGATATAAATGTCAGCATTGATCGCTTCTGATTTGTTTGATCGAATCAAAGGCTCTGAAACACCCTTGGATGAAATGGTTGCCCACACCAACACCTTTGGTTCAGATTTTGATTTGCCGGCATATTTAACATCATCTGCTGTTGCTTCAATGTTGTCAGTATAAAAGCCGTCGTTGCCCCTCAATTCATGATGCGAGAATGTGAAGTACGATTCATCATCCAAAATTTTAGATTTTCCATTCGCAAAGTGTTTGTCACGAAGTGCACGTCAGCATTTTGGTATTTTTTCGAGTTGTTGTTGTGTATATTTTGGTGCTCGTCGACGTTGTTTAAGCGATTTCCCACAATCAATCGATCTTGTAAGTTAACATCAACAGCGTCAGCAATCATCGGTAGTGATTGCTGCAAGGTCAGCGTACGTTGCTGACTGATCCCATATCATAATAAACAACAGCAACCTTGCCCATGTGCTAACATACAACATGCACATGTGCTAATGTGCAAAATGCAAGCGATTCCGTGTTCCGGCTTGCTACTGGGCGATGTCGTCACCAGCACCATAACATATGGAAAATATTCTGACGACCTCGGCCAACGGTTGACTGTTGTGTGTGCAGTTTTTGTTTGATTGGACTTTTTCCAACAAACTTAAGTTCCGGGTTGCTACTAATGGACTTTCCATATAAAAAACTGCAGCAACGCGGAAACGTTGAGAAGTCAGGTGTGTTGGAGTGGAGCCGTGGTTGGAGTCATACGTGTGGAAGTCTAGTCGTGGGGAGGTCAAACGCGTTGGAGTCGGGTCGGGTCGGAAGTTCTGTTTGGAGATTTTTCGGTTATTTAAGTTTAAGGTAGAAAGTTAGTGATAAAGTAAATAAAATATTCAAGAAACCCGAAAAGAGTGTTTGTGTCTTTGTTTCGCTGGAACTTCAGAAACAATTTGGTAAGACCCTAATTTAGTTCTCTCCACAGCCTCACTTGACAGCGAGGGATAAAAGAAGCAGGACTCCATCGCGCCCAAGGGATAAGCGCGCCAAGTTGGATACTTGGCTGGACTTGGGTGCGAACCACACTCTAATAGGAGACTTCTCGAACAATTGGTCCGTCGAGCCGGATTAGGATCCTTCAAGTAAGTATTTGTAAATTAAAATTTATAAAACAGTGAATTTTTATAAAGTTTCTTGTGCAAATTGTTGTTAATAAGTGCGTAGTTTACAAACGTGTTAGTGTTCCGCCGCGACAATACTGAACGGTTCATATAGTACATCGGTAAAGTTATCGGTGCTTTGTTTGTGCTGGAACAACATAGGAACGTTCAGACCAAAGGAAAGATCCTTGTAGTGTTGCGTCTCCTACGTTTTCAGTGCACTATTTTGTTGTTACGTGGGCGCGTTCAGACCAAAGGATAGATCCTTACAGTGTTGCGCTTCCCACGTATTCAGTGCCCCGTTCAGAGTATTGCCATTGCGGAGTGGAAATCACTAATTATTGTTGTTGCGGCGCCTAAATTTTAGGGCGCAAAGTTATTGTTGTTGCGGCGCTCAAATTAAGAGCGCAAAATTATTGTTGCTGCGGCGCTCAAATTAGGAGCGCAAAATTATTGTTGTTGCGGCGCTCAAATTAAGAGCGCAAAATTATTGTTGCTGCGGCGCTCAAATTAGGAGCGCAAAATTATTATTATTGTTGCGGCGCCTAAATCTTAGGGCGCAAAATTATTGTCGTTGCGGCGCCTAAATTTTAGGGCGCAAAATTATTGTTGTTGCGGCGCCTAAATTAAGGGCGCAAAATTATTGTTGTTGCGGCGCTCAAATTAAGAGCGCAAAATTATTGTTGCTGCGGCGCTCAAATTAGGAGCGCAAAATTATTGTTGTTGCGGCGCCTAAATTTTAGGGCGCAAAGTTGTTGTTGTTGCGGCGCCTAAATTAAGGGCGCAAAGTTGTTGTTGCGGCGCTCAAATTTAGAGCGCAAAATTATTGTTGTTGCGGCGCCTAAATTAAGGGCGCAAAATTATTGTTGTTGCGGCACTCAAATTAAGAGTGCAAAATTATTATCGTTGCGGCGCTCAAACTTAAGAGCGCAAAATTATTGATTCGGTGCTTAAATCTTAGGGCGCAAAATTATTATCGTTGAGGCGCTCAAATTTAGAGCGCAAAATTATTATTGTTGCGGCGCCTAAATCTTAGGGCGCAAAATTATTGTCGTTGCGGCGCCCAGATTAAAGGCGCAAAGTTACTATCGCCGCGGAGCTTGGTATTATCGCGATATTTAAATTTAGCCAGAATGGAGATTCAGGCAATTATTGATGCCCAGCAAGAAAGGGTCGCAAAACTTGAAAGTGTGCGGGAGTCCCTAGTCAAACTCCGGCAAGAAAAAAGGACGCGAGAGCGTTTTGCTGCGGCATGGGAAGAAGTGCAACAGCTTTATTGGGATTTCCTCGCCGGCCACAGCCAACTTCTTCGCCAAAACGCTTCTAAGGACATAGTCTATTTCCGAGAAAATAAACTATCCGTTATGATCGGTATTTACAATGCTACTAAGGAGCTGATTGGGCGTGTTCATCGCGATCTCATTCCCGAAGGCTCTCCCGTCGATATAGAAATCACAGGTGGAAGGGTAACATCAAGTCCACGCCCCGGACCTTCAGTCGAGCTTAATGAAGCTCAAGGGGAGTCGGAGGACGCGACAAAACAACCGGAAAACTTGTTCTCTAGAGAATGGTTTCCCAGGGTTCGCGATGACTTGAACATACCTTTTGGTGACATACCGTTGCCGTCAAGAGGCTTCGGGCTAAGAAGCTCCGAGACCGAAGGCATTCCTTATTGGAATCGCGGTCATAGACCTCGTCCTTGTCCACCAGTCCCTGATATTCCTTCGTTTGATGGGGATCTTCGTCACTTTGAGTCTTTCCGTAGTATTTTTCAATCAGTCTATGAAGGATCTGATATTGGGCGAGCTGAAAGGCTAATGATGCTGCAGAGCAAATTAAAAGGTGATGCGAGGAGAGTCGTAGAGCACTTAGGAGTGCATGGGGAAAACTACGCTAAGGCCTGGGAACTTCTGGAACGACGCTACAGTAATCCTCGGGCGCTGGTTGAAAAGGAGATCCAGGCCCTCATAGATCTTCCCCAGATAGTATTACAAGACCCCAGTACCATTGGAAGGGCACTTGATACAATGCGCTCAGTGGTTCAAAACCTGAGGAAGGCTGGGTTCAATTGTGATCAAGGTGTACCTTTCATACCTTTTATCCTTACCCGTAAAATGGATGTCTCCACCCGACGGGAATTTGACTCATTGCTAAAACAGCCAAAACTTCCCGTAACAATTGATGATATTGATCTATTCCTGGAAAATAGATACATAGTTATGTCTCCCAATTGGGAGGGGTTGGGCGGACTCGCGAAGGTTCAAGCAGAAGAACATTCCGTTGCTAAGAAGGCAGAGACCTTAGGTGGTCGAAAAAAACCGCATAGGGAAATTTCCCTTGCCGCAAAAGCACAAGGGGGAAAAATAAAGCGGTTTCCATGCTACATTTGTATGGAAGATCATCTGGTATTAAAATGTCCACGGTTAATAAACAGCAAGGACAAAGGGGATCTTCTCCGGCATTATGGTATCTGTGTCTTCTGTGCCTCCCATAAGTACAAAAATGGTACGGAATGTCAAAGGCGTAAGTTTTTGAAATGTGAGCTTTGTCATGGGCAGCATGAAACAGTATTGCATCCCGGCAAAGATCGATCGAGCGGGTCATACATGCAAGGGAGTATTTCTCATCACGCAGAAAACTCTACAAAACTTGCCCATTCCGAAACTATATTGCCCACAGCTGTAATAAAGATAAAGGCAAAGGATGGAAGTGTAATTTCAGTTCGGTGCTTGGTCGACCAGGGTAGCCAGAGCAGTTATATCACTGAGGAGTTAGTTCAAAGGCTGCGACTAACTAAGAAGAGAACCAATGTGGAAGTATCCGGAGTGGGAGGAGTATCCGCAGGAAGAGTGTCTTCAATTGTCGGGTTGACTCTTAGTTTAGAGGATGGCTCAAACGTGGAAACGAAGGCGCTGGTAGTCAAGCGAGTTACCAAAGGGGGTCTTCCTCGTCCACCTAGGGGAATAAATTCATTGTTCCCAGGCAAGAGGCTGGCAGATCCAGTTACAGATCACGCTTCGCATGTTCCGGTTCTTCTAGGTTCCAATGTCCTTCCTCAATTATTTTTGGAAGGAGTGGAAGTTGTGGAAGGATTTTTAGCTCAAAATACTCGATTTGGGTGGGTAGTATCTGGTTCTGCAGCATTGCCTGCTTCTAAAGTTACGGCCTCATATGTTTCCTTGGAGGAACTTGAGCAAAACCTAAGGTCTTTTTGGGACATGCCCATTGACAAAAATGATAGGGTTGAATTGGATGAAGAGCGATGTGAACATTTATTCCAATCACAGCACTATCGAACTGAAGACGGTCGGTATGTTGTACCAACCCCGTGGCGTCAGGAGGATATTCAGTTGGGAAACTCATTTAACAAGGCAGTTCAGTATTTTCTCGGCCAGGAGAAACGGTGGTTAAAGAACGCCGAACTCAAAACGAAATCGGACGAGTTCATGTCAGAATATCGGGACTTGGGTCATATGGAAGAGGTCCCTACTGAACTCCGAGGTGATACTAGTGGAGACGTTTATTACATACCATACCTGAGTGTGATTCGCAAGGATGCTACCACATCGAAGCTCAGGAATGTTTTTAACGCCTCCAGTCCAACGTCGAATGGCGTTAGTCTTAATCAAGCAATTCTTCCTGGGCCAAAGTTACAAACCCACATCTTTGATATTGTTACCCGTAGTCGGAAATTTGAGTTTGTCTTCTCCAGTGATATTACTAAAATGTATCGCCAGATTTTGCTGAAACCAGAGGACCAGTTAAGACTGAGAATCTTATGGAGATCTAACCCGAAGGAACCTATTCAGGAGTATTTTCTGAAAACAGTGACCTATGGGATTGATTGCGCTCCTTGGCAGGCGATTAGGACACTTCATCAGGTAGCCGAGGACAACGCACCCGATGAGGAGACAAAATGGGTAGTAAAAAACGCCTTCTACATGGATGACTTGTTGTATGGGGCAACAAGCATTGGTGCTGCCAAGGAAATTATTAAAAAAATTTCGGTAACATTGGAGAAGGGGAAGATGTCTCTAACGAAGTGGACCAGTAACCATAGCGAAGTTTTGGAAAACATAGATAGATCGCGACAAATTGATTCCTTTGTAGAATTGCAAAAGGCCGAGAGTGACTTAAAGATCCTGGGGTTGCACTACAATCCTCAAAAGGATTGCTTTCAGTATAGTATCAAGATAAGAAAAATTACTATGTTCACTAAAAGAAACATCCTGAGTGTGAGTGCATCTCTGTTTGATCCCATTGGCTGGCTATTGCCCGTTATTATGAAGCTACGAATCGAAATTCAGAAGTTGTGGCAAGAAGGTTATGGCTGGGATGAAGAGATTTCAGGAGTTGCCCAAGAACAAATAGAAAAAGTGTTTGCTTCATTAGGAGATTTGAATCAGGTCCAAATCCCTAGATGGATTGGGTACGGTAATGAGAGCCACGTAACTGAGTTAGTTGGTTTCAGTGATGCTTCGGGGGATGGATACGCTGCCGTTATTTATAGCAGAGTCAAGACACATCGGGGTTACGTCGTCCGTCTTATTGCATCAAGAGGGCGAGTTACCCCTCTGAAGGCCCGGGTTGGTCAAGCCGAAGGGCTTTGTACCATTCCCAAGCTCGAACTGGAAAGCGTGGTATTATTAGTCGAATTATTAAGGGATGTCAAAAAAAGCTTAGGGGCAATTCCACTAAAGTGCTTAGCCTACACTGATTCTGAGGTAGCCCTCGCTTGGATCCGAAGTCAGAAGGAAATTGAAAATAAGGCTGTAAAGCGTAGGGTCGCATCAATTAGAAAGGTTCTCGCTCCTTCCGAAATTCATTATGTACAGTCAAAGTTAAACCCGGCTGATTGTGCATCAAGAGGAATGCTCCCCCGGAAATTTGTAAACCATAAGCTATGGTTTGAAGGTCCTCCTTTTTTGCAAGGGGATCTACCTGTCACTCCCTTTGTGATAAAAAATTCAATAATAAGTTGCGTCTCTTTAGATTATGGGGAATCGAAGGGCTTTATCAATTTTAGCACCCGGTTCTCGTCGTTGACTAAACTGATCAACACCGTTGCGTGGAGCTTGAGGTGGAGAGACAGGAAGTCGGGCTTCCTTTAGGCGAGAGTCAGGGGAGCAAACCAGGGGCGAAGGAATCACCACTTCAATTGTATAAAAAAAAAAATATATGTATTGGATTGGATATATTTATTGGATTTGTAAATATAGCAGTAGTATTGGATTTGTAAATATGGTAGTTGAAGTAAGTATCTAGCTTTTTTTCACGGCAATGTAAATATATTCCATTTACGAATTAAGGTTCATGAATTAGCTTTCACGGCAATGTAAATAAAACCCATGCCGCGTCCTAAGATTCATGATCCTTACTGCATGCATGATTTTAGTATTGTTGTTGGGTGATTAACCAAAAAAAAAAAAAAAAAAAATACAGTAGTAATAGTTTACTAAACTAACATTGTCAAGTATGAAAGTCTCTTTTCAATACAAACGTATAACTTCTTTCTATATGTAGATGTTTACATCAAGAAAAACTACGAAAAAAATGTAAAGTAACTTCCATTTAAAAAAAAAATATTTGTAAGGAAGTTACTAGTAAGTTCAATTAAATTAATATTTTGTAAAGTTACTTCCATCTAAATCTTGTAAGGAAGTTACTAATCAACAGAAAGTTAAATAGAAACTGTTGTTACGCTGTAAAGTAGCTTCCATTAAAAAAAAAAAACTGTAAGGAAGCTATTAATGAACAAAAAATTTTTAAAGCAATCATTACCGTAACTAATAAGCATCATGTAAAGATTTTTTTGTAAACTAGATAAAACTATATTCCGTAAGAAATAACTTTGTAACATTAGAAAATAAGTGCAAAATGTACACATCTTGTAATTCGTAATGTAATTCGTAAGAAGAAAATCTTTTGTAATAATAGGTAATAAGTTCAACGACCACAGATTACTCATCTGGCACAAGCAGATCATCAGGACCAACCGAAGTTATTATGACCGTCAACAAAATGCTCCGCCTCAGCAGGAAGTTTTCTCGGGTGGGAGAATGTTTAAGCGATTTCCCACAATCAATCGATCTTGTAAGTTAACATCAACAGCGTCAGCAATCATCGGTAGTGATTGCTGCAAGGTCAGCGTACGTTGCTGACTGATCCCATATCATAATAAACAACAGCAACCTTGCCCATGTGCTAACATACAACATGCACATGTGCTAATGTGCAAAATGCAAGCGATTCCGTGTTCCGGCTTGCTACTGGGCGATGTCGTCACCAGCACCATAACATATGGAAAATATTCTGACGACCTCGGCCAACGGTTGACTGTTGTGTGTGCAGTTTTTGTTTGATTGGACTTTTTCCAACAAACTTAAGTTCCGGGTTGCTACTAATGGACTTTCCATATAAAAAACTGCAGCAACGCGGAAACGTTGAGAAGTCAGGTGTGTTGGAGTGGAGCCGTGGTTGGAGTCATACGTGTGGAAGTCTAGTCGTGGGGAGGTCAAACGCGTTGGAGTCGGGTCGGGTCGGAAGTTCTGTTTGGAGATTTTTCGGTTATTTAAGTTTAAGGTAGAAAGTTAGTGATAAAGTAAATAAAATATTCAAGAAACCCGAAAAGAGTGTTTGTGTCTTTGTTTCGCTGGAACTTCAGAAACAATTTGGTAAGACCCTAATTTAGTTCTCTCCACAGCCTCACTTGACAGCGAGGGATAAAAGAAGCAGGACTCCATCGCGCCCAAGGGATAAGCGCGCCAAGTTGGATACTTGGCTGGACTTGGGTGCGAACCACACTCTAATAGGAGACTTCTCGAACAACGTTTACGATAAATTACGTTGTTTTTCTTCAAAATACGATGGACTGTATCTTTCGAAACACCAAATTTTCGTCCCAATTTGCGTGTTGATTGACCAACCTTGTTTTTCGCACTTGATAGCAGACTTATGACTGTTCTGGCACCTAATTTGGATGGACCACCGCATTGCTTTTTGTTTTCGGGCTCTTTACCATCGCGACAATCCTTCAGAACACGGAAGATTGTTCTGCGAGAGATTGGCTTGTCTTTGAACATTTCAAGAATTTCACTAGAACTTAGTCCGCCAAACATGTTGGCGACAGATTTCCGTAAATCGAGCTTGTACGACATTTTGAATGGATCTAACTGCACAATTTGAGTTTGACAGTTCAGTAGGAGTACAGTTAAGTATGACTAGTGCATTGGTTTACATTTGTGTGTTTGTTTATGCAATCAAATAAACGCCTGAAGTTAGTGCCAAAATATATGATACACCCGTTAAATGCAAAACTGCAACGTAGCGTCTGGCAGATTTCCATTGTTGGAGTTTTCTCATGAAATTTCAGCAACGTTTGCATTTACTTGCTGTAGAATATTTCCTATTTGTTCGGAATTTGGAATATTATACATAACTCGCGGGCTCGAAATTTGCGAGCCGACCTGGGTGAGGGGACTATAGGCAAGGAATAATTCGACGCCGAATCACTTTATTTGATTAATCGAGTTTTCGACAATGTAATATATGTTGCCGCGTCAGCGGTCAGATAGAGAGTGACCTGACTGTTTCTGTTCCTTGTTTTACACCAGCCTCCTGTCAGGCCGTCAGCTGAGTCCGCGGGCGTTCAATGCGTCGGCAAAAGCGAATTTATCATGACGGTGCACTCGATGAACCTCCAATTGTAGGGATGAGAAGTCGACATCGTGAATTTATAATTAGTGAAATAAGAAGAGCTACATAAGTTACTTTAGAATTATAACTTTTATTAAAAATTAAAACCTTCTTTTTGGATTCCTAACTCCGCAACAATCTGCGGAAGCTACAATCAGCAGCAGTCTGCCGTTGGTCTAAATGACACAGGAATTGCTCAGGAAAGATATCGCTGTATAGCAATTATCTATCCTTATGGAAAGCAACTAATCAAGTGTGTCGAGCCTCGGGGCTCTAGTTCTTTTATACGATTCATACTTACATTCTAACATATGTTAATTCCTTATTTTCTATGCACTAACCAATCAAATTCCTTTAATTACTTACTTGCAATTTTCTTGACCAATTGGGTCTGTACATAACAATATATGATTGTGACGTCATAACTTTCTCTTTCTTTCAATTTATCAATCTATAAACATACGGGTCGTGCTGGTCATATGCCTGTATGCATTTCTTATGCATAGTCATGTAGCTATGTAGATGGGTGATGTATGCATGGCATGTTGTGACTCAAGTGGGTCTTATTTCATGTGTTTTGTTCGGCGGTAGATACAAAGTGAACTCTAGTGACTTATGAGGAAATATAGGTCAGTTAATGACTGATTGCTATTGTTTACGTAACTTGAATATTTGTGTGAGGTCGGGTAAGTTATTTGTGTGAGGTCGGGTAAGTTGTCTTTTTGGGTTTCGTATTACTAATGAATTAAATTTATCGTTTGGAGTGATATCACTACAATTCGGATCGTTCACTAAACGGCATAAAACACTGTTTATTGTTTTTCACCAGCTGCCACTTCACTGTATTAACTGACTTTACTAATTTCCACTAGATATCGGAGTCTGGTTAAACGGTACTAGACTCTCTACTGTTACAGCTTCGACAATAATTTCACGTTGCCCGGAGCGCGCAAATAATACGTCCGCACAGTCTGACAGCCAATAAGAGACAATGAACGATGTCTTGCGGTAATGGAGACGAAGATGTTACGTTGCACTAGTGGCGTCACACGTTTTGATCACATCCGAAATGAGGATATCCGCGATCGTTATGGGGTTGCACCGATCGTGGAAAAGTTGCGAGAGAGGCGTCTTCGATGGTATGTCTACGCAATTCGTGCAAACGAGAATTCACTTACCAAGATTGGTCTGAACATCGAAGTCGATGGTAAACGACCAAAAGGCAGGCCGAAACAACGACGAGCCGACCCCGCTTGTGAACGGGACAAAGGCTACAGAAAAAGAACAAGTATATAATATAATAGTTTTCGAAAGTTTATGATATTTTTGTGATACGCAGTGCGTGAGTTACTACATTAGCTTTTTCCTTTCTAAGGTTTCATCGAATTCGTCACTGTGGCTATCCATTTCTTTTCTGTTATGATTATAGCACGCGAGTTAAATTGTCTGAACCTAACGCGACTCAAAAAGTATAAACTGAATAAAACACGGACTGATTTCAATATCTATTTATTGTCCGGGAGTGGTCTTAAGACTAACTAATTTACTTTATATCTTCGCGAGATTCCCGAATGTAAAAACGCAAAGTTGCACTTTACAACATGGGAATGTAATGCTGCAATTGCAACATGAGAAATTTTTCTGACTACATTAATTGCAGGTTCAACATTTGCCAATTTGGCTCATTGGAACCGGGCATCTTGGTCACATTTTTGACACATGTGTCTTCTGATAATTTTGTGGAGTGCGGGATTTCTGGGAACGTAAATTGCGCTCATTCTCCGATAATCAACCGTGCAAAGGAAAATTGAAACATATTATATGTAACCATTTTGATGCATCATTCACTCAATGATTCCATTAACACCCACCACCATTAATCCAAAATGAATCTTTAAGGAAGCTCTGGCTTTGGTTCCCGTTGGGATGTGGGAAGCCATAAACAGTTGTGCAATGTGTCAAAGTGGCATGATATTGATAGGTAGAATTAATTTTGATTGTGAACAAGTAACTAGTGTTCTGCCGACAAGCTTTTCTCTATTTGAGTGACCAAAATTGTGTCACACGGAAAACCATTCTGAACTTCACCCAACTTTCACTACACTTGATAGAACTTCATAATCCATTTGCTTCTATTGTTATGACAGATACTTCCACGCGCTCGCAGTCATGTGCCCACGACCACGGGGGCGTACACTAATGCACTGTATGACATACATGACACTGACACCAGCGCTTATGGGCCGAAATTTTTGTGGTGCAGCTCCCATTGGTGCCGAAGATGTGCAATCATAAAATTTCAAGTAATGCGCTGGGGGTTGAATCTCCTGTATATAGTCTTCTTGCTCTAGACTAATAACTAAGTACTGGACTCAAGACTGACTGGACTGATTAGATCTATTCTATTTATACTCTTTAGAACGCAGAATTCAAATTGCAAGATCAGCGACTGCATTTTTAGTAATTCGATTCAATTCGATGTGATGAATATGGTCCTTGTGCATTATACCTACTTTGGAAATAGGCGTAAAGTTATCTCGGATAGTTTTTTTTGTGCCAAACATTTATTAGAAAATAATTATGTTAGTGTTGAATATGTGTCAAAAAAATGTATAGAGTCTGGCTCATTTCCGGAAATCTATGAATATACTGGCTGTAGTGACATCACTAATGGCGTCAATTTGCTTTGGTCATTGTCGCAACACAATCCAGGGGCTATAGACACGATTTGCAGTGAACTGCAACCAATCGCCACGTCACTTTGACTTGCTCGTTTATATCTTTCACGCAGCATTTCGAGTGCTGTGCCTTAGTTTATACGACTAATTGGTGGATTTTGAAGAACCAGGGGTCGCCAAACAGAAAGCGGACTGTCCGCGCGGAGAGGGCGGACTGCGGACACGTTGTGAAAAATTAGAGTTTGCAACGGACAGGAAAAATGGATACCAAAAAAAGTAAAAGTTCTTCTTCATCGGACATCATCTTGGAAACAAAATTCGCAGCGGTTTACATTCATTCACTTTTTGCATAAGTCCGCCTTAAACAGTCCGCATGCTGTTTGATACCACCTGTCCGGCACGGACAGTCTGCACCGCTTCTGTATAACCATGTAAGTTATGGGGTTTTAAATAAAATACCTTTTTTTTTCGGAACTGAATCTTCCTTTATTCACGATTTGTGTTGCGGGCATATAAAGAGATGGGAGAAAAAATCAAATACACAACTTTTAGTTTAACTAAAACTGATTGAATGCGCTTTGAGAATTGCAATGTCGCGTGACAATTGCGAAGGGATGACTGAGACCATAAAAGAGCCGAAGGCGTGATGCGACATCTAGAGGCAACGTGTGCTGTAATCTCCGTTGGTTCTCAATTATTGAATATGAAAGGCGCGATGATTGAGGGGGGTAGAGCGTAAGCCCCCAAATCTCGCTGCTCTGGGTTCGAATCCCAGTCGTCATGGTTGACTGTGTTCATCTTGTGTTTGTCTCGTTGCAGTGAGCTTATCACTTGCATAGCGTTAAGTGTGGTGATTGTGAAACTGAAGCACAATCTGACTGTGTTGTATCTAGACTCCGAAATACTTCTCGTTACGATATCTGTCAAATAAACTTTAAGTTGATCCTAATTTCACAATAGTATAATTTTTAAGATGAAGCAGGCTACTGGACAGTTTATTTGAAATCCCGCTATTATTAACAAAATTATAAACCGTTTCTTTAAATTACAATAAATTTAATTTAGAAACAATGCACTACACTTTGTTATTTAAGTGTTTACGCCGCCGCGGTTGGGACCAGAAGAGACCGACTTATTTCCATGCGGTCCTTACTGTCCTAACCAACGGCATTTTTCCACCGCTAATTCTCCACTCCCCTGGTGCGTTCAGAAAATGAGTGAGTGGAGAGTTCCGCGCCATCTACCCGTCCGTATCCGCAACATTCGAAATAAATTTCGAATGCTGCAGATCCTGCCGCGTCACATCACTCCGCCCCCAGACGAAACCTAGGGGCTTTCGGCGACGGATCCCGGAACTTCGTTCGCCGTTAATCCACAAAGCGGACACGACGCTGCTTCGGGGCGCACACGGGTTTCAGCCTGGACAAAGAGACCGCCTTTTTGTGACCACCGATCTCGAGCTGGAAGAAATGTTCTCCCCTCTCGAGAACGCGGTACGGGCCCTCATATGGAGGCTGCAGCGGCTTCCGGACGGCATCCGTCCTGATAAGCACGTGCGTGCATGTGTCCAGTTCCTTGGGCGAACAAGCAGGTATGGACGCGTGTCGAGTGGGTGGTGGCGCTTTGATGCGTCGGAGATTGTCCCTCAGCAGACGCACCAACCCCGACTCCGTGAGATTCGATCTCTTGTCGAAGACCGGATCGCTTGGCAGTCTTGGGTTCTCCCCGTATACCAGCTCCGCGGGGCTGGCAGCAAATTCCTCTCGGCGGGTTGTACGAAGACCGAGTAGACGAGAGGCAAGACTTGAGTCCAGGACGGGTCGTCGCGTGCCATGATGGCGGCTTTCAGCGTCCGGTGCCAACGTTCCAGCATCCCATTGGATTGCGGTTGGTATGCCGTAGTCCGCTGGCGTTTAAAACCCAGGAGTTTGCCTAACTCCGAGAAAAGGGTGGACTCAAATTGCATTCCCTGGTCAGTGATGACCACTGCAGGGACGCCAAAGCGAGGTATCCACTCTCGGCAGAGGGCTTCGGCAGAAGATTGCGCCGTAATGTCTTTCAGAGGTATTGCCTCAGGCCACCGCGTGAACCTGTCGATGATTGTGAGGCAATACTTGTAACCGTGCGAGTCTCGCAAAGGCCCTAGTATGTCGAGGTGTATGGTGTGGAAACGCTTGGTAGTGCGGGGGAATGAGCCCACTTCTTTCCTTACATGCCTGGAGACTTTACACTTTTGGCATGCGATGCACTCTCTAGCCCAGGAATTGATATCCTTGTTCATGGAGGGCCAGAAGTATTTTCCGGTGATTAACCGGTTTGTTGTCCTGATGCCGGGGTGCGCCAAGTCGTGAACTGCGTGGAACACTTCCTTGCGAAATGTGGCCGGAATGTATGGCCGAGGTCCCTTTTCCGAGTCTTCGCAGCAGAGCGAGAGGTTTGAGCCGAAGATGGGCAACTCCCGAAATTTGTATTTGGGGTTGGACTTGAGGCTCTGAAGTGCTGCGTCATCGTCCTGCGCCTTGGCAATAGCCGAAAAATCGAGTGAGGCGGGGATGTTAACCTCGGAGACACGAGACAAAGCGTCAGCAACTAAGTTGTCCTTGCCGGACACGTGCTGGATGTCTGACGTAAACTGGCTTATGAAGCTCAGGTGTCGAAGCTGACGACGGGACGCTTTGTCGGGCTTTTGTTTCAATGCATATGTGAGAGGCTTATGGTCCGTGAACACTGTGAACGGCCGGCCTTCTAGGGAGAAACGGAAGTATTTGATGGACAAGTACGCGGCGAGCAGTTCGCGATCGTAGGTACTGTAGTTCCGTTGAGCGGGATTCAACTGTTTCGAGAAGAAGCTCAACGGCTGCCAAACTTGATCCACCTTTTGGTGAAGGGCAGCACCTACTGCGATGTCAGAGGCATCAACAAAAACGGCTAGGGGTGCATCTTGCTGAGGAAATGCCAAAAGTGTAGCATCGGCCAGTTGCTGTCGGGATTTGTTGAACGCGCGGACAGCCTCTTCAGACCACACAATCTCTCGTGTGTCTTTTGTTTTGGGGCCAGACAAGTACGCGTTCAAAACGGACTGGTGATGGGCGGCCTTGGGCAGGAAACGACGGTAGAAGTTTAACATGCCCAAGAACCTCCTCAACTCCCTCACTGTTTTTGGACGCGGGAAGCTTGTGATTGCTTGCACCTTGTCTGGGTCGGGCTGTATTCCTTCAGAGGAAATGGAGTGGCCGAGGAATCTCACCTGTTGTTGAAGGAATTTGCATTTCTCAACGTTTAGGACTAAACCGGCCTCAAGGAGACGTTGAAAAATGCACTTGAGATGGGCTAAGTGCTCAGACTCAGTGGAAGAAGCGACCAAAACATCATCCAAATAGACGAAACAGAAATCGAGGTTTCGCAGGACTGAGTGAATGAACCTTTGAAAAGTTTGCGCCGCATTGCACAATCCGAAAGTCATTCGGGTGAACTTGAAGAGTCCAAAGGGTGTGCATATTGCCGTCTTTGGAATGTCTTCAGGAACTACTGGGATTTGGTGGTTTGCCTTGGCTAAGTCCAAGGTCGAAAAGATGCGGCAATTCGCGAGGTGATGCGCCATCGTCATCCTCGTGGATATCAAGTTGGAAAATTTTGTGAATACGGAAGCATACAAAATCCCATCGAGGTGCTACAAAAACATCAGTGCTACGAGCCGACGACGTTATCATTAGTTTTGAGATATTATTATCATTATCATTAGTTATCATTAGTTTGGAAATATGCGCACTAATTGTTAATTATATCAGGTAAAAATTTAAAAAGTGATAATAATAATTGAAAATCGCTGCAAGAGACGGCGTTAGGTGTTTCGCATCGCGGGTTCTCCATTTCCTTGGTGGTGTTTTTGGTCTGCGCTGGAGAGCGTCCGCTTCGGTCGTAATTTTCTCTGTCCGTGCGTGCATTTGTGGGTGCGGCCTGCCGTGTCGGAGTAAAATTCACGGCGTTTCGTTATAATTTCACAGTAGTATAATTTTTAAGATGAAGCAGGCTACTGGACAGTTTATTGGAAATCCCGCTATTATTAACAAAATTATAAACCGTTTCTTTAAATTACAATAAATTTAATTTAGAAACAATGCACTACACTTAAGTAATCCAATTAAGTAATTATGATTACTTATTATTTTTATTGAAATATTTAAGCGAACTCAATGCGAATTTTATACAGCAAACTCAACGCGAATTCTATACAGTAAACTCAACTCAAATTCTATTTTCAAAAAGGACTTCCATCTTCTTTAGCAATTTTTAACTTAATAATTAAATTCAGTGACAGGTCTGAAAAACATAATTACTGCGATCTTCCACTCCCTTGGTGTGCCACGCAAAGTGGATAGATCCGCGCCATCTATTCGCTCGCAACATTCGAAATAAATTTCGAATGCTGCGAATCCTGCCGCGCCACAACACTTTGTTATTTAAGTGTTTACGCCGCCGCGGTTGGGAACAGAAGAGACCGACTTATTTCCATGCGGTCCTTACTGTCCTAACCAACGGCATTTTTCCACCGCTAATTCTCCACTCGCCTGGTGCGTTCAGAAAATGAGTGAGTGGAGAGTTCCGCGCCATCTACCCGTCCGCATCCGCAACATTCGAAATAAATTTCGAATGCTGCAGATCCTGCCGCGCCACAACTGTATGGATGTCCTATACTCCACCAAAGGGGCAACAGAAAGCACTAAAGGCAATACGCTAATTTTGGTGATTGGACGAAAGAAAGTTGATGAGGCAGTGCGCGTCTCACCACTCGCACAAGACTGTCCTCTCCAGGCAAGATTTCAGTGACTCAGGCGAGGGGTGATTTGCATGGTGGTAATGGTTCGATGCGAAGTAGGCACAGATCACCGGTCTTCACGTTGATACCACGCGTACCCCACTTTGGACGGAGTTGCAGTTCCTGTTGATATTCTGCACTTCAATCCGGTCAAAAGGGCTCTTGCATTGAGCGCAGCAGCTGCCAACGAGAGAGGTGTCAGATCGGTAGGTGCACCAACGAAGGCTCCCCAGATGCACCCACCGAAATATTACCTCGGCGCGCTTGTTCCAGGTCACTTGTGATGTTCCGACGGAACTTCTTTTGAAAGGTGGCTGAAAGGTTCCTAAAGGCTTGGGGGAGGAATAATAACTATGGCTTTTAATTTAATTTAAGGATAAAGATTTTATATTTTACATAGTAATAAGTTCCTTACCTTAATTAATTGCCTCACCAGAACGTACTCGGCGCTTGAGCTGCTGCTGTACTGCTACCTTTTGCGCTGGACCACCTGATACTGCTTCAACCTCCTGCTCGACATCGTGCCTTCCCAAGCTGCCTTTACTTTACAGCACGTTGCTAACATGCTCGAGACCTTTTTATGTTAGACTTGAGCTAATTCTTATGCCCTAGATTGAGCGTGTTATTATGCCCTGAATTGCGTATGTCGCATTCTGCATGTGCGGCAGAACGCTCGCATTGTTTACGGAAACAACTGGGCAATCATGTCAATGAGCTATTTTGGAGCCATTACTGCTGCATTGCTCTTGTGACGACATCGCCCATCGGCTGACTGTTGTGTATACTGTTTTTTGTTTGATCGGAACTTACAAACAAAGCTTCTTGACCTGAGCAATAATGTAAGTTCCGGGTTGCTGCGAATGGACTTGGCGACCGAGGGTATTTAAACTGCAGCGAGGCGGAAATGGATCGGAGCTTTTATTGAGTTCTACGTAGTAATGGAGTTTTTATTCAGTTCTACGGAGTAATGGAGTTTTTATTGAGTTCTACGGATGTAATGGAGTTTTTATTGAGTTCTACGGAGTAACGGAGTTTTTATTGAGTTCTACGGAGTAATGGAGTTTTTATTGAGTTCTACGGAGTAATGGAGTTTTATTGAGTTTTATTGGAGTTGTTTTTAGCAGTTTTAGGAGTTTACGGAGTAATGGAGTAATCGAGATTAAAAGAGCGGTCGAGTATCTAGAATAGTTACAAAGTTGGTGTAATAAAAGGACAATTAGTATAGTATTAAAAAGATCAATAAAGTGTTAGTGAAAGAAGAGAGGAGTGTTTGTTCATTTATTGAAACCGCTGGAACTTCCAAAACAATTGGTAAGACTGGTAACTTTTTCACTTTTTATCCTTTCCACAGCTTTACTCGACAGCGAGGGATAAAGGGCCAGGACTCCATCGCTCCCAAGAATTAAGCGCACCGAGTTTAATACTGGGCTGGACTTAGGTGCGATCTATTAGAGGACTCCCAAACAATTGGTCCATCGAGCCGGATAGGATGCCAAACTAGGATCCTTCACGTAAGTGTCTACAAATAAATTATAATTTATAATTTGAAATATAGTGAATTTCATAAAATTTTTTGTGCAATTGTGTTGTCTATGCTTTGCGCTGTTTCTCTTAACAAACTCTAGGCTTGACTTAGCGTTTCGCAATTCCTCATCTTAACATCCAGAACAAATTTTGTGATTACCTTATTCAATAGTTTGTTTAGTCTACGGTATTCAACCCCCTGTGAATTCTATTTAGTAACATTCCGTATGTTTTGTGGACTCCAAACGTTGTCACCAGGATGTGTTTGATGCTATTCCATGTGAGGTAACTTCTGCGCTACGTTTCAGGCTTCGCCCTGTAGTTTGTAAAGGATTAATCTCAGGATGTATGATTGTTGATCTCCAGGTTCTACTAGTTGTAGTATGATGCTGATGCTGCTGAGGCAAATGGTAACGGAGCTCGTTGTTCTGCTATTTTATTAGTACTTTGATTTTTTGTTATATTATGTTCAAGGTTACTTAGTGGTCTCATCAAACAGTTTTAAGAGTGATTTAGGACTTTAAATACTCACTCCTTTAAACGATTGTTTTTATATTAATTTTTCTGTGTTAGGTGTATATAATCTGTCACTATTTTATAAGTTACCCAGTTTGCATCATGACAACATTGCGGAATTTGATGCAATTTTAGTTGGCTCTACTAGTGCCAGTAATTGTGCAATGCAGATACGCGCGTTGAAACCAAAACACACTCAAGCAAGGCAAAGGTTTCCTGTATTTCGGGCGATTGTAATTAAATTTACCTTCGAGCTTACTTTTTATAATATATATTTGAAATACAAATTTTACTTTAAGATGATATGTTTGGTTACAAGTCAACTGTACAAATGAAAATGAAACGTAAAATGAATGTGATCGACTTAGTCAGCGGTTGGCAACTTAATAATTAAAACGTTAGAGGCAGAAGAGAAGTCTCGCTTCATCTGTTTCTTTTCTGCCCCTAACTCATGGCACACTTTTCTCGCCGGTCCCCCACTCCCATGGCGTGCTCCGCAAAGTGGACAGATCCGCGCCATCTATTCGTTCGCATTCGCAACATTCGAAATAAATTTCGAATGCCGCGAATCCTCCCGCGCCACACAATTATGCCAAAGTCAAATACACAACTTTGAGTTTAACCAAAATTTATTGGAAGCGCTTTGAGAATTGCAATGTTGCGTGGATAGTTGCGAAGAGATAACTGAGCGGATAAAAAAGCCGCGGCATAGCCGACGGCTTGAAGTGACATTTGGAGACAACGTGCACTGTAATCTACACTGGCTCTCAAACAGTTTGAATGCAACTATAATAATTAAAATGTCGCTTGTTAATTAAAATGTTACCTCGCATCGGAAATGCACGGGTGTGCAATTAAATTTTAGGTTTGTATGGGCGACAACTTGCATTCTACATTGCAAGCTGGCTTGACCCGCGACTATTCGCCTGTAACCATTCTATTGTTCAGTGTTCTCGTGAAGAGACATCCAAGCGAAAACAACAACTGTTACTCTCTTACATAGTCCCACTCCTATCAGTATAGGGGCCTCGTCGTCAACAAACACTTTTCTGCTGCCGCCTGGCTACTAACTCATCCTATTATAGCTAGTATCTTATGCCGTACAGGCTGTTATTGAATACGAATTGTGGTAATCTTCATATTCATATTATATCCACATATCTGGCGCTAAATCTTATCACTTCCAGATATTCTAGTACAAGAATTATTGCAAGTAGGTATCAATTCAACTCTGTTGCTGAAATTGTGTAATACCAGGCACTTGTTATGCGCGTATATGCAATATAAAAATCACTGTTTTGTGATATTATAATTTTGTTATCCGCGTATATGCAATATAAAACCATGCAATATAAAAATCACTGTTTTATTATATATAGTAGTTTATTTTATCTGATTATAATGTCTCCACGAGATGAGAACTAGACAGAAAAAGCGTAATTATAATCAAGCGACTTATATTTATAGTCAGGTGGATAAGATGCTAGGTTGCAATTTGCAGCCGAATGTTTTGAGAACCAATCAATGTTTTGATTGTGTACATTTATTTGTTGTCTTAGAAGTTAGATTTGTTATGGGAACTGAGTTGCGAGAACGAAATTTTCTCACAGTGGCATTGCACCTGACACACTCTATAGTACCGTGTAGGTATAGAACCAGAAGTTTTGGTTCCTTAGCAGAGTAGGGTGGTTTATTGTGTGGATAACTTGAGGGATGTGTTTATTGGGGTAGAGATAGGAAGGTCTTAACTTGTATACCACGTGTTAGTTGTCACAACTTACCAATAATCGTCATTAAATTAAACTTTGAATTTAAGGCGCGATCGCGGTAAGTTGTTTTTGAACAAACAGTTCTCAAAAAACTCATTGACCAAACTAAAAACTGGATCGAATGGATTGTGCAATCTGAAATGAATAAATGATTTTTTTTATCGATGGATGCCGACCGATGCAACTATTAAACCGAGCCGCGAAACGAGTCACACGCGCGAAGTTAAGTGTTCTGAAATTTTCCAATCCATTTTTGATCCATTTTTTACATAATTTTTTTCAATTGTACCTTATTTCTATTAACAATTTGTAGTGTGATGATTGAAGGGGTAGAAGGGATAGAGCACCGGCCTCTTAATCTCGTTGCTCTGGGTTCGAATCCTAATCGTCATGGATGTCTGTGTTTTGTATTGTGTTTGTCTCGCTGTTGTGAGCTTATCACTTGCACAGCATTAAGTGTGATGGCAATGTAGCTGAAGCACAATTTTGTGCATGCCCTCCGCTAAGGAGTGAGCAGGAAACATTAATTTGCATTTATTTTGCTCCATTGGGTTGATCGCAAGGTGGGATAGCTGTTGGCATTGCCTGATTTGATTTTTCAGGGTTGCTGTTTTCCCTGCGCAATGTGGTTTTGGACCTTGTGGTGGGGCTGCTAATGTTTTTTCGCAATGCACGAGCGAAAAAAGAGAAACGAAACCACCGAAGCAGACGCTTTATGCGCAGACCGAAAAGAACCACGATAGCTCGCCAAAAGAGTGGAAATCCACCGCTGAAAAATTCCGCAAACAGATTGACGCCGTCTCTTGCGACGGTTTAGCTTTTATCCTTGCCACAGTGACTTTTGTTAAACATAAACATTTGTTATGACAGTTCCACAAAAAAAAAAGAATTTCAATTAACTTAAACTAAAAGAACGGCTGCGTCTGCTGCGGAAGCGGCGCTGGTGGCGGAGTCTTCGGGGTCACCAATTGTGCTAATCTGCTCAACCAGCAAAAATTCTAGATCATAAAACATTCAAAGGAAACTTCACAATCAATAATTTATTTGATTGGAAAAGGATCAATCACCAACCCGTCAAAAAGTAAATCACTACAAATTAATATGTTTTGAGGAAAAGTAAAGTACTAAAAATTAGCTTAATTCACTTTTTCACTACAAAGCGCAAGCGATCTGTCTTCGTTCAAGGCTGGAGGCAGAAGAGACCGGATGTTCTCCATGCGGTTCCTCTGCCGCCAACCAACCGCACCTTTTCATCGCCGGCTCTCCACTCCTGTGGCGAGTTTTAAAATGTGTGGAGGGCATCGGTGGCGTCATCTAACCGCTCGCATTCGCAACATTCGAAATAAATTTGCGAATTCTACTGCATCACAAATGTTCGTATCTTATTTTCCAAAATAATAAAGCAATTTTCTTTATAACTGTATACAAATTTTTTGTTACGTTGCTAACCGATTACTCTACAATATATCATGCCCCACCGGCGGTATAGTCGGGAGGGAGAGACTAAGAGTTTTTGTTTTCTTTCACACCAGCATCCTGTTAGGCCGTCAGCTGTGTCCGCGGCCGTTTAATGTGTCGGCAGAGGCAAATTTACCACGGCGATGCGCCCGCGGTTCATACCTCCGATGTGCCGCCACAAGTGTATGTAATAGGATCCCTAAGTTCGCTGATCGTTTTCGTCAGCAGCTGGATTTGAGTACGCTGATTCTCACTTTGCCGCAGCACATTATCATACTTAGTTCGCATTTCATCGAGCTCGCTGGCCTCCATGGGCATTTGTTGCTGTTTTTTCGAAATCATTGTCATCGGATGGCATGGGTAACTTCGGCTCCCCTTCATCCTCGGAAACGTCGTTAATACGCTGGGCATCGCTGATTCTGATTTTACCGCAGCCCATCATCATTCTTAGCTCGTTGGCCTCCGTGGACACTTGTAACTGTTTTTCGAAGTCATTGTCATCGGATGGCATAGGTATTTTCGGCCCCCCGTCATCCTAGGAAACGTCGTTAATAAGCTAAGCAAGGTTGGTGGATTTGCGGCGCTTAAGGCCGCTTTTCTCCGTACTCATTACCTGAAATTGCTAAAATCTATTTTTAAAAAGCGTTTTCTTAGTTTATGAAACAAAAGGAAACTTAATTTTGGAAATTTCTTTATGAAGTCTCCATAATTCCGTAACCAGATATCATGTGGTTGATCAATGTATTTAACAATTTTTGCATTCTTGGTGTGTTATGCAATTTATCGGTATTGTTGTATACAGAATAATCCGAAAGGTGTTCCCATTGAGGGTTGAGGTTTTTGATTTTTACTGTACTTGAAGTGGTGTTTAGGATTTTAACTAGTGGGCTTTGAGGAGAAATAATTGATCCTGCTAAGAATATTCCGGGTTGTATTTCTTGTCCGGGTACAATTATGTCGTTTGAGAATTGACTGTTTAGTTTGCGTATTACTTCGCATCTGGGCGGTATTAAGATTGTGTTCCGTGTAGAACCATCTAGAATTGGAATTTCATGAAGAATATTATTGATATTAATTGTCAATATCCAGGTGTCATAGTCGATTATTGCCCTATGTTTAGTAAGGAAGTCTAAACCTAGAATTGCATCTGCGTCTAGTGGAAAGTCATTAGCAACTATTTGGAATGTGTGCTCAATTGAAAGAGTACCATCGAATTTTATGTGGGTTTTTGTTGCACCAATTGATTCTTTTTGTACCCCAGTAATGCCCTGTATTGGGCATGTGTTATTTGGATAGTATATTTGATTATTGTCAATTTTTCCCCGTTTAAATATAGAAATGTCAGTTACTCAAAAAAGTATCCGGACATGACCGTTGTATAGATATTTTCAAAGAAATATAAACAATTGTGGCACATTTGCTTAATGATTATTTGTTATATTTATCTTTGATTGGTTTATAATAAATTTCCAAAAAAAAAAATTTCTCAGTTTCCGCTTTAAAAAAAAATAGCTCCGTTGTTAAGAACGCTACAAAAAATAAAGTCAAAAAAGTATCCGGACAGAAAGCGTTTGAAGGAAACTTACCCCTTTAATGTAAAATTTAATATCTTGTTGGACCTCCTCGATTTTTTATTACTTCGCTTAGTCGACTAGGCATCGATTTGACAAGTTTCTCACAAAATTGTGGACTGATCGTCGCCCACTCTTCCTTCAAAGCTTTTCTAAGTGTAATTAGACTTGAAATTTCGCAGTTTTGAATTTTTCTTTTCAAATGTTCCCACAAATGCTCTATTGGATTTAGATCCGGACTTTGCGCCGGAGTATCTATCACTTTTGGGCAATTGTACAGCCGCCAAAGTCTACAAACGTAGGAGTTATGTTTGGGATCATTGTCCTCATAATAACAAAAATGCTCCATTTGCATTTTCCTTGCGCTTTGAAGTAAGTTTTCCTTAAGGACTGTGAGATGCTGATATTTGTCATATTTCCCATTTATAAACTTTAAATTGCCAACTCCCGCTGCTGACATACAGCCCCATACCAACTGAGAACCACCGCCATGTTTCACCGTGCACTTTAAATTTTTCAAATTCAGCTCCGTATTTGGCTGCCGCCATACAAAATTACTTCCATCTGATCCAAATATGTTATATTTGCTTTCGTCGGCAAATATAACGGTTTTCCAAAAATCGTAAGACCTATTTATATGTGCAATAGCAAACCGTATCCTTTTTTGCCGATTTTGCTTACTTACATAGGGCTTTTTCCTGGGAACTCTACCGTGGAAATTATTCTTTCGAAGAATATTTCTAATTGTTTCGACACTTGTAACTTTACCAAACCTCTTTTCCGCCTGAGCTCTCAACTTAACTGCACTTAGTTTGGGGTTTATTTTCATTTTCCGCACGATCCATCTTTCTTCTCGGTCATTAAACTTTCGTGGACGGCCTGATCGCCCTTTCTTATCGATGAAACCCGTTTTTTTAAAGCGTGTAATTATTTCATGAACCGTCGATTTATTCACTTTCACGATTTCCGCGATCGCTCGTATCGGTTTATTGTCCTTGAAAAGATCAATAATAACTTTTCTAACATCACTACTAATCTCCCGCGTTTTCCGACCCATCTTTATTAAACGTGTATATACACAGAAGAATTAAATGCGCTACTAATCAATGTTTAATCACCATGTTAAATCAAAAGACAACTCAGTTGCAATATTGTGCATTTTCCAAGAATTCATCGCTGTCCGGATACTTTTTTGACTTTCATAACAAGCATGTATACATAAATTCTCAGAAAAACAACTGTACTAAAACGAAATGATGATTTTTTTTCGCTCATTCGAAAGTGTTGCTATAAAATATTATTATCGTGGAAAACGAAATTATGTTACTATTTTACAAATCTATGTTTTTCGCATTACAATTCTAAATTAACCATTGTCCGGATACTTTTTTGAGTAACTGTATATTGTCTTGACAAGTCCCCTTATTTGTAAAATCAGTTAATTTGGTATTTCCCTGTTTACAACTTTTAAGTTGTGCCAGAACGGCATCAGACGATATTTTTATAGAGAATTTTACTCTCAGTTTATCGGTTAGTTTAGTTATTGTGTTTAATTCCTCGGATACCGTGTATTTGGCTTTGCCGGTTATCCGGGTTTTCACAAATTTAAGTAGAATACCTTTGTGTTCTACTGGTGTGAGTTCGTTCAATAGTGAAACTGACTCAATGAAGGATTCTGTTTCCTCTGGTTTAACGTCAAAGAATTTGACTAAAGCTGTGGCTGTTTTAATGTCGAAAGCCATGTTCCCTAATTGTTGTTTGTCTAATATTGAAAGTATTTCAGCAGATAGATGCTGTATTTCCTTGTAAACTCCCTTTATTAGAGTTGCTGTTTTAACGTCTGTTCGTATATTTTGTTCAGTCGACTTTGCGTCTATTAGTGTTTGTTCAATTAATTCGCGTTTTTCGCGTATAGTTTTTTCACTGTAAGGACGATTTACACTTTTCCGTAGATTTATTAGTGTAATTTGAAGTTTCTCTTTTAGAGATTCTAATTTGTCCATTTAGAAAAAGCAAAGAATAACATTTTCAGACATCTTCTTTTATATTGTTATATTGTTGTACTTTCAATCATGTGGTACAAATACTAACATTATTTGGAACAAACAAAAAAAAATCATTTGTTATTTATTACTACTACATTTATTAAACTAATACTAATTGGGAACAAACATTTTTTTTTATATTATTTTACTGATTAACGTTATTATTGTTTTTGCATTTTTTTTTAAATAATTTATTTCTTTTTTAACATTGGTTATTAAATATTTATACTTGTTCTTCTCCTCTGGTGTGGCTGCAATTTGCTCTAACCGTTTATATTTTGTGAACTGCCGCTGGAGTTCTCTTCTTTGTCCTCCTTTAGCGCTGACAGATACGTTATTGGATGGTCGTTTCGTTCGTTTCTTATATTCTTCTATTGTAAGGCGTCGAGGTCCCGCAAGTTTATCATGAACCGCAGTTGTCGGGGTTGATTCTGACGGCTTCCAGCGTGGTGGTTGCTCTCCAACTTTGTATAGTGTTATGCCTCCGGTGTTTCTCTCTAGTTTTTTGAGCAATCGCCAGATTTTCTGGTAAAGCTGGTCGAACTTTTCCCCAATGTCGTTCATTTGCACGACCTCGATTTTCAAATTTTCACAATAGTAGAAACGATAGTAAGTAAAAGTCTTTAGACTGTCACTTATGTACGAAGTCTTTAGACTGTCACGGTCGCCATGTGATGTGCCACCTTATGTGGATGTTGCCAGTCCACTTGGCAATCCCTTACTCTTCTTTCTTTGTAAATGAGTTTATGCTTAGTCGGAGCAGCTAAATGCCAAACTCCAGACTAACCAGCTATGGGAGCAGCAATTGTCTGAACTCCACAATAATTTAGCCAAGTAGTGTAAATTTTGGGAGCAGCAAATTGCCTGGATTCCACAGAATAAAACACGTTGGGCTTATGTTCGATAGTTCTAACGAACTACCTATTTTTAACTCATATTTCCTATTTTATACAATTTTTACCTATACTTAGTAGGCCGGTTCATATGAATTTACAGTATTTTAGAGAAAATATTACATAGTAGGCAATGATAATGTGGATAAGTTTACAGTATTTTACAGTCTATTCCAACATGGTCTCTGAGGGGACCTTCTCTTTTAACCAAGAACACCGCTTATCTTTGTCACTTTGCGGCCCCCTCTTGGCATCAATTCTAATTTTACTGCAATTTTTTTGTTTAATTCTGTTTACGTTTTCCCGCCAAATTTTGCTTACGGTGCAATCTGTCTATTTGAGTTATTAGTACTGGTTATCAAAGTTTTTATTTCAGATTTTTTTTCGCGGGGAGAGATCTTCATTCTTTCCCTTGGCAAAAACCTAACGAATTGAAAAAACAAATGCATATAAATATATCATATTATTGTTATCTCAATGAAATAACTAATAGCTATAACCTTCTCTGGGTGTCCGGTGTGTACAGATCTGGTTCCATTAACTGGTAAAGAGTCACTTCCGTTCACATCTCTACCTTTCCTTTCTTCCACTTGTTCCGTTAAAGGTATAGAAGAAGATACTAAAAGGGTGGCTACCATGCAACGTCGTCAAAATCACAGAACTTAATTAAAAGCAACATAAATAATCTCAAAATCAATGTCGAACAGGTGTACGTACAAACAAATCCTGTACGATAAAATGACAGTGTTCTTTATAAATTACTAAAAATGCAGTGTTGCCAGACATCCCTATCTCTTAAAAGCATTAATATGTGTAATGTGTTATTATTAAAATGAGATAAAATATGTTCATGGCCATGCACTGTATGAAATCAAAAATGCATGTCATTCCGATATCTTCTCAAATAAAATTAATAATAGCATTTTACTATATTTTAGAAATTTACTTGAAAGCCCGCCTTCAATTTATCCTAAAAAAGATTGTACTATAGGATATGATAAGGGGCATGATACAGGCAAGTTTGATGGAAATTCTGCTAATATTAACAAAGTTATAGTAGGTCAAAGTTATCTTTTTCGTGTGAATTTACTGCATCCCAAAGCATTGCACAATGTCAGTGAATAGTGTGATATCTGAAGACCCAGTATAGTAGTATTTTTTTGGCTATTTCTCTCATCGAAAGTTTTGCCCGTCGGATGGGCGGTAGCTTTGGCAACTCGTGGGGTTCCTCTGCTGCTCCTCTGGCTGTCCTGACGACCTGCTACCCGAACGCCCTTTTCGTGTGGCAGACCGTGAGCGAGCTCGCGATCTGGCACCCGAAAGCTGAGCATCCAACGTCGCCCGCATCTCAGCCACGCTGGCTGTTAAAGCGGCTATCTCGCGCCTTAAGTCGCTCACCTTATCCGACGGTGGTTGAACGGCCGCTATGGTTGGGCGTACGTACACCTCCTGCACCTGGTCGGCCGTCGCTGCCAGTTCCTCCAAGGAACCGGAGACGCAAGCTAGGATCGCCTGGGTGCCCTCCGGGAGCCGTTACAGCCAGAGCGACTTGATCAGGTCATCGCCGATCTTGCTCCCAGCAAGTGGTCTAATTTTGCTTCACTATGTCGGACACCAGAAGAATCGACTCTTCATCCAGGCCGACCACCGCATAGTTGAAGCGGGTTGCGTCCGATGTGATTCCGGACATTTGGAACTGCGCTCCCAAATGTATGAACCACAGCTCCGGGTTCCGTCGCCAAAACGGAGGAACGCGTACGGCGAGGGCGGTCACTTGCGGGTCCGATGGGCCTGCCGCGTCTTTGTTGTCGTCATCTTGAGTAACAAAAAGTAGGAATTGCAATGAAAACGCGGTGAGTTTGTAATGAAAACGCGGTGAATTTGCTCCGACACGGCAGGCCGCACTCACAAATGACC
This sequence comes from Hermetia illucens, assembly GCF_905115235.1. Taxonomy (NCBI): domain Eukaryota; kingdom Metazoa; phylum Arthropoda; class Insecta; order Diptera; family Stratiomyidae; genus Hermetia; species Hermetia illucens. Next base: position 148,464,197 of record NC_051852.1, read on the forward strand.
ACACGAACAAAGAAGACAACAACACCCCGAAGCGGACGCTCTCAAGCGCAGACCGAAATTAAGAAGGACCTCGCCAAGAGAATGGAGAACCCGCGATGATGATAATTACCTTGACGCCGTCTCTTGCAGCGATTATTACTTTAATTGATTTTTGAAATGAATATATGAATATAACTTACTAAATTCACTTCAAATTGACTATTCTATACGACTCGACTGCATATTTCTATAATCGAAATAGAATAAAATATAGTCAGCAAAATTTGTAAAGATATTTGTGTGTACTCGAACTACCAACCTCCTTGGTGGTTGAGACAGAAGAGAGCGGCTTATTTCCATGCGGTCTTTTCTGTCCCAACCAACGGCATTTTCTCACCGCCAATACTCCACTCCCGTGGCGAGTTCTAAAAGTGGAGAGTTCCGCGCCATCTATTTGTTCGTATTCGCAACATTCGAAACAAATTTCGAATGCCGCGAATCCTGCCGCGCCAGTTTCTTCAGAGGCGTCCTGCGAAGCTTCCCTTTATCTACTTGGAATTTGCCCTCTGGGGGCATGTTCATTTTGGTGCTTGTTCTTACGCTATACACTGCTCTACTTACTCTTGCATAGGCATTCATCGCTTCTTGGTTGACCAATGGAGCTTTCAATTGTGTGAAATAAACTCTCAGTTGAATTTTCTCCACTTTTATTAACATTTCAATCTGTTATAAGCTATCGCTACAATTGATTTTACTCTAGTCTATAAAATTTGATGACCAATCTACCGCTAACTGCTATAAAAATAGAAAGTCGTAACTTGGATATTATTACCACGATTGAACACAAAGTGTTTCCATTAATTTGGTAACGTAATGTTTTCTCTATTGCCAAAGAGGAAATGCTTAGGAAAAATACATGTAATTGCACGCTGGCATAGGCGAGTAAATAGGCTTTGGTTACTTTATCCTACATTAATCTAAACTTCACCTAAGCTGGTGTTAATTGCAAAAAAATTTAAGACGATTTACAAGTTTAACTTTATTCAAAATAAATATCAATGAAGTCCCCAGAAATCGTTTCATTAGCTACAAAATCGTCAAATTTAGACGACAATGAACTGGGCGAAAAATTAAATTAACTGCGATTGAATCAATGTTTAATTGCAGTCTCGCTCACTTCACCATATACAGCTTTCAACCAAAAACAAGCGGCTAGTACCGTGATAGTCAGGCTGTAGCAGAAGGAACCTCATCGATTGCTCCTATTAAATGACACATGCAAAACTTGCGATAATGCGTTTTAAAGCTTGTTATGACCCCTTGATTGGGGTAGAGTACGCGGTAAATCAATATTGATGCGGCACCAATGAACTTTTTGTTCTTCAAATGCGATGTCCACTTGGACATTGCTTCATAAAATAAGTCAATCTCATTAGAATCATAAATGTCCTTTATGTTAACTTATATTTACCACAAATTTTTAAAAGGTTTCCTTTAGATTGCTCAATTAAATCTGAAGGATACATTTCACCATTACTTGTTTCGAAAGCCATATTGTGACTCCTTTGAATACGCAGGCTATTCGTCCGCTACTGTGAAAAAGACAATAGCCACAACCTGTTCCTCTAGAATTCCTTACTATTTTTTGTCACTTTGATTGGTGAGCTCATATGAACGCGGAGAACATTTTAGCTTTTTTTTAGTTATTTGTATATCAGTATCAATTTCTCGAGGCAGGAATACATGTGAAGTCGAGGAGAAATGATAACGCCTTCCTCTCCCAGAACTTCGCCAGTCTAACGACTAATTCCGGTGGAATTCGGGTGTCGTCGCCTGGGAAGTAGCCCCAGCAATGATAATTGGACAACCACGAGGTCTCCAGTCAGGAACTCTGAAAGACATATATATATTTAAGTTGTGTTTAAAAATGAAGAAAACTCTAGATTTTTTACAAGGGGAATCCGAAATTACTGGCATGCTTCCTCCTTGCAGACCACGAATCGGACCCCGGTACACCCCAAGTTGTTGAACCAGCACTTTCCAATGTTATCCTTTAAAATTGGCTTTGCATTACTTCAGATGCAGCTTTTGTATGGTTTGCCTGGGCTATCTTAGTGTTGGCCATTGGCTTTCTTTGGAGCATTCGCCTGAGCTGATCTCCGCTGCTCCCTTTGGTTTCGTTCCATATTTTCCTGTAGATGCCATTTAATACCAGCGCAACTGACGCGTGTCTCCTTCCTGACGTCTGATATACACACCTCACACATAATTTTGTTGGTCTCTGCCTTCTGGACAAGGCCTTTATCTGCCGTTCCATAGCCGTCGTAATACGGTAAGTTTGATCCTTACTTTCCCTTTGAGCACTTACTATGCTCTCCAATCTTGAGATTATGGTACTATCACTTTCAACGCCATCGTCTTGACGGATTAAACAAATTATTCTAAGTCATTTGTATACAAATCAATATCCAAACTGCAACTACTGTCTGCTGACACGCAGCTGAAACAAGTTGTCGCGTTGAACTACGCGAAGCACTTATAACCTCCGTTGTAGCAATAAATAGAAACGATATATTTTTGATGAATTCATCCTCCTCAGATTCACCACCAGTAAAGAAGTTGGACGATTAGAAATATTTAGCATTGTTTATAATGCAAAAAAAAACCTCAGTAGAACTTACTGTGATTGTAAAAACCACGGCGAAATCGCTAATTGTTCTGGTGCCAAAGAAAATGTCACTTTGCTCGAGAAACGCTTTAAAAACAATGTTCGAAAAAAACATTCTTTAAAAAATACTGGGACCGGACTTCTTTCGACATTCAACCAAACTCACGGTTGGGTGAGAACGAGATGATGTAACAAACAAAACGAAAGATTAGTGTTAATTAATTTTATTATTATTATTGAGAATAAAGATAACGAAAACGAAACGAAAAAGAGAAAAAAGTAAAAAGAGCGAAGTGCGCGTCAAAGTGATTTGATAGACGTCAAGCGGTGATGTTGATATAGAACCGCTGTAAATTTATACAAACAGTCAGCGCTGACGCAGGTTGCGATGAGATGAGAAGCGGGAGATTTGAACACACTTGAACAAATTGAATTTAGACAAAGAAACACAACGATTACTTCGAAGATAACTGCTCACTTCACGAACGTGCTTAAACGCGCACTGCCCTTCACAAATTCTTTTTCGCAAGTGGCGTCACCGTTCCAGTTGATCAGCTATCAATCGATTAACAGGTCTCCGTCCCTTGACCGCTTATATAATATACACAGATTGTAAATAGGCAGAGAGTACCAATTTGTATTTTGTGGTATAAAGGAATTTTGGAATTTTTAGGGGAAGGTGGTAAGACTTTTGATACTTGGGATGAACTTTTTTTGTTTATCTCTTTAAAGTCTCCGCTGTGCCCCCACACTTCCCCTTCTTAACTAAAGAAAATACAGTAATATAAAAATAACAGAGGAAACTACTGTATAAATCATAACACGACTCAAAATTTCGCTTCTTAACAGCTTTAGAACAACAGCTGAACAACGACAAAAATATCTTCTTCGCGATACACATTCCTTAAGAGATATTTTAAAATCTCTCTCTACGTTTTTCAGGCTGTTGTTGCCTTTGATGACATTGTCTAGGATGATGACGATGAGTTTTCTTTCTTCATTTTGTCCTGGTCTCGGTTTCGATTTGTCGTTGAGGATGCTCGTTATGGTTCTTCGATATGTTTCCTTGCCTCTTTTGTCACCTCGTCTATGGCGGCTGTTCTTTCCTTTTCGTTGAATTTGCCTCAATCTGGTGGAATTTTGCCATAATTGCTGTAGTCCATTTTGGATAATTGTTATAATTCCCTGGGTCATTGCATTTAGTTTTGTCATTATGAACTTGTTTTTTTATCAGGATTTCTCTGTTGTGCCTATGGTGAGGATGTCATCAATGTATTTATGTATACCTTGTAATGACTAAATGTGATGGACGATGATTAAAGAATATCCTAAGTGGACGGAGACGACCAAGAGGAGAGAGCTATTCCAAAAACCTAAAAAGGTGGCGAAATTGACCATGAAGGTATTATGTCACTTCACTGCCAATGGGGATCCTCGAAACGGACTCCAAATACAAGCATCTATTCCACCCGTACGAAGATCAGTGTCTGTTCCTAGTGCATCACGAGCTGAATCGCAACACAAACCACAATTCGAAGATTTCAGCATCAATCGGAGTCAAATCGCTGCACATCCAAAGAGTCGCAGCAACTTCAATCGCCACTGCAATCACAATCGCAACCGATTATCATGCCCGCGCCAGTAATTGATGTAGATCTTTTTAGAAAATGAGCAAGGGATCCGTCGTCGGTCACGGCTGGAGGCAGAAGTCAACAGTCGGTTTGTAAGCTTTAAGTCGCTGTTTCTCTTCCTGAGCATATCGACTAGCTTCCTCTACACTTTGTGGTTTTTGGGCGACCACATACTGCGAAAGTTATGGTTCCAAACCATTGATGAAAATCATTAGGTTTTTGGGCGACCACATACTGCGAAAGTTATGGTTCCAAACCATTGATGAAAATCATTATCCGCCAAATACGTTTTTTCACCCACTTGATTTGCCTTTTCTACTAAGGATTCCCGAGACGTTAGGATTCTTCGCTGGAAAGTTTGAATCCGTTGTGCATAGTATATAACTGTCTCACTCGCGTCTTGTTTCAACGATATTAACTCTCGATGGAGCTGAACAGGCGAGTGTGACTCTTTATAAACTTCCTTAAGTTTCTTTTTCAAATTTTCCCAATTAACGAAATTTTTGTTCAAGATTATGATTTGGTCATTTCCTCTCCTCTGTGTCTGGATATATTTAAATAATATGGTTGCTTGAGCCTCGGATGCCAACTCCATAGCTTGCGAGCAGCTATATACGAAGTTAAAAGCATCCTCAGCTCGACCATCAAACACAGGGATAAATGCCTTTAAATCGGAAAAACTCAGTGCCATCACGCTCGAGTTTTCGAGAATGGAATTATTGATCACACTCGAATTTACCGATTGATTCCTTGTTATATCGGAATATCTAATCCGGACGAATTCGTCGTAAGTCACGAAAACTCCGTTTACCTCAATTAACAAATCTTCACTCGACACCTCAATAATCTCTTCTTCAGTAAGTTTCGCGTATTCCCCACTTAATTTCACGGGAAATTTTACCGACATTGGACACAGTTCACACTTATGTTGATTATGATCACAATCTTCTTTTTCTCTTTTTCTTCAGCCGTTGTCCCGTTCACAAGTGGGGTCGGCTCGTCCTGATCGGCTTCGCCATTTGGCTCTATCGAATGCCTGATCTAGGTGCAATCTCGAGGCTTTCAAATCCCCATCCAGCGTATCAAGCTACCGTTGTTTAGGTCTGCCTTTTGGTCGTTTACCATCAACTTCGATGTTCAGACCAATCTTGGCAAGTGAATTCTCATTTGCACGAATTGCGTGACCATACCATCGAAGACGCCTCTCTCGCAACTCTTCCACGATCGATGCAACCCCATAACGATCGCGGATATCCTCATTTCGGATGTGATCTAAACGTGTGACGCCACTAGTCCAACGTAGCATCTTCGCCTCCATTACCGCTAGATGCCGTTCATTGTCTTTTATAGTCGGCCAACACTCAGAACCATAGAGAGCGACTGGACGGACGACATTGCGGTAAATTTTAGATTTGAGACGTTCGTTGATACGTCGATCACAAAGAACACCAGTTGTGGAACGCCACTTCATCCAGGTTGCGTTAATGCGTGAAGCAATTTCATAACGCAGTTCTCCATTGGCTGATAGCGTTGACCCGAGGTATTTAAATCGCTCAGTTCTGGACAGATCACTGCCGCTGACAGTGATTGTGCCTGTTTCATTGGGATCGGTTGTCAAGAGTTCAGTTTTGTTTAAATTCAATCTGAGACCGTGTTGCATGAGGCGATCATTCCATTTTTGAACAAGTTGCTCGAGATCATTTTTGCTATCAGATGCTAGGAAAACATAATCTGTATAAAGCAGTGTGTAGGGCGCTGGACGTTGGATATCCCGTGTGACGGTGTTCATAACAAGAACAAAGAGGAGTGGTGAGAGGGCGCTTCCTTGATGAACACCAACAGAGACACGAAGCGGTTTTGATACACCCGCCATACTTCGAACTTTACTTTTCGGATCGTGGTAGAGTAATTGAACCCAGCGCACGAGTTCTTCTGGCACGAAGTGTGGTCGTAAAGCATACCAGATGAGCTCGTGTGGTACACGGTCAAACGCTTTCTCTAGATCCAGAAAGGCAATGTAAAGAGGGCCATGCTTCTCACAGTGTTTCTCCATGAATAACCGCGCAGCGTGTATTGCGTCAGTAGTTCCGCAGTTCTTGACAAATCCGGCTTGATTCACGGTTATTTCAACGATTTCGCGAATACGGTTGTCAAGAATGCGTTCAGAAATCTTCATGGTATGATAAAGTAACCGGATCGGACGGTAATTTGAACATTCTGCTGGGCTACCTTTCTTTTTCAATATTGGAACAGTGGTACTTTCTTGCCAGTCAGATGGTGTTCTTCTTTCCTGAATAACCCGGTTTAAGAATTCACTGAGCCACAGTGTTGGGTCCCAGCTCTTCGCTTTCCAGAGCTCAGATGCGATGTTGTCAGGTCTTGTTGCCTCTCCTGTTGTCTCCTCGACTTCAGTTGCGCTGACTGGTGGAGCTGGTCCAAATGTCGGCAATGATTGTGGAAGTGGAGGATGAGCAAATTCTTCAGTTGAAATCTGCTCGAAGTATTATCTATCCGTTGCGGCTCGACAGTTGGTAAGCAAAGTGCCGTTCTTGTCATTAACGCAACAATACAATTATCAATTATGTTAATTAACTCGTTTTTGTGATTACACTTTTCCGAACTTAATGTCTAATATATATGTAATGAGAGATATGAAATAGTGAAATAATGAAAAATCGACTCACATTAGACGAATCCTCAAATCCATGCTAATCCTCAAATGTAAATCCTCCTTTAACTGCACGCACTCCTATAATAGCTGTACCGGTTCCCTTCGTGCTGGGATTCCTGATGGATGAATCGATTCAATAGCGATGGTTGATAACGATGTCTTCGTTAATTGTCTATGTACAAACACTCCACTCTATCCACACTTCAATATCCTAATTTTTCCTCAATTTGCAAGGTCCGAATCCAGGATACCGCTCTGCGGGATGTCGTCCCCTTAGCTGGCTGCTAATTTTTTTCGTTGCGGTATCCCACCGCTGCCACCAATGTTATATGGACCGATAGGTCAATTGAATGAAAATATAAAAAAAGGATATATTTTATAATGTTTATTAAAACTAAAATATAATATTTAGTACAAAAATAGAATTGGAGGTTCTTTTCTTTCTTGCTCCGTTTTGTCCGAGAACTCAACACTCAAAATGTGCGGCACCTGCCATTCGAGGGGCATTGGTTGACGCCATGTCCCTTCCTCAAGCAGTTAAAGCACAAGTTTTGTTTCCTTGCTTCATTCTTCCGTTGTTGCTCGTTCATCTCTCTGAACTTGTCGCACTGATTCACGTAGTGGTCCTTAGTGCAAATGCCGCATGCCTTTGTCGTGATGTCGCGCAGTGATGCTTCCCATAATCGTCGAGATTGTTGGTCCAATTTCTGAGTTGTTTCGAAAATGACCAATAAGTCCCAATGTTCAGTGTTGACGCCGATACTGTTCATATTAGCGATGAACTCTGCGGTGGCGTCCATTACTCGTTTGATAGACGAATAAGAAACTTCCTTTGCCATTGGCAAGTTGTGGAACTTGCGCAAGTAATTCCATGCCATGGCTCGCTTATTGTCATATAGTTCTCGTCTCATATCGTGTCTTGCTGCCTCGTAATTTTCGTTGTTCACATCCAGATGTTGAATGACTCTTGCAGCATCACCTTGAACATGAGTTTTCAAGTACTGCACCTTTTCAACCGCAGACAGCGTCTCGTTGCAGTGAATTAACGAATTGAACATGCGCCACTGACTGTATTTCCCATCAAACTTCGGGATAGTGAATCTTTCCAATTGTACCCGGTTCGTCGCCGCTGAACCGATGCTGTTCGTAACTTGCGTGATGGTATGCCGCCAAGCCCGACTTGAAACGATTGAACAAATCCAAATACGTCTCTTCGGCGCTCTCATACTCTTCCAAGTAGGACTTCTGTTTACTGGAATCTCCTGAAAGGTCATCCAGGACTGCTCCATGTCGTTCCTGGCAAGCCTGCCACAGTTCCTCCAGTCGTTGTGTTCTGGCTTGGAAATAGCCAAGGGAATGCCTCTCCCTGCTGTCCTTCAAATGATTTCGGCTCAGTCTGTTCAGACTGGCGAAATTATCCCGCTGTACTAAGATCACCTCCTTAGTCATCTTATCACGTCACGAATCTAGAAAGATACTGACGGATGGGTACAGTTAAGCTCTCTAGCACCGGAGTCTTGCCACTCTTTTGTACCAAATTGATTTGTTCAATTTACACGGTGGAAAATATTGAGCGCAAAGATTGCGGTAGAGAACAATTTCTCCAACTCGTTCAGTATCCGGCTCGACGGACTAGAAAATGTTGACTTTTCTAAAAAATCAAACTGAATATGGCCAAGTGCTTAGGCAGTCTCACCTAAGCTTCAAACAAATTAAAGGCTTGTGTGCTTGAACCATATTGAAATTTTATTGCATTTGAACACTTATTATATACACAATTTTTGCTTACAGGTAAAATTCTTAGTAGACTAAGAAACCATAGGTGCGAATATTACAAAAAAAAAAAACGCTATGTCAACCAATTTCTCATGCAATGCATTTTTAGCTGATTTTGTTCAATACATTTTACCGCGAGTTCATTACCATCGTTGTTTACAATCAAGCCATTACATTATACTCTAGATAAAGCGTTAAATAGTGTACAATGTGTTATATTTCTTAAAAAAACTTATTCTGATTATATTCTAAGCAAAATGAATCGAATTTTTAATAATTTTGCCCAAAAAATACTACTTCAGCTTTGCTCACATTTCACTACACCTGAATTCCCACAAGTGCTATAAAAAACAACAATTTTTTTTTTATTTACTAGATTTGATGACAATATGCTTATAACTAACTTAGGGACTACCTTAACAGTTAAACTTAATCTAAGGTATAACATAACGCTTAACCTAACTTATTACTAACAGATTATGTGAAGAAAATATTTACATTGCATTTTGGAGGAAAAGTTGGAAAAAAACCTCCACTCGTTGAGCATATATAAAAATGGGGTGGGGGTGGGAGGGAATAGGATGGGTGAGGTGCGGGGGAGGAATGGGAATTAAAAGCTGGGAGGGGTGCTAATGATGGGAAGGTTAAAAAAATTGGGAGTCGGAGAAGTTGCCCATGTAGAAGACTACTCTGCCTAGGGGATCGAACAGACAGTTCTGTGACTGGAGGGAAAGGAGGATCTGGGGAAACAGATGAGTCCGGAGAAGGTTATCTTCAACGATCTTGATCTGCATGGCATTGGCGACAAGAGGATTGGGATGGGCTTGGCACTTGGCCAGGAAGTTGAGGGCAAGACGAGCAAGGAAGGCGTCGATGCGTGGGGTTTGGCAGGATTCATAGGGGATCTGGTTGGAAATGTACTTGGAGCGGTCCTCGTTCTTAAAGATGTTGGCGCAGTGTCGAAAGATCCTGCGCTCTCTGAGGCGGAGTCGCTCCATTTGGGATGGGGAGCAGTCGGACCAGAAAATGAAGCCGAAGATGAGGAGTGGGCGGATGAGCTGTTTATAGCAAAACAGCTTAACCTTTTTTGGAGTCGGGATGTTGTATTTAAGGATAGGATACAGGGACCGGAAGGCACCAGTTGCACGGCCTAGTGCCTTCGTTATGTGAGGTACGTGGGAGAGGCGGGAGTTCATTGTCATCCCGAGGTAGGTGACTTCTTTAACAGTGGGAATGGGCTGGTCGTTGATTGTGAGTGATAATGATCTGGTGTCACTCCACATCATCGGTGTCATTCTCATGTCTCCATGGAAGACGATGGTCTCACACTTGTCGGGATTTAGGGAAAGTTTCCAACTGGTGAAATAGTGGTAAAGTTCGTCCAAATAAGCATTCAGACGCGCTTCACTACGGGAGATGTCTTTGGTGGCCGTGTATATGATTAGGTCATCCGCGTATTGGAGGATCTGGATGGGACACGGGTGTGGAGGTGGTTTGGGGATGTCTGCGGTAAACAGAGAGAAAAGGGTTGCAGACGGTACTGAACCTTGGGGAATGCCGGCGGGGCAAGTATAGGACGAGGAAAGGTGCTGCTGGATGTTGACTGAGGATTTCCGCCCATCTAGAAAGCTAAGAATTAACTTACAAAGGTGCGGGTGGAAGTTGAGGATTTCGGAAAGCTTGTACGTGAGTCCGTATTGCCATACGGAGTCGAAAGCTTTCCTTAGGTCAAGGAGACAGGCTACGGTGGGTGTCCTCCGATTGATACCCAGTAGGATATCAGTCTTGAGGACAAGCAGTGCGTGCTCAATCGAGTGTTTAGTTCGGTTGGCGAATTGGAACCCGGGGATAAAGAAAGGATGGAGATAGGCCTGTAGCTATCAGGATTAAGTGGATTAAGGTTCTTTTTTGGGACAGGAACTATGCGAACATTTTTCCATTCGGTGGGGAAGTGTGCGTTGAGGATGCAGTGGTTAATTATCGAGGAGAGTGTGGTGGAAATGTTGGGGGCGCACTTTTTCAAAACTATGGAGGGGATTTTGTCGAGACCCACTGATTTTTTGTTCTTGGAGGCTGCGATTGCGGCTTCCACTGAACTTGGGTTGACAAAGTGGATGGGAGAAACATTATCATGTTCATCGGGGTAGATGAGGAGTTGGGCGAAGAGGTTTAGGTTGGGACTGGGTTGGTGGAATGTGGGTATGGATTGGAGTTTTTCTATGGTTTCGCTAACAACATTTTTGAAGTGTTGATCGCGAATGTGGAGGGTGCAATGGTGCGCTTGAAGGAGGTGGTCGGCTAGAATGTTCACCTTTTCGGGAGTTGAGATGTTCTGTGGGAGGATGATTGTTTGTTGGGAGGACTTGCCTAGACGAGGACAAGTTTTTCTGAGTTCCCTGAAGGTATCATGGTTCAGCTCAATGTTGGAGAGGCGCTTGTGGAGGTGGTTGGTGTAAAGGGTTAAAATTCTATTGCGGATTGACCTGTCAAGGGAAAGGATTTCGTTGCGGAGTGGAGAGGATTGCGGAGAGTATCTATTCCTAAATAACCTCCGCCTCAGGGTACGCTTGTATCTGATATCCTCGAGGATATCGTCCGAGAGAGAAATAAGGTTGCGGTAGTTGAGGGACCGAGATGGTATCAGCTCGTCACATACTTGCTGAATTACTTCAGTGTACTGACGAACTGTCCAGCCTATAGTGTCGTTGGAAACTGTTTCGTTGGTAGGGAGGAGGAGAGGTTCAAGTCTGGATTTAAGGGACAAGTGCTATAAAACGCATCGTTTGCAAATGTTTAGCGGTTTCCGCTGGCGAGTATCATATCTCGCCGTAATGTGAACGACCGTGGGACAAAGTTAATGCAAAGGTTGCGACGCGTGTTTAATTGCAAACGATTGTGAGAGTATATTTTTGGTGCAAATTTACATTACGTTATGTTGTTAGTTACATGTGTATATTTAATATGTGTAACACCTGCCAGTAAATGATCTAGTTTTTCCGACTTACTGACAGGCGCCTGATCAATTCGGTCTTCAGCAGCGAGTACGAAGCCGATTTCACTACGTCGGACACCAGCACGATGGACTCCTCGTCTAGGCCGACCACCACGTGATAGAAGCGGGTCGTATCCGTTGTGATCCCGGACATCTGGAATTATGCTTCCAAATCCACGAACCACAGTTCCGGGTTCCGCCGCCAAAACGGAGGGACGCGCACGGCAAGGGAAGTGACAGCCTGATGGACCTGCCGCGTCTTTGTCGTCAACCGCGAATTTGTGGGAAGGAAGCCGCAGTAATACCGATTTCAGCTGAAGCCCTATTTGACACGGCAGGCCACACCTTCAAATGTCCGCACGAGTGAAAAAAAAGAAACGCCAACGACGTACTCCAAAGTGAACGCTTGATGCGCAGACCAACAAGAAATACGAAAGCTCGCCAAAAGAGCGGAAAGCAGGTGAAAAGAGATCCATCGATGAAAGATTCGGCAAACACCTCGACGCCGTCTCTTGCAGTGATTTAAATTTTATTTTTACCAATCACACTTGAAGTGAAACAGAATTTCACATAATCTTACAACTGCGGCGTCTGCTAAGGAGGCGGCGATGGTGGCGGGGCCTTCGGATCCTGCTGCGATAGCGGTGGCTGCGGCGGTGATATTGGTGTCTGTGATGATGACGTTCGGCTGGGGCAGCGGTGATGGCGTCTGGGGCTGCGGTGTCTGTGGCGACAGCGGTGGCGATCAATTAATATACTTTTAAAATTAATAATTAGTTAGGAGCCGTAGTCGTGTCCTGGGGCAGTTTCAAAAGTCGTAGACAGAAGTCAGCAATTATTTTTTTTTTTCAAAAAATGACATTCTGCCGTCCCTTCATGGCACTCTGCTCACCAGTCCTGTGGCGAGGTCTAAACTGAATGGAGAGCGCCGGTGACGTCATCTGTCCGTTGTTATAACTCCGGTGAGATCCACATTGGACACAGCAGATTCTTCAGTTACCAGCGGTTTTGACATTAGACTACACTTACGCCTACAAATATAAAGGTCAGTCAAAGCAAAATGCAGCATGCCAAAGCCCTTTCCTAATTACTGGAAACAAGACTGGCAAACTTACATGACGGTCCTTAAATATTTCTGGTATAAGAGGCAATCCGTGGTATTGGATCTGTAAAGGGAACTAGGATATTCTTCGACGAGAAATTCTCGTGATCGGGAGCCTACATCCTGATGTCAAAATTGTTCGAGACAACCATTTTGGTATAATTCTATCCCCAGGACCTAGATGCGGCAAACTTACAATACCAGGTTAATGGCAACTTCTACTACTTTATCTTACGATTCTTTGTGTCTTCCGCCCACGTAAGTACTAAGGAATCTGATAGATTATGCAGAATCAAGTACCTTGAGCTCATAATAGGTTGTGATGCGAACGCTCAGCATATTAATGGGGGAAGCAGTAAATTTAATCCTACAGGAAAGAAGCTGTTTGACTTTATCAGTTCAGCTGGATGTGTTCAGGATGTGCCTCTACGTTCGAGGAGCCAAAAAGAAGTGAAGTAATCGACCGAAAAGTCTTCATTACAAAGTTGTTAGAATTGATTAAATACAGGCGACTGCTAGATGAAATCTCACTCTCAGATCACCGTTACTTACAATTCGGTCCGATTATTGGAGGCGAGCAGTTCGTAATAAAAGATGGACAAAGTGGGAAAACGTTTAATGGTGGAACCGACAGCTGCAAAGTCTCAAGAAACCAACGTGAATTATGCTTGTAAAATGCAATAAAAATGAAGACAGATTAAACTATCGGAATATACGGCATGAATTTACGAGGCTCGTAAAACGTTCGAAACCGGACTTCTTGAGAGTATACTGTGAGGAACTGGAAAGAGGTAGGGAGACTGACTTCAAAAAGGATCATTCGGCCAAGTTGGACTCTCTTATGAAACTAGATGGAACTTTCACGAACTTCAGAGTTGAGTCTGTGCAGACTCCCTTGAAGGTACACTACCCGAGAAAACAGATGACAAAAGTGAGAGGGAGGAAACCGGTACATGCAAACCTTTCAAGACGAAAGTATTGCAAGGGGAATTGAGACACCACAGAGTTGCTGTCCATACAATCATTTGAACATTTGAAAGCACCAGACCAGACGGTATAGAGCATTTAGAACAACTTCTAAGAATTATTTCTCGAGAATGTCTTGTTCTGGGTTATGTGTCTATCTTTTGGCAGAAAGTTAAGGTAGCTTTTATACCTAAGCCTGGGAAAGATGGATTTGAATAATCCAAAGAACTTCAGACAAACTAGCTTAACATCATTTTCGCTGAAATGTCTAGATAGGCCGGTGAAGCATCACATTCGCGAGGAGGCGCTAAGGTCGCAACCACTGTATGGAAACTAATATGTTTAACAATGTGGAAATTCCAGTGAGTCTGCTCTTCGTTCTTTGGTTTAAAGGATAGAGGATGCAACTCTGAAAGGCGAATACACGATGAGAGTTTGCATGAACACTGCAGAGGCGTTTGACTAAGTGCCTTTCCAAAAGGCCTGTGATGCCGCTAGAGATCATGGAGTTGATGAAACTTTAATTAAGTGGATCTATGCTATACTAACGCGCAGATTGAAGTGTGCTGAATTGGGTGCTGACCCCACTCCACTTCTGCATAGTATGTTGATCGGCTCACTACTTAAGCTCAAGCTTATTCGGAACACTTCGCTGTGTTAGTTGTTGGTTGAGATTTCAGAACGATGTGTAGAAATACACAACGTGCGTTGATTTGATTGACAGTTGATGTTTTAGGCATGCACTTTCGATAACTCTAAATAAAACCACAATGGTATTATTTACAAAAAGGAGGAAACTGAATGTTCCTTGTCTGCCAGAGATGACTTGTACAACCGTTGAGCTCCCCGAAGATGAAAGATGAAAACGGGCTCTCACAACCTATCGATTGCGGCTTTGGGCCGATATGGGGACTAGGTCTCAGTTCGTAATGTGTATGTCCTGTGTGAAGTTGTCAAATCTCGCACCAGGGATGTTCCTTCGTGCAAATAAGGGAACGCTTGGTGGAAGCGTTATGGGCATGTACATTAACATTAAAATAAATTTCGAATGCCGCGAATCCTGTCGCGCCACACTTCCTCGGCTCCTCAATTCCAAATCACTTCCCACTTCTCACGTCCGAAAAAAGAAAACACTTAAGCTTCTTCTTTTCCACTTTATTTAAGATCTTATTTTCTATTACACTATTTACGTTAAATGCTTCGCCTGCCTTAGGTCTAGGTGAAGAATTGTGTCTGCGCGCGAGGCGGTTCCAAATTCACTACACGCATCACTTCACCTATTGCGCGAGCAATTTTGCGTCCGGAAGCCAGTGCAAGTAATTTCATAACAAAAACTTGCACTGACCTTACTCCGTAACTAACAACAGAAGTAGCTATTGACCATGGTCGGCCTGAACATTATTTAGTTTGGTTGTTGCACTTTTCGTTGCATACACGATTGCATAACAAAATTGAATACAAGCCTCGTGCTATTATGCGCATTTTACGCGACCATGGCCTACATTAATATTGTTTCATTTTAACTTGCAGGCTCAATTAAATTACAAAAGTGCCTCGTTGCCGAAAATGACTTTACGGATATTACCAATCTATTTTTATTATGACGATTGTCGAGGATTCTTTAACCCTTTACTTGGCTGCGCCATCTTATTCGCATCATGATTTCACCTTCACGAAACCCCAAGGGAGTTGGAGGGAGCGCAAGAGCGAGACCTCGTTGGCCATTAGTTGATTCTCGTAAACAACTGTATTCAACTATTTACTTCTTATGTATAATAGCTCGCCCTTCCTGGGCCACTTTGTATAATCACTTTATAGTCACTTTGTATCCTTTACACGTGCTCAAAGTTTTTAGGGTTTTTTTTGTATATGATTTGTAGCTAATTTTATATAGAATAAGATGTGTAATTTCAATTTTTGAAAAGCTGTCAATTCCTCTCACTTTTGCCGTTTTCGTCAATTTTTTTTGCGGAAAAAATCGACAACGATAAATTTCCCTTTAGGCTTGAATCTCCTTTTCCCCTTTCTATTTTGGTGTTCCACAATAGGTTGCTTTCGTCTAAATGTTCTGAACCATGACATCCAATTGATTTTCTATTAGGTTTAAGTCAGGAAAACATGAGCAAGATTCCAACTACTGACAGGGTCGAGGTTTGAGCTTTTAAGAATTTTTTTCGAAATATCAGCATTCGTAAAAGGTATTTCTAAGACCTTCCAAAATATTTTCCTCAGGATCTTTCAACTCATTCAGTCGGAAAACCATTTTAACCCCCTCAGATTAAATTTCTTGAAGTTTGTCACTTTTCTTGAAATTATTTCGATTTTTTCTTTTAATCCTGAACCGACTTGATAATGTTGATTATTGTTATTACTGCGCGTATTGGTAACAGTAGTAGCAACACATATCGATGAAGTGGAAGCTGCTGGTCTATTTGTACTATTGCTTATAGTTGAACAATCTGACAATTTTACACACTCATCTTTAGGTATTTACCTATTAATTCTATTTCAATTCAAATACTATTAATTTTATTTCAACTTTAAATTTTTGTATAAGGAGACGTCGTGCGTATTTTGTACTGTTCGCGGTCACAGTTGGCAGAAGACGGGTTCGTCTCCATGCGGTTCTTCTGCCCCCAACCAACGGCACCGCTAGCTCTCCACTCCTGTGGCGAGTTCTAAAAAAAACGTGGAGAGTTCGGTGCGCCATCTATCCGCTCGTATTCGCAACATTGGAAATAAATTTCGAATGCCGCGAATCCTGCTGCGCTACACATCTATAATTTTGAAAAATTTATGAAAAACTACGTTATCCTGATTTATTTTAAACTCCCTGGAACATTTAAGAAGAACTTGAAAAATGAATTCTTTTCTTCCACTGTTATTGACTCTTTTTGTTTCTCCAAGTAACTAATAACAGTTTAGGATAAGTGAGGGATCCTAAGTCCACAACCACTTGTTGGACCGGACCAAATGGAGAGCAACTTACTCCCACGTCTCTTTGGTCCGCGGATCCCTCGTTTGGGGCATGGCACCCAAGCATTACAAAAATTATAGGACAAACGGTTTCGTCCAGGGCAGAGGCAACTCTTCAGACGCTGCCTCACCTCTGCCCTGGGAGCAGTGTTCATAACCTCAAAGCAAAACTCTTTACCCAAAGCAACAGAATTTTGCAAGAGCTGATTTGAATTAAAAGTGAAAGATATTTTTAGAAAATTTTATTTTACTGTATGCTTCTTTTATTTGTGTTTCTCCTAATCTACACAATAATCTGTACAAGTTAGAAAATCCAGAGCAATAGAACTAGTTATTTTAATTTCCTTTTTTTTGAAAGCTGGGCATTTTTTTTGAGAGACCGATGTAATCGTCTCTCTTCTTTTAGTTTGTTGATTTTCTTTAGAATTTCTACTTTATTTCCCTTTTCGGCAATGGCTGCGACTCTGTACAAATCAGCCAGCTCACGCCTTATTCTATGGTGAAGACCGGCTCGAAGGGGCTTCTCCTTAGCCTCTGCAAAAGCAGCTGGTTGCGTTGGAGGCTTTTGCAGGTTCCTTACCCGGTACTCCTTAATGGAAATTGACTTGGGGCCAGCAGTTTTGTCTTTTGGCGCTTGTTCGAGACTCATCTATATAAATATATATATTTTTTTTTTTTATTTTGAAAGAGCCGAAGTGCCCATTATCATTTAAATACCTTAGCTAATAAGCCAACGGTACTGTTTCTCTATTTTATTATTGGTTTGAATCTGAAATAAAGTTAGAAACCGTTAATAATTGTTAAATAAATTTTACGAAAGGCTCTTACCCCACTGCTACCTTCCTTCCTGATCGTTTCAAAATTTCTGCGGATTTTCCACTTGAAATTTGCACTATTTATACGTATTCTTTAAGGAGTCAAAAAAATAAAAGATCAAACTATACTGGATAAATCAAATCATAATGTTCACAAGCAACAAATCTTCATTATCGCAATTTCTTGGTACCGTGCATTTTTTCATGCGAAATATTGCAATAAATCAAAAGACAAATGAAATTGTAGGGAGTTTACATTCGCAGATGCTGGGTAATTAATTTCAGGGAACATAAAAATATAAAACTGCACCGGATAAATCAAGGCATATGCATGCGTATTTTTTCTTGTTCACGAGTAACACATCTTCATGATCGCAGTATCTTAGTCCAATGTATTTTTTTATGCATCGTTTCGCATGGGATAAATAAAGGCGGAGGCATATGCAATTCTCTTTTTGTTGGCAAGCAACATATGCGTATCTTCATGATCGCAATGGTTCCTGTTCGAGAAACGCTTCAAATACAATGTTCGAAAAATCCATTCTTTGAAAATACTGGGATCGGACTTCTTTCGACATTCAACCAAATTCACGGTTGGGTGAGAACGAATTGATATCAAGAAAAAAACAAAGATTAATTTTGATTATTTTTATTGCCCGCACAAAGCAGGATGAGAAGAAAGAAAACAAAAACGAAAACGAGAAAACAGTAAACAGCGATTTGCGCGTGAAAAATGATCTGATAGACGTCAAGCGGAGATATAGAAAGAGAACCGCTGTAAAATTTCCTGGTGAATTGCCGCTTGAAATACATTTTGACTTTGATGAGAAGCGGGAGATTTGAACAGTTCCATACATTTTTTTTGTACGCATCATTTTGCAAATCATGCGAAATGTATAATATAAATCATAAGACAAATAACATGAAGGTCAATCTAGAATAAGTACTTTATTACCGGCAAGTAAGTGTTTAGTAGGCCGCAATACACGAATCGCTGCGTTTTCATGCATAAAAAATAGGTAAGCCGATCAAAAGCGCCTCAAATACAGCAGTTATGGCGCAGGATCTCTTGGTAACCTTCGGAATTGATTCGGGTATCGGTGGACGCGATGAACGCGTGCCAATAAATCCAACTGGACGGTGAAGGTGTTCAAGGAACGCTTCAAAAACAATGTATGAAAAACGCGTTCTTAGAAAATACCGGGACCACACTTTTTTCGACAGTCAACCAAACTCACGGTTGGGTAAGAACGAAATGATAACAACAAAACGAAAGATTAATTTTATTATCCGCGCAAAGCACGATGAGAACAAAGATAACGAAAAAGAAAAAAAAAGTAAAAAGAGCTAAGTGCGCTTCAAAAATGATATTATAGACTTCAAGCGGTGATGTTGATAGAGAACCGCTGTAAATTTACACACACAGTCAGCACTAACGCATGCAGGGTACTGTCGCGATGAGATGATAAGCGGGAGATTTGAACAGAAGGCATACCCTCGTTTATAGAGCCAGTCAATCTAAGCATAAAAAATTGAAAGTATAAAGAAAGTTTGACTAGGATATTGAATCTTTCGCCCCACTCTATGCGAAACTCTCCTTTGCGAAGTTTAGACGTTAGGGGTAACCACAGTAAATCTTGAATGACTAGCGTTTAAGATGGTGCCATCCTATCTGCGGGCTATCCGCTTGAAGTAGGTATTTTTGTTAGCTTAGGTTTCTTACAATAAATAATTATTCATCCGATCCATTTATTTGATTACATTAATGTTAATCAAAACGATCACTGTTACAGAAAAGTCAATAAGAACTATATATTGAACCAACAGACAAATTTAAGCTTTTTACAGCTTTCCACAAACTCCCCTCTCTGTTCTGACTCATTCCTGACTGACACCGAAAAACAATTTCCGTTGACAAAAATTGTTTTTCGATGCCATGGCTACCACTTTCTCTTTTTCCGTTGCCGGTACTCCAATTGCTCGAACCTCTGCCGTTCCTTAAGTTCCCGCCGGCCCTCCTCACGACTAGCCTACTCCTAAACCAGGAAGAGTGCCTGCCGTTCCAGCCGCGTCGTGACCTTCCATCCTCCTCTTGACCGCTACGAAACCCTTGTACATACCTCCGTTACTGGGGGCCATAGTTGAATATGGAGCCGATACTTCCAAGGAGTAATTGCCCTCCGTCTGGTGTCTGATCTACTACTCCCGTGGACCTCCTTCGGCTCGTATCGTGGCAACTGAGAGGGGATGGCCGTGCACCGTCCATGCACACGGACGCCGGAAATGCTTTTAGGGCTCCCTATGGGGAAAACAAAGAAGAGGAATTATGGCTCTTATACCCCGGGAGTGACTCTATCCACTCCAATCCCTATTTAACGTAAATGATTTCCTTTCTACGAAATGCAATTGCAGAAAATGAGTTGTCGTTTTCCAAAAAGTGAAAATGCCTCTTTCAATATGGGTTCGATTTATACCCTACAAGACAAAAGTATAATTACAGGCTAATTACAGTTAGAGAGCCTTTATATTGAGGACTTCACCACCGTCACCCAAAGTACGCATGAAAGCACATCCCTGCAAGGGGCAAGCAAAGTACAACCACTACTAATTGCTAAGGTTTTACAAAAAAAAGCTCGAAATAGCCAGGCAAGAGGCTATCTATATACTTCGAATATTGGTACTGACTTGAAGCAAGGAACGAACGTGTGGAACGTAAAGTTTCCACAGAGTCCACAGCTCACTGCCTGTGTTGCGCCTCTATTTTATTTGTATTTATTTCGATTGTAACAATATGCGTATTTCGTAAGTGGCAATTGTTTATATGTATGTACTATGTAGGACGCAAAGTACAATCCAAATCGAAACATTTGTCTTATTCAGCCATTGACAGCTGTCTGTTGGCCGAGGTAGACACAGACATTTGGGTGTGTGATATGAGAGGCAGACACAGACATTTAATTACCACAAGCACAGTTTTTTGTCTGGCACAATAGGAAGCTTAGTTTGTCTGGAACAAACTTTTACCCGAGACAGACATTTATCTGTCTGATGTCTGAAATGAGTAGAGACATTTATTTTCCGTTTGTCAATTTGCACGAAAACACAATTTCAACTAACAAGCAAACCAGTTTAAGTTCCTTTGTTGTTTGCAATGCAAGCAATCCATCAATTTGTTTAATTAATAGGTTAACTCGCCATGCTAAGGTAATATGTAAAGCGCAAACAGCACTACTCATAATTTCATATGATTGCATGATTATGATTACGGTTATTATGCTTACAATCGTGTAGTTGGAGCCAAGGGAGGGAACTCAGATGGAGGTTCAGTGTCTATTATTCAAACACTCAACTTTAGAGTCTATTTTTCAAACGTTCAGCTCTTCCTCTTTTTTAACGTTTATTTATATTTTTGTTGATACCTAAAACCAAAACCTAAAATGAACGTAACCTTGTCTACTATTCGTTTTTCGCCGGTCGGGGGGACGTGAACTCTTGTTGCGAGACTGTTGACAGCCTGTAATTCCTGAGATTTGTCACCCCAGTCTTATGTCAGTCCGTCAGCGGCTTCTGATGCCATTGAATGCAGCGGCGGAGGCGATTTC
Source organism: Hermetia illucens (assembly GCF_905115235.1). Lineage (NCBI taxonomy): Eukaryota > Metazoa > Arthropoda > Insecta > Diptera > Stratiomyidae > Hermetia > Hermetia illucens. The sequence continues at coordinate 148,485,375 of NC_051852.1, forward strand.
ATATTGGCGTCTAGGTTCACACCTCCGATGTGCCGCCACAGAGGTATTAAAGTTACTTCACTTTTAATATTGGTATTAATTTTATTTGTGTTCTATCTCAATTGTTTTACACAGGAAATTCGTAAAATCTAACTCAAAATGTTCTAACTTGTCACAATTAATCGAATTCCGAAATTCCGGTCCGTCTCCCTTAGCAACTGCAGTTAGAAGAAAGACTCGTGGTCAGATCTCTAGTACTCCGCTGCAGATTTTATTACACAGGCCTCTACAGCACTCCACTCCCAACCAAGAGTTTTCAGCGAAAGTCTGAGGCGTAACTCCCTCAGTACGGCAAATTGAACCAGACTCCCGGAAGGGTTTCAGGCGAGCTATTGAGACCTTCTTGGTCGCGCCTCCAACGTCGAGGGTAAAGTGGTGCTGACCTGACTCAAGAACTTTGTAAGGTCCGTCGTATTTTGGTTGCAATGACTTCCGGGGTACGTCAGTCCTTACCAAGCCATGTGTGCACCACTTAAAATCGCGCTGGCAACATTTTTTACATGGTTGGCGGGTGGTCGTGGTGTGATCCGGCTCATTTCGTCTCCGAGCAGACGCAACAGATCGGTTGGATTTAGGCTCGATCGCACGTCGAACACTGGGTCTATGGTTCTCCCCGTATACAAGTTTCCCGGGGCTTTCAGCAAACTCCTCGCGGTTGGGTATCCGTAGGCCATTATAGCGGCCTTTAGCATCCTATGCCATTTTTCGAGCATCGCATTGGACTGATGGTGATAGGCAGTTGTCCGGTTGTGTTTAAAGCCTAGGAGTTTGCCTAACTTCGAGAAAAAAGAGGATCCAAACTGCATTCTCTGGTCAATAATGATGATCGCCGGCACAATAAAGCGTGGAATCCACTCTCGACAGAGGGCCTCGGCACATGATAGTGCCATAATGTCTTTTAGGGAAATCGCCTCAGGCAACCGCGTGAACTTATCGATAATTGTGAGGCAATACCTGAAACCGTGCGAGTCTCGCAATGGGCCAATTAAGTCGAGGTGGATGGTGTGGAAGCGCTTGGTGGACCTAGGGAACACACCTATTTCTTTTCTCACATGCCTCGAAGTTTTACACTTCTGACATACGATCCACTGTCTGGCCCAAGAATTAATATCCTTGTTCATGGACGGCAAGAAATAATTCGCTGTGACTAACCGGTTCGTTGTCCGGATGCCTGAGTACGCCAAATCGTGAACAGTGTAAAGTGCTCGCTTGTGGAAAGCGGACGCAATGTATGGCCTTGGTCTCTTTTCTGAGGTTTCGCTGTATAATGTAGATATCGAGTCGAAAATAGGGAACTACTTGAAAGTGCATTTAGGGTTACTCCTCAGGCTCTGAAGAACCTCGTCGCCTTTCTGTGTCTCCGCGATTATCGGGAAGCCAATTGTGGCGGGGATCTTGACCTCTTCAGTTCGTGACAAAGCGTCAGCAACTACGTTATTTTTTCCAGACACGTTAGATATCAGAGGTGAACTGACTTATGAAGTCCAGGTGCCTGAGTTGACGAGGAAACACTTTGGCAGGTTTTTGTTTTAAGGATTTAATTTAAAACGGACAATTTGGAAATCTGGGGAAAGTCATTGGATAACTCCTACGAACAACATTGTCTTAGTGTTGGTAAATTCGACGAGAGGATATTTTTGAGATTATCCTTTTCATTAGCTGTGCTGTGCGATATACGCTGCAAGTCGGAAATCATAGACATCTACTGTTGGAAATGCTGGTTCTGTGATTGCAGACTTTGGGCAAATGTTAGGAAGTTTCGAAAGGATTGCGTGCACAAATTGAACGTCTCGAGCAAGATTTTAATATTTCGCTATGCGTTTATAAAACAAAAAATACGAGGAAAGCGGAATTGAAGGAGGAAACAAAGACGGGAGCAGCGCGCAGTGCGAGTTAGTGCGATTTCTCAAGTGTTCGTGAGGTGCTTCCACCAACTGTGAAGAAATTCGCGGTGGATCTTAATTCGACTCTAGCCAGTGAGCCTCATGAGAATTAATACTAAGTGCAGTGTTCGAAGTAATTTGGTGTTGAATTACTTTCGAACCAATTAGGTCAAATATTGTTGTTGGTAGATTTAGAGTTATTTTAGGTTTAAGAAATTGTATAAAAGAAAATGGAAAACAGAAATAAATGTTTATATCTGCATGCCGTATTCTCGCGGCATAGTAAAAAACTTAAGATCCAAATTAGCAACCACGGCAAGTGTTCAGGGATGAACATATTGCCATCCTATCTGTGGTCCCACCGCTTCGCTAGGAAAGGAATTCTCATTCCCGTCGCGTTAACGAATAGCTGTGTTTTGGAGTTGGTGGCCCGTGCTCCTGTGGCCAGGTAATAGGTGCCATCGGCGGTTACATAATTCCAGAAATAAATATTCCGGGCACAGCCACCTTAAAAAAAACACCATGTTTAAGCGATTTCCCACAAGCAATCGATCGCGTAAGTTCACATCAACAGCGTCAGCAATCATCGGTAGTGATTGCTGCAAGGTCAGCGTACGTTGCTGACTGATCCAATATCACAATAACCAACAGCAACCTTGCCCATGTGCTAACGTACAACATGCACATGTGCTAATGTGCAAAATGCAAGCGATTCCGTGTTCCGGCTTGCTACTGGGCGATGTCGTCACCAGCACCATAACATATGGGAATATTCTGACGACCTCGGCCAACGGTTGACTGTTGTGTGTGCAGTTTTTGTTTGATTGGACTTTTTCAAACAAACTTAAGTTCCGCAGCAACGCGGAAACGTACGGAAGTCAGGTGTGTTGTATTATTGACGGTGGAGTCTTTTTATCGGATTGGAATATTATTAACGCAGGAGTTTTTTTTTAGTAGAGTAGTCTTTGTTCGGTGTACTGTTGCGGAGTTGTTCATTGCAGTTCTTTTGCGGAGTGCTTCTTTTTCGGAATTCCCTTCGAGTATTAAGTGTAGATGTAGTTAATGATAAATAAACGTGCTAGTGAAAGGAGAAAGAAGTGTTTTATTTTTTGTTCATTCATGGGTAAGAACGTAACTCTTTTTCTACAATTTATTACTTCTACAGCAGTATTCGCCGAAGCAATAAATATCTACAAGGGCCAGGACTCAATCGCTCCCAAGAAGTAAGCGCGCCAAGTTGAATACTGGGCTGGACTTGGGTGCGATCTGCGCTCCATTAGGAGACTTCTCAAACACACCATTTGCCCGTGATTCAGAAAGTTTGTGGGTCGACTTACGGTTGTTGCGATTTTCTTAAATTCTACGAAGGCGGATCCGGTTTTCAGAAGTGAGAAAAAAAGGCAGTTGCTCAGCGACATAACATCTCGTGAATATCATTATTTCCTGAATGCCTTCCGAGAAACAAAGTGGGTGATTCGATCAAAAAGTGATTGCTAGAACTTGCGATTTGTGGCGTTTTTTTTCAATAAGTTATTTTAACTAATCCTCCCTCTCTCTCCCTCCTTGATCCCGCAAAACATTTAGCAGGGCAATCCTCTAAAAAAATGGCCTGAAGATGTCAAGGAAGGGTGAGAACCTCAGTGGGCGCGCCTCAATTACGGTCTGAGGCAGAAGAAGCGATGATCGGGATTGTGATCTGTCGTGGATCCTCCCTCTTGCGCTTTAACTTTCTGGAAAAATTTTTATTCATTACCAAGTGAATTACAACTGAACATTAATCCTAAGTTTTACAGCTTAATTTATACTAAATTTGGAATGCGACGGGAAGATGCACAGACACAACTTCAGCAATTTAAAGGTAACCTGGCTACCGAATTTAATATATGTAATATGAAGGGCGACAAAGGTGAGTGCGCGAGAAAACCTTCAGGCTGACCGCGATCAAGTAGCAATTGTTTATATGGGAAAGCATAGAATCTAAAGGTGATAACTTGCACACTATAGAATGCATTATTTAAGCAAATTAATTAAAAAGCCGAACGAAATTCCGTTCCCGTCACAAAGCCGCAGCTAGTACACCATCTTTTTCGCTCAAAAATCTAGCATCGCCACCTTCTTTTTCCTAAAAAAAACCAAAATGATTCCTCTAATCACTTTCCTCTTCAAAAACCATAATCGTTCTCCTCTGCTCTCTCCAGCTAATCTGCGGCCAGCCTCCAGCAGCCGATCCTGGTTCTGCTAGTTCCTACTCTTGTTGACCCCGACCTTGAACTTCAAAATTCAACGTAATCACAGCAAAAGCAACCACTACAACCATTTGCATTGCATCACAGGCAGCATTCATCCAACAAAGACCAATCACTTTGCCTGCATCCAACAATAAATAAATTGGGCAAGTTTATAAGGGTTGACGAACGATTTGCCTGGTCAATTTTCAGTTGCCCCATTCGACAGTTATTAATAAATTAAAGTTGGAATTGTTCAAATGAAAATGGATTGTTGAGTTCAGGAGGAATTGGACGGTGCTAAAAATCAAAGTTGTTTCTAAGCATTTTTGGGGTAGAAAGAGCTACTTTATTCATGACAAAGTAATTGGTCTGGGTCGCTATTTACAAATATCTTATTATATACACTAATGATCAAAAAAAAGTGGCCGCCCAAACTTTTTCCTTGAATCCTAGTTTCTCCCCAATTGATAACAATTTCAAATATCTGTTTTACAAATACTATGGTAGGAAGTGTAAAGGCTATTTATAAATAAAAAACAAATTTTTTATTATTAATAAGAGGTATGTCCTCCTTTATTTTTAATAACATTATCAATTCTGTTTGGCATAGAATTAATTAGTACTTCTAAATACTCTTCGGAGATTCTATTCCAGGCACCCAAAAACAGCTTCCCATAGCTCGTTTAAGTTGTTAATTGTCTTGTCGTGAATCTCACGATCAATATGGTCCCATATATTTTCGATGGGATTTAAATCAGGGCTTTGAGCAGGCCAATCAAGAGTCCTTATATGTTTTTGGGCCAACCAATCGGATATGAGCCTTGTCTTATGGCATGGTGCATTATCTTGTTGGAAAGTTAATAGGCGAGGTGTTCTGAACCTCGCTAGACTTGGTACCAGTGATGTTTCTAAAATATTTTTATATTCAGCTGAGTTGATTTTTGTATTCACTGGTACCCGGTGCAGTACACCTACTGTTTTTGAGGAAAAACAGCCCCATACCATTATTCCAGGGTTGCCTTTCTGCGTTTCCTGGATGCAATCCTCACTGTATTCCTCGCCTGACCTACGAAGACAGCGTTGCGGCCTGTCCGATCGAAGGCAAAATCTTGATTCGTCCGACCAAATGATTTTAGTCCAGTCGGTGTTTCGATGGTCTTTGGCCCAAACCAATCTTGCAGCTTTGTGCCTCGGTTTAAGAGCCGGAACTTTTCGACAGCGCCGACTGCGAATGCCAACATCTTTCAAACGGCGTGAAATCGTGTGGCGACTTACTAAGTTTCCGCTGGCTGGCACAAAATCTTTAGATATTTGTGCGATCGACGATTTCCGATTCCTCAGCGCGTGTTGTTCCAACGCTCTCGTGTCTCTGCTATTCATTTTTCGTGGTCTTCCGGAGCCTTTCTTATGTGCTACACTGCCGCTTGCTTGTTTACGTCGCAAAACTTGCTGCACGCCGCTTCTCGAAACTTCGACATCCGATTTTTTAAAAATTCTCACGATTTCGCGTTGTGATTTTCCAGACTCGCTTAGTCCTACGATGCGTCCTTTTTCTTCCTCCGTTAATTGCCTGTAGAAAAAATGTATACACTTTTCTTGAGTTTCTTTTCAAACAAAATGATTTTTTGAAAATAAGTCAAATATATGAATTTTTAATCTTCAAACTGATTTCTCCGCTTGCTTCCAGTGTAGTGATATCATCCCAAACGATAAATTTAATTCATTAGTAATACGAAACGATAGACAACTTACCCGACCTCACACAAATTTCCAATTAAAAATATGTAAACAATAACAATCAGTCATTAACCGACCCATATTTCCTCATAAGAGTTCACTTTGTATCTACCGCCATGAAATAAGATCCACTTGAGTCCCAACATGCTATGCATACATCACCCATACACATAGCTACATGACTATGCATAAGAAATACATACAGTCATATGACCAGCACGACCCGTATGTTTATAGATTGGTAAATTGAAAGAAAGAGAAAGTTATGACGTCACAATCATATATTGTTATGTACAGACCCAATAGGTCAAGAAAATTGCAAGTAAGTAATTAAAGGAATTTGATTGGTTAGTGCATAGAAAATAAGGAATTAACATATGTTAGAATGTAAGTAAGAATCGTATAAAAGAACTAGAGCCCCTAGGCTCGACACACTTGGTTATTTGCTTTCCTTAAGGATAGATAATTGCTATACAGCGATATCTTTCCTGAGCAATTCCTGTGTCATTTAGACCAACGGCAGACTACTGCTGATTGTAGCTTCCGCAGATTGTTGCGGAGTTAGGAATCCAAAAAAAAGGTTTTAATTTTTTAATAAAAGTTATAATTTTAAAGTAACTTATGTAGCTCTTCTTATTTCACTAATTATAAATTCACGATGTCGACTGCTCTTTCCTACACCAGGACTCTACCAGGATTATCCTTGTGAAAAGTCCTTGAGGCAAGCCCAATTTTTGATGAGTTTTTTCTGATTATCCTTTTCTACTAAGTTAATGATAATAATTACTTACCGCTGTTTTGGAGACATTTTAATTCGACAAATTATTAAAAATGTATTTCAAGCATTATTTCCACCTTTGAATGATTTTTCACTATTTCTAAATTTTGTATCCTTGCACTTCGTCTGTTTGTTAGGAACTGATGTCCTTTGATTTTTTTTTTTTTTTTTTTTAATCATTTATTTAAAAACCAGTGACTTACATTAAATACATATCGTTTGTTTCTTATTACTAGCCTAAATGTAGCTTATGTGTCATAATTAAATATTTAAAAAAAAAAAAACGGGTGGCTATTACATTGTTTGGCCTGCCCGACCTTCTCTGACATTACTTTTTACTGTGTATTTACTTTACACATAGATCTTGACAATTCATGATTAAAAAAAACTGGACATATATTTGAAAAAAACTGCGCCTGCACCTAGAGCGCGAGAAGGCTTATTTACTTACTTATTCTGACTTAATCTAATCTAATAAATAATACTTAAATCTAATTCTTATAACTAATGTTTTTATAGCGCTCACAATTTCGCGCTTAACCTCTGTGCACCCCTACCAGGCAAGGAGTGTCGAAGAGAGAGACAATGGCGGGTTTTAATGCAGAGCTCACAATTTGGCAAGGCCTTAAGAATGTGGCCAATGGGGTGGAGTTACCCTCCAGATAAAGTTGCCTCATGAGTGGATTCGGGTGATTCTCCGTTCTTTCGAAGAATCTTTCTAACAGGTTGAGAGCGAACTCTCGAAGAGGTTTAACTTTTGCTCGCCTGTACACTTCGGCATTGCGGCCGCACTTCTTGGTTTTCCAATTGTACGACAAGCCGACGCAGTGTCTCAAAATTTTGCGCTCGAAGGACTCGCACTTCTTCATAGCTTTGGTCGAGCAAGAGATCCATGTAGGGGCTCCGTAGCAAAGAATCGGTCTTATGAGGACTTTGTATAGGGTCAGCTTAGATTGAGTGCAAAGTCCTACTCTTTTACGAAGAATAGAGTAGATTTTACTTAGTGCACCGCGTGCTTTGCTGAGAACAAGATTAAGGTGGGGGTCGAATCGTAGGTGTTCATGAAATAGCATTCCCAGGTATTTCATTTGTTGTGAACTGTTTACTACGGTATTCCCGATGCGTAGCTTTAAGCGTTTAGCTTTTCTGTGGATAGATCTAGATCCCAAGTATCTGGATTTTCTCCGAAGAGTAATAACCTGTGTTTTAGCCTCGTTGATTTTTATCCCCCAGGTCTGGTAGTACTTGCAGAGATCTGTTAAGTATTTCTCAATAGCATTAGCTGCCTTACCGGGTCGGAGGCTCGACGAGAAGATAAGCGTGTCGTCAGCGAACTGTAATAGTTCTGTGCCGCTCTCTGGGATTGGAGCGTCGGCCGTGAAAATGTTGTAGAGTGTAGGTCCTGAAATGGATCCCTGCGGTACTCCAGAAGTGACCGGTAGGAGATCGGAATAATCATTTCTCACGCTGACGTAAAAATGCCTATCTTCGAAGAAACTTATTATAAGTCTGATTACCGGGATAGGGAAATCAAGGCTGATTAATTTGAAGATAAGTCCGTTGACCCACACGGAATCAAATGCCTTTTCGAGGTCTAATGCACACACTACTGTGGGCTTGTTATTGACGTTAAGTCTGCTACTCACTGAATCGTGAAGGTAGCTTAGTGCGTGTTGGGTCCCGTGCTTAGTCCGGAACCCGAATTGATGGTTCAGAATAATGTTTTTCCGATCGCAATGTTGGACTAATCCCACTGTCCATACTTTTTCGAAGAGCTTGCCCAAGTTGGAGAGGAGAGAGACGGGCCTGAAGTTTTGTGGTTCGTGGGAGCCGCCTTTTTTTTTAATGGCGATTATCTTTGCTACTTTCCAAGTAGTGGGAAAGTAACCATTATTGATGCAGTTGTTGAAGACTGCAAGCAGGAACTTCATTGATGCCCTAGGGAGGTTTTTGATGACAATATTTGCTATGTCATCTGGTCCAGTTGATTTTTTGCCGTTAAGGCTTTTAGTGATGGCTGCGAGCTGTGATAAGCTCAAAAAGGTTTTTGGGTCATTTGGTTTACAGGATGGGTTAAAGGTGGAGAAGGTAGTTAATTTGAGTGAATGCTCATGAAGAAAGTCTTTGATTGTCGTGTCTACAATCGAACTGACGGCTCGGTTGTTACTAGGTGAAGGAGAGTTTAGTTGATTTAGGAAAGACTCCGCGAGTATTTGAGCTTTCCTAGCGTCACTGCCGATGTTTTCATTGTTCTTGGTAAGAACGAAGTTTTTGGATCTGTTGCGGCCTGTCAGCCTATTTATATGTACAAACATATTAGATCCGGGTTTCACATCTGCTAGCTTGCGAGTGAGTTCCTTGCTACGGAATTGTTCCACCATTTGACGGATTAATGTACTAAGGCAGTTAATCCGCGAAATTAACACTTTATATTCCGTGTTAGCTCTGTTGCCATTTTTGTGGAAAATTCGCTTGAGATTTCTGTGCCAGATTTTTCTGACTTTCAGGTGTTTCATTATCTCGTGCGGCAGTTTATTGAACTGAATCTCATCGATTTTCAGGAGCTTTGTGTTTCTGCGTGTAGCAGAGTTGATGGCATCAGTAGCCAAAATGATGGCCTCATCGATTTCTTTGTCCGTTAGATTTTGCGAGACAGTGATCTTTTTCAGGTTTAGCTGTGGTGCCAATTCTGCCCTGAATTTATCCCAGTTAGTATGGGCGAATGATCTTATTGCGCTGGGTACTCGCTTTTGCAGTTGAGAGTTTAGGGAAAGTATAAGTTCAACTGCGAAGTGATCAGACATCCCTGGTAAAGTTTTGCACGTTAACACCTGCAGTGTGAGAGTGGCGTCTGCGGACATTAGAAAATAGTCAAGTATTGACTGACTTGCAGGCCTTGTGGGTGTGTCTGGCAAGATCATCTCAAGCTGGTTTAATGGACTTTGATTATGGATCCATTTTTCGAGGGCAACCCCATTTCGGTTTTTTGCCAAATCGCCCCAGGAAGTGTGCCGTGAGTTAAAGTCCCCACCAAAAATTAGGTATTTAGATTTAGACTGGAGATCGCTCAAGATTTGTAAGTCTTGGCCCAGTTGTTCAGAGGGAGAGTTACATTTTATGTAGACTGCAGCTATTAAGATGCGTCTATTGTCGTTAGTTTTAACTAAGGCCGCTGCCGCGGAACAGGTCTGCAGGTTTTTGATGGAGACTTCCTCATATGCATAGTCTTTTCTGACTAAAAGGGCGGAACCGCTGTTGGTGTCGTCCCGGATAATGTTATATCCGGTAAAATTAACGTTGTGCCTGCTTTTTAAATGTGTCTCTGAAACACAGAAGAAGTCTGCTTTCAGGGAATCGACCAACTCTTGTGCGGTGGCACGTTGGGCGTGTGAGACCAAGGACGCGGAGTTAAATGTGACGACTTTTAACTCCATAAACTCATCAAAAGTTGGATAGCGGCTAATTGTCGCTGTTCATTTGTTTGGGCCGACGCGATAGTTTCGACCAAGTTTTGGAAGGCCAATTTATTGCCTTGAGGGACTTGAGGGGCTGTAGTTCTAGGAATAGTGTTCCTAGTTGTTTGGGTAAGAGGAGTTTGGGGGGCTGCAGCTCTAGGGAGAGTATTCCTAGCTGCTTGAGCGTAAGAAACGCCCGGTTTGGCCAAGCTTTGTGACATCTGAGTCACCGCCTGTTTGGCATTTATGGTCTCGGCATTTTTTTTCGCCCTGCCAGCTTCCCTTCTGGCAACCATGTCCTTGTATGCCGGGCATCCGCGATAGTTGGCGGGGTGTCCGGCCTGGCCGCAATTGCAGCAAGTTGGTTTGTCTGCGGTGGGATTTGAGCATTCCCCTCGCACATGGGTTTTCGTGCACCTCACGCACCGGTGTACGATGGAGCAATTGATGGCGATATGCCCGAAGTTTTGGCAGTTGTAGCACTGCACTTCTTGAAACGGCTTGACTTTCTCAAGCGAAATTTTCTGGTGAAGGATATATTTCACCTTAAATGCTTCGTTTAGATCTTGTTCTGGCTCGAAAGTAGCCATGAACAGCCCCGATTGCGACTTCAATGGAAGTGCCGGGTTCAGGCTGTGGGCCAGTTTGTCGGCTCGTGTGACTAGATTTGAGACACTTTTCAATTTTAGGTGCGGATACTCTTCGTTGAGTTCGCGCATTATGTCAGCCGGCTCAGTCTCTCTATGAAGACCACGGATGACCAAGGACTGAGTCCTTAAAGCCGGAGGAGTACTGGTCGTGGCATGCAGTCCCTTTTCCTTAATAAGGTTGAAGATCGCTGCATGATCCTCAAGACTTTGAGCAAAAATGAGGGTCCTATCGGCCCTCGTATTTTTTAGGGTTGCTTTTAACCCTTTCTCTTTTAATATCCTCAAGAATTGAGGAACATTAATTTTATACCCAGTGATGGGCGGAATTTTTGCCTTTTTTGGGCGGGTAACCTGGGGGGAGGGTGCCTGAGGGCTTGCCGGAGGGGCATTAACTCTACTTACACTCACCTTTTCTCTGTTTCTCTTTTTCCTTCGCTGGACGAAGTTGAACTCGTCGCCTTCCTCTTCTTGGATGACGACGCACATCTCTCCATCTTGATGATGTTGTTGATCCTTCTGTTGTTGCTCCTTCTGTTGTTGCCCCTTCTGTTGTTGCTCCTTCAGTTGTTGCTCGTGTTGTTGTTGTTCATGTTGATGTTGTTCACGATGATGTTGTCGTTGCTGCTGCTCCGACGTTGCGATTGGCATCCTCCCTTCGAGGGATGCCAAGCGATCCTCTAGCCGCTTTATAATTTTTAGCTGACAGTCCAGCTGCTGGACCATCGCAGCCTTTTCTTGCTTTAGCCCCTCGATTTTTTCGAGGAGGGTCGCGTTTATTACTTGCATCTCTGGGGAGCTGCCTTCTTCTTCCGATGACATCTCCTCGGGGTGTATCATCTTACACCTCTTGGCGGACATCCTGTCCCCAAGCCCGTATTTGCTGTTGTGCGCAGCAGCTCTTCTCCTAACTTTGATGCACCGATTGTCTTTACTTTTTCCTTTTGACTTTGTTCTTTGCTTTCAATTTTACGTCCTTTTGGTGTGTGTATTCCTGTGTGCGTTCACGATCCTTGCTTTCCTGGCTTTCTTTCACTCTTTGGATTTCAATCACTATCAGTACTTCCTTCTTTTAATGTATATACTGTTTTGTGTCACTACGCATTTATTTATTTTCCTTTTATCACTACATATATTCTTCACTTGAAAACACTTTCACTTACTGATCTTCAACTTGTGTATATTACACTTCTTACACTTCCGGGGTCTGATGTGGTTTGTCCTTTGATGTTCTGATGTCCCTTTTTATACCTGCTTCATTGCAAAATTACGAAAAACCCCGAAATATTACATGCGGCGGCAATATTTGACACTCTTTCGACACCAGGTAGGTGGTCACTTTTTTTTGATCATTAGTGTATATGTAAGTTCCAATTTTAGAAACATAAAAATATTGAGTAGGAGAATATCTGAGGTTAGGTTAATAAAATTAAACACGTGAGATGTAGTGATCAACTGTAATTAAAATAAATGTTTTTACATAACAATAACAAAATAACAAATAATGATCATTATTCCTTAAACACCTAAATCTACACTAATGTCAACAACAGAAAATTTATAGATTACAATAAGCGATATGCAACTTCATATTCCGTCTACGAGTGTCACTACTCGATTAGTTTCAATCGGCAACTAACGTTCTCACGAGCATGATTCATTGAACAAATTTGGCGCAAGCTTTAAATGTTCAAGTTTGGCGGGAGCTTCAAACTTACAAATAAATAAATAAATAAAATTTGATGCGCTTTAGAACAAGAAAGCTAAGCGTACGAGTATACTTTAAGTTTGGGTCACTATGAAATTTTCATATTTTATTATCTTCAAAATAATCACACAGGTTTCCTGTCACGAAATATTCCTCATTTATTAACGTATCTATTTTTCTCAGAACAGCAACAATGCGAGCGAAAAGGGACCGTATTACCAGTTTCAAATTAATGAAAACAAATGGGCAAGGTTTGACGGCCCGTGGTCGGTCTTGTCTATTTGTCTCATCTTTTATATCTATTTTTTATTTATTTGCCTTTTCACAGATTATGAGGATAAGGCGCTGGGAATCCCGTCCACTTTTCTAGACTGGCTAACATAACGGTATGCAGTCACGTGTTGATAGGCACCTCCGCAGGGTAGCTTTTCGTCACTTTTCAATGTGAGTTTTAGCTCTACCCTTTTATTTTTTGAACATCCACAACGTGCCCTGTTAGGCACGAAATTCAGACCAGAAGCAGAACGGTAAACGGTAAAGGTAATTAAAACAATGCTATTAAAGTTTTATTTATGATCATCAGATGAAAGTGCCTTTCTCGTAAATGTACTTTCTTTTGGAATGGAGTTTAGGTAGGAATTTAAGCGTACAGATGTCGGAAAGTACGTACTGATTAATTAAAACTGTAGTTTTAGTTATCTTCCCCTCCGGTCATGACGGATGGGCTAGTTTGATATTTCCAATTAAACAGATTTTAGCTGATATTATTTAATGCTAAGAACATTCTGCATAAGAATTGTATAATCTATTACACACTCCCACCCCTCATTCACGAAAACAATCTAAAACCATGATCCGTTTGCATAACTCAATTCTTACAAATTTTATGTATTTTATTATTCATAATTGAAAAATTCGTTTATGTTTGAAAAAAAAATATATAACTAAGACAATAGTTATAGTTACATAAGGAAACTATAATCTTATAGATTTATATTTTATATTTCACTAAATGAATCTGTGTGCGAATGTATCTCAATTAGTCCTTATTCTCATATTATTTAGGTTTAAGAATACTTTAATTGATGTAAATACACGTTTTAAGTTAGCCAAGGAAATATATGTTTGTATTTAAGATTTGCTATCGAGCTATGGATGTATATATCTATAATAATTTTTATTATTCAAGTCGACTTTAGTAAAGTAAACAGTATTTTCCAATATGAGTAATGAGTAATTCTTATTGTAAGGTGTATCATAGCTTAAATTTAAGAGGTACCATTCTCACTTCTTATTGCCGGGTAAATTTAGCGGCTTGGATAAATTGAAATATTTGATATTAAATAAAAGCAAAGAATACGAAATAACATGGCCATGTAATATCTATGAAAAATAAAACTAAAATTCTAAAATATATTGATTTTTTCATTTCCTAAAGATTGTGAAAAGATATATCTCCTCCTCATATGTTAGGTATCATCAAGATAATTATACTATATTAGAAAAATTGATGCGACGTGTTTATATTTCAGGACCTCCCACTTATTTGACTCTTGACTGACTCAATATACAGGGTGCGGCAGCATAACTTCCTTTTTTCAAAACTCAATAAAAACTATTGTATGCATCGGAAAATATTTATTTATTTTTTATAATGTAGGTACATGTCTAAAGTTTTTATTTACATTGTTTTGAAGATCAAATCTGTTAGGTGACGTCCCCCATTCTCCATACATTGCGTAAACTGATTTCTGGCGTTTGTCATGACTCTTGTTAGCATAGCAGGTGTTATGTTGGCAATTTCTTCTTGGATATTGGTCTTCAAATCTTGTAGGGTTCTTGGACGGTTCACATAAACACGGGATTTCAAAAAACCCCATAGAAAAAAATGACAAGGAGACAGATCGGGAGAGCGTGCCGGCCATTCCAAATCGCCTCTAATTGAGATAAGGCGCTCTGGAAAGTGTTCCCTCAAAACAGCCATCGATGCTCTTGAAGTGTGTCCTGTTGCACCGTCTTGTTGGAACCAAGTGCCCCCCAAATCCAAATTTTCTAGCCGTGGGAAAGAAAATTCTGTACCATGTTTACATACCGGTCCGAATTCACTGTCACTGTAACCTCATTTTCCTCAAAAAACCAAGAACCAGGGACCAATAATTCCAGCTGAGGAAATTGCACACCACACTGTGACTTTGGGTGAATGCAAAGGCTTTTGATGCAATTCTCGAGGGTTGGTGTCAGCCCAGTAGCGCATGTTTTGTTTGTTAACCGACCCACACAAATGAAAATGGGCTTCATCGCTAAAAAAAACAATAGCACCCTCGGGAACGACATCAAGAAGAAGCTCACACGTGTTCATCCGAGAATTGAAGTCACGTTCTGAAAGTTCCTGCACTATCGCCATCTTATAGGGATGAAAATGAAGATCATCACGAAGAATGCTTCTCACAGAACGATCGGATAGTCCAAGGGCAGATGCGTGTTTGCGCGCAGAACGCCGTGACGCTCTCACTGCTTCAATGTTCTCAGGTGATCTAACGGGCCGAGGGACTCCAGTTCTTCCTTTTGTCGCAATTTCAGTTTGTCTGCAACAATTGGTTTGCGGTCTGGGACGGGAGCCAACGGGGCTAAATTAAAGCGATTCCGAAATGCACGCTGTGTTACAATAACCGAACATCCGCTTGAAAAGTAAACCTCAACGGCAAAGGCACGCTCCTCACTATTCCAACGCATGATGGCGACTGAACCATGTCGGGACAAAACTTTACAGTATCCCCTTTTGAACGAGACCACTAGCGCTCCGCTATGACATCAACTAACTGAGTGGCGCGCATTTTAAAAAAGGAAGTTATGCTGCCGCACCCTGTAGTATATCAATATGAATAAGTTGAAAGAAGAACTAGGTTATTTTCCTTATCCTGTAAAAAACAAATATTTACAGCATAAGGAAAAAATCTAGTTCTTTTTTCAACTTATATGCCAACTGTAAAAAAAAAACATGGACATTAATTTCAACTTAGTATGGACAACCAAGTCTACGTCCGTGTTTAATCAACTCTTAAAGGCGAAGAAAAATATTGCGGCGATAATCGAAGATATTAGGTTCCTGAAAAAATGTTTAAAAGAGAATCGCACACCGCCATCACACCGGGTAAAACTACACCCAGGATTATATAACGCAAAAAAACAGACAACCAAAATAGAGCGATTGCTTATGAAAGATAGTATCGATCAAAAGTACAAAAAATTGGACAAATTCAACCTAGTTGCCTACAATGCACACTTGAGGCTAGAACCAAAGATATTTAAACTGGATAGAGCATTCAAATGTGAAAAAAGGCGAAAACGGGATTTGCTCATCAAAAAATTATACAGAATAAAGATAAAGCCACCACCCATGAGACAAGCCTCCCCCCTAGAGGTCCAACAAATACCAAACTTTGTCATCAACAAATCGTCGCAAAGATTTACAACACGCGAGCTGCAACTACTCAATAACGGACTCAATTTCGGGATCGATACAAAGCCCTAAATTGAAGACGTGGTCATCGACGTAGAAGGAGCCATTCGACATCTAGACTCCGAATCAAAGGAAATCGTTCGTAAAGAAGTGGGGTTCATTCTAGACAAGAGAACAACAAGTGGAAAAACATATCGATATGACCCGATAGTTAAGAAATTAAGAGAAAAGGATGTTTTCTACACGAAAGCCGACAAAGGAAACGCGATTGTAATAATAGATAAGACCGAATACAACAGTGCCCTAGAAGAAAAACTGAAAAATGGAAATTTGTTCAAGTTGAGAAACAATCCCCTCCCCGAATCCATAAAAAGGGTAGAAAAGGCGCTCAACGAAAGCAGGAAAATACTAGGAAACATTGCAAACTTGAGGATACCAAACCCGTCTTTACCGAGAATAAGGATCCAGCCAAAAATCCACAAGCAAGGGAATGAGAACGAGAGATCATAGCGGACACCAACTCTCCAACCTATAAAATTGCAAAGTGGCTTATGAAAGAAATAAGCACCATCGGAAATTATCACAGCAAGTATTCAGTAAAAAACAGCATGGAACTAGTGGAGAAACTTGTTGCACACAAAAACCTGGAGGAAAGCGATTGTCTGGTATCATTCGATATAAAAGCCTTATATCCGAGCATACCAACCAACGAACTTATTTGGAAACTCGAGGATTGGCTAACGGAACAATGCGTGGAAATGAACGAGAGGGAAAAGGCGAAAGTCTACACGAAATTAGCAGCTCTCTGCATGAATGAGAACTACTTTGTCTGCAGAGACTAATTCTACAAAACCACCTCAGGAACTGCAATGAGGAACCCGTTATCCCCCTTGATAAGCGAAATCTTCATGAAATGCCAAAATTTTGGGCACGTTACGTAGACGACATATTGCTTATAATCCCAAATGAAGACATCGACAAAACACTGGAAGCAATAAATGACATACACCGCAACATAAATTTCACAATGGAAAAGGAAGATGACCAACGGATAGCGTTTTTGGACCTAACAATAATAAGAAACAACAATAATCTCGAGTTTGGCATATACAGAAAGTAAACTCACACCCAGCGAACCATACCAAGGACATCGAAACACACATATGGACAGAAAATGGCGGCTTACTACAGTATGATACATAGGTTGCTAGTGACACCATTGACAGAAGAGCGATTCAAAAAAGAGATAACTTACATAAAAGACACAGCGGTGAAAAATGGATATAGTAGGGGGAAAATAGACAGAATATTACGTAAAAAGCAAAATAGAATAAATAGGGACCAACTCACAACACTCTACAAACAACAAAAAAGGGATAATGCTCCTATCAGAGCGAGCATTACATTTTCATCGCTAACGGACAAAATAAGGAATATGCTCTCAAAAAACAACATCGAAACAGTAAGCACAAGCGTTAACAGACAACTGAGGACTAAGCTAGGTTCAACCAAAGACAAATTGAAAAAAGAAGAGATGAATGGAATCTATAAGGTCAACTGTCCAGAATGTGAAAAAGTATATATTGGGCAGACTAAAAGACTAGTGACCACTCGATTCGAGGAACACATAAGAGAGTACAACAAACGAAAAAGCGACGATCCTCGAAACATCAAGTCTATGGTTGCGAGGCATATGGTGGAAGAGGGACATGTTCTAACGATGGACAATGTGGATGTTATAAAGCGGGTGCGGAAACCCCATCTCTTAGATGCAGCAGAAAGCATATACTTCATCAACGAAGGAAGACAGGTAACCCTAAATCACAACGAAGGAAACTGTGCAACGAACCTGGTGAAAAAGCTATGCCGCAGGTAATAAAAATAAAAAGATGTGGGAGATATGGGTAGGACCAGTAAATTAATTATAACGTAATCAGTAGAGCTAAGAAGCTTCGATATAAATAGGGGTAGCTTAAGATAGGTTAACTAATTAGGTACTAGCATTGGTCTCCCAAACGGTTGTATGCGAGAAAAAATAAAAATATTTACAGGATAAGGAAAAAAACCTAGTTCTTTTTTCAACCAACCTTTTTTATATACCAACTGTAAAAAAAACATTGACATTAATTTCAACTTAATCTGAGTATATTTTTCCAGATGCAAGGTTCAAAATACATACATGCACACCCTGAATAGAAATATTGGGAACGAGTGCAGCCTTAATAGTCTACTTGAAAATTTCACGAAAAACCAAGTGCACTTATGCTCCAAAACAAGGAATTTGAAAGCCAATGTGGTACAGCCCGTTTTGGGTCTTAGCCTCTTTCAACATTTGGTTCCAGCTATGCTGGTTCAGTGACCCCTTCCTCCAATTTCTTACACCAAATATTATACCAGCGGCGTTGACTGCGTCTGTCCAGCTTTTCTTTGATTTTCCGACTGGTCCTCTTCCGTTAATTTGCCCCTTGAACTCGTCATCCATTCATTGTTGTACTTAATGCACTACTCATTTCACAAGGGAGCTACTTTCAATATTCTGCGTAGGACCTTCCCTTCAAAGGCATTCAGTAGTCCGAGCAGCACAAATCCCTATCTGCACGCTAAATATTGGTACTCTCACTGAGAAAGTGAAAGAACTTGCAAGAGCCCTTCAAAACAGGCACATTGGCAGCTGCACTTTAGTAGCCGCCGCATTTAATATGGCGTCGGCATTGTCACCATCGACAACTTCCGCGACCACCATAAAAATCAAGCCATTTGATGACCAACTGATAAAACTCACTGTTCTTTCACCTGATCGCACAGTTTATTTCTTCACCGTATATACACCAAAGACAGGTCAACCCAATCCCGAGAAAGATGCTGTCTCTCAACTACTTGTGTTAAAGGCCTATAACATGCCTACCAACGAGTACATCGTCATTGCGTGTGATCTTCTTCTCCACAGGTGAAAAGGCAAACGATCTCAAACTGTATCTGAATAAAACAGGGTTCTGAGTCGCCGACCCCGGTGTATGTGTATGTGAAGCGTCCATTCGTGTTCAGCCACGTGGTTGTGAGCACACAGCTTTCTGGTTTGTCACATGAAACGGAACCACAAGGACCGGTGGCCAGTTAGCTACTTCGTCGCTACCCCACGGATACGCAATGACATTCCGTGCTCCCTAGACACTTCACTCCCTGGATTTAGTCTTCTTGGCCTAGATATACAATTGGATGGGGAACAACCAAAAGGCCGACCGAAAGAACGGTAGGTGGTGAGTTGAGAGTCTCTTGTCTCAGTAGTGTCGATGTCGAGCCTCCAGACTACATGATCGAATGCTAAATTATAAAGGAATAGGGGCTGCCCGTCTGAACGATTTATGCCGTCGTAAGCGTGCTTGAACTCTACAAATGTTTTGTAGACATCACAAGGTTTTGTCAAAGCCTACCTCGGCATTTAAATCACCCATCACGATCACAATGTCAACTTTAGGAAGCCTCCCGCTCCTTAACCAGAACCGGAAGCTTGCAGCCAGAATCCTATCAAAAACCGGCTCCCAAGTGATGAAAGCGCACCTTGCGGTAGCCATTTATAACAGTTCAACATCAGATTCACATTTACTACCGCTTGGTTTTCCAGAGTACAAAAGTTCAATGCTTCAAGAGGGAGAGGAGTACTCTTCACAGTCTTCGCTTAGGCCCAGAATTTCCAGCTTGTGCCATTGAAATTCTTGCACGAGTTGGAAAAAGCAAGCATTCTGGGGACCTTTGATACCGTTATGAGTATCGTGCGCACCTTCCAGAAACCACACATAGTCCATCTTTGATAGCCAAAGGTCTTCGGCGTGAGGTCAGTTTCTATACGAGGCGTAGTTGACATTTTGGTAACAGTAAAATTTCGAAATTTGGAGGTTGCTAGTCCACAACTTTTTATCTCTTTTAGTCGTTGTTTACGACAAGCAGCGAAAACTTTGAGTGAATTCTTCAGCTCCAACTCACAAGGCCCAGGTCATCTATAGCACGACAGCAGATGTTTACGAAAACGTGTTTTTATCCCCACTTTATAAGCGGTCTCGTATTAACTCTTTAAAAGAAAATTCACCCTTCCAAACTTGAAGCTACAAGGCGCCACGCTTGTACCAGAGCTCATGCGGTGTGTTACTAGTGCAATACAGCCATAGTTTTGGTTTTGTACAGTTGAAAATGCTTAGTGGATATTCCTGAACTTAGGGCCACGTTAAGTCGGAGATGGAACCGTGGTTAAAAGGCTCGCAATGACTGCCAGATAGAGATATCACTAAGGAGGTCATCAATTCTATTAGTATCATTAACGTCTTTGATTTTTTATAGTAATTTTCAAGTTTTTTTAAGCTGGCAAAAATTATGACCACCACTCTTTGTTTCGCTATGGAGATAAAAAGCCGGATACCTCCCGAAAGATATGCGGAGAATCGACTTCCATACTCAAATTAGTCTAGAGGATTGACGTCGATGAAATCACGAAAGAGAAGCATCTAGACTCCGTAATGCTCGCATCACAACACCCAATTTTGTTACTTCGAAGTCATTACGGTACATTCCTGATAATACAGGAGACGTAAGAGAATACTGTCTGCGTAAGGGGATGGCGACTGTCCGGAATTACTTGAGGATGTAAAATTGAATTATAAACGATCAGAGGGTGATTCAAAATGGGTCTGACTTGTGTTAGACCGGGTTACAACCAATAACCATAACTGCAGGGGGAATTAATGGCAGCAAATAGTTCATGATATATCGCCAACAAGTGAATTTTGATGACAAAGAAATGGCCAAGATCGTCATGATGAAGAGTAAGCGAGGCAACGTGCTAGGCTAAAGTAGTATAGAAAAAATCATTGTCCCAAAGCCTAGAAGACATTATAGCACCTCCCGGAATCCCGAAGACAAAAAATGTGAGTGTGTCATGACATATTTTATATATATTAAACAGAACCGGGGTGATATTGATGCGAGGGATGTTGACCCCCATTATGAGTGACATCGTGGGAGGAGCGTTAAGAAAGGTGTGCATATGGGCCGCAAGATGCAGACTCGGCATAAATCCAACTAAAATGGTTGGGTTTTTCCTCCAATGTAGAGTATGTATACGATACTAGAAACTTGTCAATGGCTGGGGTATGATCTGAGTCCCAAACGTAACATAGCCATTCTGACCGACAGCCAAGCGGCTATTAAAGCCTTGTACTCCAGGATGATGAGGCAACGCAGAAACGCACTGAACAGTTTGAGCAGCTCGCTCAAAGTGACCCTCCTCTGGGTCTCCCGACATAGGAATATAGAGTGGAATGAGCGGACTGACGGACTGGCCAGGTGGAATCTATTCGCACTACCGCCGCGGACCTCAGATGGTGAAGGTTCACCAGCTGTGCCAAGTCAAAGAGGATTATGGCCGCGCATAACAAAACCGTAAGAGCTCTCGTGCCAGACACATGCAAATGTATATAAAATTACGGCGGTTTGCACGGGGCATTGGCCTATAGGCAACCATGTCCTCAGCATCAGCATACCCTACAATTCGCATTGCCGAAGCTAGGGAGAAATCCTTAGGAACTTTTTCTCCGATTGTCCAGCTCTAGCTAGAGCCAGGTTGCCGACACTAGGTAAACCATTCTTTGAGGATCACAGAGATCTCTAGCTGCAGTTGGGAGAGTTGACTTCGTTTGTGAATGATACGAACTGGCTCTGAAGATCTGAGACGGCTGGACCCCGCCTCCTCGCTCTTATCGCAGCAGTCATGGTCTTAGGAATTTGTGGCATCAAAACGGCGCACCACAACGCTAGTTGGATAACTTGGAACGGCTAATATGTCAAGACTGTATTGAGGCTGGTGAATCAATGACACTAGGAAATTGTTGACACGGAAACCCCTATAGCTTGCTGCGTTACGGTGGTAAAGTTTGCACGTGTTCTTTAGGACGCCCAAGTTCTGCATTCACAGTAGTCCGGGTAAGTACGAACTTGTGGATCTGACGTTGAGGTATGCTACACCGAACTCCTCCTCTGTCTTCGGGCTGAGTTGCATGGCTTGTGATAACTAAATTTAACTTAAATAAAGTGATTTTGATAAATTTACAAACATTTTTGGGACTGAATCATTCGCATGTTCGTTTGTCAGTCGATCAATATTTTTAGGACCAGTCTTATCATGTATTTAAAATACTTCATTTTTATTATATGTTATTTGAGAAAATATCAAACTTTTCAAAATTAAATGAAAATATTTAATATAAAATTATTTTTCAAATTATACATTTATTTTCATACTAACGACCATTCAGTTTATCTTGAATTTCTTTCAAACTTAAACCTTTGGTCTCAAAAACAACAGTACAAACAAAAACACAAGCGAGAACAGATAAACCGGCAAAAAGCCAAAATGGAAAGTAGTCTCCTATCGTTTCCATAGCTGGATAAAATCTGGTAAGTATAAATGTTATAATCGCTCCATTTACAGCTAGCACTGCTGATGCTATGAATTTTATATCCTCGGAAAAAATTTCGCCGATTATCACAAAAGGTATAGGTGTGAATCCAATCGTTGTGAAGGTCATGAAAACAATAAGCGATACAAGCGGAAGCCAAGAAATAGACGAGGTATCCACATTTGTTGCGTCCAAGTAGAAAAACGTTCCCAAGCTCAACTGAAATGAAATGAGAGCGGTAAATTCCATTTAAGCTTTATTTATTAATCATAAGTCTACGAGTATCTACGCAAAGGCCAATAATAATAAACGAATAAACATAAAAGTACTCATTAATACCGGCAACAGACAAGCGTAAAGATATAATACAAAACGCGCTACCCAAATCCTGAATTACTATCTTTGCGTTTGCACATTAAGTACTCATCTGACCGGATTATGAATTTACAACAAATATATGCATTATTTAAAATTATATATGTATACATATTGCATAGTTCCGAAAACCAGATATTATATTGAATGCAATTAATTTACGGGAATCCAAACATTATATTGAATGAAGTTAGTTTACCAACGTTCGGAGCTCTCTAATTTTACTACGGGAGCAATTACTATATTTATCTAAGATGCACCTCATCATCTATAAGGGTAAATATTTAATTCCATTATCACCCGCTTTATCATCTCGTAAGGTGCCCAACAACAATATAGTTTCATTCAGGTCAGTTTACGTGTACATATATAGGAATATACATGTTTATATTAGATTTAACATATAATATTTCTGTGGCACCCGTGAATAGTGAGTTGTGTTTCTTCTGATCATCGAGGGTTTAGGATTCCACAAGCCTTTATTGAAAACAGTAACCACCACACAATTATACAGTAATCAAAGTTAATCTCCAATGGCTGCTCGTCGCTTAACATTCTTAATAGGAAAAAGCTATCTTGTTCTTCTTTGATACAGTAAAGATAGTCGACGATATCGATGCTATTTCAAATTGGCAAAATTGAAAGTAACTCTTAATTAATGTTACCCATGGCTCAGTTTCTAGTGTATTAGGAATCTAGTCGTTGAAAAGAAAGACTGCCTGAAGTTAATCTACTGAGACGGTTCTTGTTTTTCCCGTCCATCTCGAAGGTTGTAGTGTTTATCATCAATGCGCCTGACAACATTATACAAACCAGTTAACGAAAGTTTGATAGAGGGTACTGCTTTGAAGATTTGTGTGCATGGCTTAAAGTTGTATCGTCGAGATGGGGCCAATTGTACAAAATTGGCTTATGTAGTCTAGTTAATTGAATTGGCATTGCGACTCTTCTCGTCATTGTTTTTGATGAATCGACCCTCCAGGATATATAAGTTCTTCTGAGAAGAAGTTTTTGAGATCATAGAGCCTGCTTTTGCCGTCAATGATCCGTTCGAATGAGTTTTCGAATGCTGTCGACGGTGTTGTAAGAACCAACTTCGCGTCTAAATAGCAGGATCTGGCTGGTCTAGCGAGGAGTTTAGGATCCCACACGACTTCGATTATGTCTGATTTTTGAGCCTTTGGTGCTGGGTTGTGCTTCTGCCGCATGGTGAAATAGACGGCGATAATAATTGCTAGCCCCCAGAAACCGTGCGAGATTTCAGACGACAGTTTATCTAATACCATACTCAAAGGGGTGCGTTTTTCAAGGCTTTCTATACACATCATACCGTTAGACTCCGCGACGGAGGCGGGCATGGTATACCATGGTGATACTCTAACTTCCCAAAGCCGCAAGGATGTAAATGGAGGACCCCTTGGACCTCTTAATTGCTTTGAATAAAGATTGTTACGTAAGTAGCAACTGGCTGGTAGCATTCTCGCTATCTTTTGGGGTTCACACCCGCCGGGTTTGTTAGTAGATGTATCAGAGCTTCCTTCGCTTGCGAATACTCTGATGCCTAAACGAACTTAGGAGGATTTTGTACACCAAGTGAACATCCTCTTGTAAGTTCGAGCTTGACGCTCAAAACAGGGCTCGTCAACAGATTCCTCTGCATAGCCAGCTGAAAGTATTGCCAAAGTGCCTGAGTGGAGGATCTAGAAAGAAGTAGAATGGACCTTGTCCATTTACTTGTCCATCCGAAGCTGAGGAGCTCACACCTTTTAAATGTTTGCCGAGGAGTTAGCTCAAATTATTTGTGGTTTGGATCGCAGCTTTGATTTTCAACCGGACTAGTTGAAGTTGGAAGGGTAGTCGTCCGTCACATCACTTAATCTGGGAGGGACTTAGGTTTGCGATTCGGATCAGATGCTTCACAAAACGATGAGTTAATTATTCTAGTAGGTCAGTGGGTGGCAGTTGATTTCCTTCTTCATGAGAGTTTTTTTTATGTGACGGACTTTTTCTGGTAGAGGGGAAGGAGGACAGCAAAAAACTGGGAACTTTCTCAGTAATTTTTTTTTATTGGTTGTTGAATTCTTTATTAGGGATCCATCATGTTGAATTGTTTATTGGGGGCCACCATGTCATCATGAAAAGGAAAGAAAGACCACTCGTCGCGCAGATGCCAGAATCGGCTCAGAGCTAATCTTTCGCCGTTCTTCCCGCGCCCGTTAGGTTTTTTTTGTAATTATTTCCCCTCCCTTATTAGGTAGTTTGGCAATTTAGCTCTTTTGGAATTGAAATTTTCGGTGTTATCAATTCACGTCTCAATTAGAGTAGTTTACTCTGGGTAGGTTTAGTTTTTTTTGACTATTGGGTCAAGGCACGGGATAAAATCTGTGTGCCCTGACAGGGAGGTAATATTTGCGAACGAAGAACCTCGGCCTTCATCTCGCCGAACTGCTAGCAATCGGGTTAGCTACAGCACGCGCCGTTCGGTTCCTCATATTATCTCGCTCAATCGGTATTCACGACTGACAAACCTGTTAAGGGAGTTTGGTCAGTTGACAGCCTTGGTAACCATGTTGGTGCTAAGGTAATGCAACACCTTACTCTCATCGTAACAGCGCTGGCACCCCACGTGTGGTCACAGGTGTAGCGTACGTAACAATATCTTACCACACGGTTGTGGAGAGTCTTTAGAAGCAAGGTGCAGTGCAAAGGCAGGCTCCTCACGATCGGTGTAAATGACAGATCCTCAGCGGCAACTAAATGCCGTATCTGTCACATCAATTACAGAGTTGGCACCATTCCTGTGCATGAACACAAAGGGGGGGGGGGGATTAGAAGAACCCTCAATGTATCGGGGCCAACTTCGTGGTTTGTAAGAGGATGATCGGATTCCTCTTGCGAAAAGACCAAGCACTTACATCATCCTTAAATGCAATTTAAAATATATATGTCATTCAGAGTTTTTGTCTGAAGACCTTGTGGCTATCCAAGTTTCATTGGAAGTAGGAAATAGAACCCACGAGGCAGCCGTTCGGGCTACTTCCAAGGAGACAATAGCTAGACTCCACTAAAATTAGTCTTTGAACAGTTGAAGTTATGCAAAAGGAATGGGCTACCTTCTCAGCAGCGATGCCAACACCCATCATAACTCTAGGAGATAATCCTTTGAATAGGTTTGTCAAGAAGTGGATAGCATCGGACAGACAAGCTGTCGATGATGCCGAGATGCGCAATAACAGAATAATAAGGCCCAACATGGAGGGAAAATCGGTAGCGAAAGGAAAAGTAAGGAATCCCAAGAGAACAGATTGGGACTCGTATATAAGACACCTTTAAAACGACATAGCTCATTTATAGGTGGGCAGTAGTATCAGGAACGAACCGGAACTGGAGAGAGTGGTAGAAGTTTTCAACAAAGTTTCCGTTTACACAGCTGCCCTGCTAAGACAGTCACGTCATCAAGAGATGCACCCTGGTTGAACAGGAATCTAGCCAGAATGATGAAAGATTTCCGAAAACCCTTCAACCAGGCGAAAAAACTGGGGGCTGACTCAGGTGCAAAAACGCACTGACGACGTGTAGTAACACGAACGCGAAACAGCATCAGGGAATTCTGTGAAAGGATTGAACAAATCACAGAAGCATCAAGGCTATACAAAGCTATAGGCAAAAATAGGGAACTATCCTCTGTCTGTCTGAAGAAGAAAGATGGGATATTTACCGAAAACGGAGGGAGGAGGAGGGATATGAACTCTAAGGCTTTTGATGTTTCGCGCCTGATAAGTTGTACCAAACTTAAAACGGCGTTGGACGCAGTTTTTGCAGAGATGGTTGTAAGCATGGTGATTTGGCGTGGTGACTCTTTTTCCCTATTGCATATACTGTAGGTTTTTTGCTTGCTTGAAAAGATACCTAATAGTCTGCTTTTGCCATCAATAGTCAAATGGCAAGGACCCGTTTGACGTCTTGACGGAGCAAGCTGTTTGATGTAGCATAGACTGGAAATTTTTTTAGACGTCTCAAAAGCACCAGTGAGTTCAAGCCCCCCACGATTTCGTTTTTTTTTCAGTTTTTGATGTGCCTTTCGAGTGCGGCTTATCCTTCTCCTGTATGGGGTAGTTGGTAGTTCCCAGGAATCGGCTGAGATCTCAAACAGTAACTGGTCTGAATTTGTTTGCATCCTAGCGGTATGCCTAGAAACTATGTCCGAACGATGCCGTGGTAGCTGCTTTCCTAATGGCTTCCTCTGCATCTAACATTTGAAAATATGCTCCGAGCAGGTCGATGGTAGAGTAGATACGTCTGTCATACAGATGTGACTACGAGTCTATGGCTCGATGTAATGGATATCCCTCTGGTTCCTTGTAAACTTTTCTTGAACTTCACTTACCCATACGTCGTGGGTAAGCGATTTAACATCTCGCGAAAATCAGTTTTGGATGCATTAAGTTTTCCTTCGACAAGTTGGGGCAATTTTGAGAAAACTAGAGTCCCTGTAGTGATAATGAGACTGAAGGTTGGGTTCTCAGCCTTTAGAATAGATGGCTGCACTTCTCAGCGAGCATCTGCGCTTGTCTGTTACTATGGCTCCTTTGCAGCGGTATGATCACCGAGATTGAGTGTCTGTTGCTGCTCCCTTGATTTCTCTGAGCACTGCTCAGGTGGCTACCTCGTCAATCAGCTCGTTTCAAATCTGAAAGCAACCTTAAGTGGACCAAAAAGTTGATACCATTGATGGGAGTTTCAAATCCCCCTCTAGAAAATCTGTTGATCTGTTTTGAATGGTCAGCACTGCTTCCGAGTTCCGAAATATCGACGATCTTGTCTGCTACTTGTAACAAATGTTCTATATGCATTTCTAAACTAGTCTATGGTTGGGTCAGGAGCAAGGCGCGCCATTTTACCTTCAGGAGGTCCTTCGTATTCAGCTAAACTATTCATCTCATGGAAGAGTTGTGAAGACCATTTGCTTCCTAGCTGGACCTTGTTAAACATCCGTTCGAGCCTCTTTTTGTTTGATTCCGGAAATTCCGTTAGACGTGTTTTTAATGCTGCGTACGTATTTTCTGGAGGATATTGGCCGGTATCTTGGGCGGCTACTGTGGTTCATGCGTTTCTTCGGTGACGTAATTATGGTTAGGTGATATTTTAGACCAGACACATACTTGAGACAGTTGCTTCGGTTACCAACGGTGCCACTGTTACTGCCTTCAGTTTATTGTTTTGTTCTATCATGTCGTAATCTGCTCATCTTCCACAGGGAATGAGAGTTGCCGTTTAGTGCATCGAGAAACCGTCAAGCACTTATAGACAGGTAAGGTTGTCATCATCGTCCCAAAAAGTAGTTATTGATTAAGGATGCACCCGAGTCCATTGTAATTCCTTGTTCGAATGACGTATATAATTCCACAAATCTTTATTGAAAACAGTAACTACAACACAATTACACAGTAATCAAAGTTTGTTTACTAATGGCTGCTTGGCTCGCTTGACAGGAGGAGGTTGTCACTTCGATTTGACGAAGATGCTCTCGGCTCAAGCACCCAGTTTCGACTATATTTCATAACACCAGAAAGTGGCTTCACAGACTATTCTATGAAATTTATGAAGTTGTTAAGCCTTAGTTTCTATCAGTTTGAATAATTATCAAACTTTTAATAGTATTGTTCTCAAAATGTTATTTTTGGTCTTAAACTATCGTTTGCAAGTGACAGATTTATATTTATATTTTTGAAAATAGATATTTTCTTTACCGCAATCACGAATTTTTATTAATTGAATAATTCATCGTATCTATATTTCTATACTAAAACTTACCAATCCTAATGTCGCGATAGCTGTCGAATATAGAAGAATAGTCTTCCGCTTGAAGTTATCCGTTATTAAAGGTGTAAAGATACTGATCACCAACTGGAATGATCCTGTGATAACAGCTCCTAGACCGGAATCAACGCCAGCATTTGCTTTTTCCAGAATTATCTGAGTATTAAATAAAACTGCTTGAAGGCCAGTTAACTGTTGAAAAGATATTAATCCCCAACATATAAGGAATGCTTTTAAGTTTCCTTTGTTTTTGATAATAGCCCAAATTGATGTCTTCCGTTGTGCTGCTTCTTCATGGAGTTCTTGCATCACTTTGATATCCTCTTCAAATTTATCTGCAGGTTGCCGTCGGAAGAATTGGAGTGATTTTATTGCGTCATCCTTTCTTCCCTTAGCAATCAAATAGAAAGGACTTTCAGGCATGAAAACGAAAGTTCCAGTGAAAATAATTGGTAGAGCTAGACATGCGTATTGTAGCACGTAATAAGATGTGTATGCTCCAACAGCGTAGGAGAACAGGATACCACCTGTGGAAAAAAATAAAAAGGGAAGCCTTTATTGGGTTGTTAATGAATATTATATCAAGAAAAAACTTTAGTATTTTTGAGTAGCAAGGGTAGCTGCCTTCTTCTTCTTCTTCTTCAGCCTTTTCCCCGTTCACAAGCGGGGTCGGCTCGTCGTGATCGGTCTCGCCATTTGGCTCTATCGAATGCCTGATCTGAATGCAATCTTGAAGCTTTTAAATCCCCATCCAGCGTATCAAGCCGCCGATGTTTCGGCCTGCCTTTTGGTCGTTTACCATCGACTCCGATTTTCAGACCAATCTTGGCAAGTGAATTCTCATTAGCACGAATTACATGACCATACCATCGAAGACACCTCTCTCGCAACTTTTCCACGATCGATGCAACCCCATAACGATCGCGGAGATCCTCATTTCGGATGCGATGAAAACGTGTGACGCCACTAGTCCAACGTAACATCTTTGTTTCCATTACCGCAAGACGTCGTTCATTGTCTTTTCTAGTTGGCCAACACTCAGAACCATAGAGAGCGACAGGACGGACGACATTGCGGTAAATTTCAGATTTAAGACGTTCGTAATATTAATATTTGCTTGGCTAGACAATTTTACAGACAAATAAAGGAGGATTTGTCACTATTTATTAGCAAAGGAGCTCGGTACAAGTTTCAACAGAAACGAGATACCAAACCGTCAAAGTGTTACCAGTCAATACAAATAGAAATACTTTGATGACCCGAGAGGTTAGTCGCCATCGTTTGATCGGTGACCCTTTTCCAATCATCCTTGCTCCTTAAGGCTCAAAACATAGTGAAGTGGCGAACAAAGCGGCGATGATGCTCTCCGCAGCACTATGTTTTGAGTTTAAGTAAGCGGTCAATGTCGATATATCATTGAAAAGCACCATGCCTCCGGGAAAGTGAAGAATCAAGTAGACAACCCCTCATTCAAGGACCTAGTCATCATAGGAACAAATGAATGTCAGTAACATATGCACACAACAGAAACAGAAGTTAATAAGGACAAGGATTCAAAATATATAGAATCACTTGCTCGAAGTGCGGCATGATGTATGTAGAACAATTAAAAGAATGAGCCAAACCTAAGTTTTGCAGCATATCGCAGAAGCCGGATGCGGAAAAACAATTGCAGTGAACATATAAGATCTGCAGTAGCAACACACATTGTGGGACAAAGATACAACAAAGCATGAAACAGGGGGTATGACCATATAAGCCAAATATAAAGTAATATCGCACCCAGTTCCATCGAAGGACTTGGTATTTAACAACATCCTGATTTCAACTAAACTCCCCCTAACAAGTCGGAGCTTGCTAAGAATGCTAATCGGAGCGCCAAACTTCCCAAGTGGTCTAAGTAATCACCTCATACCCCGTTTTCTGAGCTATAAGATATATCGTCTGAATTTGATGCCTCTTTACTAAGAAAAGGCCTATGTGCAGAGCATTTCTCCTGAGGAGACTTATCCAATTAATCAAATGGGATAGCGTTTTTCAATTGGTTCCAATCGGATCCTTTTCTAAATATGAATATTATTAATGCAGGAGTTCCATCGCCCCTCATGGTTCATTCTTCCTTGACTGTTTCTTGTTTTCTTCTTATATAGCGGAAGTAGTAACTCTCTGTTCCCCCGTGGCAAATCTATCAGACCGTCATGCCTTACTGCCCTCTAAAATTGAGAAAACCTTTTCTATTGATCCTCGACATAAATCTTTGAGACCTTTTAGGATTCGTACACTAGGTCGCTATCAATAGAGGCTTCCGCAAGTCTCTGGGTTCACCAATGGACAAATTCACTCGAATAGGGAAATAGATACGTATGAGGTTCATTTCAACTCGTTCCTGGCACACATTATTGAAAGACACGCTCTAAGAAAGCGGGTCAAGTGTTATAAGTATAGCTCTCTTTCCTCCTCAATCCTGGTATTAGTTAGGGATAGCAATAGGCTCACTCAACGTCAGGAGAGTTTGCCCGTAGTCGGAGTAATTGATGAATTAAACTCTTATCAGTTAGAGCTATCAGAGACGAAGATGTTACGTTGGACTAGTGGCGTCACAGGTTTTGATCACATCTGAAATGAGGATATCCGCGATAAATATGGAGTTGCACCGATCATGGAAAAATTGCGATAGAGGCGTCTTCGATGGTATGGTCGCGTAATTTGCGCTAACTAGAATTCAGTTACCAATATTGGTCTGAACATCGAAGTCAATGGTAAGCGAACAAAAGGCAGGTCGAAACAACGGTGGGCTTGATACGCTGGATGGGGATTTAAAATCCTCGCGATTGCATCCCCATCAGGCATTTGATAGAACCAAATGGCGAAACCTGTCATGACGAGCCAACCCCGCTTGTGAACGGGACAAAGGCTGAAGAAAAAGAAGAAGAAGCGCCGAAGATTATAAAAAGTTGCTCCGCAAATGTTTAAGATAATAAAATAACTCTCGAAACGGAAAAACGCTCCAGTTAAACTAGATAATCTACAATATTACTCGAATGATCTGATCTTCTTTAGCCACCTATTTAGAGCCACAACATATGCTGACAGGAGGTGGAATGACTTAGTGGTAAGGGTAGCTACTGAGGAAATGGCTGGAAATGGTAGAAGGTCTTCACTAGTTAACAGGAGGACAATATTAGAAGCGACCTATTCGCAACCTTCGGCATCTCTGCAACAAAAGTTAAAACTAACCTGCCCAAATAATCAACAAAAAGTCTGTCTTCTTATTTTGATCCTAAAGTTTCCTTCTTAGTGAAATTCAAACGACCATACGAGCGCTTTAGTTCAAGGCTCTGCACTCTGGACTCTTCCATTCCTTATAAGCTCCCCCAGTATTCAAAATCGCCAAATCACCAAAATGAGAGATTAAGTGACCCGGAAGTGCTTCCTTAAAAATATTGGTAGTGGCTCGAACAGCGTGCTCCATTGCACCGTCCTGTTGGAACCACACCACACACACCTCCAATCCCAATTCATCCAATTGAGGAAGAAAAATTTGGTAATCGTGGCTCTGTAGCGCACGCCATCTACAGTCGTCGTTTCGTCCTCGGGGTCCTCAAAGAAAAATGGCCCGATGACTCCTCCAGTGTAAACAACACACTACTCAGTAACTTTGAGTGGGTGAACTAGTTCCTCGTGGGTACATGGAATTTCGGTCTCCCAGAAACGATTATTTTTTTTATTCACGTAACGGCTTTTTCGATGCAAAATCGTCCTCCTCTTCGTTGAGATTTAAGATGGCTTGAGCGTAGATTAAACGCATTTGGCGGTCGACAGCTAACAACTGATGCACTGTCTACACTTTGTACGGGAACATCTTTAAATCTTCCACTAAAATTCTGCGTGGGGACCGCCAGCTAATGAGAATTGCGTGTGGTCGATGTTCCGGGCTCTTCTTCGACATTTTGGGCAACAGCAGCGATATTATCAGCAGAACGGTTGCTCCGGAGCCGGCTAGCCTTGGGAACATCTCGTGTGGTCCCAATCTATTCATGAGGAGGACGGCCAGGAAATCTGCATTCACGCTGCGTCAACACAGCCGACGAATTATTGCGCAAAAAATAGAAACAATGACTCCGCATTTTTGCCGAGTAAACCGATTCATGGCTTGTCGATTTGTATTCTGCTATTGTTTTCTTCACAAATGTCAAAACCGAATTGACAATTGGCATCATTTGCAAAAGTTATAACGTTTTCCAATGAATCGATTACTTTTGCCCTACCATGCACCTACGTTCGCGGGCGAAACGGCGATTCTTCATCATCAGCGGCACAACAACCGGTATCCGGTCTAGGCCTGCCTTAATAAGGAACTCCAGATATCCCGATTTTGCGCCGAGGTCCCCTAATTTGATATCCCTTAAGCAGTCTGGCATCGTGGCCTACGCCATCGTTCCATCTCATGCAGGGTCTGCCTTGTCTACATTTTCTACCATAGCCCCTAATATCTCGCGCCGCCTTCTCGATCTGGATTAAGGCATCTTGTTCTTTCCATGATATCAATATTCTCAGCATAGGCCAGTAGTTATGTGGACTTGATCGTGGAGGATCGTGCTTCTCACATTTACCCCCGCACCACAGATCACTTTTCCAAGGCCAGATTAAAGAGGACCCATGATAGGGCATCCCCTTGTCGTAGACCGTTGTTGATGTCGAATGGTCTTGAGAATGATCCTGCTGCTTTTATCTGGCCTCGCACATTGGTCGTTGTCAGCCTAGTCAGTCTTATCAATTTTGTTGGATACCGAATTCTCTCATGGCCGTGTACAGTTTTACCCTGGCTATGCTATCATAGGCGGCTTTAAAGTCGATGAATAGATGGTGCAAATGACGTCCATATTCCAACAGTTTTTCCATCGCTTGCCGCAGAGAGAAAACCTGATCTGTTGCTGATTTACCTGGAGTGAAATCTCTTTGTTATGGGGCAATGATGTTCTGGGCATATGGGGCTATCCGGCCTAGTAAGATAGTGGAGAATATCTTATAGATGGTACTCAGCAACGTGATACCTCTATAATTGCTGCACTGTGTGATATCTCCCTTTTAATGTGTAAGGCAGATCATGCTTCTTTGCCAGTCATCAGGCATTGATTCGTTGTCCCACACCTTGAGCACTAGTTGATGAACCACTTTGTGTAATTGGTCGTCTCCACATTTAACCAATTCGGCTGTAATTCCATCGGCTCCTGGCGATTTGTGGTTTTTAGCCGATGAATTGCACGGACTGTTTCTTTTACACTTGGTGGTGGCTGTAGCAGTTGTCCGTCGTCTTCAGTTCGTGTGACCTCCAACTCTCCGATATTTTTGTTGTTGAGCAGTTCATCAAAATACTCAAC
The DNA here is from genome assembly GCF_905115235.1 of Hermetia illucens. Taxonomy (NCBI): domain Eukaryota; kingdom Metazoa; phylum Arthropoda; class Insecta; order Diptera; family Stratiomyidae; genus Hermetia; species Hermetia illucens. The sequence continues at coordinate 148,519,332 of NC_051852.1, forward strand.
CCATCACTCCAATATGCCCATTCTGTGGGAAATCAGATTTCCCTCATTGTCTCGGCAGGATGAACATCGAGGTGTATAAGGCTTCATCCTGCTGACTTGTTGGTAGAACTTGTGCGCCTGGTTGCTCCCTGTACTTTTCTAGTTCACAGACTTGTTGGTTCTCCCAGGCTTCCTTTTTCCGTCTGTGAAGTGGCTTCTTCGCTCGACGGACTTCGTGATAAGTCCCTTCGCGTGCCCGCATGTTTTGAGAATTCACCAATACTCGGCATTCGGCATTTTTCCATTCCGTTGCTAGCTTACATTCATTGTTGAACCAGCCGCTACGACTCTTTGTGCGGCTGGGGACAATTATGTTTGTGGCCGTATTTATGATAACGTTCTTCAACTGGTTGTGAAGATCATTTGTTGATGCTTCATCTCCAGGAACTCTGTTGACTGCAGTTATTGCGTTATCCATTTCCCCTTATAGGTGTTGTGGAGCGCTGCGTTGTGGACGGCTTTAGTGTTAACTCTTACCTGATTGTCAGAGGGGATTGTAGGTGGTGTTGTTTTTCGAACTTGGGGCACCATGCGAACGAAATAGTGATCTGAGTCTATATTGGCCCCCTTATATGATCTGACATTCATCAAGGCTTAGTGGTGGCGGCGTTCAATCATGCGTGGTCAATTTGGTTGAAAGTGGTCCCGTCTGGGGAGGCCCACGTTTGTTTGTAGACCGCTTTCTACGCCAACCAGGTACTTCCAACAACCATTTCGTGTGACACTACTAATTGAATAATCCGCAGTCCATTATCATTTGTATTTTGATATAAGCTATTGGATCCAATTTATCGCCTGAATACGGGCTCTGTCCCTATTTGGCTTGTAAAATCCCCAAGTATGATTCTGATATCATACCTGGGACAGGCTTCGAGGATTCGTTGTACTGCCTCGTAGAAGGTATCCTTCTCCGACTCTGCGGTCTCCTCTGAAGGGGCGTGAACGTTTATGAGGCTTATATTTCTAAATTTGCCTCGCAAACGCAGAGTGCATAGCCGTTTGCTTATGTTTTCAAAGCCGATAATAGTGGATTTCATTTTTCAGCTGACTAAGAAACCTACTCCGAGCACATGATTTACTGGATGGCCGCTATAATATATGGTGTGGTGGCTCTTCTCCAAGAAACTAGTTCCTTTCTAGCGCATCTCTTCTAACGCTATCACATCACCCTTATATTAGAATAGGATATTGGCTAGTTGCTGGGCAGCATTTGGTCTGTACAGGGAGTGCACGTTCCTTGAGAAAATGTGCAATCGTTATTCCGTTTTCGTTGACGGGTTCGTCGTTGTAAAATCCATCCTGTCCGAGGCTCCTTCTGGGGCTTCGTAACGTTAGTTTTCCGTGTAGGGTTGTCAGCCCTACCGAACCCCCAACTGGAGGACCAGTCGGTACAATTTATCCCGTTTTTAGGCGCGGAAGACTCGCCTTTATCCTTCTCCGTCTGCAGCTTTTCGTTAAGGAAGAACTCCCAGCGGTCACCACGTGGAGGTGGAGATAGGGTTTGGTAGTAGAACTGTTGGTGTTGGTTCAGCAGGCGTTTCCCAGGGTTTATGCTCCATCGTGGATACTAATCCACGTTTCGCCCTGGGACCTATACTACCCTTTGACCCCCCTATCACCACGAGCGATCCTCTCACAATAGCCCTGAGGATGCTTTCAAGTCCCTTCAAATTTCATTTGAAAAAACCGGCTAATGACATGGAGAATTTCCACGAAGGTAAAAGGTAGCCTTTCAATAATCATAAATCCCAACCGGTAGAGAGGAATTTGTTTTGTTTTTTTAGTTAATAAGATTCGATTACATACCGTTCGTTCTGCAAGAAGTGGAAGATACAATAAATGAAGTTTTGAAAAAAAAATTCTAGTCTGATCAAATATGTTTTCTTCCATGTTACTATTACGGATGATATCTTTTCATATGTTACCCATTTGTTGCCTTCCTTAATTTTAGTTATTGCCACCAGAAGTCTAAAAGAAAAAATGGGGAATATAATGGGATAAATACCTGTTAAAAAGAGTGAAAAAAATGTTCCTAATGGTCCCCGTGTGTTATCTGTAGTTATCTCCCCAAGGTATAAAGGTAAAGTTGTTATTATAAATCCTGCTCCACAACCCTGCAGAATTGGATTTTAAATATAATTTACGTATACATTATTATCGTGACTGGATATAATCCAATATATAGGGATTCATAATTACTTGCAGGATTCGGCCGATATACATAATCCAAACCTCGTAGGCAAATATGAACAATATGTCGGCTACCAAGAAAAAAATGGAACTGAATAGTAAAGTCCACTTTCTCCCAATTCTATCAGGTAAATGTGTTGTCAGCAATGGCGCTGAATTGAAAAATAAAAATATTTCATTAATATTCTGAAAGTGTTGCAATTTAATTAATGGAATAAATCACGGGAAATTATTATACTTACACAATAAAACTCCTGCGATCATTAATGATGATATCCATGCATACTCATCAGATTCGGGACTAATGCTAGTGCCTAAAGGAGTTTCTGTTTGGTTTGAGGTTAGTTTTACTCCAACGGGAGATGACCAGCCATATGCTGCTCCTCCCATGAAAGCTGATAGGCTTGCTGAAAACAATAGTTAAATCAAAATTGACATAAGTGTATGGTGTAGCGTGTTAGCTAAACGTTGAAGATAAAATGCGTTTTCTTTGGTATACATTTAGCATTAGATTGTAATAAGAAGGGTGCGAATCGTAGTTCGTCATGAATGTTTGTGTTCGTCTGAAAGACGCCCCTCCGTATGCGGGTGGACTCTGGAGTGTTGGTACCTTCAGACGAACGCACAGGGAAAGTGTTCTGCCACCTTTTCATGACTGTCGCCAAAATCTTTATCCTTTTTAGGAGCTGGAAATCTTCAAAAGATACTGACCCTGGCTCAGGTGGGGGTTAACAAGCCTTAGGTAGCAGCACCAGCTTCTGCCAATTCCTTGCTGCAGGAAATACCCCCTCGAAGTTTTATTGTCGCCTATTCCGCTACAGGTCTCCGACAGTTGGAGTTTAGCGTCGGATCTTCTTTGACCTTCCGCAGAATCGCAGCGTAAGAGAGGTCACCTCTGCTTTCTATAACGAATCCTTGCTTTTGCCTGCTTCCTTGGCTTCACGGTTATCCAAACATTTGCTCCCATTTCCCGGAATTTCATTTGTGGAGCCGATTTGGGGTCCAAGCGTTGCACTCCCTCCGTTACTGCTTCCTGGGACCCTCGGCTTTTCTTTCACAGATTCAGGTGGTAACAAGTTAGCACTGGCATACAGACTCTGGCCAATTCCGACAGGACTTGTTTGCACTGATGAAGGGAACAAGTGGTTCCCGAAATATCGGTTTTTGCAAGAATAAATATCCACACCAACGAAAAAAAAACAACAAGTTTTTTATTATTTCAGATAATTAATCATTAGAAACACCGCATAATTACACTCAGATCCTTCAGGCAATTTTGAACCCTGAACCATTTTTTAGGACTGCATCAATTCTCTCGTCGCTTGCATGCAGTCTTCTTCTTTACTGAGCCCGGTACAGCCTTTGCCACAATCAATACCTGATCGTCCATCTGTCTGTCTGTCTGCCCGTTCATCACACGCATTTTTCGCGAAGACGGTCGTAGCGATTCGCACCAAATTTGGTGGAAAGGTGGGAACTTGAACGCTCACTCATACAGTGAGTTACATAATTCTACATTTAATTCAAGGGGGGTACCTATAAATGCAAAAGGAGGGGGGGGGGTGTACATTTTTTTCATCAAATATATCCATGTGAGGTATCAGATGAAAGGTCTAAGTTAACACTTTCCGAAGCCGTGTGTTTCTACATTTGTTGGAAAGGTAGAGAGTTCGAGGGGTCGAAAGTGGTCATTTCATCAACGAACGGATTTTCAGAAACTACCCATTCCAAAATTCTGAAAAAACCAAGAGGCTCCCACTATACGGTGCCTAGTCTCCGAAAACCATGATATTTTGCAAAAATCTAGGGTATAACACAGAGCAAAAAATGAAACCTGCTGTTATCGGACGGAGCCTGTATTCAGGCGATACGTTGACTGTCATAGCCTACACCAAAATACAAATGATAACGGACTGCGCATTATTCAATTAGCATTGCCACACGAAATGGTTGTTGGAAGTACCTGGTTTGCGTAGAAAGCAGTCCACAAACATTCGTGGGCCTCTCCAGACGGGACCACTTTCAACAAAATTGACCACGTGTTGATCGAACGCCGCCACTTCTCAGCCTTGATGAATGTCAGAACATATAAGGAGACCCATATAGACTCGGATCATTATCTCGTTAGCATGGTGCTCCGAGCTCGAAAAACAACACCACCTACAATCCCCTCTGACAATCAGGTGAGAGTTAACACTGAAGCCATCCACAACACAGCCCTCCGCAATACCTATAAGAGCGAAATGTATGCCGCAATAACCGCAGTCAACTGAGGACCTGGAGATGAAGCATCAACAAATGATCTTCACAATCACCTGAAGAACGTTATCATAAATACGGCAACAAACATACTTGGCCCCAGCCGCAAAAAGAGTCCGAACGGCTGGTTTGACGATGAATGTAATCTAGCAACGGAACGAAAGAATGCTGCATGCCGAGTAATGTTGCATTCTCAAAGGACGCGGGCACGCACGGAGACTTATCACGAAGTCCATCGAGCGGAGAAGCGACTTCACAGACAGAACAAGGAAGCCTGGGAGAACCAACAAGTCTATAAACTCGAAAAGTACAGGGAGTAACCACAAAAAGCGCGCAAGTTTTATCAACAAGTCAGCAGGATGAAGCCTTACACCCCTCGATGGGGGGAGGGGGGTTATCTGATTTCCAACAGAATGGGCATATTGAAGCGATGGGTTGAGTATTTTGATGAACTACTGAACAACCAGAACATCGGAGAGTTGGAGGTCCCGCCAACTGAAAATAACGGACAAATACTGCCACCACCAAGTATAGGAGAAACAGTGCATGCAATTCATCCGCTTAAAAATCATAAGTCGCCAGGAGCCGATGGAATTACAGCTGAATTGATTAAATATGGAGGCGACCAATTACACCAAGTGGTTCATCAACTTTTTTTTTTGGGGGTAGGGTAGGTGAATGCATTTACGCACACAGTGTTGGACTCCCGATTCGGTACGTCGTCGGATTACCAACTAAACACCTCCCCATCGTCAGAGAGCTAGCTTGGAACCGTTTGTCAAATTATTATACTTCCGGCTAGTCCCCGAACTCTCCCGCTTTGCGGAGCCTTCAAATCACGGAATTCCTTTCACCAACGGGAGAGGAGAGGAGAAAGGGAACTGTCAGTTCAAGGAACCCCCAACGGGGATAACTCCCGCGATCACCATCACGGCCGGTTCAGGGACAGTGCGGTACGCAGGCGCCACCCGTAAAGCTCGGCGTCTCTGTACTTGCGCGAGGCGTTTACGATATACCTTCTTTTTAAGAGCGCCAACCCATACCTTTGCGCCGTAGAGCAGGACAGACTGCGTTGAGCTCATCAGGAGACGTCGCTTACTAGACGTAGCACCCCCAATGTTTGCCGTTAGCCTACTTAACGCCGAAACTCCAGCCGCAGCCTTGTTAGCTGCTGCTTGGATTTGCTCAGAAAAGCTCATTTTTCAGTCAAGAGTCAACCCGAGGTACTGGTTCATCAACTTGTGCTCAAGGTATGGGACAGCGAATCAATCCCTGACGACTGGCAACGAGACATTATCTGTCTCATACATAAAAAGGGAGATATCATACAGTGCAGCAATTATAGAGGTATCATGTTGCTGAGTATCATCTATAAGATATTCTCCGCTATCTTGCTAGGCTAGAACATCATTGGCCCATACCAAAGAGGCTTCACTCCAGGCAAATCAGCAACAGATCAGATTTTCTTTCTGCGGCAAGCGATGGAACAACCGTTGAAATGGGGACATTGGGGACATCATCTTTTCAAAGCTGCCTATGAAGCATAGCCAGGGTAAAACTGTACACGGCCATGGAGAATTCGGTATCCCAAAGAACGAAATTGATAAGACTGACTAGGCTGACCCTGACCAATGTGCGAGGCCAGATATAAGCAGCAGGATCATTCACAAGACCATTCGACATCAACAACGATCTGCGACAAGGGGATGCCCTATCACGCGTCCTCTTTAACTGGCCCTGGAGAAAGTGATCCGTGATGCTGAGATAAATGCAAGAGGTACGATCCTCTTTATGTCCACCCAACTACTGGCCTATGCTGACGATATCGACATCATGAGAAGAACCATTCGAGACGTACAAACTGCCTTCATCCAGATCGAGCAGACGGCGCGAGATCTTGGGCTGTACATCAATGAAGGCAAGACAAAATATATGGTGGCAACGTCAGCACCAAAAACCAATCAACCAACAACATCAAACCGCACTGGTCAAACGGGAAGAATAAAAATAGGAGAATACCACTTTGAGACCGTTGATAATTTCTCCTATCTAGGATCGAAAATCACAACCGATAACAGCTACGATGATGAAATCCGCGCACGGTTGTTGGCAGCCAACAGAGCCTATTTCAACTTACAAAAACTGTTCCACTCGAAACGTCTCACCATAGGGTCAAAGATTTTAATGTACAAGACAATGATTTTGCCAGTCCTCATGTATTCCTCGGAGGCTTGGGTTCCTAGCAAAAAAAATTGCGAAATCTTGGCCGCGTTCGACAGGAGAATCCTCTGAAGAATTTTTGGCCCCCTACATAAGGATGGACAATTCCGTAGCCTACATAATGACGAAATCTATGAGCGATTCCATGACCGTCAAGTTGTGAATAAAATCCCGCTGAATAGGTTACGGTGGGCGGGTCACTTAATCCGTATGGATGAGGATGATCCAGCCTGGAAAGTCTATAAGGGCAATATCTATGGTAGAAAAGAAGACGAGGCAGACCGTGCCTGAGATGAAGCGATGACGTAGGTCAGGATGCCAGACAGGTTTTAGAGATATCGAATTGGTGGACCTCGGCGTAAAACCGGGATGTCTGGAGTTCCTTATTAAGGCAGGCCTAGACTGGATACCGGTTGTTACGCCGTTGGTGATGATGATAACATAGAGCATGATCTTACCAAGTTTGGTGGGAATCGCACCATGACTAACAAAATTATAATCGGTCAAAGTTCGCTTCTTTAGAAATTCAAGACTGAATGTGGATATTCTCACGTAAAGTGGGGATATATTACGTGCTAAGTACTAATGGGACAAATGCCCACCCGAATGTCTTTATAAACAAAACCTTTCATACCTGAAGTGTCCAACTTTCGGCTTCCCGACTTGTTTATATCTGCTGCAGGTTAAGCTCTTCACATTTGCTAATCATATTAAACTCTTAGTGTGAAGCGCATGAGGTTGGCTATTATCAATACAGTGCTCTCCAGATTTTTTTTTTGTGTAACTGGATCTTTAAAAGATAACGCACTGTTGAATATTTAACTATGTACACGCGGAACTGTCGTGTATTCATCGTTCCTCACATAGGGAAACACAAAGCCTTTTCTACCTCAACCGTCTAGCTTCCGGTTTTCCAATTTATTTACGTTAAAGTCACCTCCTAAAATGAAAGAGCTTCCGATGAACTGGAAGAGCCGAGCAAAATTCTTTTTTAACACTGAAACTTTGTTAAATAGTTGTACATTACTGTCGTTGTTTATCAGGAAATGGTCAACGCTTCTACGGAGGTCGTCACTCCAGCACACGTCTCTCCATCCAAACAAGACATCTAACAAAATTAGCCATTCATGATAAGATATTCCTTATCGATTTCGCAAAGACAACTTGAATTATAAAGAGATATTGGCGCAGTAAGCACTTGTAGGATGCTCCTGTAGTGACTCACTATTCATGCTGATATCGACAGCTATTAGAGGAAATTATTGCAATATTCAATTTTAAAGATATTAGTAAAGTAAACCCCAATAAAATCCAGAGAAGCAAAGGAAAGTGAGAAATTTGGTGGGTATATAACCAAAACTATCAATCGTCGCTAAGACGTTTTTCCGACAAATTATAATACTTCCGGTAAAGGAAGTCGAAATAATGCAGGCACCTTGAACTGAGAGCTAAATTGATACAATCTTCAATTTAAAGTATAAATAGTTTAGTCTAGCATCAACCATAATTCCAAACAGTAATAGTGTGTTATCACAAACTATTCACCTAAAGCAGCTGCTAAAACTTGCGGGAAAACACTTGGCGCATTCACGGTAATAGCCATGTCTGTTACTTTTTAAAGCCGATTTATGTTGCACTTTTAATCACGTTTTATTCAACAATGTTCACTGAACTGACGCTTATACGGCACTTTTGGGGACTGTTTGCATTGTTTCACAACAGATAATAAATTTCAATAAATCGTATTGGTTCGATTACGAAAGCTATGGAGAAAAAAATCGTATAGATTTCACCACTTTTCGTAAGATACTTTCCGTTGCCTGTAGTTATCTTTAGGGTCTTAAAGCAAGGACTGGACAATTTCAACCCCTTAGCGGAAATCGGGTTTATCTCATTTTTATTTGATGACGGGACGAGTATCGAGTCTGAATCCGAACTATTTCAATTTGTGTCAAGAACATGGTTAAATACGTTATAAACTCGTACTTGAAGCATTATGACTGCGCTGAATCTACTATCAATGAATACACACTTCAAAACTTTTGAACCGGTTACAAACCCCTCCAAACTTGCACACCTTTTGGGAGTTGGGATGACCAGTACGCTGTTTTACTGACTGATACTATCGTTAGTACTGCATCCATAAAGCCAGTAGTCTCAGATCGTTATCTGTGATAATAGTTTCACATCCACGTAACATACGTGCTATTTAGGAGACTGTTAGTTGGTAGAAAATTGTGCCTCATAAGTGCTGTTCGTAATGAGAGATATATTCATGATAGGTCTAATTGGCAATTGTGCACTCAAATGCAATGAGGTCCACTGCTCCGAACTTCCCAGAAACTTTGCAAAGAATCTTTAATGATGATTCTAACGATCTTGCAAGCGGCAGGAAATGAGTTATTGGGGACATATCTCTGCTATCGGTGAATATTAAGTTAAGCGGGTTTTTTTTATAAAATCGACAAATTGTTAGAAAGCCACGAACTTTTGATATTAAATTTTCCTCAATGATCATAACATATTCCTTATTGGTGCATAATATTTCATCGGAGAAGCTTAGTAGATATACAGAACTCGAAAAAACAAAAGCGAAGGAAAAATGAATTATTGTTGTGATTTAATATCTTTTCTGCCTTGAGCCAATCTAGGTAAGATAACATCTCGAATGAGCCCCTATATAGCGCTGCGTATCTTAGCCCCAGCAAGCGATTTCAACAATAAGTCCTCGCGGCCGGCCTAAGTTCATCATTGTGAATGTGAAGCTGAGCCGAACAGAGTCCCTGAAAAAAGACGGGGGACTTTATTCGCATGCTTGAGGAACAGAACCCGAGCATTGATCTCGGATGCTGAAGAGCAGGGTTCATGAGGGCCAGGAAAGGCATCCACAGATATGGACGGTGTCAGCTTGGGGTTCGAATTAGACCAAAAGAGTGAAAGGTTTCTCAGAACCAATTGCCATACAATGCCTCAAGATTGAAATTCAACCATATCATTAAACCGTAGATATATTTTAGCTATTTACTCCTTGGTGCGGTATAGCGTGTCAACCACACCTACACACTATTGTTTCCGGTCCACTGAAAACCGCTTCAACTCCTTCCCGCGATGCCCACAATTTTCCTCTACTGTTCTGCGTCAAGTGTTCTTGAGATGACCCATTCGTCGGCCATATTGGGAGAGTGGGTTTCACTGACTGGTGTAGCCAATAACGCTATTGTCGCGCCTTCTTAATATCTGACCTATCCATTGCCATAACCGCCTTTCGATCATATCGTCCACGAGTAACTGACTTATGTGCATCCGTAGTGTGGTGGGTTAAGGTGAGACAAAAAGGATTTCACCGTAAACTAGCCGCACTGCAAAGAACTGTGTGTCTGGGTATCACTGGTGCCATGTGCACGACATCCGGCGCAGCTCTGAATACACTACTCAATTTGCAGCCCCTGGATATATTTATTCAAAGCACTGCAATGGGAGCAGCTCATAGGCTAATTCGATTAGATCTATGGGAAAACAACGGATGTGGGGGGCACAGAGCATTGGAAGAGTTATTGGGAGGGCTGAATCCAGTTCTTACAATGCCATCCGACTCTCGTGTCCCCATACATCTGTTTGGTAGAAGATATGAAGTTACCCTGAAGCGTAGAGAGGACTGGGAAGACCCAGAGGAATGCGTGGCGGGATATACGGAAGTCTTCTACACCGATGGCTCAAAAACAGAAGAGGGTTCTGGAGCCGGAGTCTACCTCTCGAATAAAAACGAGAAGTGGGCTTTTCCTTTGGGACAATATGCAACGGTTTTTCAAGCCGAAGTTTATGCGATCCTAAGGGTGGCAAACTGGGCGATTGAAGGGCAAGCGCATCGCAATCTGCAGTAACAGTCAAGCTGCATTGAGGGAATTGAGCAGTCCTTTGATCACCTCGAAAATCGTTCAGGAATGTAGAAACCGTTTAAACTCTATGTCTAGATTCAATACGGTGGAACTACTCTGGGTACCTGGTCACTGTGGCATAGAGGGAAATGAAATCTCGGACGCTTTAGCGAAAGAGGGGTCAATCTCCCCTATGCCGGGACCGGAGCCAGCAATTGGAGTATCAGTAGCATTGGCTAAATCTGTTGCCAAAAACCAAAAACCAAGCTTTTCCTGCCAGAACCGAACATACGTACCGCAAAGTTTATCCTGCCGAAAAGCAGGAGGACTTGCAGGTGTATTGTGGGCATTCTGACAGGCCATAATTCACTAGCTGGGCATATGTTCAGAATAGGAATTACCGAAGATGATACGTGTCCCTCCTGTAATGAGGAAGCGGAATCCACGGAGCATTTCCTATGTGAATGCCCCGCCTATGGACACATCAGGCATCAGATCTTTGGTGCCGATGTTCTCCAATTGCGACGGGTAGCATCACATCCACTAACGGAAATTCTGCGATACGTTAACGAATCCGGAATATTCCGTTAGACGGGGGAGGCGAGTACAATCGGCCAACACGGCCTAAGTGCTCAGAAGCTGTAGCTTCTCCCCCATCATACACACACACACACACACAACTGGCCTACGCGCCGACCATGTTCTTTATACGGAATAGAATCAGGCCAGCGTACCCCGAAGAAACGTCGCAGACAAGCGTTGACTGGGGGTCCCATTCCATGTGCTACTCCCATATAGCAACACAGAAAAGGCACTGGCACAAAAGAGTCTTAATTTGATATTGATGTTAAATAATTGCTTTTCCAGATTTTACCACAGACAAGACATCAAAAGCGGTAATATGACGGGCAGCAACCAGTTCACTCCCTAGATATACAAATTGATCAACACCTTCGATGCTCTGCCGATTAATGCAGATAGGAAGAGTGCGATAACCCGTCAGACTGAAAACTTTGATTTTGTTGATGTTCCAGTTCAATCCAACTTAACTTGCCTCACTTTCCAAATCCAGAGCCATTTGTCCAAGGTCCCGATGAGAAAGCAAACAGATGTCATCAGCGTAGTCGAAGTACTTGAAGAAAAATGCCATTGTTTACTGAACCCCTCCACGTCCTTCAGACAAGCCAGCATGAGGAACGTTGAAGATAAGAAATAATATTGGTGACAAGCCGCAACCCTCACGGACTCCACTTTGGACCACTAACTCATCTGAGACTTTACCTTGGTGCAGTACGTGACATATTATACCATAATATGTGCTCCTGACAATAGCTATTAGTAGCAATGTAGGAGGATCCACAGTGGAAACAAGCCTACTCTCTGTCGATCAAGTTTTTGACGTGTTCTTTGATGACTTCCAAGATTATTTTTCCTATTATCTTTGCGATGACAGGAAGCCACCAGACACCCCACCAATTGTAGAATCCACTCTCTGGGAAAAGTCTTGGATTCCCAGGATATCCATACGAATGTAAGTAGCAGATCTTTGAGAAATTGCAGGTGAAGCAATAAATAACCTTGCTTGGAGGCTGTCAAGCCCACCGGATTTCCTCCGTTTGAGTGGATTGATGGGTGAGATAATTTCCAATCTGTTTGGAGAAATAATTCGTATCCGAGTGTTACAGTGACCAGCCATCTCATCCACAAGAGGCCGAATTCCCCGGATATGATACCGTTAATAACCGTAATGAAGTGTTCCATCCAACCCTTCAGCTAGATGAGGAAACGATCATCAACGTCCCTCACAGGACATTACAGCATCTTCCGTTTCCCTGACCAGCGCAATAAAAAAATCCCTTTTGCGATGAGGCACACTACGGCGAACTTCTCGAGATTAGTGCTCGATATTGGAGTTCGAGAAGACAATCCCTAAATCTTCTGTTGATCCCAAAGGGAATCAAATTGTAGAGCGTCATTTTTATTTGGAGAATGAAAATGGAAAATGAAAAGGCAGGCCGTTCACAGTGTTCACGGACCATAAGCCTCTCACGTTTGCTTTGAAACAGAAGCCCGACAAAGCGTCCCCTCGTCAGCTTCGACACCTGAGCTTCATAAGCCAGTTCACGTCAAACATCCAGCACGTGTCCGGGAAGGACAACATTGTTGCTGACGCTTTGTCTCGTGTCTCCGAAGTTAACATCCCCACCTCACTCGATTTCTCGGCTATTGCCAAAGCGCAAGTGGATGACGCAGCACTTCAGAGCCTCAAGTCCAACCCCAAATACAAATTTCGGGAGTTGCCCATCTTCGGCTCAAACCTCTCGCTCTGCTGCGAAGACTCGGAAAAGGGACCTCGGCCATACATTCCGGCCACATTTCGCAAGGAAGTGTTCCACGCAGTTCACGACTTGGCGCACCCCGGCATCAGGACAACAAACCGGTTAGTCACCGGAAAATACTTCTGGCCCTCCATGAACAAGGATATCAATTCCTGGGCCAGAGAGTGCATCGCATGCCAGAAGTGTAAAGTCTCCAGGCATGTAAGGAAAGAAGTGGGCTCATTCCCCCGCACTACCAAGCGTTTCCACACCATACACCTCGACATAATAGGGCCTTTGCGAGACTCGCACGGTTACAAGTATTGCCTCACAATCATCGACAGGTTCACGCGGTGGCCTGAGGCAATACCTCTGAAGGACATTACGGCGCAATCTTGTGGCGAAGCCCTCTGCCGAGAGTGGATACCTCGCTTTGGCGTCCCTGCAGTGGTCATCACTGACCAGGGAATGCAATTTGAGTCCACCCTTTTCTCCTGGGTTTTAAACGCCAGCGGACTACTGCATACCACCCGCAGTCCAATGGGATGCTAAAACGTTGGCACCGGACGCTGAAAGCCGCCATTATGGCACGCGACGACCCGTCCTGGACTCAAGTCTTGCCTCTCGTCCTACTCGGCCTTCGTACAACCCGCCGAGAGGAATTTGCTGCCAGCCCCGCGGAGCTGGTATACGGGGAGAACCCAAGACTCCCAAGCGATCCGGTCTTCGACAAGAGATCGGGTCTCACGGAGTCGGGGTTGGTGCGTCTGCTGAGGGACAATCTCCGACGCATCAAAGCGCCACCACCCACTCGACACTCGTCCATACCTGCTTGTTCGCCCAAGGAACTGGACACATGCACGCACGTGCTGATCAAGACGGATGCCGTCCGGAAGCCGCTGCAGCCTCCATATGAGGGCCCGTACCGCGTTCTCGAGAGGGGAGAGCATTTCTTCCAGCTCGAGATCGGTGGTCACAAAAAGGCGGTCTCTTTGTCCAGGCTGAAACCCGTGTGCGCCCCGAAGCAGCGTCGTGTCCGCTTTGTGGATTAACGGCGAACGAAGTTCGGGGATCCGTCGCCGAAACCCCCTAGGTTTCGTCTAGGGGCGGAGTGATGTGGCGCGGCAGGATCTACGGCATTCGAAATTTATTTCGAATGTTGCGGATGCGGACGGGTAGATGGCGAACTCTCCACTCACTCATTTTCCGAACGCACCGGGGGAGTGGAGAATTAGCGGCGAAAAATATGCCGTTGGTTGGGACAGTAAGGACCGCATGGAAATAAGTCGGTCTCTTGTGTTCCAACCGCGGCGGTGTAAGCAGACGTGTCTTCTTGATCGGTTTCGGTGCTTTGTTTTAATTAAACTTATGTAATCTTAAAAAAGGCTAAAAATATTAAATTAAATTAAAGGCAAGATTAAAACAAAGAACAAAAATTGAATTTGGTTTTCGCAGTTCATCCTGAGCTATTGAGACGCTTCCAAATCAGTTGTGGTCTGCACGCTACTCGCATTCTCACGTTTTATTCGTGTTCTTTTAGCTGAATGGATTTCCCACTGATTTCATTTTCTGTTTTGCTAACTAACGCGCTAAACTGGAAGCGTCAATCGTCTTTGATTTTGCTTCTATGGATCTGCACAGGAAGATCGAACATACATTGGCAGAAGACGAGAGACATGAACGGAACTAGCTCGATGCCAGTATGAAGACTTCTGCCAGAAATGTCAGGGTAGTCTTCATAAAAAAGCCTGCGAAAAATATAACTATTCAAATTCAAAAAGCTCCAGACAAATTAACTTAGCCTTATTTGCCCCGAAACGTCTGAAGAGACTGTTTGAACGTTAAGTTAGCGAGAAAGCACTAAGAAGGTCCTACTCGTTCAGTGAAAGCCTAAAGGAAACCCCTGTGAATCTGCTCCCCACTGCATGGTTTCCAAGATAAAGGACGCAACTCTAAAAGACAATTGGGGTGCTTGTGCACATTGAAGTTACTTTTGACTGTGCGCCTTATCGAAAACCTTGTGATGCTGCCAAAGAGCATGGTATCAATGACACTTTCGTGAAGTGACTCACATCATCAAGCAATCTCTGCAGATAGGTAAACAGTAACAGTCGGCCGACGAGGCGCGAACTGCGAAACTCTTCAGCGACATGGCCACGAGTCATTTACGTGTCCTAGGAGACCGGTCGGAAGCGCCTGTTTGCCGCAGATCCGATGGATAAAACTGGTCCAATCCTTGCACCTTCAAAATCCCAGGATTCCCATGGACAACTATTTTATTATCAAGGAGGAGGAACTCCAGGAAACCATCCTACCTTTTCTGCTCCGCTTAAACGGAGAGTGCCCGGAGACACTGATTATAAAATGCGATTCGGAGTCAGGATCGCAAATGTGAAAGTGTTAATTGAATAACAACCTGGATGCAGTCGATGCTGCCAACGAGCTGTTGGAAGAGATGAAGATCGACCGTTCGACGGGGACTTACGAACTCCCTACACAAACAGATAAATCTACAGCAATCGGTATGCACTTCAACTAATCTGCTGGTCTTCCTCCTAGAGCAGGACATCGACTTCGCACTAATACCTTGCATCGGCTCCAAATCAACCAAATCAAATATTAAAATTTATTTTACAGCACTAGTGACACTGATAGGGGCAGACCTAGAGTATATATCCTCGTCAGGTGCCAGTGACCTAATCATGATCAAATTGGAGGCGAGACCAGAAAACATGTATATCTCCTTGGCTTATATGGCTCACAACTGATCGGCTCGGCCAACAGAACTTCAATATTTGACGTCCATCATCGCAGCAAGGAAGGCCAACCTGTGGATAAGCTGCAAACGACATATGCTTTGGGGTAGCTCGGAAATCAATGAAAACGTTGAGTCTCTCTTTGAATTTATTATTAACACAAATCTTTCGCTGGGTAACAGAAGCAGTACACCAACCTTCCATTTCCCCGGCTCGGAAAACTGTGACGGTTGGGAGAAGGCCCTTGATATCACTCTACTAACCGACACACACTGTTGGATGCTCCTCACATCACAGTTGGATCCTTTTCAGTTTAGATCACATTCCAACCCTTTCAGCGACTCCAGGAGGACCGACTGAAGAAAGTTTGGTCAAGTTGTAAGGAACAAGCTTTCCAGTGTATAAGTTGGTAAGATTGACACGGCAGACAAACTGGAGTCAAAGGTCGGGGTGCTGGCAAAGGTATTCGGAACCGCATTAAAAGTCTCGTGCCCTGCTAAATACAGCAAGAAGAAATTGTCACAAAAGCATCAGCAAATCTGCGAGACTCAGTAATTTTTTTTTCCTGGACGGACTCTTCTGGTGAAACCCTGGAGCTGCTGGTTAAGACGCACTTCCCCGGCAGCGAGCAGGACTGTGACTCAGAGCTCTGCTTGTAACTGTGGAATTGCATGTCTTTTGGATATGCGCCACACTCCTGGAGGCGCGTAATTTTCATACCGAAAGCGGGCAGACGGACTATGAATCTACGAAGGATTTTTGACCAATCAGCGTCACCCTTCTCGTGGAGAAGACCCTAGAGCACGTCCTCATAATCCACTTAAAGACGATTATAGAGTAAACGCACTTCTCCAACTTCTAGCACGCCTACCTCAAAAGGGAATCCACAGAGAGCAAAAGCACAACATTAACACCAACACCATCAAGGAAGCCTTAACTAGTATAGGATTGTAGAGGAGTTTTACCCATTGAATAATATCCATGCTAATAACCAGGATAACCCAATCTGAGCTGTGAGCAGTGGTACGCCATCTCTCTGGTGCTCTGATTGATAGTGATGGACCAAAATTCGCCGTATATTGGACGGAAGTGGGACAAAGGTGGGGGCATATGCCGACGACTGGATGATATTACTTTGAGGGATGTTTCCCTCGGTTATGGGTGAAACCATGACCTGTGGACCGCAAGATGCGGACTCGGCATAAATTGAATCAAAACGAAATGGATGTTATTCCCCATCAAAGCGAAGGTACGGGAATTCCAAGGTGTAATCCTGGATCCTAAGTTAAATTGAAAATTGAACATGGAACTGAGTGTTAGGAAGGCCTATATAGCTTTCAATGCCTACAAGAGGACCTTTGCAAGGAAGTGGGGTCTCCAGCCAAGGATGGTTTCCTCTGCAGAGTGGAAAACCGGTGACGTATATTCCAGTATATTCTAAGTGGGTGTACTAGCGATATTGGAAGCCTATCGATAGCTGGAGGATGATCCCTAAGCGTTTTATAGCCCTTCTAATCGATACTCAAGAGACCATGAAGGACGTACACTCAGTGGCGACATCCTCCAGGCTGGTGTAACAATTCAGGAACGCGCTGAACTTCTTTGAATTCCCGGTCATATATGGATAAGAATGAGCGGGTTACCAGATTTACATGGCGAGATCTGCTCTTGGTAATCCCGCGGGGAGCTCAATTTGTGTCCCGCTTGCTATTAAGGGGGAAATCTACTCGCATTACTTAGCAGCCGCGCAACTCAGATTGCGATTACCACCTGAGAGTTTGGCCCGCCTATAACAAGACCCGATCGGAAGAGCACTGGCCTATAGAGGACCATGCCACCAAATTTAGAATATCATACAATTTGCATTGAATCAACCAACAACATCAAACCGCACTGGTCAAACACAAGCACGAACAAGAATAAGGATAGGGGAATACAACTTTGAGACCGTTGACAATTTCTCCTATCTAGGGTCGAAAATCACAACCGATAACAACTACGATGATGAAATCCGCGCACGGTTGTTGTCAGCCAACAGAGCCTATTTCAGCTTACAAAGACTGTTCCGCTCGAAACGTCTCACCATAGGGTCAAAGCTCTTACTGTACAAGACTATGATCTTGCCAGTCCTCATGTATTCCTCGGAAACTTGGGTTCTTAGCAAGAAAAATTGCGAACTCTTGGCCGCGTTCGAGAGAAGAATCCTCCGAAGAATTTTTGGCCCCCTACATGAGGATGGACGATTCCGTAGCCTACACAATGACGAAATCTATGAGCGATACCATGACCGTCCGGTTGTGGATAAAATCCGGCTCAATAGGTTACGGTGGGCGGGTCACTTAATCCGTATGGATGAAGATGATCCCACCCGGAAAGTCTATAAGGGCAATATCTATGGTAGGAAAAGAAGACGAGACAGACCCTGCCTAAGATGAAGCGATGGCGTGGGCCAGGACGCCAGACAGCTTTTAGGGATATCGAATTGGTGGACCTCGGCGCAAAACCGGGATGTCTGGAGTTCCTTATTAAGGCAGGCCTAGACCGGATACCGGTTGTTGCGCCGTTGATGATGATGATACAATTTGCATTGCCGTAGCTGCAGAGATAGGATAGAATCGACTTAAAAAAAACCATATTTTCGCTTAGATTGACTATATTTATTGTAAATGTCCTTCTCCGACATTTTCCCTATGGCGCTTATAAGGCAGGTAGGTTGGTATAATGATAGTTCTTCCGGCTGTGGTGTAGGCCTTAAAAACAAAACCAATTTTTACTTCTCCCAGGGTTCCATGTCGTCTGTCCTCAGCCCTCTGTCTTCTGTCTTGTGTCTTCTATCTTCTGTCTTCTGTCTTCTGTCTTCTGTCTTCTGTCCTCTGTCCTCTGTCCTCTGTCCTCTGTCCTCTGTCCTCTGTCCTCTGTCCTCTGTCCTCTGTCCTCTGTCCTCTGTCCTCTGTCCTCTGTCCTCTGTCCTCTGTCCTCTGTCCTCTGTCCTCTGTTCTCTGTCCTCTGTCCTCTGTCCTCTGTCCTCTGTCCTCTATCCTCTGCCCTCTGTCCTCTGTCCTCTGTCCTCTGTCCTCTTTCCTCTGTCCTCTGTCCTCTGTCCTTTGTCCTCTGTTCTCTCCCATCTGTCCCCTATCTTCTGTCCTCTGCCCTCGGTTCCCTGCCCCCTATAATCTCTCCTACGTCCTCGACACAAATATCTTAAATATGATGATAAACTAACATTGCTAATCTTAAACTTATACTAAGGGCTTTGTTATCCCCGATTATCCTAAAAATGTCCACAATTTCCTCTGTAGCTACTGCAAATATGGAGAAGATACATAGCACCGCATTATATTTTTAAGACTGCCTTCCTTCAAGGGAAGATGTGGACACGTCAGCCAGGATGTTCGGTCTCCCTTTAGCTTGGTTCCGAAAACAAGGCCTCTAGCTTATCCTCATTATGCGCCATTGCACTCTAGAACTATGTGGTACAGAACAAGATAAGTGCAAACTTGTCAGGAACTCTTAGGAGGAAATTGCCAACCGCAGGAAGGAGGAGGTCCCCTCCTAAACCCCGATGCAAACTAGTGGCGATCACGACCCCTTAAAAAGGTATGCCCTTTTAAAGTTGAGTTTGTTTTTTTATTCACCATGGAAAACTTCGAATTTATAACCCTACCCTGCGCCCTCACAGAGTAAGGTTAAGATAGGGAAGATATGTAGAAGGAAGAGAAAGGTCCCTCCTTTCTCAACCCGTTAAAGAATTGCGACAGTCACCCCCGTAAAAACCTGGCGCCTCAAAGTGGGGCTATTTTCATGTTAAAACGGTATGGTTTACTTTGTAATCTCTTCCCTGTAAGGAAAAGGAGGGTATGAAGGCGGGAGGACTCCTTTCTTAGATTCCGCTGAATAATCGCGAGCCCTTTAAAAAGCTATGGAAACTGTTTCGACATCATGGTAAAGTTGGATTTGCCAACCCTACCCCTGGAGGAGAAAGGCTAGGGCTTTTTCCTCCTGCATACCCTTTTTATCCCCCCTATCGTTATGACATGAAAATAGTGCTCTTTTGGGGCGCCATCATTTTTTATGGGAGGATGATCACTGCAATAATTTAACAGGGCATCTCCCTATCCTCTTCCGTCCTTCCTTCATACACTAAAATATTTTATACGTTTTTCGCATCGTGAAAATAATTTTCTAATTCTGATTAAATTTAAATTAAACAAAAATCGCATTCAATCTAGAAAATATGAAAACTTTGTGAGGTGGGAATTGTAATTATACGTTTAAGGGTAGTTACATGAATGAAAAATCAGCACCGTCACAATCTCACAATTTCTCGCATTCAGTTCAGATTTCGACCTGCATTGAAACTAATTCACTCTAATTTTCGCAAAACAACTTTTCTGAAAATTCGTCCTTTTTGCCACTTCCGCCCAACCGTTTTCCGCACATCCGGCCGAATTAGCCCTCCTGCACGCCACCTGAACGTCACTTTTCTGCTCCTACGCCTAACTTCACCGCCGATTTTTGATGTGTTGTGTAGCGGAGAATGGCGCGCTCCCAAAAGAATCAGCTGTCGTCCGAATTACCGCGCCGAGTTCCTCCATCAGCATCAACTAAAATCGAAAATTTGCACTAAATGCCTCGATTTTAAGTGGCACGTATCGCGTAACGCGTACACCTATCAACTTGAAAATTAGCGCATACGAAACCTCAAAGGTTTACGCGTCGAGTGGTATAGTTCAAATGGAATTTAATTTGTGACAAGATCGTAAAAATCATTGATAAAAAAGTGCTTGCAAGTGCTTGCGAGGCCATTTGGAACTCGCCATTTTGAGTTTACGCCGTGGTGTCAAGAAATTTTTCCGGGTGAATTTTGGCGGTTTATGTGCATCTTAGGGAAGGTATCCGGTTCGCAAGATTACCATTGCAAGTTTCTTATTAGTATATTAGCTTCGGACAATGTCACAGATGACGAATGAATGTGATTACCTATATCAAAATTCGTCTGGTAAGTTTGTAATTTTTCGAGGCGCGTATCGCCACACGAGTTGCAAATCAGGCAGAAATTTTTAGCTCGCAAATTCGGAAATTGTCGTCCGGCTGGGCCAATAGTGAAGCTTGGAGTGCTCTGCACGGGGGTGGTGATTGTAGAAATTGGGAGCCGGGCCTATTCGCAGCCGGAACGCGTACAATGTCGGGGTTGCGGAATGCCAACGAAACTGCCCTAATGGCATCTGCATCTCAGCGGAGGGTGCCCGAGTCATTCTTGGACTGGGCGCGAATTCCGCGCCAACTTTCCCCAAGTCCAGGACACCTGAGAAATACGCTCCGCACGACCTAAATCCAGACCAAATTGTGCGTTGGTGGGAAATTTGATCGCTGATGCAGTATTTACATTGGTTCCACCGTCTACGGCGGAATGCCAACTTGCAAGCAGATATAACCTTCAAAACGCAAGTAGGGGACTTTATGGGAGGTCTGGGTATTTTCTGGTTGCTTCCGGTTAATTTCTGGGACGAGGACTCTGAATTAGTGTCGGGTTCCCTGTTTTGGCCCGGCTCAAAGGCCACGTGAAATAAGACGCAATATTTGGTGGCTGCGGTGAGGCATTTGCATAGAACCGCCAAAAGTCATCGGCACAATGTCTCCGAAGGGCAGGTGAAATTGGCGAATTTATCTACGTGGAATTTGTTGGTTTAACAGAAATTGGAGTCATTTTTAGAACTTTAAGGGGGTTTAGCCGTTTTTGGGTAGGGAATGCTTGGTTTTGTGACTGAAGTTCATGGACTTGACCTGAATGGAAGACGGTATGTAGGTCAACTCAGGTGCTCACTATAGCCTTTGACCTTGATCGATTTTATAATTCAAGGGATTTCCCATCCAATTAGGATTAATAGTGCAAATAATGTTTAAGGCAGGTCGTTCATGATTGCCGGTAATCCAAGGAGTGAATGAAGCTTTTATTACTGGCGTAAATACGGTTGCACATAAAGGCGTTACTTTTGGTTATGACACAATTTATGTTCAGTAATCTGTAATTCCTAAGATAAGAAGGCGAATCAAACTCTAATCCAACCAAAACGTAACTGATGCTATTCACCACCAAGCCAAGGATACCTGAATTCCATCTACCACGGCTGAATGAACAAAGATCGGTTCTTTCCTCTAATGTAAAGTATCTGAGTGTAATCCTAAGCTAAATTGGAGGTTGAACATAGAACTGAGGGTTAAGAAGCCTGTATAGCCTTCAATGCCTGCAAGAGAACCCCTGCAAAGAAATGGGGTCTCCGGCCGAGGATGGTTCTCTGGATGTACACCGCTGTAGTGCGTTCGATCCTAACGTACTGCTCTATTGGATGGTGGCAGGCTTTGAAGAAAAAATACAATAGAACGAAGCTTAATAGGATTCAAAGAACCGTGGGTGCTACTGGGACTCTGCAGTCCTGCCCGGCAGATGCTCTCAATGTACTCCTGCATCTCCTCCCCCTAGACCTCCACATTAAATATGTGCTACGGCCACAGCAACATCCTAGATGAAATACCTCGGGAAATCTGGGCATCCCCCACCGGCTATGTCACATGCAAGCTGAACTTCGCGGGAAACTTTGCTGTGGACCTTCCAACCAGGGAAAAGTGGAAGACCGGCGGCGTGTTGCAAGACTATGACATAGTATTCTTTACGGATGGATCAAAGATGGCCTATGAAGTCGGTGCGAGGGTTTTCTCGATTACACACGGTGTATCCAAGTCGTATGGTCTCCCAGGTTTCGCCAGTGTATTCCAAGCGGAAGTACTGTCGATGGCTGGAGCGTGATTCGAGTCCCAAGCGTAACATAGCCATTCTGACCGACAGCCAAGCGGCCATCAAGGCCTTGTACTGAGCGTCGTCCCGGCTGTTGGGGCAGTGCAGAGACGCGCTGAACCGTCTGGACGGCACACTCAAGGTTACTCTCTTCTGTGTTCCCGGGCATAGGAACAATGGGGGGAATGAGCGGGCGGACGGATTGGTCAGGCAAGGCTCTGCTCTTGGTAGTCCTTCGGCGAATACAGTCGGTTTCCCGCTGGCGGCTGTCGGGGGCCGAGTCTACTCGCACTACCTAGCAGCCGCGGGCCTGAGATGGCGAAGGCTTACAAGCTGTGCCAAGTCAAGGAGAATTTGGCCCGCTTATAACATTCAAGATTACGGCGGTCTGCACGGGGCTCTGGCCCATAGGGGACCATGCCGCTAGGCTTGGCATACCCTACAACTCGCATTGCCGAAGTTGCGGAGAAGGAAGGGAAACCCTCATGCACTTTCCCTACGATTGCCCAGCTGTGGCTAGAGTCAGGCTACGGACACTGGGTAAACCATTCTTTGGGGACCTCAGAGAGCTGCTTTCCTTCGTGAATGCTACGGGCTGGCTCTGAAGATCCGAGCTGACTGGACTCTGCCTCCCTGCTCCCATAACAACAGTCACGGTCTTACGAGTTTGTGGCATCAAAACGGTGCACCAAAGCGCTAATTGGGCTCCTCGGAGCGGTCACTGATACCTACCCTACCTACCCAAAACTCTAATTCAGTTAGTCTCTTAAATGTGTATCGAATCATTTCAACACAATTTGCTCATCGACTACAGTATGAAACAAATACGTGGAAGAATTAAGCTTATTTCAACGATTCAATAGAAATTTGCAACTTAAGGAGGTATTGGACCTCCTTGCCAACAGTTTCAAACATGATTTTCGAAATTATTTTGCCTTAGGCTCCAGCCCAAGATTTTCCGAGAAGCTTACACTCATCCTTAACTGTTTTCTAACAAGTTGACAGTCTAAGGCGACCTATTCGTCGGTTTCGTTGGCAAAATAGGTTTCCTTTGTTAAAAGATAATATCCATTATCTTTTTTTGTTTTTATTCGCTGGAATCTTATACGTAAGTTGAGTGGATCTTTGACTCTCTCACCATCGAGCAATGGGCGCGCCCGGCGGTTACGTCAACAACTAATAGCTCGAATGGCGCGTCCGGGGGATACGCCGATAACCATGAAAGAGCGCATGCGGCAGTTTGGACTACCACGCAACGGGAGTTTGCCCATTTCCCAGATGGACATTCAACATTTGTTTGGTAGAGACAACTTAGTCGCTTTGTCCCAGCTCTCAGAAATCAACATCCCAGCCGCTGTCAAATTTTCGACAATCGCAGTAGCCCAGAAGTTCTTCAAAGCCTGGATTTTGAATAAACACACGTTTAGTGAGTTCCTTGTCTTCACGTCGCCCTCCTCTCCACTCTAAAAAGGGACCTAGACCGTACATTCTGGCTGCTTTTCCTAACGAAGTATTTCGATCATTGCACGATCTTGCCTACGCCGGCATTTGGACAACGAGCTGAGTAGCCCTTTGCAACTATTTCTAGCTGTTCATGAACAAGGACGTTAATTCTTGGGGAAGAGACTTCTTCGGACGCTAGAAGTGTAAACACGCTAGAAATTTTAAAAAGGAAGTAGGTGTATTCCCTTGGACAACAAAGCGCTTCCACACTATGCATCTTGACATTGTAGGCTCTTTGCACGATCATTGATCGCTACTCTGGGTTGGAATCCCAGTTATCATGGGTATCCGTGTCATATTGTGTTTGTCTAGCTGTGGTGAGCTTATAACTTGCACTGCGTTAAGTGTGATAATAGTGAAACTGAAGTACAATCTGACTGTGTGGATGCACTATACTCCACCAAGGAGTGAACAAGAAACACTAATGTGCTGAGGCCCTGTGTCGAGAGTGAATTACGCACTTTGTCGTTGCAGCCGTAATATGAACAAATCAAGAAATCAGTTTGAATCTGCTCTTTTTTCGCAGCTCGAAAAACTTGTTGAAATCTTCACCCACGTCCTGGTGAGGACTGATATAGTCGCTGCCGACACGAAACAAGGCCGCTATGAGATTCAGGCTAGACGTTGGAGGCAAACCGAAGATGGTTTCCTTAGACAGGCTGAATCACTTTTTCCAGTGGCAGATATCACTGGGAAGAAGAGTGAATACCGCGTCCGTTTTGACCTCTGCCAGTCAGCCTCCATGAAAAATCATGCCACGGTGGTTCTCGCCCCCTGGTGTCAGCTGTGGCGGAGTAGTACTTGAGACCCATTCACATCCTTGGCAGCATCATGAGCAATCATGAAGACGCCCAGAAAGCGGGATTCTGTCCATAAAACCAAAGAAAAACAAGTCGTCTGATGCCATTCTACCTCTGCCCTGGGAGCAGCGTGACCGTTTTATGTGATATTAAAAGCTTCTTTTATCCGTAAAACACAACATGAGTAGAATTACATTGAAATTAAATCCGCCCATACCAAAGCTTGTCCAAAATTAAAATCTTATTAAAGACTTGAGGCATCCTAAATCCAAATAGAATGCGCTAATTGATGGCTAATCGAAATGCCTAGGTGGGCTCTGGCAACAACTTGCTTGAGCATGTAATGAGGTATTATCTTGATGATTATAATAACAACGATGAGAGGATTGTGGATTTCTGAACCGACACCACTTCGTCATCGTCGGTCATATATTCAGCTAAAAGTCCGTAATAAAATGAATGTTTTGACATCTGCCTCAAAAAAAAAATCATCATCCGACGGTCGTTTACCTTCGCTTCCATTGAGTTACAAAGGAGTTGAGCGTCCCAAAATCAATATGGGATGTTTCCACGATCGGGTTTAAGTTAATCTGTGGAGAAACAACAAATTGGAGTTGTTTTCTCTACTATCTGAGACCAGCCAATAGAAAGGGACTACCACTCCAATTCGAAAGTTCCAAGGTTTCATCAACTCATGTCTCTCACTATGGCCCAAGACAATTTCAAACAAAGAACTCCGTCGGAGTACGAACCAGATACCCGCAGACGTGTTGATAAGATGGCATAAGTAGCAGTGGATAGGTTACATGTTGAGAAGTAGTGGGAACTCCACTGCGGATTATGTTGAGCAATGGAACCCATTATTATTTTAGAACGACCGTCGATTGGGTCACTCTAGAGCTACATGGCGTAGAACAGTAAAGAAAGAGGGGTTCATGACAACCATATACTATACTTACAAGGGCCTCTGTGTTCTAAAAGTTTGAAATCATTCCAACTTGCTGATACTAATTACTTCGCGCCAGGGACAGAAGGATACTAAAGGCGTATTTATTTTCTGTCGCGTCGAAACCAAATTGATAGGTATAGGATTCAGTCTTTCCCCTTATTGAGACTGATTTATGTTGGATCACTAAAATTTATTTTTATTCCGAACTATAATGATAAATACCTTTGGTAAGAGCAACTAGTTTCGCTACAATCAAAAACTGCACAATATTGCCGTAGGTTTATTTGAATTATTAAATTCAATACTTCTCGGCTACGTATTTCTTATAAGCTCTCAATTAAATGCCAATTTCTTCATAATGTAATATAGTAGAATCCCAATAATACGTCTGATCAAGAAACTAATTAATAATAATAATGCTCGAGTTGGTGGTCTGAAGGATGGTCTGCTGTCCGAATTCCTGCGACGTATAAAGCTGGTACTGATATCACATCTCTCGGGGAAGAATAAAATAAGCACATTGAATGTATTCGTTATCCCTTTGCTGGCTTATGCATTCGGAATATTGCCATGGACGAAAACCGATCTGGTACGAGTAGGGGTATCCACTACTATGTCCAAACTCCGAATACATCATCCAAACTCTGCTGTAGAGCGGATGAAACTTAGTCATATCGGGGGTAGGGGCGTGGTTGACGTGCCGACACAACAACACCACCAAGTCGACTCGCTACGCGCCTAGTTTTGCATGTAGCTGTCTATATGGCAGACTGGGCTGACTCCGCTTAACTTGAAGGATCGATCTTCCAATCCTCTGAGTGGGGTGAAGTCGGACCAAGAACGGATCGGTGAATGGGAGTCGAAGGCAATGCACGGTAAATGCGTGAAATCTCTTTGGCAGCGATTTGTCGAATAAATGGCTGTATGGTGGGGAGCTCCTTGTTGAGACGGAAGGAATCATGTTTGCTACCCAAGCTTATAAAAAACTCATAATGACAGAGTGGGTGGAGAACAACCAGTGCAGAATGTGTGGTTGGGCTTTAGAAACGTTGGATCATCCCATTTCTGGCTGCATTATAATGGCACCGGTCCAATGCACGAACAGACATGATGTATGTAAGGTAATTCATCAAAACCTTGCATACAAGCATGGACTGATCACGGGAACATGTCAGGTTTACCGGTATGATTTGCAAGCAGTACTTGATAGTTTTGCTTACAGCATGTATTGGGACCAGCAATTGATCGTCATATACCACACAACAAGCCTGACGTGCTGTTAGTTGACAAAACGCGTCGCTCCCTGTATGCTCTTGATGTTGCTGTCCTTTATAATAGTAACATTGAACGGAAATACGTGGAGAAAAGAGTGAACCATGAGCCACTGGCTCGGAAAATCAAAGAAATTTGGCGTCTCGAGAAAGTGGTTGTAGTTCCCATATTGTCAGGTATAGATATTGTACCTAAATCCCTCACGGCTTCCCTTGATGCCCTGGGACTTTCACACATTCTGGTTCAAGCCATGTAATTTTCCGTGGAAAATAGCACTTTTCATGTCCCCTTCTATATTCAATTGGTGCTCTTGAGGCTCTTTTCAAAGGAAGAAACTAGGGTAGCGGTCCAATTTATTGGGTTTAGCCACTTTGATATCCTGTAGATGCCGTTTTTTCTCTTTCCTCTTCGGGTCTTTTTCATTGCCTAATTGCACTTTG
Source organism: Hermetia illucens (assembly GCF_905115235.1). Taxonomy (NCBI): domain Eukaryota; kingdom Metazoa; phylum Arthropoda; class Insecta; order Diptera; family Stratiomyidae; genus Hermetia; species Hermetia illucens. Next base: position 148,546,746 of record NC_051852.1, read on the forward strand.
AGCGTGTAAATCCTGCTTGATCCTACTGTTTCGATACCTTCTTTGCCAAGATTCGTCGCAAGGCTGGGACTATTTCCGTTGAGTATGTTATGCTGGTTCGTTGTGGATCCATTTTCATCCTCTCTTTTTCGAACAAAGTTGTTAAGTGATTCCGCTCTTTCGTATCTTCCTTATTAAGCTATGGATTAGAATTGGCTGAATTTAAATTCAAGATTATTCAGTTGTGATCCAAGAAAGGTCTCTACCAATTAGTAAACTGATATCATAGACCCTCAGATTGCTGGATGAAGCAAAGAAAAGTATGGCAAAGGGGCAGATTTTGGGCCTATCCCAATCGACATCTTTCGGACGGCACGATAAATTGTATTACGTTGGAGCCTTTGAATGGTCAACCCTTCCTCTAGGTTCCTTTGTTAATTCAACGTCAATGTTTTTCTCTCTGCTGAAGATCATTAGGTCGGCGAAGTTGTTCTTTGAGTGCGGTACGTTGATTTACACTACTTTCCGCACTACCTACCTACGTCGGCTTCGAAACCTCAAAGTTTGTTTCTTACAATATCTTATTAGCAGTGTAAACTGGTTCGAAGTCTTTATCCGATTTCAAAAAGCGATAGGTTTTAGATTTTGCATTCCAAATCGTACTTCACATTTTCAGTTTCTGATGGAAATCTATATAAAACACCCTTAAAAAATAATATCTGCAATTATCTTGCACCTCTACCTTCTAACTGTAAGTGTCGCCTCAGCATCTCGCTGTAAGGGTGCTGTTGAGCGTTTGTTTTTGCTGTAGTCATCTGATTTCGGTGTTCTTGCAAACTCTCTTTTCCTTGGGTGGTCGACTTCCTCATAAAGTCGGTTACGTTCGGCTGCAAAAGGATGTGTTCGCTAATCAATGCAGTCGCGTGCTCTTGCTTACTGGTTGTAATCTTGTTCAGAATGCGGAGAGGCTTCTAGTATTGATTCTCGAGCGGATTTCCATTTCTTCCATGGTCTCACTTTTACTTTCATCCACCTGTCATTAGTTTTAGCAGGCGGTTGGTACTCGCTGAACTTTGATTGACAACCACTGCCTCCTGACTGAAGGAAAGCAGCTTGCTATCCGCCGATGCGTCAGACATCAGTTTCTCTCCAGAGGTCCTTTTTATTTTTGCTTAGTCCTATGAGTTGTTTGAAAAAAAAGTTCACCAAGGCAAACCCCTTAAGTGAAACCAAACTTGATTAAAATATTGAAGTCAGGCGATCACGCAGCCTTCGCCGTATTATTTAACTATCCAATTCCGCTTGCCACTAAAACGCAGCAGCAAATTAAATTTTGGTCCATTAATTATGAACGTTTGTCTAAAACTGAATTTTTGACCACCGATCCCTATGAAACAGGCACAATCACTGTCAGCGGCAGTGATCTGCCTAGAACTAAGCGATTTAAATACCTCGGGTCAACGCTATCAGCCAATCGAGAACTGCGTTATGAAATTGCTTCATGCATTAACGCAACCTGGCTGAAGTGGCGTTCCACAACTGGTGTTCTTTGTGATCGACGTATCAACGAACGTCTCAAATCTAAAATTTACCGCAATGTCGTCCGCCCTGTCGCCCTCTATGGTTTTGAGTGTTGGCCGACTATAAAAGGCATGAACGGTGTCTTGCGATAATGGAGACGAAGATGTTACGTTGGACTAGTGGTGTGACATGTTTTGATCACATCCGAAATGAGGATATCCGCGATCGTTTTGGGTTGCACCGATAGTGCGAGAAAGGCATCTTCGACGGTATGGTCACGCAATTCGTACAAACGAGAATTCACTTACCAAGATTGGTCTGAACATCAAAGTCGATGGTAAACGGCCAAAAGGCAGGCCGAAACAACAGTGGCTTGATACGTTGGATAGGGATTTAAAAGCCTCGAGATTGCATCCAGATCAGGCATTCGATAGAGCCGATCATGACGAGCCGACCCCGCTTGTGAACGGGACAAAGGCTGAAGAAAAAGAAGAATTATGAGCGTTTGTCTATTCTTAAAACCTTAACCCGGATAGCTGAGTGGTAAGAGAACAAGGCTGTCTTACGGAAGGTTGCGGTTCAAATCTCGCTGGTGGCAGTGGGATTTGTATCGTGATTTGACGTCGACTCAGCAGTGAATGAGTACCTGAGTCAAATCATGGGTAATAATCCCGGGAGAGCGCAATGTTGACCACATTGCCTCCTACAGTCTACTGTAGTGTACCGTTGCGGCCTTGAATGAAGTGCTCTAACACACTTCAAGGCCCTGATCCAATATGGATTGTTGCGCCAACGATTATTATTATTATTATTATATTAACCTAAAGCATCACCTATTCCAGAAGCCTAGTTCTGAGATATTAAATGGGCACTTTCATAAGTCGATTTTTAGGACAGAATACATAAATTCAACACATAAAGAGGTATTCTGTGTAGATCCACAGTCCAGAATCCGATATATATGCGACTGAATTTGCACTTTTTAATAAGAAAACTGGTAGCAGCACAGCTGGTTACTTTAGTAATTTACGCAGTGAAAGACTCCTGTATTATGTAGAGAAACCCCTGTCTCGACTTTTGGCACTTATGAAGCGAAGCATTTTGAATAGTATTTCTGTTTTGAGCGCCATCGTTTTACCAAAGGCCTCAATTCACCCTCTGCCACAAAATTCAATTTTTAATTTATTTTGCTTGGCAGCAGGTTTCAATTATTCTCCTGTAATTTCATTTAAGAAAGCATCTAGTGTGGTCTGAAGCATTGCAAGTTAAATAAATTCAGAAGCAGTATATCCACAAATTTCATTTTATACTTAATTGTGTTTACTTCCGTTTTCAGGTCAGCTACTCAAAATTGTCAAATCAGAAATAAAACAAGAACGACCTTCCAGCCCCGAAATGTACTCACGGCAGAATGTAAGTTTAAAACGTTTTAACAAATTTTCCATTTCTCTGAAATGCACTCATAAGCCAAGGATACCATCTAACTTTACTTGGAATTTCCCATTTAATAGGAGTCTGTTAGTGGTTACACATCACACAGTAGAGTTCAAGGCAATTATGCTACGGCCAGTTCTTCATATATAAAAAACACACAAACCAGCGGCACACGGCAAAACCCCCAACGATATGAAACTCAGGAAGTGGTAAGTATATAAAATTTTGCTTACAAGAAAAAATCATCTATTCACCAAATGTGATATTTAAGGCAATAAAACGTGAAGACGGTACAAAGGAAAAGTACATCATTCAACACTACAATGCGCCACAAAAAACAAAAGCGTAAGTAGATTTACTTTCCTCATTTTAATAATTAAGGAAGATGGATTATAGTGTGCTCACATAAAAGACCTGAAGAAAAATCCCTTATAACAAAGTTTTACAAATGAGGATGACATTATTTTATCTCATTGTTTCTACAGTCACTCAAGCACACATGGAGTACAAAGTTCAAAACGACGAAAAGTCGACAAAGTGGGTAAAGGTCTGCGGCATTTTTCAATGAAGGTTTGTGAAAAAGTCAAAGAAAAAGGCTCAACAACGTACAATGAGGTCGCCGATGAATTGGTGGCCGAGGAAATCCAATCATGTAATCAAACAACCGAAACGGCTAATTGTGATCAAAAAAATATCCGTCGTCGTGTCTATGATGCCTTAAATGTTCTAATGGCAATGAATATTATACTAAAGGATAAGAAAGAAATTCGTTGGATTGGCTTACCAACGAGTTCGGTCCAGGTAAGTGTTCATCCTCAATCAGCCTCTAAATCCTTTGATCTATACTGGTATATCCACATGCTAATCCCCAAATCTTTCCCACGAATTCCTCCTTACAGCAAATCGATTATATCAAGAAAGAAAATCAAAAGAAACGGGAACGAATCGAACGTAAAAAACAAGAACTAAAAGAGTTAATATTACAACAAATTTCATTTCAATCACTCGTGGAGCGGAATAAACAGAAAGAAAGAAATGGTATCATTCCTACACAAAATTCATCGATTCAATTGCCATTCATCATTGTAAATACGCACAAAACGACAAAAATCAACTGCAGTGTTTCGACAGATAAGTAAGGCATTGAAGGATTTCGCCGAAGAATATGCGATGAATAACTGTTTGGCATCTCTTTCTTTGCAGATCGGAATATTATTTTAAATTTAATGATAAATTTGAAATTCATGATGATGTTGAAGTGCTTAAACGGATGGGTTTGCTGCATGGTAAGTGTTTGTTATTTTGTTCATGTACATAATTCAGTTCATCTTTAGTTTGTAATGAAATTTAAAGGGCGAAACTGGCCAGTTTCGAAGAGGTCTACCCTAGCTATAACAACACAACTAAGATCTAAAGTGAAATTGCCAAAAGGATGTTTCATTTTTCCCTTTTATTTTATTGGTCTTTATTTGGTTTTTTATTGAATTAATTACAGGCTATAGATGCTTTTACTGATATCTATGAATATTTTGCAACATACAACTGAAGGCGCATCGGGAAGCTGATCATATGATTGTAAGGTTTCGCGAACACCTAAACTTTTTTCAATAAAACTTGGATAGTCTAAAACCATCAACGGCCATATTTCTGATTTATTTAACGTGGCAAGTTTTCATTAAGATATTATATTCTTGTCTAAGCCGACCGAAGCTGCACTAATTTTTGTTTGGAATTGAGCGAGCCCTCAGTGTACCATCGACCAGAGCCGAGATGATGCAGCGTCTAATGAATTGTCTCTACCCTTGAAGAAACCTAGTCACCTATTTTTTGAACTTGAATTGTTCGCCTCAAAAGAAAAGCCAGAACCACCAACGACCATATTTCTGATTTATTTGGTTAACATATTGGTCACGTCCAAGTAAGATCAATGAATTACCTGTTATGATTCGATGAATTGCAGGAGGGCGAGAAGGACCAAATCCAGCTCAATAGGTTGCGGTGGGCGGGTCGCTTAATCTGTATGGGTGAGATGGAGCGATGGCGTAGGCCAAGACGCTAAATAGCTTTTGGGGATATCAAATCGGTTGATCTCATCGCAAAATCGAGATGTCTAGAGTTCTTTATTAAAGTGGGCCTAGACTGCATACGGGTTGATGATGATGGTGAGAAAGGACCATCGGGATTGACCAGCGTCAAGCGTGTGGACCGAGTTATCCAAAAAGAATTAAATTGACCGTGAAACCGCCTGCACCTGAACGCAGCTTTACTAATGCCCATCATCCATGTTCCGATACTCCTGTCAGTTACGCCTGAAGAGTCCGTAGTTAATCAGCACCCGGAACGTAGATGGGATCCGCCTGGTGTGCCAGTTTGGACTGTTCAGGCAGTCGGTGATCGATTGAAAACTATTGGGCCGTCCGACCGGCCTGGAAGGAGATAAGGCAAACCGGTTCGTGTGTGCGTTAATGCGCCCTGCCGACGGTCGCCACACAGAAAACGAGAATTTCATGCTCAAACACAAAAATATATGAAATTTGGGTCCCAACGCCTATCACAGCGGAAGTTAATGTGAGGGTGTTTTCAGTTCAACAGGCGGTCGGATGGACTATGGACTGTTCCTGCGTGGCTGACAGGCCGGCGTGAAGTATCCCAACAAATTTGGCAGGCATTTCAGCCCCTCTCGTGTCGTTCACACAATTTCACGCATCCTTGATCCGGTGCGTTGGGATCGCCATCAAACCTTGAAAACGAAACGCAGAAATCTAGCAAAGAACGCATGCAAAGCTAAGTTTCGAAAAATAAATAAAAAATATCGGCTCAGCCGTGCGCGTGGAGCTAGAAACTCGTGGTCTAAGCGTCGCAATGGGGAAAAATCCACGACACATCACATCCTCAATCGATGCTTCCCCTCTTCCAGACCTTAGACGAATCCCTAAGATTCCACTCTAACATCCTCCTGCCAGAACAGTTGAGGAGGAGGAGGAATTTAATGTGAGTTCTGCAGTGAGTGAAGAATATGGAGTCACAAATTTCAGGGAGAATTTCGCGAGGCCGCAAAGAAACATTCTATGGGTTGGGTTGATCTTTACTCTATCTAGGGACCACAAACGCCTCCGTCGCTTCATGATTATAGTCGTTGATGTGGTGCGGACATGACGAATTCGGTCGTTATATCATTTTTATGCATGTGACAAAAGAGCCAGGCCTTCAAACCTATAGGGGTGTTTCGGGCTGCTCTGCACCTATGCGCACACTCTTTTCAGAAGTGTATCATGAGGTTGGTATTGAGATTGGCTACTCTCCCAAACGAGTAGAGTGAAAATCTTTTCTTGAGACTATTCGCTTCGCAGTAGTTTAAGGATCCGCTAGATAACTGACTGATTGGTTGATACGGAGCCGTAATCATGCCAGGCTAACCACTCGAGAGTTCCTTAAGAAAAGGGAAGACACATTGGTACAATTTCTACGTCATCGGCTGAGACTCAACTTCCAGAAAGAAATTCTCTACTAACGGACCAGAGAACCTTAAAGAAACGCCTCTTATTCTGGCAATTCCTACGGTAATTTTGCTAAATCTAGAGAGGAAGTGAGAATACAGTGCATCTCAGAATATCGTAAGAACAAGTATAATTTGGCCTACTGGGGCTGTCGACAGATTGGACATTCGTACGAAGACTTTTGATGAGCCCCGAGACTTTTATTACATTTGTGGGATTCGGAATATACACAAGCCCCAGTATTCAAAATTTCGCCCTGCAGAGCCCAGCCATCAGGGAGCTCCTGCTACAGGTACACGTAACCGTGAAGATATTACGATAACGTCTTCCACAGTGACTAAACGTCTTAAAAAAAAGTCCGATTTTTTAACTTTAACACGGATTCGACCTCATCACCCATAGTTTCTAATAAATCGATGAGAGAGTTCCGAGAATGAATCTTCGGAATAGCAGAGATGGCTACGCAAAAATCTAAGCACTTAATACTTCGCATCCGTCAGTATTTTCGGGTCGGGCATGATATCCGTTCTTATGCGAATGTCAAAATATTAGGTGAGCAAATCTCAGGACTGATTGAATCTCACCTTGAGTTGCTTAGCTTAGAAATTTGCACGGGAAATCATTAATTGGCATCGGTATAAGCGACTCCAGGCAAATCAGCGACAGATCAGATTTTCTCTCTGCGGCAAGCGATGGAAAAACTGTTGGAATATGATAACAGTTGCACCATCTGTTTATAGACTTTAAAGCCGCCTATGATAGCATAACTGTACACGGCCATGAGAAAATTCGGTATCCCGACGAAATTAATAAGACTGACTGGGCTAACCCTGACCAATGTGCGAGGCCAGATAAAAGCAGCAGGATCACTCTCAAGACCATTCGACATCAACAACGGTCTACGACAAGGTGATGCGCTATCATGCGTCCTCTTTAACCTGGCCCTCGAGAAAGTGATCCGTGATGCTGAGGTAAATGCAAGAGGTACGATCCTCTTTAAGTGCACCCAACTACTGGCCTATGCTGACGATATCGACATCATGGGAAGAACTACCCGAGACGTACAAACTGCCTTTATCCAGATCGAGCAGGCAACGCTTGGCGCGAGATCTTGGGCTGCACATCAATGAAGACGAATCAATCAACAACATCAAACCGCACTGGTCAAACACGAAAAAGAATAAGGATAGGAGAATACAACTTTGAGACCGTTGACAATTTCTCCTATCTAGGATTGAAAATCACAACCGATAACAGCTACGATGATGAAATCCGCGCACGGTTGTTGGTTGCCAACAGAGCCTATTTCAGCTTACAAAAACTGTTCCGCTCGAAATGTCTCACCATAGGGTCAAAGCTCTTACTGTACAAGACTATGATCTTGCCAGTCCTCATGTATTCCTCGGAAACTTGGGTTCTTAGCAAGAAAAATTGGGAACTCTTGGCCGCGTTCGAGAGAAGAATCCTCCGAAGAATTTTTGACCCCCTACATGAGGATGAACGATTCCGTAGCCTTACATAACGACGAAATCTATGAGCGATACCATGACGGTCAGGTTGTGGTTAAAATCCGGCTCGATAGGTTACGGTAGGCGGGTCACTTAATCCCTATGGATGAGGATTATCCCACCCGGAAAGTCAATAAGGGCAACATCTATGGTAGAAAAAGAAGACGAGACCCTGCCTAAGATGGAGCGATGGCGTAGGTCAGGACGCCAGACAGCTTTTAGGGATATCGAATTGGTGGACCTCGGCGCAAAACCGGGATGTTTGGAGTTCCTTATTAAGGCAGGCCTAGACCGGATACCGGTTGTTGCGCCATTGATGGTGATGATAAGCGACTACCCTGTAACTCTTCGAGTCTTTACACACCTTATTGGTATCAGCCGAAACTTTCAAACCATATGTACAGCAACATCACGACTTTGGATGACTCAGCCAATCCCATCCCCCGCAAAGTCTTCGTCACGGCTAATTGGATCTTTTCTATGGACCGAAAGTGTGCTTTCAGGGCTGCTTTAATTCAAAGGAACAGAAAAAAGTCTGCTGGAGCGACCTCAGGACTATAAGGGGATGGCGCATCGTTGACACCTAGTGTTTGGCCAGGAACTCGCGGACTACTAATGCATTGTGGCAAGGCGCGTTGACGTTGGAGTTAGAGTTTCAAGGCAACGGAGACGTTTTTCCACATCTCGATGACCCTTTTTCAAAGTCCTTCCAGCACATCCGCATAGCAGGAAGCGTTGACTGTCTATCCTTGAGGAACAAATTCTTTACGGACCACTACTTTACGAAAAAGACAATGAACAATTTTTTTACTTTTGATTTATTCATTCTTGCCTTTGACGATTTGGGGAATTGGTCGGTGTGCCACTCAGAGCTTTGTCCTTTTGTTTCTGGGTGGTATTGAAAAGCCTAGGATTCATCACCAGTGCTGACGTTATCCAAGTCCAGCGCGAAATTAGGTTCAAATTCAATACATTGCAAAAGTTCACTTGAAATTTCCGCTAGTTTGGTCTTTTGGTCGTCTGACAACACGTTGAATACGAGTTTGGCATACACTTCCCTCATCGCTAAATCTTCAGTACCATTGCGAAACATAACAGTTTACCAATCCATTGGCAACCATCTTGATACTCAATCGACGGGCAGAGTCCAACAATTGTTGGATAATTGTTTTCAGTTTTGCTGATCGACGGTCGCCCAGAGCGTTGTTCGTCGAGAAACTCTTCCCGGCCCTCTTCTAAGGCCTTTAATCACCTCGAATCTTTTGAGTAGGACAAAGCAGATTCCCCGGACGCCTCACGAATTATTTTGTCAGTTTCCTCAAGAGATTTTTTTTCAGTTTAGCATCAAACTTTATTGCATAATGTTGCTCGATCGCCGATTCCATTTTTTGGCGCCACGGTCAACACGCAAAGGTTTACAACAACTGATGTCCTGTCGCTTCCACAGATTAGAGTCTCCGTCCCCGTCGCGTATTCGTTATTTCGAGCGTCTACTGTAGTTGCAATAAAGCCAGTTCACGACAAACTTGAGAGAGGCATGCAGAAGTTAGTAATGCCTCGTTTCATGATGGGCTAACCAAATTGCTCTGTGGGTTGAAACTTGAGAATACACTAAAAGTATTCCTTGCTTGTCGTAAGAGGCGACTAAAAGGTGTAGAAATTTGTGGGCTAGCGACCAGAAAATTTTAAACTTGTAAGAATTGGAGTGTTATCTGCGTACGTCGCAAAGATAATAACTAAAGTAATCTTGGAACGCATAATCAACATTAATCAACAGAGAGCAGGCTGGTTTCTGCTCCGAATCCTCTTGCTTTGACCACATTAACTAACACCCCATGGATCATTTTGGAGCAATAGGACTTAGATCTTCGCTTCACTTGCTTTTCGTTGATTTCGAGAAAGCTTTGGACAGTGTCAATAGGGAGTGTTCTACGCAGGAGAGGAATGAATAGAAACTAATAGCTACACTATCAGAGCGACATATAATGGCGCAAAATGCCACGTGCGGCATGAAAGTAAAATCTCAGAGGAATTTGAGGTGCGAATCGGAGTCCGCCAGGGTGGCATCTTGTCACCAACATTATTTCTCCTTGTTGTCGATGTCGTTATTCATACTGCTTTGTCTGGAGGACGTGGAGGAGTCCAATGGACTGTGACATTTTTCTTCAAACATCTCGACTGCGCTGATACCATCCGTTTTCTTGACCTTGGGCAAACAGCTCTGGATTTGGAAGGACAGGCAAATAGAGTTGAACTGAAAATAAATATCAACAACACCAAGATTCTCCGTCTGACGGGTTATGGCACTCTCCCCGTCTGTATTAATGGACAGAGCATCGAAGGAGCCGATCAATTTGTATATCTAGGAAACAAGATTTTCGCCGACGGTGGCACCGAACTGGATGATATCCGATACATTAACAGCGCTAGATCCGCTTCCGCGGGCTGGTCTAAAATCTAGAAATGCAATTATTTCAACATCAAGATTCTGTGTTGCTATATGGGAATAGCACATGGAAAGTGAAACCCCCACTGTTATTCAAAAGCTCCACGCCTTCGTCAACACCTATCTGCGTCGTATCATCGCAGTACGTTGGCCGATGCTATTACAAACTAAGACCTTAGCCGGCGAACAGGCCTGGCACCCGTACGCAATGTGATCCAAAGGCGGAAGTGGCAGTGGATAGGTCAAACACTAAGGAGAGCGACAATTTGATTTAAGGTAACCGCGAACGATGGCGCGCAGTTGTGGTTGACACGCTGTACTCCACTAAAGACTAAATGAAAACCATATAAAAATTTGACGTATCGTCTGAATACGGGTTATTAAATGACCGCTGTAATATATGGTAAAATAGTTCTTCTCCAAGGAAGCGGCGCCTGTGTAGCGCCTTTCTAGCAACATCAATCCCACGTTGATAGGAAGGGTGCAGTTTTGAAGTTTTTTGCGACGAACCGGTTATGATTCCATTATACGAATGAACTTGGAACATCTGGGTACATTCTGGAAATTCTTGCTCTAACGTTAAGTAACGAGAAATTGCAATTTCTTGTAGCTTTTCCAAAGTAGTAATAACAATATATTCTCCAATTATTTTTTTGTGGTTTCGTATAGCAAGCCAATAACTTACCAGTGAGTCAAGTCGGCAAATTCATACTCATCAAATACATGCTCAAGAGTTATTATTTTAGTTGGGTTTTGTTTTTCTTCTTTCTAGGTCTTGATAAAGGACAATGCACAAAAGAAGATATTGAGAAGGCGAAGTCTTTGTTGCCAAAAGTTTTTGGAAAATACATTGAGGGTGAGTATTAAATCCTTACTGCATCAATATAACTAACATCTTAGATATTTTCAAGTGTTTGCATCGAATTTGCTTTTACTCTTACTAATCTTTAAAGGAAAATTATTTAACTTTACACTTTTGCGCAATTATATACGAAGTTCTAACTGGGATCTCCTCTTAATTCTTCTTTAAAAAAACTATAAACTTGACTTTTTTCTACCTTCCCAGCGTACGGGCGAGGCGAAGATGATATTGAAATGGACGAATGGGATTCAGATTCGAACATAGAAGTGTTAGATCCCTCGCAGTCTCGATCATTGGATCAGTCATCGGATCAGGTTAGCGTTATCGATGAGGATGATTGTATATCAGAATCAAGCGATGTCGATTGAAGAATAAAAGTGCATTTTGCGCTTGCGAGCGCAGTTAATGCCATTAATTTTCAACGTCGACACCGCCGCACATGTTTAATAAGAGTATAATTAACAAACAATAACGACTGAGTTGGTATTGTTACAATTGCAATTGTAATTGGTTAAGATAAATATGAATATATATTATTTTTAATTTTCTGTCGCTTACTAGATTGTAATCTATGAAATTTTTATTTAGAATATAAATTGAACATAAAAGTAAAATATAATGATTTGTTCTTTTTTATTTCTTAATTGTGTTTATTACATGTTTTTTGTATTTTATCTGTGTAAAAGATAAATAGACACGGGTGAATTTCAATTTTGAAGTTCCTCCCTTAAACTGTATTGTTTTGTGAAGTAATTATGTTTTCCAGTTAGGAAAATTCAAAGTTAAAGCCCAAAAAGTGACGCAAATTTAATTGTAACAAGGTTAACTCACTTAGTCTATATAATATAAACGTTAGGATGAATTTAAGGTACGTTTGGTTATCTAGTATTGTGATTATATTTTCTAAATTGGCCGATATGGATTTTTTTGTTCTCCATTCACCAATAACTTGGCGTTGTTTTTTTCTCGAAGCCACTCAAAAAGTATGCAATGTGATGTGCATTTTTCTATATCGAAGTTTTCATCACTCTTTTTTTTTGTTCAGACATTTATATAGATCATGGGAAAGTACGTTAGTCACAGAATAAAAAATATTGTAAAATAGAAAAAGGATTAATTAAGGCTATTTTGATAAGATGGTCTAAATATTCTCAGAGACAAATGCAAGTAAAACACTTTTTGGCTTTTATATATAAAATTGTACTTGTTAATTTTAATTTTTAACTTAGGAAGTTTCTTTGTAACCAGCATAGGATATGCGCCCAAAAAGATATAAATATTTCATTCAAAATATATGCATAAATCTATAATTTCCTTATATTGGTTCTTTGTGCAACATCGCCTTATTCGAAAGAAGCGAAAAGTTGCAAGTTTCTAAATTACAAGAAAAATCATATTTTTATTACTTTTTTCTTTGGAAATGACCTTGCTTTATCCAGAGGTTTTCAGCCTCTGTTGTAAGTCGACAATAAAACCTGAACCTTCTCAATGTTTCACTATTCGGTCAGCTATCCCTTCCTGTTCTACTCATGTTCATGTGCAAGGAATCATCTTCAGATTGGAATTAATATGCTTTTGAATAGGTTCAAAAACCCCTAGGTGAGACAAAGCCGGCTAACCACGTGTTCTTATCACCGTTTGTGGAGTTTATGTTCCAAATATAGCCAGACCTGCGGAAGATTACACTTTTGTGAAGTTTGAAGTGACGGGGCCATAGTCGATTTGGTTGAGCCTCGATCTCGTTGTTCCGGGTTTGATTCCTAGTTCGTCATGGATGTTCACGTTTGTGTTTATGCTGCCCCGATGCTGTAGAGTTATCACTTGCAAGTAAGTGTTAATGAGCGAGTACAATGGGCCAACACGGCCTGAGTGCTCAGAAGCCGTAGCTTCTCCCCACCATACACACAAGTGTTAATGATAATGAGACTGAAGCAGAGCCTTTCATCAAGTAGAAATGAAATAAGAAAACAAAAAACTGTGTGTATGCCCTAAAGAAGTGAGGAGATATATATGGAACTGGAAAAGCCGACCACTTGCCATGTAAAAAGGCAAATGAAAAATTATATCATTGTGAAGGCTGTTTTTTAAGGTTTTGTGTGAAACAAAACCTTATTAGAATCGAGTTGGTGTCTGCCTGTCTGTCTTTTTTTTCTTTTTATTTTTTTTTATGGTGGTGGAAATCTTCAAAAGACTGGCCTCGGCACGCCAGAGTGTGAGATTTTTACCCATTAAAACCACCCCCGACTCCCCCAAAATGTTCATCATTTCGGTTGACGACGAACGCTGCATCGTCTGAGACGGTCCTGAAGACAGAACACACCCTTAAGGCTATTCTTCTGTAAACCGTACTCAGTTTATATGCATTGCCTAAAACCTGCAGCGCGTTTCCCCAAACTGGGACTGCATACAGCATGATAGAACTCACCACCCTGGCTATGAGGAGCCTACAAGTATGCCGCGGTCCTCCTACGTTCGGCATCATCCTTGCGAGAGCCATACTCGTGGTGGATGCTTTTTTACAAGTATGCTCTATGTGCTGCTTAAAATTAAGTTTTCTTCTAATACAGGCGTAATTCCTTTTGCGGTGCTTAGTAATGAGGACCGCTTCCGTCTTTTCCTCAGCGAGTGCCAGTCCGGCACTCTCTAGCCAAGCATTAACAACACTGATTGCTTCGCTTGAGTACAACTCAGCATCCTTGAGATGCTTTGCGACCACAACCAGTGCTATATCTTCGGCGTAACCCCACCACCGTGGCCTCCTCCGGAACCGGAAGGTTAAGCACATCATTGTACATGATGTTCCACAGTAGTGGGCCCAGTACGGAGCCCTGTGGGACACCCGCGGAGACAACGTACTCCTTGGGTCCATCATCGGTATTATATCACAATGTTCGCTCATGCAAATAGATATCTATAATAGCGGCAAGGTAGGTGGGAACACCAATCGTCGCCAGAGACTTTCGTATAAGGTTCCAATTGGCCGAGTTGAATGCATTCTTCACATCCAGGGTCACCACCACGCAATATTTGCTGCTACAGCCCCTTCCGTGAATTGCATTTTCGGCCAAGCCAGTAACCATTTTGATGGCATCAATGGTTGATCGGGCTTTACGGAACCCATACTGCCTATCTGAAAGGCCCCCTCGGCTCTCGACGACTGGAAGCAGTCTATTATAAATAACCTGCTCCAACATTTTCCCCACAGTGTCTAGAAGACATATGGGTCTATAGGAAGACGGTTCCCCTGGCGGTTTGCCAGCCTTAGGCAGCAGCACCAGCTTCTGCCGCTTCCACGGTGCTGGAAAGATACCCTCGGACATGCACGTCTGTCTTTTTTTTTTATACGTTGGAAGGTGGAAAGATTCAAAACCTACCGCTGGCTCCTGCCATACAGTTATGTGAGACTTTTACTCACTAAAACCACCTCCTTCTCCTTCGCTTACCCCGCGGGACTGCCATTTCGGTATTACATCGTGGGGCAAGATCAGTTATGAACTGCGGCTTCTGTCGTTATTTGTAACTTTCCTCCGAAGCTCCTCCTTCCTCAGCAGATTGTGGATCGCCTTCATTAATTTTTCCATCGCCCTCTACGATGTTTCAGAGGCTAGCAGGCGGTCCACGATATTCTCGGGTGTCAACCGTTTCTCGGCGTCAATTTCCACCTCCGCTCTGTGTGCAGGGAACCGCGGGCAGTTAAAAACAACATGCTCCGCTTCTTCCGGATTCATGTCGGGCAATATGGGGAGTCATCACGCTCGAAGCGATAAAGGTATGCACGTTACCCTCCGTGTCCGCTTAGGAATTGAGTTAGGTGTGTGTCCTTGCGTCCTTTAGGTGAATCATCCCACCTTTTTTGCCTTTCCAAAATAGAATCACTTCGTGCCAATTGCCGACGATTGGAATAGGACTCACCGATTACATATGATGGGTCATAAAGGCGTCGGTCCTCGTTCGCCAAGATGTCGATGGGGATCATGCCGGCTATCACATAAGCTGATTCATTTAAAGTTGTACGGTAAGCGCATGACGTTCGCAATGCACTCAATCGGTATGGGGCTGCGATTTTTCTTCTGTTTGCTCTGTCCGTCTGTCTGCCACACCCGATTTATTCGGAAACGACTACACCGATTGTCATGAAAATTGGTGAGAGTATGTAATCTGGTGTTCCCTTTACATGCAGTAAGTGGGCCATTTTGTGTTAAGTTTAAGGGGGGCTCCCCATGCATTTGAATGGAGGGTACAATTTTTTTTTCAGAGAATGTAGCCATGTGGGGTGTCAAAAGAAAGGGCTCAATTGGTACTTTTCGAAACTGATTCCATATTTGATATCGGGTGAAACATAGGCAAGCGGGGGCTCGAAATATGACCATCAAAAAGTGTAACAGGTCTCGTTCTCAGAACCTATCCAACCGAAAAATCTGAAAAAAATCACAGTGGTGCATCTCTACAAAATCTAGACCTCAAAATATATCCGGTTCCGATATTTGCACAAATACAGTTAATAATAGTATATTTCCAGAAATTTAACCGCCCCCCCTCTTATGTTCATCCCAGAAGTACAAAATTTAGCATGCGTGTAATGAAGAACATAATGCACAATTTGGTCAAGTTTGAAGAAAACCCAACTGTTACTAACAAAATTATAGGGGGTAAAACTTTACCATTTTTTATGAATTTCGTGCACTATACAAATTGCATGAGGTCATCATCACATATCAATTCGTCAATACTACAACGAAATGAGTTCTTATGGATGGGGTCGCAAAGAATTATTTTGTTTTAGGTCAATTACTCCAACCAGACAAAAAATTAAAAGCTAAATTTTTGGCGCCATGTCAAACTTTTTTTGTAAATTTTGGCGTTTTTTTAAGGCTTCTTTCATCATCATCAATAAGGAGCTCCAGACATTCCGGTTTTGCGCCGAGGTCCACCAATTCGATATCCCTAAAAGCTGTCTGGCGTCCTGACCTACGCCATCGCTCCATCTCAGACAAGGTCTGCCTTGTCTTCTTTTTCTACCATAGATATTACCCTTATAGACTTTCCGGGCTGGATCATCCTCATCTATACGGATTAAGTGACCCGCCCATCGTAACTTATCGAGCCGGATTTTATCCACAACCTGAAGGTCATGGTATCGCTCATAGATTTCGCCATTATGTAGGCTACGGAATCGTCCATCCTCATGTAGAGCGCCAAAAATTCTTCGCAGGATTCTTCTCTCTTCTCTTCTCTTCTTTCTCTTCTCTCTCGTAGACCGTTGTTGATGTTGAATTGTCTTGAGAGTGATCCTGCTGTTTTTATCTGGCCTTGCACATTGGTCAGGGTCAGCCTAGCCAGTCTTATCAGTTTCATCAGAATACCGAATTATCTCATGGCCGTGTACAGTTTCACCCTGGCTATGCTATCAGAGGCGGCTTTAAAGTCGACGAATAGATGGTGCAACCGGTGTCCATATTCCAACAGTTTTTCCATCGCTTGCGCAGAGAGAAAATCTGATCTGTTGCTGATTTGCCTGGGGTGACGCCTCTTTGGTATGGGCCAATGATGTTCTGGGCGTATGGGGCTATCCGGCCTAGCAAGATAGAGGAGAATCTCTTATAAATGGTACTCAGCAACGTGATACCTCTATAATTGCTGCACTGTTTGATATCACCCTTTTTATGTATGACACAAATAATGCCTTGTTGCCAATCGTCAGGCATTGATTCGCTGTCCCATACCTTGAGTACAAGTTGATGAACGAACCACTTGGTGTAATTGGTCGCCTCCATATTTAACTAATTCGGTTGTAATTCCATCGACTCCTGGCGACTTATGATTTTTAAGCCGATAATTGCACTTGGTGATGGCAGTATTTGTCTGTCGTCTTCAGTTGGAGGGACCTCCAACTCTCCGATGTTCTGGTTGCTCAGTAGTTCATCAAAGTACTCAACCCATCGTTCCAATATGCCCATTCTGTCGGAAATCAGATTTCCTTCTTTGCCTCGGCAGGATGAGAATCGAGGTGTATAAGGCTTCATCCTGCTGACTTGGTAAAACTTGCGCGCCTGGTGCGGTTGCTCAATGTACTTTTCTAGTTCACAGACTTGTCGGCTCTCCCAGGCTTTATTTTTCCATCTGTGAAGTCGCTTCTCCGCTCGACGGGGTTCGTGATAAGTCTCTGCGCGTGCCCGCGTTCTTTGAGAATGCAACTTTACTCGGTATGCAGCATTCTTCCGTTCCGTTGCTAGCTTACATTCATCGTCAAACCAGCCGTTCCGACTCCTTTTGCGGCTGGGACCAAGTATGTTTGTGGCCGTATCCATGATAACGTTCTTCAGGTGATTGTGAAGATCATTTGTTGATGCTTCATCTCCAAGTCCTCTGTTAGCTGCAGTTATTGCGACATCCATTTCCCTTTTATAAGTGTCGCGGAGGGTTGTGTTGTGGATGGCTTCAGTGTTCGCTCTCACCTGATTGTCAGAGGGGATTCTACGTGGTATTGTTATTCGACCTCGGAGCACCATGCCAACGAGATAGTGATCCGAGTCTATACTGGCCCCCCTATATGTTCTGACATTCATCACGGCTGAGAGGTGGCGGCATTCGATCAACACGTGGTCAATTTGATTGAAAGTGGTCCCGTCTGGAGAGGCGCACGTATGTTTGTGGACCGCTTTGCGCGCAAACCAGGTACTTCCAACAACCATTTCGTGTGACACTGCTAATTGAATAATCCGCAGTCCGTTATCATTTGTATTTTGGTGTAAGCTATGAGAGCCAACGTATCGCCTGAATATGGGTTCCTTCCCTACTTGGCTGTTAAAATCCCCAAGTACGATTTTGATATCATATCTGGGACAGGCTTCGAGGGTTTGTTCGACTGCCTCGTAGAAGGTATCCTTCTCCGACTTTGCAGTCTCCTCTGTAGGGGCGTGAAGGTTAATGAGGCTTATATCTCTAACCTTGCTTAGCAAGCACAGAGTGCATAGCGTTCGCTTATGTTTTCAAAGCCGATAACAGCAGACTCCTGTTGTGGCTTCGTAAAAAGTTGTTTTCCGTGTAGGGTTGTCAGCCCTACCCAACCCCCAACCTGGAGGACCAGTTAGTATAATTTGTCCCGTTTTTAGGCACGGGGGACTCGCCTTCATCCGTCTCCGTCTGCAGCTTTTCGTTAAGAAAGGGCTCCCAGCGGTCACCACGTGGAAGTGGAGATAGGGTTTGGTAGTAGAGTTGTTGGTGTTGGTTCAGCAGGCATTTCCCAGGTTTCATGCTCCATCGTGGGTACCAATCCACATTTCAACCTGGGACCTATACTACCCTTTGACCCCACGTATGTTTACCATGGAATATTGCTACTAATTTTTAGTATCCTTTTTATAGAGCACCTTTAAAAATCCTATATCTATCACTAAATGAAACAGTGTCGACTTTCTGTGACAGCCAACCTTCCAGGAGCGTAGGGAGTCCTCACAACCTTTTCTTTCTTGTTTTTATTTTTTTCTATAGCAGCTTCAATTGAACTGATTAGAGCATAATCATCACACTTAGTACTATGCAAATGATAAACTTACAGTAGCGAGACAAAAACGCAAACATTCAATCAGGATTTTAAAAATTGGTAAGAGATCGAAAAGTTGATGTTTAACCAATTCCAAGTTCAGTGATTTTGTAACCCAATCAAATTCTGCTTCTGTTTTATGGAGGTACCTGAGCAACAAGAGCAACACTAGATGCGCTTTCACTGTTTCATTTCAAGTTTGAAGGTGAGGTTATTCCACGCCAATGTTGTCTCTGTACGATTACAAGGGAGCAACACATGGAAAGTGATCAACACTTTTACTCTCTCTCTCTGTACTAGCTCCAAGCCTTCGTTAATACCTGTTTCCGCCTTGTCATCTGGCCCGACACAAACTCAAACGAAGAACTGCGCAGTGTACGGACCAGGTACCGATAGTCGTGCTGATTACAAGGCGGAAGTGGCAGTGGATAGGTCACATGTGAAGGAAATGGAACACCTCCATTACTAGCTATGCCATCAATCCATTGCTCAGAGGGACCGGCCAATGGGTCACCCTAGAAGCACATGGCGCAGAACGATAGACGATAGGAAGACTTAGAGAAGCAGTAATGATAGCACTTAGGTATGGTGGAAGCGCTATGCCCCATCTTTCTATAATTTTTTCAGTGACTTCTCTATTTTTGACTTCATCTATTTTGAAATTTCAGTTTGCCGTGAACATAATATTTAAACTTGCCTATAAGGCCTGAAGAGGTCGCTCAAATACGTAGCGTAATCTAGCCGAACAAATATTTTAGCTTTCCAGGAAATTATGATGAAGGTGACATAGATGTGGCCCGCCCTCCACACAACTCCTATAAAACGATTGATATTTACATATCACTTATTTGTGTACGCCTCCCACGAAACAAGTGATTAATTCGCCCTAAAGTTCTTTTAATTTTAATTTTCTAGGAATCAGTTAAGCCTCTTTAATCGTAAATATTTGCACAAAGTACATCAACCATTTTACCTGTTCGAACTTAACAACGATTCATTTTTGTCAAAACTTTTTTTTAACGAAAGTACTTGTACTTGTAATCCCAACAAATTATAAAACTCAATCGTGAAAATGCATACAATTCAAATGAAATAAAAGCCGTGGATGCATTCTGAAAAAGATTCTTTCAAAAAAAAAAAACAAATAGAAAATATGCTCTGGATCGATTCATAAAATTAAAAAAATTACAACAAAAATTAAAAAATACACAGAAAAACGAAGACATAACCAGACTGTTAAATTTACACAATAACATTTGTGGTAATTAATAAATTTTCAAACAAATAATTATGAATATATATTGAACATTTTTCTACATTTCGATGTCATTTTAAAAAGAAACAAATCGAAAAAATAACACAAAGCAAGGAAACCAAGACAATTGCTCCTTAAGAAAATTACACAATTTAAATTTGATAAATATTTAAACTTAGACCGAATTAAAACTAACAAATACATTCAAAAGACAAAAAATATCGAATAAGCAAATAATCTAGTAAAACTATTACTTTTTAGTAAATACAAATAAAACCAAACAAATCATTCAAATTTAAAATTAAAAAACATAAAAAATTATGGTAGCCTCTGTTTTTTTTTTATTTTTAATTGAAATAAACATATTTAGACTTTACTCAGTATGTAAATGGAAAGTCTGGAACGAAAGTGCGCTGAAAACTATTCTAAGTGATTAGAAATAAATAAATGTAGTAATATACTTTAAAATGATTTATAGAGAATAGAATGAAAGCGAAGTAAATATGATAATATTTATTCTCCTCATGATAGAAGGAGAAACGTGAATAATATTTAATAGAAAAGAAATTTGTAACACAAAGTAAACTGTAAGTAAAAATAATCACAAATATATAAAAACAAAACAAATATATGAACATATAAAATATTGTACTTAATTAAAGAATCAAATGAAATTATTTTTAATTATAATTTTTAAGGTGAATTAAAAAATATATAAATGCAATCGAATTTACGTTGGTTTCATTTGATTGAAAAGAGCGATTGTTAAGGTTTTGTGTAAAACAAAACCTTATTAAAATCGATTCAATGTCTACCTGTCTGTCACACCCACTTTTCTCGAAACCGGCTAAACCGATCCGAACGAAATTTGGTGGACAGATGGGAACTATGAAATCCCACGCATACAGCGAGTGGCCTTAACTTAGGTGAGGTTTAAAGGGGGGCTCCCCATACTTGCAAAGGATGGATTCGAATCTTTCACCGGATATAGTCGTGTAGGGTATCAAATGAAAGGTCTCGATTAGTACCGTACCATACCGTAACTGATATTAGTTTAGTCGTGAATTGCAAAGTGCCCGAGTGAGGAGTCAAAATGTTCGCACTTAAAGTGAGACAGGACTCATTTTCGGAAACTACCCAACCTAAAAATCCGAAAAAAATTAGGGTGGTGTGCTTAGACGAAATCTAGGCCGGAAATAATTGACATTCGTGTGAAATATTAAAGTCACATTTATGAAGAATCTATTTATCTGCAGCCCTTTTTAAGGTTTTGTGTAAAACACTTATGTGAAATCTAATCTTCGAGAGATGGCCCATTCCGGTATCTGCTCAAATAAATTTACTAAGAGTATATTATCAACTTTTAGAAATTGACTAAAAAACTCCCCTTAAGTTCGTTGTAGGTGCACTAAATTCTGCACCGACATAGAGGACAACCTCGTGCATACATAAGCCAAATTTCATGAATATTCAACTATTAGCGTCAAAATTATAGCAGTCCAAACATCAATTTCGTGCGAATTGACATCATCCTAAGCCATACGAATAAGAACATCAGCATCAGCATAATTAACGAGAATAATTGACATTCCAGTGAAATATTAAAATTTCATTCAAGAAGAGTCTAATTCTCCTCAGCCTTTTTTTATATTTGATGTAGGTTACATTCTTGGCATTTGCTAATAATATTAAACTCAGAATGTGAAGCATATGAGCTTGACAATTATCACTACAGGGGTTTCCATCAAATGATTTATTCAAATCGCTTTCTAAAAAATAGAGGGCAATGGAATTTTTAGCTATGTGACATGAAGCTGTCGTGCACTCGTCGCTCCTCACATCTTTTTCTTCAGCCTTTGTCTCGTTCACAAGCGGGGTCAGCTAGTCGTGATCGGTTTCGCCATTTAGCTCAATCAAATGCCTGATCTAGATGCAATCTCGAGGGTTTTAAATACCCATCCAGCGTATCAAGTCACCGTTGTTTCGATCGGCCTTTTGTTCGCTTACCATTGACTTCGATGTTCAGACCAATATTGGTAAGTGAATTCTCGTTAACGCGAATTACGTGACCACGCCATCGAAAACGCCTCATTCGCAGTTTTTCCACGATCGTTGCAACCCCATATCGATCGCGGATATCCTCATTTAGGATGTGATCAAAACGTATCACTTCGTTCCCATTAGCGCAAAACGCCGTTCATTGTCTTTTATAGTCAGCCAACACTCAGAACTATAGAGAGCGGCAGGGGGACGACATTGCAGTAAATTTTAGATTTGGGATATGCGCTGATACGTCGATCACAAAGAACACCAGTTGTGGAATGTTACCCCATCTGGGTTGCGTTATTGCGTGAAACAATTTCATTACGCAGTTCTCCATTGGCTGATAGCATTCACTCGAGATATTTCAATCGCTGAATTCTGGTAATGGCAGTAACCTGCCCAGAACTGACCGATTTAAATATCTCAGGTCAATGCTATCAGCCAATAGAGAACTACATTAGGCTGCATTATGCAACACAAAACCGTTTATACCTGATGCGTCAAGCTTCTAGTTTCCCGACTTGTTTTTTAATTAAAGACAATCCTAATATATTTGAGGGCCACCTTAGCCATGTATTAATTATGACGCCCGCGTTAAAAAGTTAATTACGGGCAAATGAATGATAAGAAACCGCAAACATATTTACGTACTCGTAACTCGTCAAAAAGTGTGCATCTTTATAAGAGGAATTTATCAAGTCATCGAAGAAGCACAATTGAAGGATGTTGGCATACGTGCATCCAACAGAAGCGAGAAGAAACACTTTGCCGAAATATTGAAGCCATATTCCCGTAGACCTGAACCAATCAACGGTCCAGGTTAAAAAGGAAGCTGCGATAGATCAGTCATGGTAGCAGCAAACATAATAAATCTTCTGTAAGTCAAATACCGTTAAATTCCATTAGTCTTAAGAAATGCTATCATTTAGGGATTGTTACGATTGGTGTAAGCTATTGTTCATTGCTCCAAAGCCTTAAAGTTAATAGTGGGGATAATATCCTAAATCTTTTCCCCTTGTGCTATCGCAATCAGACGTTTACACCTCAATTTAATCTCTTAATATGGAAGAAGTCGGAAATACACTCGTTCAATCGCCCGGGGCAGATTGAGCAAATTAGGAGCCTAGAAGAAGGGTTGACCAGGCTGGAGCAAGTGAGCTCTCAATTCGATTGAATCAAAGAACTGAAGTCAAAACTAATACAGCTTGAATTAGATATTAGTAAAACAGTGCAAGTGAAGAATATCGAAGAAAGAATTAAATTGTTGGAAGGAAAACGGGGAACAAATACCCAGCAACCACAAGTAACCCTACCACGTCCTAGAACGGAGCATGATCTGGGTGCGATCAAAAGACTTTCCGACTTCGTTAGAGACCTGCAGCCCTTTGAGCGCAATCCTGTGTGTGGCTTGGATTCATGGTGTTGAGACCAAACTGCAGGGTTATAAAATTGCAAAAGACAAACCCATGTTCAAAGTCATCCTAAGGCATGTTAGATAAAAGATAAGAGGTCCTGCGGACGCATCTCTCGTGCCGTATAACATATTTGACGAGGACTGGTCTAGCATTAAGCCATGTTTGTCCTTCCACTACGCGGATAAGCCGAATGTGAGGACCTTTGAGCACCAGCTCCACCCGATGTATCAAGGGAATATGAGCGTTGATGAATTTTGCGCTAACGTAAACCATCAACTTTCACTTTTGATAAATAAAATAAAAACCGAAGACCATTTACCAGAGGCAGTAGCAGCCCTAACCGAGAATTACCTTAACAGGGCCCTTGATTTCTTTGTTCGTGAGCTAAACGGAGATCTCGCTCGGATGCTTTTCATTCAAAAACCCCAAACTTTACCCGAAGTTTACGCATCATGTCTCGAGCTTCAAAATTTGAACCTCAGAAATGCGCCCATTCACCAGCGAAAATTCAAAAACACGGTATCTGCCTATATTAACCAAGTATTCGACCCACGGCGAAACGACTCTGGAAATCAAATGCCAATGGGCAACCGGCAAGGGAATTTCTCTGATCAAGTTAGAATGTATAACATACATAAGAACTCCCATTCCAAGTTTGCCTGGTACTTACGAGCTTTACTACTCTCCATCAAGACCTACCCAACCCAAATCCTCAGTCCTCATGGAAATAGATAGAAACATTCAGACCCGTCAAATTGACTATCAAAATAGACCTTTCCATCCCCAACCGAACAAGCGTCCCAATGATAATCCCACTCAATACCCCAAAAATCGCAAAGACTTTTTAACCATCAAACCTCGGATGAATATGGTGAGCACCACGACGATCACCCTCTCGTAGAAGTTTGCTCCTATAACGAGCAGTCAGTCGAATCTGAATATGAAAATGACCCCGAAGCTTTGGATGATAGCCGATAGGCGAAATTTTAAAGTTCCTCATAGACACTGGGGCAAACAAAGACTTTATTTCGACAAGGATATCACAAGGAACATAACTCACAGCAAAACCCTTCCAGATCCACTCCTCTGCTGCTCTCCAATCAAACTAAAAATTAGAGGTTTTTTCTTTAAAAATTTAGGGAACAATACGATCCTGGATTTCTATGTGCTCCCCAGACTCATCTGGTTAGATGGAATTCTAGGTGACGACACTCTAAAAAATTTGGAAGCAATGTGAGAGACAAGATTGCAAAGCCCTTAACACAACTAATTCACGAAGATAATGTTCAAGTAAAAGTCAATCAATCTAAAAAAAAGAAGATAAAAATGAGGGAACTCGACGCCGAAGTTCTAGCATTCCCAGACTTTAGCAAGCCATTTACATTAACAACTGATGCGTTCAGTTATGCAATTGGAATCGTTTTATCGCAAGGCGAGATGGACATCAACAACCGTCTACGAAAAAAGGATGCCTTATTATGCGCCCTATTTAACCTGGCCCTCGAGAAAGTGATCCGTGATGCTGAGGTAGATTCGAGGGTTACGATCCTCTTTAAGTCCACCCAACTACTGGCTATCGACATCATGGGAAGAACGACCCAAGACGTACAAACTGCCTTCATCCAAATTGAGTAGGCGACGATCGGGGCAAGATCTGGGGCTGCACATCAATGAAGGCAAGACAAAATATATTGTGGCAACGTCAGCACCGAAAACTAACCAACCAACAACATCGAACCGCACTGGTCAAACGGGAAGAATAACGATAGGAGAATACAACTTTGAGACCGTTGATAATTTCTCCTATCTAGGGTCGTAAATCACAACTGATGACAGTTATGACGATGAAATCTGTGCACGGTTGTTGGCTGCCAACAGAGCCTAATTCAGCTTACAAAAACTGTTCCGCTCGAAACGTTACTGTACAAGACAATGATCTCGCCTGTCCTTATGTATTCCTCGGAAACTTGGGTTTTTAGCAAGAAAAATTGGGAACTCTTGGCCGCGTTCGAGAGAAGAATCCTCCGAAGAATTGTTAGCCCCTACATGAGGATCGACGATTCCGTAGCCTACATAACGATCTATGAGCGATACCACCACGAAATCCGGCTCAACAGGTTGCGGTGGGTGGGGTCACTTAATCCGTAGAGGTGAAGATGATCCAGCCCGGAAAGTCTATAAGGGCAATATCTATGGTAGAAAAAGAAGACGAGGCAGCCCGTGCCTGAGATGGAGCGATGGCGTAGATCAGGACGCCAGACAGTTTTTAGGGACATCGAATTGATGGACCTCGGCGCAAAATCGGGATGTCTGGAGTTCCTTATTAAGGTAGGCCTAGAACGGATAACGGTTGTTGCGTCGTTGGTGATGATGATGATAAAGGAGCGTTTTCCACCTGTCGCCACTTCCGGTCCCGCTGCTCCCAGGGCAGAGGTGAGGCAGCGTTTGACATGTTGCCTCTGCCCTGGACGAAACTGTTAGTCCCCATTTTTCAATGCTTGGGTGCTACGCCCCAAACGAGGGGTCCGTGGACCAACAAACGTGAGAGTAAGTTGCTCTTTATTTGGTTCGGTCCAACTTCAAGTGAATGTGGACTTAGGATCCCTCATTATGCCAAAAAGTAATATATCCAACTCTTTTTCACCGATCACTCTCTGCATTTTTTTACTCTTTCGATTGCCCCGCCAACTTCGTGACTTTCACCCCGCTACCCCCACGTAGGCGAGACACTTAGGCGAGTGAGTCTCACTCTGTGATGAATTGCATCATTCCCCATTCTTCCATCTTCCATCATTCTTAGCCCTCTCGAAACCGATTTCGATGAGGTCGTGTGAAGACTTGCAAATTATGCAACCTTAATCTGAACCATAATCAGATAACACCGGCAATCATGGTGGAGTTCCAAACTTTTTAGAAAATTTCGCATCAACAGGTACAACCGTTTCTTAGGAAACTGTTATTTACAGACAGATCGGCGGACTCAGACAGTGAACCGATTTGAATTAGATCTTGCTTTCCATAAAGCCTTGAAAAACTGGTCACCTAACAGCAATTTTTATCCATAAGATTCTACCCCAATAGGGTCAGTTTGGAGTTGGTTTCAAGTCCAATTAGAAAACCAATATTTGATGATAAGAAACGATGTGTGATTCCAATGGTTGACATGAAGTAGGTATAATGCCGTGGAAGGAGAACTGGAATGCAGTCAACGACATGGTAGGGCGGATTCAGTGCAGGTTAAAAGAACCAGAGGAGTCGAGAAAGGCGCGGTTTCGAAAGCAATCGATGGGCGAAGCGAGAGGATAAAGCCATGTCGACTCCGCAACGAAATACTTCGAGGTGGTCCGCGGGGAAGACGTCAAGAGTTAGGAGGTGGTTTTAGTGGATCAAAATCCCACACGCTGAAACATGTATACCAGTGTCTTTGGAAGATATCCACCTTCGAGAAAAAAAATAAGTATAATGCCATGAACAACATACTTCAAGAGTTCAAGGCTCATCTCAGGGCATAGATATTGTGGAGAAAACACTGAATTTTTATAACAAAGGGAAACGCATGCATGCATGCAACCAACAATGACTTTCCATGACAATGTAAAAAGGCGAATAATTCGCTGATTTAGACTTTGTTTTCAAAGCAACAAGAGGTCTGGGACGCAATCCGAATCAAGAACACAATGCATTTCGTTTAATTTCTTTTATTGATTACAAATAAGTAAATGACGTCTGACTCATACCGACAGCCACGAGCGTTACTAAATTCCTACTTTAATTGGCACCGCTTTGCGATGGCTGTTGTTGTTGCTGTTGCTGAGGTGGCTGCGGTTGCGCATTCAGCTGGGCTGCACTTTGTGGATTTTCTTCCTCCTCATCGTACAAATCCTCAAAGCTGTTGAAGAAATCCGAATGAACGTGTTTTTCATTGGTCGCCAAGTCCATCAGAATTCCTGTCGAACCACCCGCCTGGAAATGTAAAATGTTAATTACCAGAAGTACACGTCAATGCACAACAGCGTCAGATAAGCTAATTGACCCCGGCAATGCTGTTTTGTTAGAAATGTTAGTGAAAACCCACCAAACTAACTTCTTCCAAATCCATGAAGCCGGCTCCCTCGGGGAACATCTCGTCGGCGACAAGTGTTGGTTTCATATCGAGTGTATGTGATTGATCCGTTTTGATTTCCGAAATGAATTGATAAAATTTTCAAAAACAGACTGATAACGTTGTCCTTGGAACTCACAGGCAGATATCTAATGAGATTTGCATGAAACGCGTGCACCTATTGTTTGTACACAAAAGTCAGCAGTGAACAATGACTAGGATGACAAGTCTCAATGACAGTTATATAAATTGCGCAAATGTCATGATTGTTATTGTTGTAGTTTAGAGTTCGATGTGCAGAGGCGCTGGAGATGTTGTAAAGATGAGGAAAATTATGGAATTTACATGAAAATTCGGCTATTTTAAAGCATTAATTCTTTTGGTATATTCTCATTTTAATGTACCAAAATAAGCCCTGTCAATTAAGTAATATTTTCACTCTTTCATTTCTCCATTTCCAATATGCATTGCATTGACCATACGCCATCTGCTTCTGACTATCAAACTCACGGCGCATTTTCGAAAATGGCCATCGTACAGAATTCAGATGTCTCCGTCGTAAAATCCGAAACGCGAATAAAAATAGAATGAAGAGTGTTCTAAATTTTACCTAAGCATATTCGCAAGAAGTGTTCTCGTAACTCATGAAATAAGTGTACGTTGACCGTTTGAGTTTTCCTGTCGGTTGAAGCGGGCATCGAATAAGATTGTTTGAAAGTTCCGACCCAAAAGTGAAGTCCGGGAATGTCGTGGAGTCGGGATCGAATCAAATTGCCGCGATGTGACGTAAAAAACGTCTTGGCCACTGGTTAAAATCGGCGATTTCCTGCACCCTGTGTTTAGTTTCGCTTTTCTGATATAAAATGTCAGCGCGGCTGAGTGATACCCACGGCGATTTATGATGGAAAAAGCAGGCAATGTTTGAATAATCGATCAATGGAAAATTGCTTAGAAATCGCGGAGTTGTCCATTCAGTTCATGTGGCCCTTCTGTGTGTTTTGTCCGCAACCGAATAGACGGCATACGAAATGAGCGAAATAAATTCAATTAAAATTCTCTCCGGTCATGCAATGAGAAAAAAACGATAAAATCTTGGCTACAAAAAGAAGTAAATTACTTGCGGCAAAATAACAAAAAAATTGGATTCGATCAAAAGATATACTCACACCGACGCACCTCAGACGTTCCCACACTCAGCCGACCCCGTCGGGACACGAGTAAAAGTGACATTTCCTCACATCTACACCCACATCGGACCCCAAACCAGCCCCAAACTTGTCCGCACACACGTTCGCTGGGTCGCTCGCTCTCTTTCGCTCCCGCTCACTCGGTCCCATTTGATTACTATTCGAACTCGAACATAAACAATGACAAAGGATTGGCTGTGACCCGCGAACAATTGTCCCGCAGAGCCCTGGAAAACTTTCTCGTGCGGCACGGGAAAAGCCTTCGGAAAGTTTGGAGCAATTCAAACAGAAAGTGAAACGGATTCCGGCCCTCAATGGAAATATGCGCGAATTCCGATCGGACCCTGGCCTCAAGTTGAAAATACTGCGTGACAAGGAAGGGTTTTTCGGCGACGGCAAGTTCAGGTATTCGCTAAGAGAATCGTCTCAATTTTCCTCGGTGGCATGGCGAGTGTGCCCGCTGGAAGCAGAATAAATAAAACAATCAACCGCTCGCCGTCACAAGTCACGATTTATGTGCTATCGCGTAGCAGGGAAATGTGGGTTTGTTGCTGTTCGCGCGAATGTTCCCTCGGCGCTTTGTCTTGTGCACCATTATTGCTTTGTGGAGTATCTGAACGCGAATACAAAAAGTAAAACGAGAAACACTCAGATGTTGGCGGTGTGCAATTGTACCTAGTGGAATATCGAGTAGCCCCGCCGACGAGCACTGCTAGAGCCCTTTCCGTGACGTGAATCCGGACAACCAGACATTCTGTTGGTGATCGACTGTGGTAGCTCAATCGTGGAGCTTGTCCAGCTGGAAATATTCTTGTTGCCCTCCTCGGACCTGTTGGTCGATATCCATGCCCGATAGTGATCCCGTTTTTCATCAGAGCGCGACTATTTGGACATCAGCTGCAGTTACAATTGGAACCGTCTTGTGGAATAACGAGATGTGCGGCTCATGAATTGCATGCTACCACGTAAGTTGTCTTTTTAATTTTGATTTCCTTCCAGATCTTAAATAACTCTACCAACTCTAAATAAATTCCCATCACGCTTCGACCAGAAGCGAGTGTGTCCACTTTGTGACTGCACAAAAGGCGGATACTGCTGCTGCCCCAACTATTGAATATTTGAACATAAAAAAACTCATATTGTTGGGATATAATTACCAGCCTCTAATCATATTGCCAACGGTGCCCCAACCTCCTTTGCACAAGTGCTGGACACTGCCCCAGAACATTTGTAGAGGTTTCATCACTCTCCCCACAGAATCTACAGAGAGTGTCCACAGATTAATCCGGAGGCTTTTCTTGGTGTCTGTCGCGCACTTTCGGGCCCCTTGAGCACCCTGGACTGTTTCATTTCTGGTTAGTTTGCCCAGTAAAGTTCCCTCAGCCATTCCTCTTCGTTTTTTTAGGGTAGTAATCCGTGTCCAACTTCAAGTAAAGCGGCAACGCTGCTCCTTTCTTGGCCAGCTCGTCCAGGACACATTGAGCAAGCCTATCGTGTTGAGTCTGTCAAGCCATTCTCATACCAGTTTGAAATTTACTGGGTTGGACCTAAGTGCCTTAACAGCCGCTGCACTGTCGGTTAGTTAGTTTAGTTAACTGGGGGGAGCCGCAGCTCCGAGCACTCAGGCCGTTATTAGGCCCATTGTACTATACCCGTAAGTTGCCTATTCAATGGCTTCCCGCCTACGGTGTTCGCAGGCTTTAGCGAATCTGAGAACATTCTCAAGAGGCAGAGAGTGTGCAGATTCTTCATTGAAGAAAACCTTGCCAAGGTGTCTTCGTCTGAGATCTGAGGATGCCGGGCAGCTGCATAAAAAGTGCAGGGCTGTCTCCTCCTCACATTGGCTGCACACAGCCGAAACCACTACCCCAATCTTTTCCATATGGTAGTTTAAGGGGCAGTGTCCCGTCAAAAGCCCTACTAGGGTTTTCATGTCCCACTTCTTAAGGGACAACAAAAATGCCGCTCTAGTGACCCTAGGCTCCTTCACAAGGATTTTCGCTTGCCGGCAAGAGCCCAAATTTCTCCACTCGGTTGCGTGAATCCTTGCAATTTCACCCTTCAGAGTAGACTTGACAGTAGATGGTCGGATTCCAAGAGCTGGTTCTGGCCCCACCATTGTGGATCCAGACCCTCGGCGAGCCAGTCTGTCAGTCATCAGGAATGTTTCGGTCAGTCGATCAAGTTTCAGCAGCACCTGATGACAACTCCACACCAACTGGCTTGATATGTTGTTGCCATTTAGTGCTGATAATGCCGCCCGACTGTCGGAACAGATTCGAATGGTGCGACCCCTCCATTTTTGTAGGAGACATTCTTCTGCTGCCAATAAAATGGCATATATCTCCGCCTGGAATATGGTCGTCATTTTTCCGAGAGGTCGGGCCAGTTCTATAATCGGATTCTCCGAGAACACGCCTGCACCCGATCCATCCTCCGTGATTGACCCGTCGGTGAAGATTATTATGTCTGTAATATGAAAAGACTCATGGCCACTTGTCGACCATTCTTCTCTTTCGGTGATTACGACAGTATATGTCTTTTCAAAGACGAATCTGGAAACCATATGATCGGTCGGCACCAGGGCTACCGGATGTTTTTCAAGGAATTTCCAGATAGACGCATGCCCGTTGGATTGGCCGCCTTTCAACGCCCCAATGGTATCCAGCCTATATGCGTCGTTGGCCGCTTTCCGTTTCACCTCCAAGTGAATGGGGGGTAAATTTAGGATAGCTTCAAGTGCCACAGTCGGCGTAGTACTCATTGCTCCAGTAATACTTAGGCAACCAAGTCTCTGAATCTGCGTTAGTAGCTTCCTGCTGTTAGCAAAGTTCAGTCTTGGCCACCAGACGATGCATGCATACATCAAAATGGGTTTTATTATGGATGTATACATCCAATATATCCGTTTAGGTGAAAGTCCCCAGGTCTTACCTATCGCATTCCTACAGCACCAGAGCAATCTGCAGGATTTCTGGTATTGTTCCTGGATATGATGCTTCCACGTTAACTTGGAGTCGAAATGTACGCCTAAGTACTTGACTGTTTGTGCCAGCTGGATTTCCGCCCCTGCTAAGGTGGGTAGCGTATAGCTGCCCCACCTTACGTTCCTAGTGAACATAACTAGTCCAGTCTTCCTAGCGTTCACCGTGAGTCCATTGCGGAGGCACCAACTGTGGATTTCATGCAGTGTTGCCTTCAAGCGGTCGCATACTGTGTCCGCAAACTTGCCGGTAATTATTACGGCTAGGTCGTCCGCAAATGCTTGCGCGAAGTCTTTTTTGTCCTCCAGGAGCCACAGCAGGGTATCCATCATCAAGAGAGAACCCCTCCCTGTGGGGAGCCCCTGAGACATCCTGCTTCAATAGACTTCTGGCCGACCGATATGTGGATTTTTCTCCACTCTAGCATGTGAAGGATCCAACTGATTAGCAGCGGTTCGATTCCATGCTGTCTTGCCGCATCACAAATTGCCGCAAATGAGCCATAATTGAAGGCACCTTCGATGTCCATGAATGCGCCTGAGGCGTATTCTTTTTCGGACATCGCCTTTTCAATTTTTGCCGTAAGTTCATGGAGTGCTGTCTCCGTGGATTTGCCTTTCTGGTAGGCGTGTTGCCTATGGTGAAGTGGCCATTTAGGAATGTATGTATCCCTTATGAACCGATCTACTAGTCTTTCTAGTCCTTTTAGCAGAAAGGATGTTAGGCTGATCGGTCGAAAGCTTTTTGCGTCTGTGTAGGTGGGTTTTCCTGGTTTGGGAATGAACAACACCTTCACATCCCGCCATTTAATTGGAATATAAGCGTGTGCTAGGCATGCACGATATATATGCCGAATGTGTAGACCCAGGGCATCCATTCCTTCTATTACTAGCGCAGGGATGATGCCATCCAGACCTGCAGACTTGTATCTATGGGACGAGTTAAATGCCCATTTCACTCGCTCCAGTGATACTACTTTGCATGCCAGATTCCAGTCTCTCGGTTGAGGGCTGTATGCACCTGTTGGCCCCGAGATTAGATTTTGGATGCTGCCTGGGAAGTGTACTTCAAGCAAATGATTTGCCGTTTCTTCATCGCTTTCTGTGTACTTCCCATTCTATAAACGTAAATAACCCAGTTTATGGCTACGTTCTTTGACCAGAATCCGCTTCAGCTTTGAGGTTGCCTCAAGAGAATTAGTCTCTTCGCAAAAGCTTCTCCAAGAGGATCTTATGCTCTTCTTTAGAGCCTTCTGTGCCTCTTTATAGCGATTCCAGCTAGTGCTTGATTCACCCTGCAGAGCACGATTAAGGAGCATCCTTGTCGTTCTCCTCTGTTTTGCCAAATCCGAGTTCCACCATGGTGTTTTACCCTTCTTTGGCATCTTGAGTGGACAGCTTTCTTCGAAAGCTTCTCTCATGCTAGTTGTGATCATCTGGGTTGTCTTCTCAATTCCAGCAATGGATTTGATGCGCTTCCCAGGGATCGTGACTCGGGCGCTCAATTCTGTTTGATACATTATCCAATCTGTCTTCCTCGGATTCCGAAATGGAGTGGACGGAGGTGGATCCATGCCCATAACGAAATCAATGCGTTTGTGATCCGAGAGTGTGATATCGTTTGATACTCTCCACTCTCCGATCAGAGCCGCGATGTCAGGAGATGCCACCGTGATGTCGATGACCTCTCGCCTGACCACGTTGAAGAAAGTGGGTTCATTACCCACATTTAGGATCTGCAAATCGGTTCCTACTAGATACTCCAGTAGTTTCGATCCTCTTGCATTGATGTTCGAACTTCCCCAGCATATGTGGTGAGCGTTGACATCACATCCTGCTATTACTCCCATGCCTCTACTTTTGGCATATTGGATAGCTCTGATGAATGTTCCACTGGGAACGTCTTCTACGTCGTAGGGGAAATATGCAGAGCACCATAGTATCTCTTTATCTCCCTGTTGACTTTTTATGGTTAGCTTAGCCGATGTGGTGTCGCCATCACATAGGTCGGTAACCAGGTTAGCCTGGAAGTCTTTGGAGACTACCATGCAGGTGCGGGGTCGACCGCTTCCATTGGCATACAACAGGTCAGCATGTTGGAAGTTTAGGCCCCTGACTGCCCCACCAACAACCTACGGTTCTTGTATGAAGTATATAAATGTCTTGCAGCTATTGATCCGACGACTGATAAGTGCAGTCGCCGCTTTACAATGCTGCACTGTCGGTTAGAATAGCAGTCCCTTTCGAGATTATTTCCCCCGGAATATGCTATTATGCTTGCTGATTGGTTGAAAGTATGTCTTCCTTGCACCAATGAACCCGCCTTAAAGGGCAGTATAGGTCCCAGGGCGAAACGTGGATTGGTACCCATGAAGGGGCATAAAACCAAACCCTGTCTCCACCTGCACATTGTGACCGCTAGGAGCTCTTTCTTAACGAAAAGATGCAGGCGGAGGTGGATGAATGTGAGTCTCCGGCGCCTAAAAACGAAACAAATTGTGCCAACTGGGGGGTTGAGCAGGGCTGACAACCCTACACGGAAAACCCAAGTTACCAAGCCACAGAAGGAGCCTCGGACAGGATGGAATTTAAAACGACGAACCCGGCAACGGTCAAAGGGTAGTATAGGTCTCAGGGCGAAACGTGAGTTGGTACCCACGATGGAGCATGAAACCTGGGAAACGCCTGCTGAACTAATACCAATAGCTCTACTACCAAACCCTATCTCCACCTCCACGTGGTGATCGCTGGGAGTTCTTTCTGAATGAAAAATTGCATACGAAGAAGGATGAAGGCGAGTCTCCCGCGCCTAAAAACGGGACAAATTGTACCAACTGGTCCTCCAGGTTGGGGGTTGGGTAGGGCTGGGACGGAAAAGCGAAGTTACGAAGCCACAACAGTAGCCTCGTACTGGACGGATAATACAACGATGAATCTGGCAAAGACAAAGTAATAACAATTTGCCACAACAATTCACCACGTGTTGAACACCGTCACCTTTCAATCTGTATGAATGTCAGAACATATAGGGGGGCGAATATAGACTCGGGTCACTGTCTCGTTGACATGATGCCCCGGGCTCGCATAACAACACTAACTAGTTTCCCCTCTGGTAATCAAGTGAGAGTTAACACTGAAGCCATCCACAAGACAGCCTGTAACACTTATAAAGGGAAAATGGATGCACCAATAACCCCAGTCAACAGAGTTTCTGAAGACGAAGCATCGATAAATGATCTTTACAACCCCCTGAAGAACGCTATCAATGATACGGCCACAAACATACTTGGTTCCAGCCGCAAAAAAGTCGAAACGGCTGGTTCGACGATGAATGTAAGCTAGCAATAGAACGGAAGAATGCTGCATATCGGATAATGTTGTATTCCTACTTATCACAAACTCTGTCGAGCGGAGAAGCGACTTCACAGACAAAAGGAAGCCTGGGACCAAGAGGTCTACGAACTTGGAAAGTGTAGGGAGCAATCGCATCAGGCGCGGAAGTTTTACCAACAATTCGACAGGATAAAACCTTGTACACCACTATGCTCATCCTGTAGAGACAAAGAGTGAAATCCAATCACGAACCGTATAGGGATTTTGGAGCGATGAACTGCTCAACAATGAAAATATCAGTGAGTTGGAAGTCCTGTCAACTGAAAATACCGGAAAAATGTTGCCACCACCAAGCATGGAAAAAACATTTCCTGCAATTCATCGGGTTAAATATAAATTATAAATCGTCAGGAGTCGATGAAATTACAGCCGGTTAAATATGGAGGCGACCAACTACACCAAGCGGTTCATCAACTGATGTTAGGTGTAGGACAGCGAATCAATGTCTGACGACTGGCACCGAGGCATTATCTGCTCCATACATAACCCCATTTTATAGTATTTGCCTTTGTATTCGGTTACATTTTCCTCCTGCCTGGTTGGAGGACGTAGGTAATGGAATGTGATATCGTTCCTTGAACATCCTAGACTACGTTGGTGAGCGCTGCCTAGTTTCTCTCCGAATCATGAACTTTGGTCAATTGGCTCTGGATTTGAAGAAAGTAAGGAGGATTGGTCTAAAAATAAACACCAACAACCTTGGTTCTCATCATCATCACCAATGGCGCAACAACCGGTAACCGGTCTAGGACTGCCTTAATAACGAACTGCAGACGTCCTGGTTTTTCGACGAGGTCCACCAATTCGATATCCCTAAAAGCTGTCTGGCGTCCTGACCTACACCATCGCTCCATCTCCAGCAGGGTCTGCCTCGTTTTCGTTTCCTACCATAGATATTGTCCTTATAAACTTTCCGGGTTGGATCATCCTCATCTATACGGATTAAGTGACTCACCCACCGTAACCTATTGAGCCGGATTTTATCCACAACTTGACGGTTATGGTATCGCTCATAGATTTCGTCGTTGAGTAGGCTACGGAATCGTCGATCCTCATGTAGGGACGCAAAAATTCTTCGGAGGATTGTTCCCTCGAACGCGGCCAAGAGTTTGCAATTTTTTTGCTAAGAACCCAAGTTTCCGAGGAATACATGAGCACTGGCAAGATCATTGTCTTGCACAGTACGAGCTTTGATTCTATGGTGAGACGCTTCGAGCGGAACAGTTTTTGTAAGCTGAAATAGGTTTGTTGGCAGCCAACAACCGTGCGCGTATTTCATCATCGTAGCTGTTATCGGTTGTGATTTTCGACCCTAGATAGGAGAAATTATCAACGGGCTCAAAGTTGTATTCTCCTATCTTTATTCTTCCCGTTTGACCAGTGCGGTTTGATCTTGTTGGTTGGTTGGTCTTCGGTGCTGATGTTTCCACCATATATTTTGTCTTGCCTTCATTGATGTGCAGCCCAAGATCTCGCGCCAATCGGCGCCTGCTCAATCTGTATGAAGGCAGTTTGTACGCCTCGGGTGGTTCTTCCCATGATGTTGATATCGTCAGCATAGGCCAGTAGTTGGGTGGATTTAAAGAGGATCGTACCTCTTGCATTTAC
The DNA here is from genome assembly GCF_905115235.1 of Hermetia illucens. Lineage (NCBI taxonomy): Eukaryota > Metazoa > Arthropoda > Insecta > Diptera > Stratiomyidae > Hermetia > Hermetia illucens. Next base: position 148,583,522 of record NC_051852.1, read on the forward strand.
CTCAGCATCATGGATCACTTTCTCGAGGGCCGAGTTAAAGAGGACGGTCTTGAGAGTGATCCTGCTGCTTTTATCTTGCCTCGCACATTGGTCAGAGTCAGCCTGGTCAGTCTTATCAATTTTTACCCTGGCTATGCTATCATAGGCGGCTTTAAAGTCGATGAAAAGATGGTGCAACTGATGGCCGTATTCCAACAGCCTTTCCATCGCTTGCCGTTCTGGTCTGTTGTTGATTTGCCTGGAGTGAAGCCTCTTTGGTATGGGTAAATGATGTTGTGGTCGTATGGGGCTATCCGGCCTAGCAAGATAGCGGAGAATATCTTATAGATGGTACTCAGCAATGTGATACCTCTATAATTGCTGCCATCGCTCATGAGAATTTTCGATGAAAAATCCTCCTTCTCTTCTTTGAGATTCAGGATGGCTTGAGCGTAGGTTAGACGCATTTGGCGGTCAACAGCTAACAGCTGATGCACTGTCTGCAGTTTGTAAGAGAACATCTTCAAATCTTCCAGCAAAATTCTGCGTAGGGGCCGCCGCCTAATGCCCAATTGCGTGGCAGGTCGTCTGGCCGATGTTCCGGAGCTCTGGGGCCGGCCAGCCTTGGGAACATCTCGGGTTTTCCCAGTCTGTTCAAGGCGAGAGGCCAAACGCCGCAGTGTTTCTCCAGTTGGTGTCGGACAGTCAGGAAATCTACGACGAAGTTCACGCTGCACCAACAGAACCAACGAATTTTTACGCAAAAAAATGCAAACAATTATTCCGCGTTCTTGCGGAGTAAACCGATTCCTGGCTTATCAATTAGTATTCTGCATTGCGTGTTTACTTCACAAATGTCAAAACCGAATTGACAATTAGCGCTATTTGCAAAGGTTATAGTGTTTTCCAACAGAGTAATTACTTTGCCCCCACCTTGTACTAGCCGAAATTTTCTTCGTTAGAAGTGGCTCTAAAGGCTGAGCAGAGGTTTCAGCTGATGTCACCATCATTTGGATGTAAATCCATTTATTTAATGAGCACTTTAGACCTATTCATGTGAACTTGTATATTGTGGTACGTCTCGGCTTTAATCCTTGATCATTTGTAGACTAGTGATTTTTACAAAAGGAGTTTGGAAGGTGGCATCTGGCACTTACGTAGAAAGCCTACCATCTCTTCTTCAGCTGAAGTATGTTGGTTTGTCATTGCGTTATCGTCCTTTGGATGAGTTTAATGGGTCCTCGTTGCAGTTAGCAAGCGCATTGAGGTCCCCGGCTCCTAATTTATTTGCTTCGTTGTCTAGAAACTTTAATAGTTTAGAAATTTCTTGCTAGAAAAAGATAAGTATATGTTAGATCTGGTGGGGGGAATGTACAGAGGCTCTCCTGTATTCAGAATTAGGTTTTCGTTCTTGCGATGAGAGTGTCGAAATCGGTTGTGAACCAATGCGATGCGTACTCCGCAAAAATATTCTTTTCTATGCTACATAAATCTTGTTAAGCAAAGTATAACTCCATTCTCTTTTATTTGGCGTGAAATTTTAGACACTGAGTTGTAGGATCTTCACCATAGTGTTCTAATCCAAAAAACATCACCTTCTATGTGAATTTTATCAGCTGACCTTTGAAGTTCTGTGGATTTTGTCATTAGATTTGTTGGTGGTTCAATCAAGTTCAAGGACCCGGGCACTTTTTCTTTCTGAAATGAAAAATATTAGTTTTGATATTGGTATAATCTATCCCTGTAAGCCCGTAATTACGGGTCAGTTTTATCTTTGTATAGGGGATGAGATCTATTTTGTTTTTGGGACTTCTCGTATTTAGTCTTAAATAACTCACGATTTGGGATTACGTTCAAATTTTGCTCTCGGAAAACGATAGCTATTCAGAGTGAAATTATACGGTGTTTCCAACGATTAATTAATTGAAATAATACAACTTGTTGTTTCTTTTTCGTTGGTGTGGGTATTTATTCTTGCAAATACCGATATTTCGGGAACCACTTGTTCCCTTCATCAGTGCAAACAAGACTTGTTTGCACTGATGAAGGGAACAAGTGGTTCCCGAAATATCGGTATTTGCAAGAATAAATACCCACACCAACGAAAAAGAAACAACAAGTTGTATTATTTCAACGATAGCTAGATTCTCTTAAAAGGTAACGGCGCTAAGCCACGGGTCAAGTTGCTTATAACTTGGGAACCAATCGTACTAGACGATGATTCGCTTGGGCTTCCATCAGAATATCTAATCAGATTGAGGATATTACAATCAACGCCGCTCACTTCTGTCTCGAGAGATATAACTTAATAGTCTCGTTGCCTTCACTTTCATATTGCATCCGCGTCTACTCGAGGGGCAGACAGCTTGGGCTCAACATACGCTCTTGTGATCTGGCCTTAGTTCGGCATTGGAAGGACTATCTTGTTAAACAGATAACAAATATCTTGAACAGGGTGCTAGAGTATATTGATGTGCACTGGACTGCCATCGAATGTGCTTTTATTTTTATAAATCAAGTTGCTCAATACGTGTCGTCAGGGTACTCTAGGAACTGGCTGCGGTAACGTGGTGATGGTAAATCGCGGAAGAACTGGAAGTCGCAGTCGAAAGGTGAATATTAAAAAAAGTGGCGACAATTTCGTTGCTCCCGATGCATGAAATGGAAATCACTACCTTAGAATTACCGACGAGGGGTCCGTCCTAGAAACCGAGAGCAATGACAACCACATACTTGTGTGAAGATATAGCCTCATAATGGAAAGGCTATCATCATTTACTAATTATTCATACAAATTCCTTAAAAGCTGGTGAAAACGCCAATCTTCGATGCCAAAGTTGTGAACAGAAAAGCAAATCTAAATAGAGGAATCTTCTTACAAAAGCCCACCTAGAATGAGAAGTTAGAAAGATTTTGAAACAAAGATATTGAATGATTTAATAAGTTTCTTTTTTGCTATCTGTCGAAAATGTTGTTCAGTTGATTTGACTTTATTTATATCGGGTTTTCCCTCGATGGGAGCATTGTGGTTGTGATATCAGACATTAGAGAACTTCATCTTCAAACAGATTGGTATTGGTTGGTTTGAAGGCTTTAAATATTTCTCTCTATCACAAATGCGACGCTTTTTAAGGTTTTGTGTAAAGCAATCCATATTGGATCAGGGCCTTGAAGTGTGTTAGAGCACTTCATTCAAAACCGTAACGATACACTACAGTACACTGAGGAGGCAATGTGGTCAGCACTGCGAGATTATTACCCTAATTTGACTCAGATTCTCATTCACAGCTGAGTCAACAAAACCTTATTAAAATCGGTTGTCTGTCTGCTCGTCCGTCACACGCTTTTTCTCGGAGACCGTTATACCGATTGTCACCAAATTTGGTGGAAAGATGGGAACTGTGAACGCTCACGCATATAGTGAGTTACATCCTTTTACGTCGAATTTAATTTTTTTTTTCACCAAACATAGTCATGTCGGGTATCCAATGAAAGGTCTCGGTTAGTACTTCCCGAAGCCGGTCTTAGTTTTGAGATTTGTTGAAAAGATGGGAGACGGGGACTCGAAAATTATCATCTTTTTAACGGATCCATTCTCAGAAACTACCCAACCGAAAAATCTGAAAAAAATCAAGAGGCTGCCACTATATGGTGCCTAGAATCCGAAATACTCTCCATATCTATATCCTTTCAAATGAAGCTAGTAAACACCCTTCTGTTCATCCAATAACCATGAAATGCAGCAATATAGGCTATAATATAGAGCATGATCCTGTCAAGTTTGGTGGAAATCTCACCATTCTTAACAAAGTTATAATCGGTCAAAGTTGCCGCTTCTTTGCAAATTTAAGACTTTGAATGTTAATATCACTTGAAAGCGGATATTTTCACATAATATATGCATATATTACGTGCTACGTACTAATAGAGCAGATGCAAACTCACATGTATTTATAAAAGGAATACACAAAACCTTTCATAGCGTCCAGCTTCCGGTTTCCTGCCTTGTTCGTTCTTTGTCGCTGGTAAAAATCGTGCGGGATTCGTGATCAGTAACTTTGTCCCAAATAATTTTTTTTTTGGGATGCGAGAATATTGATGTTATTACGGGACATCTGAAGGAGTTTCTGCAGGGTACTCGTACGATAGAGGAACCAGACCGACCAAGATCCAAAAGGGAAGTCCAATGAACTGCTCATCCAAGATACCAATCAGCTTATGAGAATCAGCGCTTCACTGGGATTCTCAATTGTATAACATCCGGTGAGGTTCCAACTCTTGTGGGAACCCACCGTCACATGTGAATGCGGACTGTTCTTCCAAACAGAATCGAATTCATCTTTGTGGAACTTACTCGGGGCATTTTCATTTTTCTTTGTCCGGTTCGGTAACAGGACCGGCTCCTCGACAGAGGCTTTCAAATCATCATTCAGTGGTCGGCCTTTTAGTTATTTCCTATCGCCTTCGATACTCAGACCAATTTTAGCTAGTGAGTACTCGTCAGCGCGAATTACATGATACCATCGAAGACATCTTTTTTGCAACTTTTCCACGATGAATGTCACCCCATATCGATCGAGGATGTTTTCATTTTGAATGGCCCAATGCAACATTTTCGTCTCCATTATCGCGCGTCGGATAGCGTTCGATTTGAGAGATTCATTTTTACGTCCCAGGAGAGGCAGTCTGTAGACTTATGTAAACTTCCCCCGGAATTACCTCCCTCAGCCCTTCCAAAAAGTGTGTTTTAGTTAACAAGGTCTTCTCTCAAGTACTGCATAAGTGTTGGATTTCAAATTTTCAATCATTTCTACCATATACATATTAAAACCTGACTTTTTTTTTATATATTTTAGCAAAATCAACTTACTTTGCAATGGACTGTGATGTATCACCGGACCGTGGATCCGATCATACCATTCTGCTAGCAACTCATGAAATTGTATCGTCCGATGACTACCAATCATCACCCGATTCAATTCATCACCACCACCATCATCATCATCAAATACACAACTACTCCTTGCATCCGCAGAGCATTTCAAACGATGATGACGATGAAGATGATGTCATATTCGATATTGATCAACCGCCACCTCTGCTTCAGGTTGAAGAGGATCGGGATCCTTTAGCGTTAGACGACGCGGCCGAAGAAGAGTTGCTGCGTCTTCAAAGTCCGCCAAAATTAGATATTAATCCGCCTTTGAGCATATTAAAACAGCAACATGTTCCTCGTATCAACGCAAAAACGCTGGCGTTGGACATTAAGGAGAAGACGACGACCTCTCCTACCTCGGACAGCAGTACGAAGACGTCGTCGCAAACGCAAGCAGCGAAACCACGGAAACCTGCATCCACCATGCGAGAGGTTTTAGCATCGTTACCGGGATTCAGTGTGAAACCACGCCGTCGCTCGAACAAGAAAATGTCGACAGCTGCACAAATTGAACAAACGAAAAATGGAAAAATCGACCTAGAAACACCAGACTCGATTTTGGTTAGCACAAATCTCCGAGCGCTCTTGAACAAGCAAACGTTCTCGCTCCTACCTCCTCTATTTCAACATAGTTTAGTTCAACTATTGCCTAGTGTGGACCGACCGCCCGCAATTGATGGCGATTCGGCACAGATTCGGTTGAATGCGTCCGCTCTCAATAATGAATTTTTCGCTAGGGCATGTTTGGATTGGCGTGAACGCCTAGCCGGGGGTGAATTGACCCCGGAAAATCAAAATAAGTTAAAAACAGAGGCTGAACGGGAAATGAGTAAACTCGACCCATGGAAGTTGAAGCATTTCGAACCGATTTGGGGTGATAAAAGCTATAGGTCTAAGAAAATAAGTAGTGATAGTAATAGTGATGATCGGCCCACAATAGGTGGAGCCGATGCGACGCATACATCGACGACGACGTCGACGACAATCAATTCTTCGAATTCAGTAGTAACACCAACGAACGAACCCGCCCCGGCTCCCCCACCTACACCAGAAACGCCTTTATCACAAGGTTCTTCGGGATCTTCCGTAATAGTTGAATGTTCAGACGTCCCATCTTCATCGACGCGAACAAGCCTTAGTCCTTGCAGACCCCTAATGACTGCCTCTTCGATGTCAAACTCATCGCCCGATACAAACGTGGCCGAAATTACCATTTCAAGTTCGAACTCGTCCACAAGTTCAGTGGAAATTATTGAAGAATATCAACAAGAAGATGAAAACAGGCTGGAGGTGAGCGACGTATCCGTTCATGATGAAGCGGTGGAAATTCCTTCTCAAGTAAATATTAGTGCAATAAAAAGTGAATGTAAAAGTGGAAGGGATTCGGTTATGGACGTTATGATCACGTCGTCTCCTAAGCAAATTGATTCGGAAGTTGAGGAGGTGGAAATTTCCTCAGAAATTGAAAACAGTCTGGACCAGGGACAAGAAAAAGATCAAAGTCAAAATGAAGATTTAAAATATTTGCACGACGATAATGGTTTGGTTTTGTATGAAATTGAGGTGGACATGGCTGATATTAATGATGCAAGTCAGAGTGAGGAGAATTCGACGGGGTCACAACGAGCGGAAAAACGTGCATCGAGCCCTGAAGATCGGGAAAGCAAACACATGAAACTTAATGAAATGGTGGAATGGGAAGAAGTAGATAGTCAACAGCCACCATGTGTCGATAATGTTAGCAATACGGTTGATGAGGTAAGTTCAATTGCTTGATATCCGGTAACAAGAGAGGACAAAAAGAATAATAACAAAGTCATCTTTGATTTTCTCAATTTTATTAGTAAGTTAAATATTGAAAATACTCGCTGAAAGTTAAAATTGCGCTTTCAGCTTATTCCTGACGGCGAAATTCCTATGACGGCCGCCGAAATGGAAGTCTTCAGTACATTCACAAGCAACTCAAATTCAAACTCACTAAGTGATTGCAGTAATCAAAGCATTTCTGAAGTGATAGTGGAAGATGACAAGCTGGCGTTGCCTCCGGATGTTGATGAGTCTTTGATAGCAGAGGCAGATGACAACATCTTAATTGACGAAGTGTCACTGCCTCCTTCACCATTGCTGGAGAGCGTAGTATATGCCGATGACCAGAGCTCACTGTCACCAGCTGAACTACCCAAAGACGTTGATGACAATGAGGAGCTTGTCAGTACGACTGTCGATGAAGTTGTGATGTCGCCAATGCCTATGCCTATATTACACGAAGAAATTCAACAGGACGAGTCGAATTCTCTCCTTGAGCCTTACATCGAGATAGACCCTTCGACGGAAGACCTAGCCGAAATTGAAACTCCAATATTTGAATCTCAGTCACAAACTATGGAAATTAGTGAAATTATGCAGAGCCAACAACCTAGGGTCTCATCAATATCCGATTCTCAATATCTACATGCGATACAACGGCCACCTTCATCTAGCAGTCCGACAATATATCGTCTAGCGCTGTCGCCTTCAACACAGCTAAAGGTCATTTCAACCGGCAAAGTAGAAAATGTGCCGGAAGTGTCTCGGCCGCAAGCAACTATAGTGAAAATTCCTGTTAGCTCAACTAGTTCGACCCAAACAACAGTTGCCTCGACTTCGATTCAGTCTGTGAACGCGCTCAATGCATTGGTGGGCTCAAATGGTAGGGGTCGACGTGCAACAAGTAACTTACCGCCGGGCGCTGTGAATCTCGAACGAAGTTATCAAATCTGTCAAGCTGTAATACAGAACAGTCCAAATCGACATCAGCTGAAAGCACAGTTGAAACCTCCACCATTTATTGTCAATTCGAATAGCGGTAGTACGTCGGGAGTAGGAACGAGTAATTCGGTTTTATCAACACCGACAACGCTTAAAGTAGAAAATCAACTTTTAGGAGCTAATAATCCGCCAGTTGTTTATAAGGTAAAGAACGTTAAATTGTGCTAAGGTAGAAAAATAGGGTAGCAACTTTGTGTAGATAAATCGTTTATTGTCAAGTATAAAAGGGTGGCAGAGCTTCACTGAAATGAGTGTCCTTTCGCTTCTATTGCAAGCACCCAGTTGGATGCTCTGACTGTTTGTTAATTGCTAGATTTGTCTCAACAGTTTATAACACATTCCTAATTTCAGGTCATCACTGCTCCCCGACTAGGATTCCCCCGTAAGAAAATCGTACATCGACAATTCTCATCACCAACAATAGTTCGCCATTTGTATACGACCGATACCAATCTTTCCAATGTTCCGCAAACAGGAACAACGACAGCAACGACGGTGCCGTTGCGAGTGCAACAGCAGTACCAATCTCAGCAGCCGCTGCAGCAACACCATCAAACCACAACCGTGGCGTTGTCGACCGCCCAACAGCAATTTGGACAATACGTTTTAATACAACGCGCCAATTTGGCAACAAGTGATAACCAAGTTCCAAGAGCTTCTAGTGCTCCACCGGCACAAAGTCAAGTATGTCATGAAAGATAGCCGGATGGCCCTTTTGAGGTCTTTTTCAATATTGATATAGAAATGTGATTCGATATTTTTTCCGTATATGTAGCAGCAAATTCAAGGAATGAATGGATTGCTAAACAATAATAGCACTAGTATAAGAATGCGTCCAGCGTCGGCGTCTGTGGATGTCGAAATGCCAAATGATGACGCGGTGCAGGACGTTTATGTGATTGAAACTAGTTCAGGATTAAATGCTATTACAACGAAAACAACAAATCATGGTAGGTCCTTTTTTACATTTTCATTATTCAATTACTCTTTCTCTAGATTCCCAAGGGCATTATATCTACTGTACTGACTCATTTATTCTCTAAATTTCTCGAGAAAAATATGAAGATGTAATGGCATATTTTCTGATTAAAAATTCTGCAGGTTTTCGGAGCAAATTCCCGTATACTGGTGCTAGAGCTAACGTGAAACTTACATCATAGGTGCTTAATTATCTTTGTGTCTCGCTTGAGTTTTTCGAGAAAAAGCATATTAATTCCCAAATGTTATCATCGTTGAGTCTCGAAGAAAGCTCGGTCGAATTTAGGAGTCAAAGAGATTTGATTTTTGATCCTTCTTCTTTGTCTTGCCAACAGTTGATGTTAAAATACTTAAGTTTATGCTACATTTTGCGAATTGCGTCTATGGAAATGGACCATTCTCAAAAATCTTCCAAGTTGATCCAAGGGAGCTGGTTTCTCAAACCCGAGAAGTGATGTTACTCGTTTCGCTAGCGGACTTGGGTCGTGTTCTTCGGGCAGGTAACTAAAGTAGATTATAGTTTATGCCCCAAAGGCACGCTGTAACGTTAATGTGAAAGCCAAATTCTTGGAGATAATTCGTAGGAGTAGGAGTAATGCTCCTCTGGCGTCTGATAACCAAGCGATCGTATATTTATGCAAAGCAAAGTGAATCCTCATTGGGTAATGTCTGGGCCTGAAATGCTTGTTCTACATCACAAAGGCCAAATGCCATTACTTGGAGCTCGAAAAAGTAAGGGGAAACGATGAGCTCTGCTTTCGGAATATCCGTTGACGCAATGCTTTTGTGAGGACTAAACTTAAATAACTTTGCAGCCTCTCAACTTGCGATATCATGCCGGAGTAAACCATTCGTCATCAACGGCGCAACAACCGATGTTCTTAGTAAAGAACTCCTAAACATTCCAGTTTTATGCCGAAGTCCACCAGAAATTATTGAAACAACAGCTCTCAGGAAGCTGAGCTGTCTAAAAGCGGGACAACTCGGTTAGTTTCACTACTACTGAGAGTTGAACCATTTGCATAGTTGCCTGCATTTCCGTGCTTTCTTTCGCGCCAGAGAACACTTCTGTTTTCCACTCTGTAGCCTCCTGCTGTCACGGCGACATGATAGTGTAAAATGTCACGTCCTACATCGAGGTAAACTTTCTGAGGAACTTAAGGCTTAAGTTTCCGACGGAAGGATATTCTGTCACCGATACTAATCCTTTTCATGATCAGCATACGGAGCCTTGGAGGGTTTAAATGGACAATGGCATCTTTTCATAAACCCCCCGACTACTCTGATATCAGACTAGATTCAGATTTGGAGAAAAAGGTGAACAAAATCAAAGTGAAGATAAATAGCAACAACCTGCATCAATGGGCAAAGTATTGAGGGTGCTGATCAATTTGTCTATTTTGGTATCGAAGTAACTAGACGTATTAACGGTGCTAGATTTGGCTGTTGTCATAAAATCAGGAAATGCAGATACATTAACATCAAGTTAAAATTGTTCTACACCAAAGTTCTCGCTGTGGTATTATATGAAAATATAAATAGAAAGCGGCAACCATTGTTACTCTCAAGCTCCAAGCCTTTGTTAACACCTGTCTCGAGAATATCTCGTATGAAGTACTTGGCCGGCGCACAGGCCAGCTGCCTGTGGACGTGCTGATGAGAATTCGGAAGTGACAGTGGATAGGTCCCATATTAATAAAAGGCGACAACTCCATTGCTGATTATTCCCTACAATAAGACCTATCCCAGAGTGGCCGATCCACAGAACAATTGAGAAAAAGTGCGAGCTTCTCGGGCAGACCCGGAGAGTTCTGCAGTACAACTCACCGAACTGGCAGTGACGATGTGTAGGTGTGACTGACGCGCTATGTCCCGTTTTGGGGACAGTGACCCTCTTATATATTTGGAAAGTTTCGGACATCAGGAATGCAATCGGCGGTCTTTACCAGTTTGTCGAGGTCGGTGTCTTTTGCAAAAACCGTGAACTTTTGTCGCGCATACTCGGCAGAACTGCTCTATGCAAAAAGTTTGTAGGATGGTTGTGTTCACCCAAGAGCCGGTCTAATATCTCAGATCTTGCAGGTAGTGAGAGGGGTTTTTTAAAGGATCTCCTACTTCCTCCAATCGAGTTTCTTCCTATTCTTTGGAGGGAGGGGTTTGACTGTCTCATGTAGAACTTTCTCTGGCATATGTTTAACGTTGGGAAGACATAGTTGAATTCGTATTCGAATCCTTGCCTACCTATGTTGTTGAAGGTCATCTCAACTTGAGAGGATCAAAAGTCAAAAGCAGAAATCTTCCCGGTAGAAGGTTGCAAATTGCCTGCTTGCACTTCGACCTTATCGATTTCTTCCATCTTTATTCCCTCCATGGAATAGGGTGATTGATGAGCACCAAATTTTTTAGTAGGATTACTACTGGATTCATATATACCCAAGCCATCTGAATAACTATTACCAACAGCGTGTTTTTTGCCTGTTGACTTCGTGACGGAGTTCCTTTTTCACTCTCTCTTGTATTCTGCGGATCTAAGGATCCATCTTTGCGTTTTAGACGCTGTTTGATGTAATGACGAAGTTTCGTTTTGGACGCCGATGCATCGCAAGCTACAGTAGTAGTATCATAATTAAGTTCACTAGCTTCAGTTGTAGTTGTGCTATTCAGTACCGGGTCTTGTGGCTCGTTAACCCCTCTTGAGAGAACTTCGACAAATTTGTCCTAACTGGTAGGTACTTGCCGGACATCAGCTTGAAGGAAATGTACTGGGGATCACTGCCCATGGACTTTCTTAGTACACTTCATCGTTGCTCCACTGACATTAAAGACTGCACAGCAAAGGGCTCGTCAAGGATAGTGTCATCTGTAATATTTGTGTGCACCGAAAATCTGTCTGGGACATTCGCTCTGAGGTGAACGCTGAGAAAGTCACATTCGTACAAGGAACATAAACGTAGCCATCTCCTCGACTAAAACTCCACACTCGGAAGTTGACCAGCCAGATGATAAACTCTTGTCTCAGTACTACTTGCTGAAAAGCAACGTCAGCTCTTTTTTCTTGTACCATCTACCCATCAGATCGCTTACAGAATGTGATCATGGCGCTTGGCTTTTCACTTTTTGAAACCGCTCAGAACTAGAGAAATGAGCCACATTTTCTATCTACAGACCGTGATCCTTGCAACGAACACAGCATTTTTTCTGCGGCACAAATCTTCACAAAGTGCTCCTGTCCTGCCCTAATTGTCGAAGTGTTACCAATATTTAGCACAATGCAAACACCGGCTTTATGGTCTTAGGCCCAGCGCTTAAAGTTGCGCATTCATCTTATCTTACAGATCATCTACCCCATTATTTATTTTCCCGCAGTGAAGAAGTTGAACATCTCAGAGACTGTTACAATGATTACTTTTATGTCTCCGGATCTACAGATGTGACTTCCAATTTGAGGTAGCTAACATCTGGATAACCCTTTATATCGCTTCCTCTACCTTTTCTTTAATCCCGAGACAGTCGAGATCCCCTATTTTGTAGGGTTCTTGGTTGGAAACTACTGCTTTCGTGCCTAGGATGTTCTGGACTGTTTCGCAGAACATATTTTGTTTGTCAGTCTTTCATTCAAATTCGAAAAATATACCGTCGGTTTGAGTCCGCCAAAGAGATTTGAGGTTTATTCCCTTCTGGTTTGGCATTGTTGTGAATTTCTCGAAAGACTTCTGTGAAAGATCTTCCGTCATTCGGCTTGATGGGAAGGGCCTCTAACCACCGTCCTTCTCATTCTCTTTAGCGCTGTTGACGATGTAGCTGGCTTAGACGTTGCTCGATTGGTTTGGTATCCCGTATCTTAGTTGTCCGGATAGCTGAGTGGTTAGAGCAAAAGACTTTCGAACGGAAGGTCGCGGTTCCAATCTCACTGTTGGCAATGAAATTTGTATCGTGATTTGACGCAGCACCCTCAGATGAAGGCACAGATAAGGTGGTATGCCATGCTTCCATGACTGTCACCAAACATTTTATTAGTTTCGGATCAATGCGATAAACACGTAGGACATCGATTAACTAGGTATGCGAAACGCTGTCGAAAGACTTGGCATAGTCGATATAGTTACTAAATTGGTTTCTTTGGCCTCTAGTTGCTTGTCCTACAACTACCGAGTCGATAATGAGTTGCTTCTTGCAACCTCTTGAACTGACTCGGCAGCCCTTCTACTCCTCAGGACAGAACGTTGTTGGACATTATGAATTTGCAGAAGGTTGATAAACTAGTAATCGGTCGTGTCTTCGGGGTCCTGTATCGTGTCCTTTTTAGGGATAAGGTTGGTAATCCCCGCAGTGAGGATGGGTGGAAATTCCTCCGGCTGACTCATGACCTGATTCATACTGTGTGCCAACCGACCATGTATACTGATGAACCTTTTATACCAGAAGTTCTGCACCCAATCCCGACCTGGGTCCCTCCACTTCTTCGAGGTGTTTATGACTCGTCGAACCTCCTTTTCGGTAACATCCGCAAAATCCATGCCAAGCGTAGCGGCATAATGAGTTTGGCGATCCACTCAGCATACTCAGTATGTTGGGCGGGTAACCCCACAATTCCACCCCAATATTCTTTCGCTTCCTGCACCGAAAACTGTACTGTCTCGTTGAGTGATCTGAAAAAGCTCCGCTGGTTCCTTGCGTAAGTAGCATTCTGGACACGTCCAGAGTAACTTTTGCAACCGACTGCATACGACAGAGAGCTTCTGCTTTATTGTATCCAGAATTTCAAGGATGTCTCATTGGGAATGGCATCGTTCCTGTAAACCCTCTGCACTTTACTCTTCCTCGATCCGTTTGCATTGCCAGAGCTGAATTGTGTAATCCTAGCAACTTTCTGCCTTAGTGAGTCCCACTGAGCTTCGAGGCGAATTTTCCATGTTGGATCTCTCCAGTCACTCAAATCAATAACGCGAAAGCGAATCTTCTGACCGTACAATCTGACAGCCGTAATTGCTCCACAATACACAAGTGATTATAGTTGCAGTAGCGACATATCAGCACATAGTCGAGATGCAATCTTATCATTGATTTGAGGTAGAATTCTCGGAGTTGCTGGAGATGCAGAGCCTGGGAATACCTGGTCTATGCAAAGGATCCATTTCCGAAAATTCTATACGCGCTCTTTGGAGTTCGTCCCGAACCTCAGCGGAGACTTCAGCCGGACGGTGAAGGACAGTGTTTTGACGAGTATTAAAATCTCAAGCCGAACAGGTTCCCTGATGGCAGCCGAGATTGTGTCGCTGCGAATAATGAAACGGTACTGGTCTACGACTCGGTGTAAAGTCACGTGCGCGAATTGCGGGAAGCGCTCGATAAATCTCTGATACAACAAGGGGCAGTATGATGTTATACTCGCCCCCACCATTATTTCATAGTAGAAGCGGATGATAATGAGGTTCATATCCTCAGTCCATTTCATCCGCCGCGTAAGCCAGCCTGCTGAAGTGGTCGTCACAGACTGCGACGAAACAGTTGCAGCAAGCGGAGCAATGCTGATCTTGGCGCCTAGACGTCGAACCGCCCTATGATTAGCGGTTTCGACGCTATGCTGTCTATTACAGGAGCTCGACTCAGTTAGCAAGTCAGACCACTCGCGCCGGTTATCCATACCAGACCTCAAATTTCTGCAGTTTCTGCACTTTCCTCGCCTACTCCCTGAGACGCTGTGGTAACTTATAGCCATTCAGACTGAAGCTATCTATCCCTCCTCCGAACACAACCAGGCTTGGCCTCGGCTATGGCGGAGTTTATTTTATCTTAGTTACAAGAAGTGGTGTATTTCCGTTCCTTCTAAAAATTTGCAGTCGCCTCAAATTATCAAATCCTTATGCGAATTTGTGTCCAGAGCTGGGATCAGGCGCTAGTAACAAGTCCATCTTAACTGAGCCTGCATTGCCTGCGTAATGGTAACATAGCCTTATGAAATTGTTATCGGGACGGAGGCACCCATTAGCAGGAGACGTCTCTCTAAGGTATTAAAAGAAAAGAATGCTACAGGTGTTAGCTCAAACGTAACCTCTCCAAACCCTTTGCCAATCATAACTCCGTCCCATGCCGGATCGTCATCGTCGCCGCTCACGTTAGTTCACCGCCAGACTGATTATTGGTTTTCCGAGGCTACCAATTGAAAGGCATGAGTCGACGTAGTTTGGAAATAAACAAAGATCATTACCCCCAGAGCTTTGGTCAAACAATGTAGAATTTTCGGATGAACTCGTCATTGTTAAGCTTAATTTTGAGGTAATAAACGCAACAATTTTGACCCATCAACTGACCAGGGTTCATCCCAATGGTGGCTATCCGTTGGCCATTAGAATAACCTTCGGTGATAAGCTCCGTTTTGTCAACCACTCTTCTGATTTGAGCTCGAACAAGGCGTCCTAATATTTTTGCACATCCTGATTATTTGAATTATGTTACTCGCCTTCGGATTTTCAATCTTGCTTATCTGCAATTTCGTGTAATACACGCAAGGCAGAGCATTTCGGGAAGTCCTTCGCGGAACCCAGAATTCTTTTACCCCTCCCCCCTTTGGCTGCTTTTCATATATTCGATTTTGGGCATAAGTTATGCTTTTTACTTTCTCCAAAGAAACTAAATAGCTATCAATATTTATCAGCAATTAACAACCACAACTGCCTTTCCTATTCCAGGCCTGACATACAATGGTGATGTGAGCAGCACGAATTCAGCCCATCAGCTGCAACACCAGCATCGTCACCATCATCCTTCAAATCAACAAGCATTCAACAAACGTGTGACTGGCGAGAATACTCCCCCGAACTGCTCTTGTTCGCTGAACGCAATGGTAGTCTGTCAACAGTGCGGCGCATACTGTCAGGATGACTGCATCGGTTCATCAAAGTTATGTGTGGCATGCACCATAAGATGAATCCACCTAAACATGTTATACCCTACATAATACCCAAAAATACTGTCTAAAACTTTGCACATTAATCACTATGTGCACTGAAATATGAAATGAATTTGCCTTTCCATGTGTTAATGGAAGCGCGAAAAAGTGTAATATCTTTAAAAAGTAAAATAAATATAAATACAATTAAATAAACCAGAAATACTGACATTTGGATTGTGCCCATCTGGGTTACGATCTAAGTCGATGGAATAAAGTTGTGAAGTAATTTGTAAGTGATCTTAATGAAAATGAATTTCAAACGAATATAAAACTGGACGACAAAATATTTAAATAATTCTAAAGTCTGAAATTTAATTAATATTCAATCCTTTTATATAAATACATAGAAAAACCGAATGAAAACAAATGTAAAATGAAAAAAAGAGGTCAACGACTCTACACAAAAAGTAAACAATACTATTCAATTACGAATTTTTATAATTCTCTCACTTCATGTGTTTCCTGCTCCTTTGTTTCCCCCCTCTCCACATGGAACCGTTTTACAAGAAAGATATATTTTGCACTTTTTCGTCTTTAGTTAGAGGTTAAATATTAAATCTAATTTTTGTATATATTACTTAAGCATACTAGTTGTAGCTGTTAAACTTAAGTCCAGAGTAATTAGTGTTTAGCGAAAGTATCTCTAAAATACTATGCAGCTAGTTCGTAAGTAAGAAATTAAACCCTAAAGAACCATAAGCTTGTACATAGTTTACACACTCATCTAATACGCAAGAATGATTATGAAAAGAAGAGATTTTATGTATTCGAGATATATGAGAAACTAAAGTTCTATTATTTCTTATTTACTTGTTTAAATGCGAACTACTTTGCTAGGTAATTAATTTTTCTTTAATTATCGTCTTTGTTTTTAGTGAGACAAACGTTTTTTTTACAATATCTGATAATAATTATTTTGTATAAGTGGAATAAAGTAAAAGTGAATCAATGGATAAACAAGTCGCAAGTGTTTAGAAACCAATAATTGGATATTTGAAATACAAGAGTAAAAAAAAAATGGAAAAATAAAATATAGCGAAAGATAAAACTGCTGTTATGTAGACTCCCACAAAATTTAAATGATTTCAAAAGTAAAAGCCGTAAATGCCGACTATATACCTTCGAAAGAAAGAAGAAATCAACAAATTCATGAAAAAATTAATCAGTTTTGAAAAGTATTTGACAAATTAAAGTGAAATGAAAAAAAAATATTTCGTCTGATGTTTTATTTCCATACAAATTAGAATTTTATCTTATAATGAAAAACCCCCCTTAAGTTCATCCTAGGAGTACTAAATTTTGCACACCAAGTTTAATGAAAATCCAACCATTAGTGTCAGTTATAGCAGTCGCACATTATAGTAGTGTCCTAAGCCGTACAAATAAGATGCTGACGTCATAATTAACGAGAATAATTGACATTGAACCAACACCAACAGCGCTACTACCAAACCCGATCTCCACCGCCACGTGGTGACCGCTAGAAGCTTTTTCTTAACGAAAAGCTGCAGACGGAGAAGGATGAAGGCGAATCTCCCGCGCCTAAAAACGGGACAAATTGTACCAACTGACCCTCCAGGTTTGGGGTTGGGCAGGGCTGAACCCGACACGAAAAACCGAAGTTACGAAGCCACAACAGGAGCCTCGGACTGGACTGATAACACAACGACGAAGGAATAACGATTTACGTATTTTCTCATGGAACGTGCGCTCCTTGTATAGAGATGGAGCTGCCAAGTCGCTAGCCGATACCCCGTCCCAATATAGGGTTGATGTAACAGCGTTGCAGGAGCTGCGTTGGACAAGGACTGGTTTCCTGGAGAAGAGTCGCTACACCATATATTATAGCGGCGATCCAGTAGTAGAGTAGGTTTCCTAGTCAACCAAAAAATGAGACCTGCCATTATCGGCTTTGAAAACATAAGCGAACCGCTATGCATTCTGCGCTTGCGAGGCAAATTTAGAAATATAAGCCTCATTAACGTTCACGCCCCTACAGAGGAGACTACAGAGTCGGAGAAGGATACCTTCTACGAGGCAGTAGAATGAACCCTCGAAGCCTGCCCCAGATATGATGTCAAAATCATACTTGGAGATTTCAACAGCCAAATAGGGTGGGAGCCCGTATTCAGGCGATACGTTGGCATGGGAGCCAACTTATCAAAATACAAATGATAACGAACTGCGGATTATTCAATTAGTAGTGTCACATGAAATGGTTGTTGGAAGTACTTGGTTTGCGCGGAAAGCGGTCCACAAACATACGTGGGCCTCTACACACCGAACCACTATCAACCAAATTGACCACGTGTTGATCGAACGCCACCACCTGTTAACCTTGATGAATGTCAAAACATATAGGGGGGCCAATATAGACTCGGATCGCTATCTCGTTGGTATGGTGCTCCGAGCTTGAATAACAACTGCACCCAGAATCCCCTCTCACAATCAGGTGAGAGTTAACACTCAAGCAATTCACAACACAGCCCTCCGCAACACCTATAAGAAGGAAATGGATGCCGCAACAACCGCAGTCAACAGAGATCCTGAAGATGAAGCGTCAACAAATGATCTTCACAATCACCTGAAGAACGTTATCATAAATACGGCCACAAACATATTTGGCCCCAGCCGCAAAAAGAATCGGAACGGCTGGTTTGACGATGAATGTAAGCTAGCAACGGAACGGAGGAATGCCGCATATCGAGTAATGTTGCATTCTCAAAGGACGTGGGCACGTGCGGAGCCTTATCACGAACTCCATCGAGTGGAGAAGCGACTTCACAGATGGAAAAAGGAAGCCTGGGAGAACAAACAGGTCTGTGAACTCGAAAAGTATAGGGAGCAACCGCACCAGACGTGCAAGTTTTATCAACAAGTCAGCAGGATGAAGCCTTACATACCTCCATGTTCATCCTGCCGAAACAAAGAGGGAAATCTGATTTCCGACAGAATGGGCATATTGGAACGATGGGTTGAGTATTTTGATGAATTACTGAACAACCAGAACATCGGCGAGTTGGAGGTCCCGCCAACTGAAGACGACGAGCAAATACTGCCACCACCAAGTATAGGAGAAACAGTCCGTGCAACTCATCGGCTTAAAAATCATAAATCGGCAGGAGCCGATGGAATTACAGCCGAATCGTTTAAATATGGAGGAAACCAATTACACCAAATGTTTCATCAACTTGTGCTCAAGGCGTGGAACAGCAAATCAATGCCTGACGACTGGGAAAGAGGCATTATCTGTCTAATACATAAAAAGGTAGATATCACATAGTGCAGCAATTATAGAGGTATCACATTGCTGCGTACCTTCTATAAGATATTCTCCGCTATCTTGCTAGGTAGGATAGCCCCATACGCTCAGAACATCATTACCCCACACCAAAGAGACTTCACTCCAGGCAAATCAGCAACAGATCAGATTTTCTCTGTGCGGCAAGCGATGGAAAAACTCTTGGACGTCAGTTGCATCATCTTTTCATCGACTTTAAACCCGCCTATGACAGCATAGCCAGAGTAAAACTGTTCACGACCAGCCACATACGCCCAGAACATCATTGACCCATACCAAAGAGGCTTCACTCCACGCAAATCAGCAATAGATCAGATTTTCTCTGTGCGGCAAGCGATGGAAAAACTGTTGGAATATGGACAACAGTTGCACCATCTGTTCATCGACTTTAAAGCCGCCTATGATAGCATGGCCAGGGTAAAACTGTACACGGCCATGAGAGAATTCGGTATCCCGGCGAAATTAATAAGACTGACTAGGCTGACTCTGATCAATGTGCGAGGCCAGATAAAAGCAGCAGGATCACTCTCAAGACCATTCGACATCAACAACGGTCTAAGACAAGGGGATGCCCTATCATGCGTCCTCTTTAACCTGGCCCTCGAGGAAGAGATCCGTGATGCTGAGGTAAATATGCAAGGGGTACGATCCTCTTTAAGTCCACCCAACTACTAGCCTATGCTGACGATATCAACATCATGGGAAGAACGACCCAAGACGTACAAACTGCTTTCATCCAGATCGAGCAGGCGGCGATTGGCGCGAGATCTTGGGCTGACAAAGACAAAATATATGGTGGCAACGTCAACACCAAAAACCAACCAATCAACAACATCAAACAGCACTGGTAAAACGGGGAAAATAAAGATGGAGACTACAACTTTGAGATCATTAATAATTTATCCTATTTAGGGTCGAAAATCACAACAAAACCTATTTCAGCTTATAAAAACTGTTCCGCTCGAAATGTCTCACCGTAGGGTCAAAGCTCTTACTATACAAGACAATGATCTTGCCAGTCCTCATGTATTCCTCGGAGACTTGGTTTCTTAGCAAGAAAATGTGGGAACTCTTGGCCGCTTTCGAGAAAAGAATCCTCCGACAAATTTTTGGCCCCCTACATGAGGATGGACGATTCCGTAGTGTACATAACGATGAAATCTATGAGTGATACCATGACGGTCAGGTTGTGGGGACCATGTAGAGGCACCTTCATGATTTTTTTTAGATTTTTTGGTTGTTTAAGAAGTCATCATTTTCCATCCCTTCCACTCCCCGTCATTCTAACAAATCTCAAAACCGCTTCGAAAAGTACTAATCGAGGCCTTTCATTTGATACCCCACATGACTATATTCGGTGAAAAAAATGTTTACACCCCCCTTTTACATGTATGGGGACCCACCCTAAATCCAACGTAGAAGGATATCACTTACTGCATGTCTGGGCATTCACAGTTTCCACCTTCTCACTAAATTTCGTGTCAGTCGGTATAGCCGTTTCTGAGAAAAGTGCATTTGACAGACAGACAGACATCATTCGCCTCGCAGACGATATCGGAGTAACTATCGTGGCACAAGACATTGATGAGATCGAGGTATTCACAAACGAGGCAATTTTTGAAATCAGATCTTGAAGGAAGCTGGTTTGACACTTGCGGAGCATAAAACCGAGGTAGTCTTGATTACCAAGCGAAAGAAGCAGACGTCGATAAAGATCAGGATTGGCGAACATATCATTCAGTCGCATACCTAGGAGTTATGGTTGAAATTCAAGTCTCATCTTGAAAATTTAGCAACCAAGGCGTCCGGAGTGGCTACATTATTGGCAAGAATTTTACCAAATATAGGTGGCCCTAGGCAAAGCCGTCGGCTCCCGATCTCGAACGTTATTAGCTCCATCTTGCTTTATGCAACTCCAGTCTGGACATCGTCTTTGAAGGTGGAAGCAAACAGAAGAAAAATCGCAGCCCCATATAGATTGAGTGCATTGCGAACGTCATGCGCTTACCACACAACTTCAGATGAAGCAGCTTGAGTGATAGCAGGCATGATCTCCATCGACATCTTGGCGAACGAGGGTCGAAGCCTCTATGACCCATCATATGCAATCGGCGAGTACTGTACATATCGTCGGCAATTGGCACGAAGTGAATCTGTTTTGGAATGACAAAAAAGATGGGATGATTCACCTAAAGGACGCTGGACACACAGGATTATTCCAGATGTCTCTAAATGGATCAAGCGAAGGCACGGTGAATTTAGTTACAACCTAACTCAGTTCCTAAGCGGACACAGAGGGTACCGTGCATACTTTTATCGCTTCGGGCATCACGACTCCCCGTATTGCCCGACATGCGTGATGATTCCGGAAGATGCGGAGCATGTTGTTTTTAACTGCTCGCGGTTCGCCACACACAGAGCGGAGGCGGAAATTGACGCGGAGACACGGTTGATACCCGAAAATATCGTAGACCACATGCTAGCCTTTGAAACATCTTGGAGGGCGGTGGAAAAATTACTGAAGGCAATCCACAATCTGCTGACGAGGGAGGAGCTTCGGAGGAAAGTTACAAATAACGACAGAAACCGCAGTTCATAACTGATCCTTCCCCGCGATGTAATACCGAAATGGCAGTCCCGCGGGGTAAGCGAGGGAGAAGGAGGTGGTTTTAGTGAGTAAAAGTCTCACATAACCGTATGGCAGAAGCCAGAGGTAGGTTTTGGAACCTTTCCACCTTCCAACGTATAAAAAAAAGACAGGCAGGCAGACAGACATTGAACCGATTTTAATAAGGTTTTGTTTTGCAAACAAAACCTTAAAAAGGGCTGGGGAGAATTAGATTCTTCATGAATGGAATTTTAACATTTCATACGAATGTCAATTATTCTCGTTAATTATTACGTCAGCATCTTATTTGTATGCCTTTGGAAGCTGTTATTATACTTCGCTCTAAATTGCTAAGTTTGAACTACTATAACTTTGGCGTTAATGGCCAGATTTCCATGAAATTCGGCGTGTGTATACGAAATATTGTTCTCTATGCTGATAGTCCAAGGATGAATGAATTTCAGTAAATTTCTAAAAGTTGGTTATACTATTAGTAAGTGTATTTGAGCATGTATCGGAATAGGACATATTTTGAGGCCTAGATTTTATCTAAGCGCACCACCCTGATTTTTTTCGGATTTTTCGGTTGGGTAGTTTCCGGAAATGAGTCCTGTCTTACTTTAGGTGCGTACATTTTGACTCCTCACTCGCGCACTTTACAATTCACGACAAAGCTAATATCAGTTGCGGAAAGTACTAATCGAGACCTTTCATTTGATACCCTACACGACTATATCCGGTGAAAAAAATTTTCGAATCCCCCCTTTGCATGAGGAGCCCCTCTTTAGTAGTTCCCATCTGCCTCCCAAATTTCTTTCGGATCGGTTTTGCCTTTCCGGAGAAAAGTGCGTGTCACAAACAGGCAGACAGTGAATCGATTTTAATAAGGTTTTGTTTTACACGTTTGGTGTTTTATTTCCATATCCTTAATTGAAAATACAAATTAGAATTTTATCTTATAATGAATAGCCCGCAACAAGGTTGAGGCCTCACTATCTAGTTCAATGCCGCGAAAGCACACTCCCTCCATAGCCAGACTCTGCGAAGGAACTTTCATTCCTTTTTCGATGTTCCTCCTTGAACCGTTGAAGATGCTTTTCAAGGGCGATACGTTTCTTCTTATACTCGTCACGTTTCTTGATAACCACCCTCAGGTCGCTCTTCAAGTCGGCTAACTTTGCTTTAGCCTCATGAAGTTTCGAATCCTGCGAGGAAGAAAGATTATGTATGAGAAGTGTACCATGCACTTGCAGACAAATTACATTTCCTACCGTAAGAGCAATAGCACGCGAGAGGTGCTTGCGATGCTTCACTTGGAACTGGATGATGTTCATCCAATTTTTTTTGTCACTCAAGGGTTTGTTGTGGAAAAGGATTTTACAGCTCTCCGGCATTTGACCGCCGAGTAATTGCGATTTAACGTCGATTTTACATAAAGGGCATCTGGACGAGTTTGATACTTCATCTGAAATCAATTTACGGAAATATTTGAATTTAATCTTGCGTCGTGGGAATAACGGAAACTTACCCTGTTCAATGCATGGTTCACAAATAATGTGTTGGCAGCTCAGTAGGTAGAGTTTTTGCGTTTTTTGCAATAAAAACGTAAAGCATCGATTGCAATGAACCCAACTTAGTGGATTTGACGCCATTTTGGGGATAAAAGAACAATTTATTTGCCGCAGGAAATAGAACGTAATCAGTTAGTCACAGTATACACTACGGAAATGGTCAGCTTAGTTGATTTTTCATGAAGATGGCGCAGGTCTAGATAGGGAGAGATGTGTTCTAAATAAACTACCTAGTTTTATGGTTAATTTGAACATTGCCGCCCCTTCTGTACGCTATGAACATTTCCTCATTTATTGAATTTATCATCATCAACGGTGCAACAACCGGTATCCGGTCTAGGCCTGCCTTAATAAGGAACTCCAGACACCCAGGTTTTGGTTGTCCTTTACCATCGGGAAGCTGCTGGAACTAGTTTTTGCCTTCGCCATATTATTTACATAATATGCTGATCCCAAGCCCGGATAAAGGGGTAAATTTGAGGTATTGTATTAAGTACTATCTTCAGTAAAATAGAAGTAAAATACTAAGATCGGGGACATCAGCAATCCCGCGGGGATCCCGCGACAGGCCAACTAAGAGAATGCGTTGATTGTCGTTACAAAAAATGCAGCAAGCCTCGACTAGATGGGTCTCTGTGCTGTCGAGAAATGAGCAAGGGTTCTGGATGTATGATCGTCGTCAGGACATAGCCAATTACTCCAAGTCACAGGGGTCGTCAATGATCCTTAACGGGTCGTTTACAATACGGGGAGTAACGTTCCCGAGATGCCAAACCTCCTAGCTGGCATAATACTTGCGTCCTAGGTGGTAGCCTTGAGAAAGTTTCTCGTTGAAGAGCGAACTACTAATGACCGATACACGGGGGGACGCACTGGGATTCCCCGGAACCATCGACAACTTCTTGTCGACGTCAATGGGAGGATGTGAGCCTAGCTCTGCTAAGGTGGTAGTTGTGACGTGTATTAGGAGCCAGTCCCTGCGGGACCATTACCCCGAGTGTGGAAATGGAGAGTGAGCTGGATGCGCTTATACGCAGCATGAAAATGCGTCGTCCGTCCCAGCGCCCAGCGAAGGACGCAGCAGGGGCTGAAATACCCGATGAGTCATCGGAATGCGCAGACGGAGAGGAGGACTCGCAAAGTGACGCGACACTTGCAGCGGAGACGGGAACACAGACAGTACCACGAAATGCTATAGTTGCGGGAAGAGGCACAGTGGAAACTGCCGAAACTAGTCAAATGGTTTCGAATATAAGTCGAGTAGGAGCGCTGTTGACTACTCTGGCGCAAGCTGAAGAAGAAAGGCTTATTACGAAATGCACAGCAGTTGTGAAGCGCATGCGATCTGCGACGTTCCTTCAGAAAAACGTCAGTGAAGGAGTGAAAAACGGGCTGATGGAGCTTGAAGAGCTTTTGGACAGAATTTCAGGCGGACATAGAGATTAAGAGAATATCCGCGGGAAGCAGAAACAACCGCGTCTCCCGATGAGAACACTGCGAGTATCAAACGGATCGCAGACAGCCCATTGTAGAGCGAACTGGGGAAAAAACGCAATGAGGAAGGGGCATCTGAAAGAGACTTCATTCAGGTACTCTCCAGGGCTCAAAAGAAGAAGGCGAAGAGGGATAAGAGACAACAATCCGCCCCGTCATCAGAAAGACCTCTGCTTAAAATTATAGCGGACACGAAGGACGGAGCACCAAAAGAAAAGGTAGGGAGAGGAAGGAGAACTAGATCGCCAGCTCTGCTTATTATGCCGACGGAAGGCAAGACTTTTGCGGAAGTCCTCAGTGAAATTCGTTAAAAGATCAAACCCGAAGATAGCCGAGCAGAAGCCTCTTCCATTAATAAAACGAAGGGTGGTGGAATCCTAGTCGAACTAGGCCCGAGGACAAAAAACAGACGTTCTGTGAAGCAGTCAAGGGGCTTCTGGGAGAGAAAGCTTTAGTTTCCAGTCTGAAACCCACGTGCTCTCTGCAAATCCGAGACTTTAACTGGCTCACAGAAAATAACGAGGTAGAAGAGGCCATTAAACGCGGATGTCCGGAGGTAATCAATGACAGAAGGGCAACATGCCGCAAATGCGGTGTGTCAAGTCATAAAGCTAACACCTGCAACGAAAAGCAAAACCTGCGTCCTATGCAGGGACCGTGGCGCATCTGATGAGGACGTTGCGTATACTGCGCGTCCAGTCTTCAGAGCAGAACTGGAAACAGCTAGGATGCGGTCAACATGATTCGCATCCTACAAATCAATATTCACCGGAGAGCAACCGCTCACGAGCTGCTAGGGTAGTTCGCTGCGGAAACCAAAACTGTTTTAGTGCTCATCAGTGAGCAGTACCGAAACAAGAGCCCAGTTTCATGGCACCCGGACAATGGCGTTGTCCGGATTCAGCGTCACCCCGACGTTCTTTCTGTGCATGAAACATTAGGAAAGTGAACACCGGGAGGTTTGTCGAAACTTTTGGAACAGGTGGGGGCGTGCTAGATGGTACTCTTGGGGATGGTGGCATTGCGCTGACACCGAGTAAATTCACTTATGAACCTGATAACGACGGCTTGTGGAGCTTCTATGCCCAGGAGAGGATCGAGACGTAGCAAATCTTCTATGTATTGGTAGACGGTGGAAATTGGAGAGCTCCGGAAGGAGTGTCACAGACTCCGCCGCTTAACACAAAGTCTAAACGACCGGGAGGAGGCCTGTACCCTAATGACAGAGTACAGATCAGCAAAAAGGCGGCTCCGCAGCGCAATAAACAAAAGTAAAGTTCGCTGCTGGCAGTATCTGGTCGACGAGGTGAATGGGGACCGGCTGATACTCGGTTGCGAACTTGTAACTCGAAAAATTGGGGCTTTGCGGAAATCCTGTTCACTTAAGAACAACCAGATGGAACACATTGTACGGGCACTATTCCTTGTCCACCCCGTACGGAATGATGACGTCTAGTTTTCTCTATAAAAAAGATGGAACAGGCAGCCCTCCCTATGAAAAGCAAGGAGGCGTCACTAAATAATACTTTCCACATGCCGAACTATCTCTTACGGATATTAAGGAACTATCTGAGGAACCGCTCTCTGCTGTATGGAACGCTATAAGGTCAAAGGAGCATGATGTCAAGTCGGGAGTAGCACAAGGAATCATACTAGGGCCGGACCTCTGGAACGCTACCTATGATAGTCTACTTAAACTCTACATGCCAGAAGAGTCATGCCTGGTCGGTTAGATGGTGCCTTTGCGCTTGTTGCTGGGCGCACTGTCGAACAAGCGCAAAGCAGACTCGGCATATTGATGCGACGGGTAAGCGGATGGATAACTACCCATGGTTTTAACCTTGCCCTGAAAAAAACCGAAGAAGTCATCCTGGCTAGAAAGAAAATTCCGACCCTGCGACCCATATCGTTCGGCGAGTTGATAATTGAATCAAACCACCGGTAAAGTACCTGGGGCAGACTCTTGACTCAAAGATGAGCTTTTTTCAACAAATTAAAGCAGCAGCGTGCAAGGCTGCAGCTGGAGTTTCGGCGTTAAGTAAGCTAATGGCAAATATTGGGGGTCCTACGTCTATCAGGCGATGTCACCTGATGAGTTTAACGAAGTCTGACCTGCTCTACGGCGCAGAGGTATTGGCTGACGCTCTTGGCAAGGAGGTATATCGTAAGCGTCTCTCGCAAGTACAAAGCTTTGCGGGTGGCGTCTGCGTACCGCACTGTCTCTGAACCGGCCGTGAGGGTGTTCACGGGAGTGATTCCCGTTGCCCTTCTTGTTAAGGAGCGTCAAGCCATATACAACCCAAAGGGAGGTGGTTACTCGTGAAGAACGGCAACGCACCCTAGACGAGTGGCAAACCTCTTGGCAAAATGAAACTAGAGATGGGCTGCGCGGCCATTGGCAACTTAGGTGCGTGATTGAATCGGAAGCGTGGTGAGGTTGACTATTTCCTTACCCAGTTCTTAAGTGGTCATGGAAGCTTTCAGCCTTACCTGACCAAGATTGGAAAGGCACGATATCCGGATTGTGTGTTTTGCAATGGAGTTGTGGATGTTTTTTTCGGCATCGGGTGGACCTGTCTACGGCGAGTGAGTTTCATTAGCGGGTCATCAAATCGTTCGACTTGTTTAATGGCATCATGGAAATTGGCAGAGGTGGCAATGCCAACACCCTATGTGCAGTGCGTGAGCTGTCAAAATAGAGAAATTGGTAGCCATTTTTACCGCGTTTGCTTTCTATTTCGGAGCTTTTGGCACCTTTTCCGAACGGATCTTGCGACTTCCTGCGTTTTTGAGTGAAAGTACTAATATTTAGCGTGCAGACTTTTGATGATAAATAACGATGACCCGCTGTTTAGGTTTGCGATTGAGAAAATGTTCAGGGTTTGAAAAATTAAGTCACCTTCCAAATATCTCAGTAGAAATTCATTATTGGTCTAATGATCTAATCTAAGTAAATCAAACACTGAATGTTGCTTTTGCTGCTATTCTTTATTCGTATTTATATAATTTATATCATTTAATAATCATACATTTTAGTATAAGTAATGTTTTCTCATATATGTATATGTATATTAAAACGTTACCTGAAAAGCGCACCTAAGTCTACAATTCAATTTCGTAAGATAACAAAGGTTTGTATTATTTAAAAACACGTCAACCAATCAAAAATGACTAAATTCACATTTTTGCCTTTCCCTAGCCGAAATGCAAAAAACATAGAAAAATTTTTGTTTCATCTAGTCTTTTCGTTCCAAAATTATAAAATCTACATTTTCATCAGTTTCAAAGGATTCCCACTTTAGCATGCAACAAAACGTCTTTTCTCATTTTCGCTCCTAGTTAAATATCAAAATATAATAATACGGTACAGGAAAAAAACAGTTGCAATGAAGTGAATGATAGTAGTAACGATATTTTCCCCGACCTTCCTCTGCAGGCGATGCATATGAAACTATATATTGGTGTAAATAAAGCGCAATTGAACAAACATATGGAGGCATGTATGCGGATTGAAAGGAGCCATTGGAATCAATGATCCTCAACTAAACGCTACCGCAGAATACAATTCTATTAGTACATAGTAACACAATGACAATGATGGCATAATAATGTATATTAAACAATAATTTCATGAGAAACAATTGACAATATCCTGACAAATAGTTTGCACTTCGGCCATCGCACCGTTACCAGTCTCCCCGCACATCAGCGTTTTCGTAATACACGCCACTTCACGAAGGCCCCATTTCTTCAATTTCTCAATGTGCTCTTCGGTTACAGGATGATCGTACATGCGGGTGTTCATGGCCGGACAGAATAAAAACGGTTTGGATAGATCCCAGGCACGTGCTGTGCATAAGAGTAGATTATCACATAGTCCCTGAAATAGAATGAAACGTTTCAAATTAGTTGGCGATAATTGTTGAAAATTGCAAAAAAAGGATAACTGAAACTAAGTAGATGACTTCTAAATACCAAACTTAGTCTATTTAGTTTTTGTCATATAAGCAATTCACGTATGACTTTCTGGTATGAATGTAATTAGACAAGCCACTCCATACTATCTTTGGGTATATCATAAGTCCACCTTAACGAATACTCCTACACTTTTGTTCTGCTATTAAAAATGTCCCTATAGATGAATCTACACCAAACTTTCCAGCCCAGGCGTTATGAACAGTTTTTCCAATCTTCCTGGGTGTTGTTTTTCGAACGAAACTTTTTGAATCTTAACTCTGTACATTTTGAGTCCCAAGTCGAGTAGATGAGAGGACAATGCTAGTCTGCGGTAAACTTTGCAAGTAGGAGGGGTAGGTATCAGTCGCCACTCCGAGGAGCCCAATCAGAGCTGTGGTGAGGCGTTGATGTCACAAACTCCTAAGACCATGACTGCTGTTATGAGAGCTAGGAGTCAGAGTCAAACCAGCTAAGATCTTCAGAGCTAGTCCATAGCATTCTCGAAGGAAAACAGCTGTTCCACACTGCAGCTAGAAATCTCTCTGAGGGCTAAATCCTTCTTGACTTGGCACAGGTGGTGATCCTTCGCAATTTGAGGTCTGCAGCTGCTAAGTAGTGCGAGTAGATTCCACCCTTGACGCCAGCTGGACACAAACTGCACCCACTGAACGATAGCTTAGAACAGAGCCCCACTTGATCAATTCGTCAGCCCGATCATTCCCCTCTATGACCCTATGACCCGGGACCCGGGAAGAGCACTGACTTTTGACTCTAGTTCGTCTGTCGTGCCAATCGATCAGAACTCACAAACTGATTTTCAATCCAAAGTCCAATTGGTTCACTAGTACGTTTGAATTTTGAATGATGAAAGAAACGTGCTCCACTCAGTGGAAAAGATAAAAGGCAACTTTACTATCAAACCCACAAAAGTAACAAGGCACATTTAATATTGCCTTATATGTCTTTAGTATCTTAGGGAAGATGTTGGAGATGGAGAAATACTATAAGTTGCTCCTGGTTATCGAGAAAGCCGATGACGTATGAGAACAGCAACATGACTTTCAACGAACCGATTTTACTGTGGTGATGCGATAAAAGACATAGTATTATCGATCTGTTCCGGGATCAAGAATTCGTTCAAGCATTGCACGATGGGGATAATGGGCGTCAAAACTACATTTAACTTGACCAATTTCGTTACTTTACGTATAATTTCCGTTTTGTGAATTATAAAAAAAGCGTTTAACATCTGTAAACGGCTTGGGTCACGCTGCTTCCAGGGCGGAGGTGAGCCAGCGTCTGATGAGTTGCCTTTGCCCTGGTATGAAATGGTAAGCCGTTTTCGGAATTTTTTTATATACAAAATACTATTATTAAATTTATTTCAGCAGATATCGATATGGGAGGTATTTTGAGGCCTTGACAGATGATCATGATTTTTTTCGGATTTTAAGGTTTGATAGTTTCTGAAAATGCATGCAAGCATTACCGAACCTTTTCATTTAGTACTCTACATGACTATATTCGATGCACACAAATGTCTGTACCAACGCCCCCCTTAAATTCAATGTAGAACGCTGCATGTTAGGACCTTCACAGTTTCCACCTTTCCACCAAATTTCGTCCCAACCAGTGCAATCATTTTTAAGAAAATTGTGTGTGATAGACAGACAGGCCTTGAACCGATTTTAATGAGATTTTATTTTGCATTGTTGTTTTCACAATCTTGGCAGATGCCGGATTTTACTTAATACTAACACTAACTACCAAGGAGTTGGGCTCCAACGATATACAAATTTAAAATGAACATGGGCTTCGGTGGTGGTGGCCGGTTGTAGGTTAGTGGGAAAATTCATTCAAAATGGTGTTCTTCTGCATGATATGATCCAGACAGTGTGGGAACCTAATGACATCATCTAGGGAAGCCTTAGATTTATGTACAATACCTATAGGTAACAATATTGTGAGAACTATTATACAACCATCCTCCATACATAATCATTTGTCCCAATTTCCAAACGGAAATTGGCAAAATGACTGCCAGCTCACGTGTTTTTAGGGCATTGTTTTCTACTTGCATGCTTCAATCCGTTTCTGGTTTGATTTCATCCCTCAGACGACTGGAAAATCGATCCCTCGCTTGCTCCCTTCTGTAAAAATAAGCGCGTAGCGAGTTGACTTGGCGGTGATGTTGTGCCACCACGTCAACCACGCCCCTGACTCCGATGTCACGAGGCAGATTCAACTGTTCCATGGCGGAATTTGAATGACGCATTCGGTATTTGGATATAGTAGTCCGCCTCTGGACGTTCTCCAGATCGGTTTTCGTCCAGGCCAATATTCCTAATGCATAAGCATAACGAACATATTCAGTGCGTTTATTTTTTCTTCCCTGAGAGATGCGGTTTCAGCACCAACCACCACCCACGTCGTAGAGTATCCTTCAGATCACCAATTCAAGCGTGGGTTCCTTGTAGAGTTTCTAGGTACTTGTAGAAGTCCACCTCGGTCATACCTTGGAAGTGGAGGTCACCAAAGCTATGTCCGCATGCGGCGTGATGACCCTTGCGGATGACTTGGATTCGACACTTGTCTAATCCAAATTTCATCCGAATATCACGGCTAAACATGTCTACTATTCGCAACAGACTCCTAAGGTGGTAATCAGTACCAGGATACAACTGAAGGTCATCTGAGTACATCAAGTGTATCAGCTCACACTTAGCACGTAGGCCATATTTTATTGCCAAACCATTTCTTCTAGAATCAATCACTAGCCAAGGAAGGAAGCTCAAAACCAAAGGAGACTCAACGAATCTATCTGGAAGATGCCTCTCCGTATGCGGATAGGCTGTGAAGTGTGGTATTCTCAACTGAATGCATTGACAAAGTGGTATGCCACCCTTCCATGATTGTTGCCAAAGATCAATGCGATACACATGTAGGACACCGATTAGCAAAGTCTGCGGGACGCTGTCAAAAGGTTTGGCGGATATAGTATATAGCGGATATAGCAACTAAAGAGATTCTTAGGCTTCTAGTTGCCCATAACTATCGCGTCGATAATGAGTTGCTCTTCGCAATCTTGTGATCCGTCTCGGTAGCCTTTCTGATTACCGGACAGAATGTTGCTAGTCTCGAGATGCACATTGACCCTTCCACTAATACTGAATGTTATTCGGTCTTGTGTCTGCAGGGACCTGCACCGTATCCTTTTTAGGGAGTGAGGAAGAATGGAAATTACTCAGGCCGACTTATGACCTGGTTTATGCTATGTGCTAACCGAAAATATATACTGGTAAACTTTGTATAGCAGAAGTTCTGCACCCGATGCCCATTAAGGCCCTCCAATTCTTTGAGCTGTTTATGGCTCGTTGAACCTTCTCTTTGGTAACATAGTGGCGTGGCGGATGCGTTTCCGAAAATCCACTCAGCATGCTGAGCAAAGACCAGGGCAATTCCAGTTCTTTGAGCTGTTTATGGCTCGACGAATCTCATCTTTGGTAACATTTGCAAAATTCATGTCCTGCATGACGGGTGCCTTCCCGATAATCCATTCAGCATGCTGAGCGGATAACTTCCAAATTCAACTCCAATATTCTTTGGTTCATTTACTGAAACTTGCAGTCCTGTCGTTCTGTTGGGATTAGCTGATGACGGCTGGGATGTGTCGGGAGATTGTGTTGCTGGGAGTGATAAAATGGTACTGGTTTGCAACCCACTGCACAATTATGTGCGTGTATTGCGGGAAATGCTTGACGAATCTCTGGTACAATGAGGGGCGGCAAGATGTTATACTTTCCCCCGCCGTTGTTATCTCGTAGTAGGAGCGGATACGCGAACCTGCTGAAGTGGTCGCCGTGTGCGTGTGACGAAACAACTGCAGCAGGCGGAACGGTCATCTTGATTTGATTAGGGGTTTCGACGGCATGTTGTCCATAACGGAAGCTCGATATAGTCACCAAGCCAGATGGACTCCTGCATTTAGATTGGGATTTTATATCTAACTGCCAGATGTGATGATAGCCTCCTCAATGAGAAATCTGCAAGACTACAAAGTGCCTGCACTTTTCCGACCCTACCCCCCTGATGCGGTGGCCTACAGCCATTTAGACTGGAGCTATCCATCTCTCCTCCTTTCACAACCGGGCCTGAGACTGACTACAACTATTTTGTATTTTCTTAATTATATTTCATTACGTTTTTTTTTATTATTTGCGTTTCCCTAGCCTTTGTAGCCCCTTTGGCCGCTTGAATCCTTTTTTTAAAAGAAGAGAAAAAAAACATTCTATGAATTCATCTAAGTAACCTTTTAATTTGAGGATCCCTTTTCCTATTAGCCCTCTTAACACTTTAAGGGACATCTTTGATAATTATGCCCGGAAGATGCCAAAGTAGGATGTCGAACTCAAAGGCGCGCTTCACTAAGATTCGAAGCAGGAAAAACATTGTTTCAGGTTGCAATCCGCCGAGGGTCTTCCTTCTTTATTCAGATCATGAGTTTTGTGGCTCCACATGTGCAGTCGAGCCTTTTTTAAGGTTTCGTGTGAAATAAAACCTTATTAAAATCGATTCAATATCTGTCTGTCCGTCTGTCTGAACGGCTGAACAGATTGTCACAATTTGATGGGAAGATATGGTCTGTATGTCCCTTTATATGCAGCGAGTGCGGCATTTTGTGTTGAGTTCGAAGTGGGGTTCCCCATGCATGCGAAAGGGGAGTATCAATTTTTTTTATCACCGAACATGGTCATGTCGGGTATCAAATGAAAGGGCTCGATTAATGCTTTCCGAAACTGATCTCATTTCTGATACTGAGTGAAATATTAGGGAGATAGGGCTCAAAGTTTGAACTTCAAAAATGAAACAGGTCTCGTTCTCAGAAATCTGAAAAAATCACAGTGATGCAACTATATGAAATTCAGACCTCAAAATACATCCCATTCTGATATCTGCACAAATAAAATTAATAATAGTATATTAACATGTTTTTGAAATTTACCGGAAACCCCGATATTCTTAGCTATGTACGAATGGAAAATCGTGCATAGAGAGTTTCTCACATAAGATGAACACAAAACCTTTATACCCGAAGCGCCCAGCTCCCCGTATCTCGACTTGTTTATTTTTCCCATTTAGCATCGCGTTCGTTTGCATAGTGACACGCGTATTTGAGGTTCACATACGGCCCCAAGTTTTGGATAGGAAGACATGCAATTTTAGATAATGATGTCCGAGGAACTGAAATACCGAAAAGGAGCCTTATTTCCAAGCTTAGTTAGCCCAGAGGCGTGCAAGCGCTCGTCGGCGAGGTACTTTAGTAGAATTTTATCCACATGTTCGCAGACTTTCACGACCAATTTCGCCAATTCCTTTAGGTTTTGGGATAGCTCATCTCTCGTGGTTGACACTGATCTATCCGAATAGTCACTTGGTCATTCCGCAGATCTGTAGAGTCATTGCAAACCGCTCTAACCATTATAAAGGAAATGATTCTAACATGGTATTCAGAAAGTCTGAATCTATTTGAAAACTTCGTAGAAAAAGAAGTCGTGGAGAGCAACATTTCCAAATTTGGGATTGATTTTGTTGTGATTCACTGGTTTGCGTTTTTTAGTGTGAAATATTTCTCCGAATTCTTTTACAACAAACAAATGATTTAAGTTATGGAATAGAGTAAAAATTGAATCATTTCTACCTGGAAAAAATAGATTATATGAAGTTCAATGCCAGCACCAAAAATATTCATGGAACGAGAGCAATTCGTATGCAAATCAGTGATATTAGCCACCTGTGATGAGTCAGTTACTTTGGCTACGAATAATCAGCGCAGCTCTTTCTATATGAACAAGATACTCACATACTTGCTGCAGGCGAGTTTTAAGCTTACCTAATAAAATCAGTTAATTATGGAAACTACTGAGTCTAACAACGTAGCCGACCGGCCACGTGTAAACAATACAAATTATAAATAAACACAAACCAGCGGAGTCAGCCTTCGACTTAGTTCAGAACATCCGATTTGAACTTGATTTTGATGCGTCTCCATTTGGGGTTTTTGCATGGAAAATATAATCATCTGCCACGCGACTGTTACACATTAACCATCACATGTCGTCATCATGATAGCATTTTGCTTAACGACTGCACTTTACACTTTAGCAAATGCTCGGAATTTCGAGCCAATCTCTGAACTCTGTGTGCCGTGTTAGCATTCATTCAAAATTTTGCATGAATAGACTTGATCTCACATATGAGTGCTATAGATTGCTTTGCGGGTGCGAGCAAAAAGATTGCACAGTTCAGTGCTAACTCGTTTTATTGCATTTCATTTCCAAATGAATATTTGAAGAAATGATAATCAGAAATTTGCTTTTTTTTCAGAGCTAATTCGTCTTGATTGTGGTTAAGTAAGCGAGATTATTTTTAATATTTCAAATGGGAGTTGGCTGGCATTAATTAGAGTATAAACATGTTGAGTAGTTGATAAGTCTACACCCAAAATGATAGATAGGGAGTGTGTTTGGGTGCTTTAAATATGCAAGTTGGCCAAGACTTTTTTTAATATTCTTATCTGGTCGAATATGTTAGAAGTCATCATTTTGAATGTGAAAATTCGTGGAAGTATGTAAATGCAAAGATCATCCTTATAATCCACTTCTTAACGACGTACGTTACGTTTCATTGCAATCGGGAACTATAGATACAAACTTGATTACAATGGAAGGTTCACATGAGAAATTTCTTTAGCAAAAACAAATCTTACCGTTGCCATTTTTGCAAGGGAATTAGCGTCGAGCGGTGCTATAACCATTAAATCCGCCCATTTGCCTAATTCAATATGAAGCACCGGATCACCTCGTTTATCCCACATCTTCCATTCGTCATCGTCTGTGAAAATTTGTATGCCGAGTGGTATGTCCTTGGAGTCGAAAAAATGTTTAGCACGTTCTGTAACGATTATTTTAATCTGAAACGATAAGTTAAATAAGAGTTGTAAGAACACGTGTCTGTCTAAGATAAAAATAGTATTTAAGGAGCCTTAGCTATGTTAGTAAGTTATCAGTCGATAGTGATGATGTCGGGGGTCGCCAACTTAGCGTCCACGAGCAGAGTTTATTCTAAGCCCCAGACTATCCTAATCAATCAGAAAATGTTAAATAAATTTTCTTAATTATATGTTCCGGAAATATTGGATAACAAACGGAGCGAGCATAAAACCAACTAATAATCACGAATATCGTGTCAATGTTCGGACCGTTTTTAATTGGAAGCGGTAATGATGGACTCCACTTGAAAATTCATTAATACCTATCATTTTTGCTTAGAAATTTTATGATGCATCAAGATTGATTATGGAACACAAGCTTCGTATTTCGATTTATCTATTGTATCCAGCAGAAGAGGAGAGATGAGATGGAAAATATAATCATAACAACCATCGAACCAACAGGTGAATAACGATTGAAAGTGGAATCTTATTCTTCGTCGATCTTGCCCACTGTCTGCTCAGTGCACGTGTCCGACCTATCGAGTTTAAGAGTTTTATTTGGATTGCGTTTGATGTTTTCAATCATTTTGGATTTCTGGTTTGATGACTTTTCATTTACAGTTCGAAGAATGGTTTCTGGTTTGTAGTGAATTGCTTTTGAGAAAATCAAATTGAAGTACGAAAATTAAATGGGTGTCATTAGCTGAGCGTTTGTCTTTCGATTTCGTTGTCCCGGGTTCGAATCCCGGTTGCATCACAGTCGTTTATGTTTGACTTTGTGCTTATCCCACTACTGTAGGCTTAGCACTTGTATAGCATTCACTATGATGATAATTCAACTGAGACTTAGTCTCATTCAAAATGAAATAGGAAAAAATAACAATAAGAAAGGGAAGACTGTCTGGATATCCTGCACTCCGCAAGGGAATGAACAGGAGTCACGAAAAATAGATACAGTAGGTTCCGTTAAGATAACCATGTTCAATTTGATTTTTTCATAATATTAATATACTTTGCTCATAACTCGTGTTTAACGTTGACTATTTTTCACGTGTCTACCATGTCCGAGGAGGAGGGTTTGAGGTAACATATTTAGAACTATCCTCAGTAAAAAAAACCTTTACTGGGAAAGGTGAGAAAAACTAGGGGTGGACGCTCAAGTCACCGGCACCGGTCTGTGAGGCAGAATTAGCATGTAGGAGTAATCGGAGGAAGGAAGACATGATTCACCGCGTAGTGACGCTAAGGGTGTGTACAGCCTTCAGGATAATCTCAGGCGAGGCAACGTGTGTTATTGAATCTACCCTAAAAGAATACAGAATACCAACCGCGGAATGACTCAGAGAGGGGCCGCTGGATCCACACTCTGATTCCCCGTATTGAGGAGTGGATTCAGCGACAACACGGCGAGATTAACTAGCATCTAACTCAATTCCTGTCAGGTATGGTAACTACAGGAAGTAAAAAAGGACAATTAACGGTTTCGGCGTACAGGAAGTATCTGCACTGATTCAGGTTGGATGATTATCCCTCTTGCCCTGAATGTGGTTGCATACCTGAGGTAGCACAAGGCACAAATACAGGAAAAGTATTGTCAGAAAGTTAGGTAGAAGGTAAAGGGTTGTCAGAGAGCTTAAACTTCTGATATTTACATTCATCACGTATAGAAAATGGTGAACTCTCCGCAGCATTTTAGACAGTAAAGTTGAATATCCCCAGATGATCATTAACCTTTTTGTTGTGGTTTTCACCATAAACCTGGTTAAACTATATATTATAACTGCATTTTTAGCGTTAGCCTTTGCAAAGTGCAACAAGTGTATGCAAATATACTGCGAGAACAGTTGATATTGCGGAGATTTTTGGTTATCCATGTAGAAAAACCTTTTATGGAAACACATACTTGATGCTTGAAAGGCCGTGTATTTGCACACGGAGTTGGGCTTATTTTGGAAGTGTTTGGTTCTGGTCAGTCCAAGGGAATGATTTTGACTCCAGCAAAAAAAATTGTGAAGAGTTCTTGGAGGCATCCTCCACGGACTATGCCACACTCAAGCTGAACTTTACGAGAAACTTTGCTGTGGACCTTCCAACCAGGGCAAAGTGGAAGACCGGCGGCGTGTTGCAAGACTATGACACGATATTCTTTACGGACGGATCAAAGATGGCCTATGGAGTCGACGCGGGAGTTTTCTCGAAAACACACGGTGTATCC
This sequence comes from Hermetia illucens, assembly GCF_905115235.1. Taxonomy (NCBI): domain Eukaryota; kingdom Metazoa; phylum Arthropoda; class Insecta; order Diptera; family Stratiomyidae; genus Hermetia; species Hermetia illucens. The sequence goes on from NC_051852.1 coordinate 148,621,312, forward strand.
AAGTCGTATGGTCTCCCAGGTTTCGCCAGTGTATTTCAGGCGGAAGTACTGGCGATATTGGAAGTCTGTGATTCGAGCCCCAAGCGTAACATTCTGACCGACAGCCAAGCGGCCATCAAGGCCTTGTACTCAACGACGACATCTTCCCGGCTGGTGAGGCAGTGCAGAGACGCGCTTAACCATCTGGGCGGCACGCTCAAAGTCACTCTCCTCTGGGTTCCCGGGCATAGGAACATAGAGGGAAATGAGCGGGCTGACGGATTGGCCAGGCAAGGCTCTGCTCTTGGCAGTCCCTCGGCGAATACAGTCAGTGTTCCGCTGGCAGCTGTCGAGGGTCAAGTCTACTCGCACTACCTAGCAGCCGCGGGCCTGAGATGGCGAAGGCTTACAAGCTGTGCCAAGTCAAGGAGAATTTGACCCGCTTATAACATAGCCCGATCACGAGAGCTCCTGTGCCAGACGCGTGCAAATGCATTCAAGATTACGGCGGTCTGCACGGGGCACTGGCCCATAGGGGACCATGCCGCTAGGCTCGGCATACCCTACAACTCGCATTGCCGAAGCTGCGGAGAAGGAAGGGAAACCCTCATGCACTTTCTCTGCCTTTGCTCAGCTCTGGCTAGAGTCAGGCTGCGGACACTGGGTAAACCATTCTTTGGAGACCTCAGAGAGATTTCTAGCTGCAGGGTCAGAGAGCTGCTTTCCTTCGTGAATGCTACGGGCTGGCTCTGAAGATCCGAGCCGGCTGGCCCCAGCTTCGCTGCTCCCATAACAACAATCACGGTCTTAGGAGTTTGTGGCATCAAAACGATGCACCAAAGCGCTAATTGGGCTCCTCGGAGCGGCCACTGATACCTACCTACTTACCCTCTTGGAGGCAAAGACTTGTTGATAATGTGGTGCATGGTAATAACTTTTTAGTGATCGAAGTGGAATAATTAAACTTGTTTCCAAGGTGTTACTTGTGAAAGTTTGATATTAGAAAGTTAGTTACATCATGTGTGGAAACTTTTAGAATAGATATTCTCAATGTGCAATATAACGGGATATTCTATTGTAGGGACGATTCTGCTTGCGGAACATATTCAGATAGGAAACACTTTCATGTATGAAATGGAAAGTTATTGAGAGTATCATGAAAGAGGAATTAGCCCGCGCGATCTTATATGCTATTTTAGTGTTTAAATAAACAGGATGACGCTCTTTGTTACATCTTATACCAAACTTCACATGAGACTCTGAGAAAATGGTGACGTTTAAAGGCAGTCTGCGATGGGTGATAGAAATTGGAGTACCGTAAAAGTGCTTGCGACGCTTGATTCACAAATGATTATTATGATTTGCATGAAGGTTAGTAAAGCAAAAGAACTTTCATTGCAGACGCAAGCTGTTACATAAGCTGCAGTCTTGTTAACTAACAGCGTTTCCGTCCACCATAACTGGGATAACTTTACCATACTGCATCCTGCCTAATCACATTTTTTCGTCAAGGTATATAACTACCGTTTGTTAAGAGGTGGCCTAATTTGATTATTATTCCATCGTTCCAATATTCCAAACATGCATTGGAAAGCTGCTGTCATTGTGCGTCTTTTTCAGTAAATGTCATTCATTTGTAGTATAAATAACAATATTTTTTTTTTCATTCAAATATGTCGAACTTTGAGCCTGGAAGAGTGTTTTTGCGGGGAGTTCTTGTTCATTATTAATATTAAGAAAACTGGTGCCGAAAGTCATCGTATTTTGGTGGAAGTTTATGGTGAACATGATCGATTTAAGAGTGGTGATTTTGACTTGGAAGAAGAAAAACGTCCTGGGTTGACAAAAAAGTTTAAAGATGAAGAATTGGAAGCATTACTCGATGAAAATTGTTGCCAAACACAAAAAGAGCTCGCAGGATCTTTTGAAGTCACTCAAGAAGATATTTCAAAACGTTTAAGCAGTCGATGAAAGGCGATTTTGCATGACCGAAGTGCTGTTGGAACGCCACAAAAGGAACTCATTTTTGAATCGGATTGTTACTGGTGATGAAAAATGGATTCATTATGACAACCCCCAGCGCAAAAAATCATATGTGAAACCCGGACAACCAGCAAAATTAACGACAAAGCCATCCATCGCGCGAAGGTTATGCTCTGTATTTGGTGAGATCTGAAGGATGTGCTGTATTATGAGCTGTTAAAACCTAGTCAAACCATCAATGGAGAACGCTACCGAACACAATTAATCCGTTTGAAGAGAGCAATAGCCGAAAAACGCCCGAAATATGCGTTGCATTTTGACGAGGAATTAAAGAAAATTGACGGCAACATTGCGAGCAACATCACAAGACAAGCCTACAAAAGTACTAGAGGCGTGAAATCCAAAATCACCTTTTCTATAAATAAAAAGCGGGGCAATCATTGGGAACGAAAGTAACCCCCTACACAACTTAATCGCCAGAACTCTATTGCCGAGCATAATGTGATGTCTGGAAGGCTCCGTGACTTAGAGAGCTGGTCCAACGACTATATCGTTACTACGGATGATCTCAATGGTTATGTGGCTAAAAAGGCAGATGGCAACAGGTGCCTCGAGTAAAAGGGTCTGCAGCTTGAAGTTAGATGGAGAACGTATAGTTTATTTTGTGGACATTTAAACGACAGGCAGATGGCGGGAATACACCCAGTAGATTTCAACGGAAGCATTTGTCCTTCCTTCGCTTTCACAAACACTGCCAATTTTTGGAGAAATTCCACCTGACGGTGCTATAGAAGCCGAAGAAGCAATTAAATGAATGAAATCGCGGAAAGCAATAGAATGACGGCATCGTAGCTAAGCTCTGCAAAGTGGAGAGCTGGGACCCAATACTCTGTCTTCACTCTTGAGAATCAGGCCAAGTTTGTCAAGAACTGTGGAACTACTGACGCAAAACAGGCTGCACGGTTCGGTCGTGGAGTGCTTTTGTGCATTTAAGATGCTAGTGCCAGAGGAACTTGACCGTTGGATTAAATTGCTATACCGCGTTCCGAAAAAAAAGTTCCAAGTGTGACATGTATATCAAAGCCGATTCGTGTTGCTGTCGGTGTTCATCACGGAAGCGTTCTTGTCACTCCTCTTTGTTCTTATTATGAAAAATGATACATGGGACCGTTCTGTCCTGTTCTTGACAAGTGACGTTTTGATAGCGTCTCATAACAAAGCTGATCTTGAGCAAAAATGCAATAATGGCCTCATATAGCAGGTTCTGAAACAGAACCTGAACAAAGCATAATTTTTGACGATTGATCCTAATGAATCCGGGAGCATTACTGTCAGCGAAAGTGACATGCCTAGAACGCTTGCTGCGTTAAATATCTCGGATAAATGCTATTGTGGCAAATTGGCATTGACATAAAAATAAGTTGGATTATCAACGTAAAAAGGAAACGAACACTTTCACGTGACAATGCATGAGAAAATAATTTTGATCATACCGTGCTACCTAATTTAATCGTATTCGAGGTCGACTAATTGGAGCGTTAGGAGTTCTATCATCCCAATAAGATAGAAGGCAAAGAAAAAGAAGAGGAAACTACTCAAGGAAGAGCTGCTGATGAAGGGTATTGCCTTTCGCTACCAAGTCAACATTCTGGACGAAGGGGTATTTTGTTAAATTGTTAACTCACATGTTTAGATGTTCTTCCTACAACCCGCAAGTAATGTAAGACTTTACCCTTGGGGAGCGAAAGGAAGAATATTCTAAAGAGTTATCATTTTCCGTATTCCAATTGCAATTGATTTTTGTCCTTAAACTAACATTTTCGATTGTTTCATATTTAGTTTTTTACTTGAAATGTTAATTGCAGTTTTATCTAGTTTTTTGCTTGTTTGCCTCCTTGGTATCGTTTTAAACTAGCGTAGCGTTCCATTTCTCCTTAGACTTCATTAGTTGAACCTACACGAAGTTTAATTTATACATTTTCATGAAAATTGTACGAAGAAATGTCACCTTCGCTCGCTTTAATCTTGCTCTTATTGTAAAAGATAACAACTGGGATGTGGTTTTGCTCCGCACGGTACTTCGCTCAAGTTAAATTTATCTCGCGAAGCGAAGGATACCGTGGGGCCTTCTGCACCCATAACTGCCGTGGCAATAATGGACGACGCTTGGTGACCGCATCCAGCGGGTTGGCGTGAAGTCTTTGTGGCTTCAGCGACTGCCGAAGGACACAAAGGTGGTACTGAATTGTGCTAATGGCAATAATAGGAGAGAGGGATGCGCACCTCGTTATGGTGTTTTCCACGAGACTGGTCAAATGATGGAAATGCGGAGACAAATGGCTGCTCTCACGGCTGCGGAATTCTATGCATTCGAAAGGGTCGACTAGAACACGTTCAACATCTACCTGACAAAAGGTGCGGTCGGATAGTCGCGCACCGCGGTCCACATCTATTTCCGGTGTGTGCTATCACCATTGCAGATTTACACCCAGAGCCACTAAATGTGCGATTCCATGGACGTTTATCGCTACACAACAAAAAACTAAATTCGCTGAGGGACGTCGACCCGAAGCGCAGCAACACGGAGTCCGACAGTGTACGATCCCCGCGCAATTTTCTAGTGGCCACAAGCGAGGAAGTTTCGATTCCCGACGTCACCAGATCCAACAGATTATTTCCACAGAAGCTAGAATTAGCGGCAGCAAACTCCACGTCCATAAATACATATGACTAAAGATAAGTAGACGTGGTTCTTGATTTGCATCGAAACTTTTCGTAGTACTTCATTTTGGCTGACATCAGTATCCCCATATTAGGCGCAAATTTCATTGCCACTATGGGCTGCTGATGGATATGTGGTATATGTCCCTGGTTCACCTCACAATCTATCTTAATCTTGCTCAAACAATAACAGGATGTTGCCGATGCCTGGAACATTACCACCGAATATAGTATATCTTCAGCACCACATCAATACTACTGGCTCTCCAATTTTCTCGAGGGTGCATCCTCTCTATCCCAGAAACTCGCTGTTGCGTGGAAGGAGTGAACAACTCCTTCCCAGAACTGTTCCACTCCATTCCATCTGGTCCGACCTTGTGGAAATTACAGACGATTCCGGACCGGCATTCCATTCCTCTCATCTAAAGCTTTGTTCATTACTTAGCAAACTGTCGTGTTTTCTCGACCTTACTACGAAATCCCTGTAGCTTCCGAAGATATTCTAAAGTCAGTAATTTGAACACCTTTCACACGGACGATTGGGCTGTGTAATACGGCGCAAATCTTGCAGAGATTTATCCACTTTGTACTTAGAAAGTTGGACTTTTGTGTGATCTATTTGGGCAAGGTTCTGGTCGCTTTTTGAACTGAGTCTAGCAGCAGATGAAATTTCTACATTTAATCACCCGTGATGGCATACAATCCGACTCAGACAAGGTACAAGCGATCGCAACTTTTGCCTAAGACAGTAAAAACCCCTAACAAAATTCTTGGGCATAGTAAACTACTACTACCGTCATTTCCTGTCTGGGACTAAAGTGAAGGAATTGCGGGAGGTGCTGTGGTTTTTAGAAGCCGTCCACGCGTTTCATGCTACATTTTTACCATTCCCACAACATGATTCCTCCCAGGACCTCTAGCCGTGTTCGTGGATGAATGAGGCATCGCAGCAGGCGTTGCTCTTTACCAGAAGGCCAATCAGAGCTCGCAAGCGTTGGGTTTCTTCTCGAAGCAGTTGAATTCTGCTCAACGGAACAACATCACCACCATCAAATGCTTCCGTTTTTCTCTTGATGGTAAGTTGGTTTCCTTGCACCGGACTATAAGCTTCCCACTTTTGTCTTACCCGACAAAGCGTCCTCTCGCCAACTTCGTCACTTAACCTTCATTAGCCAGTTTACTTTGAACATTCAATATGTGTCCGATAAAAACAAATTAGTTATTGAGCTTTGTCTGGGATCTCAGGCCACCAACTCAGCCTTAGTTGATTTTTCGGTAACTTCAAATACAACTTCAAGGAGTTCTCTATCTTTAGCTCGCCTTGCTTTATCTCCGAAAAGGGACAAAGGCCATATATTCCGGCCGCTTCCGTATGAAAGTATTTCGCTCAGTGCATGATCTTGCGCACCCCAGAATTCGGACAGCGAAACGGCTAGTCGCTAACAAGTATTTCTCACCGTCCATGAACAAAGACGTCAATTCTTGGGCCAGAGAGTGCATCGCATGCGAGAAGTTAAGGTCACTAGGCATGTTAAGAAGAAAGTAGGGGGTTTCCTAGGTCAACAAAGCGTTTCCACACCATAAAGCTGCAGGTTACAGGTTTGTGCGGTGGCCTGCCACCATTCCTCTGAAGGACATTACAGTCATATACTGGAGCTTTGGTGTTCCAGTTGCGATGGTCACAGACCAGGGAATACAGTTTGAATTTGCTCTCTTCTAGAAGCTCGGAACATCATCGGACAACTACATTCCAATAGGATCCCCGAACGTTTTCATCGGCAGGCAACCATCCGTCCTGGTCGCATTCGTTTTGCTTGACCTCAGTAAATTCGCCCGCAAGGAATTTCCTGTTAGCTCTGCTGATCTAGGGTACGGGAGGAACCTACGATTTCCTGCCGACCTGACACTTGACAAGAGAGACGGTCTTGGAGAGAGTACCAAGTGTACAAGCTTAAATCCGCTGTTTTTTTCTCAAGAAAAACATATTTTTTCATAGGATCCAAAAAGAAAACTTTTTTCAAAATTCTGGCCCTTGCTATCTACACATTTTTTCCATCTCTCTGGTAAGTTATGGATACCATGCTAATACAATTGTTAATCTTTCGAGGCAAACCACTCATCAAGTCATTTTCAGACGTCTGCGTAAGAATCGAAATGCTGTTCAGCAAGCGAGTGGCCCATCGATGAAAACAGATGTTAATCGGATGGGGCCAGGTCTGGTGGATAAGCGGGGTCCCACCCCATATCTCCTAGTTGAGCGTTTCTAAGTAGTTTTGAACTTTTTTCGACGTGTGCGATAAAGCATTATCATTGAGGAAAATCAGCTTTTCATGTCTTTGCTGATATTCCGGCCGTTTTCATTCAGAGCACGATGCAATTTGATGAGTTGTTGGTGATAACGGTGGCCATTAACAGTTTCACCAGGTTTCAACAGTTCATAGTAGACAATACTCCGCTGATCCCACCACACGCACAGCATCGTTTTTGCAGAAGATGTCGTCGGTTGGCCGGCATCAACCCACGATATTTTTTCGTTTAGGATTCTCGAAATAAATCCATTTTTCTATGCCAGTAACAATCCGATGCAAAAACACCTTTCTTTTCTGTCTGGCAAGCAAGATTTCGCATGTGTTTTGGCGTCGCCCCATCTGTCTATCGTTCAATTCATGCGGCACCCATTTTCCGATCTTTTGAATCTTACCCATTGCACGTAGACGTTTGGTCTGATACGACCTGATTGCTCTAGATTCACTTTACGCGGTAATTAATGAATGTACTTTCGAATACTGAAGTGCCGCGAGAATGTTAGAAAAAAGAAAAAATACATCGCACTGGAAACATACTTTTATTTTTAACATTGCATCAAAATTAGAACCTTTTCATTGAAAAATCTTATGTCAAATCTAATTTCAATTTCAACAACATTCGAAATAAATTTGGAATGTTGGTAACCCCGTTGCGCCACATCACTCCGCCCCCAGATGAAACCTAGGGGTTTCAGCGACTGAACCCAGAACTGCGTTCCCCATCATTCGGCGAAGCGAACGCGACGTTGATTTGGCGCGCAAACGGGCTTCAGCCTGGATAAGGAGATATTCTTTTTACGTTCGTCTTTTTATCTCGAGCTGGAAGAAATGACCTTCCCGCTCGAGAACACGGTACGGGCCTTCGTATCGAGGCTACAGCGGCTTCCGGACAGCATCCGTCCTGACCAGGACGTGCGTGCACGTGTCCAGCTCCTTGGGAGTGTGGACGAGTGTCGGGTGGAAGGTGTGGCTTTAATGCGGCGAAGGTTGTCTTTCAGCAGACGCAGCAATCCCGAATCTGTGAGACCCGATCTCTTGCCGAAGACCGGATCACTTGGGAGCCTTGGGTTCTCCCCGTATACCAGCTCCGCGGGGCTGGCAGCAAATTCCTCTCGGCGGGTTGTTCGTAGAACGAGAGGCAAGACCTGAGTCCAGGACGGATCGTCGCGAGCCATAATGGCGGCTTTCAGCGTCCGGTGCCAACGCATCCCATTGGATTGCGGGTTGGTAAGCCGTAGTTCGCTGGCGTTTGAATCCTAGGAGTTTGCTAACTCCAAATTGCATTCCCTGGTCAGTGACGATCACTGCAGGGACGCCAAAGCGAGGGATCTACTCTCGACAGAGGGCTTCGGCCCAAGATTGCGCCGTAATGTCCTTGAGCGGTATTACCTCATGCCATCGCGTAAACCTGTCGATGATTGTAAGGCAATACTTGTAACCGTGGGAGTCTCGCAAAGGGCCTACGATGTCCAGGTGTATGGTGTGGAATAGCTTGGTAGTGCGGGGAAATGAGCTTACTTCTTTTCTTACATGCATGGAGACCTTACACTTCTGGCATGCGATGCACTCTCTGGCCCAGGAGTTGATGTCCTTATTCATGGAGGGCCAGAAGTATTTGTCGGTGACTAACCGATTTGTCGTCCTGATGCCTGAATGCGCTAGGTCGTGAACCGCGTGAAACACTTCCTTGCGACAGGTGGTCGGGGTCCCTTTTCCGAGTATTCGCAGCAAAGAGAGAGGTTCGAGCCGAAGATGGGCAACTCTCGAAATTTATATTTGGGGTTGGATTTGAAGCTCTGAAGTACTGCGTCATCTACCTGCGCCTTGGCGATAGCCGAGAAGTCGAGTAAGGCGGGGATGTTAACCTCGGAGATATGTGACAAAGCGTCAGCAACTATGTTGTCCTTGCCGGATACGTGCTGTATGTCGGACGTGAACTGGCTTATAAAGCTCAGGTGTCGAAGTTGACGAGGGGACGCTTTGTCGGGCTTTTGTTTCAAAGCATATGTGAGAGGCTTAAGGTTCGTGAACACTGTGAACAGCCTGTCTTCTAGGGAGAAGCGGAAGTACTTGGCAAGTACACGGCGAGCAGTTCTCGATCGTATGTACTGTAGTTCCGTTGAGCGGGGTTTAACTGTCTGGAGAAGAAGCTCAACGGCTGCCAGACTTGGTTCACCTTTCGGTGAAGAGCAGCGATGTTAGAGGCATCAACAAAAACGGCTAGGGGTTCATCTTGTCGAGGAAATGCCAAGAGTGTAGCATCAGCTAGCAGTTTGACACGGTCACTGACGCCATCTGTAAGCAAACAGCGGATTTAAGCTTGTACACTTGGTACATTGTTATGTCTGTTACGGGAGACCGTTGCCAAATTGAAGCTGCCTCCACCATCTCGTCACGCGCAGCCAGTGGCCAACGCCTCTAGGGACCTCCATGTGTAAACCAACATCCTGGTGACTGGTGCCACCCGTAAGCCGCTGTAGTCACCATATGTGGGCCCCTAAAACCCTTCGATCGTGGAGAGTACTCGTTTAGGCTGGATGTCGGAGGCAAGCCCAAGACGATTTCTTTAGACCTGCTGAAGCCTTTCTTCGCGGGGCAAACGACCACCAAGTCGCAAATAAAAAATTTACTGCAGTGTCCCCTTTATGGCTCTGAGTGTTGGCCGACTAGAAAAGACAATGAGCGGCGTCTTGCGGTAGTGGAGATAGAGATTTTGCGTCGGACTAGTGGTTCAATATGCTGTGATCACAACCTCGATCGATATCTTGTTGCACCGCGGAAAAATTATGAGGGTGTGCTCGATTGCCTGGACATATGTGTTGAGTGTTTGAGATGGGGTAGAGGCAAAGTCTCTGAACACTCAGAAAGGAGTGGTCTATTGTAGTCGCTCCCCCTGTGCATGGAATTCGTGCTGAAGAGAACTTACTTGCTAAGATTGATCTGAAAACCAAAGTTGATGGGATATCAGTTCATGCCTATGACCGAGAAAAATTGCACAATCGATTGAGATGAACCAAACAACTTTTCAATAGAAATTTTAGCCAATAACGGAGATCCTCTTCAATTGTTTCTTCTCTTGCTGAGTCAATTTAGCGATGAGTTGACCAGCCTGTGCCTCCTCTGGGTTCCCGGACACGACAACATAGAGCGACAATGCTTGTCTCAAACAAGTGAAGGAGTATTTGTTGCCACCTCTGATAGTCCACGATTTCTTGCCCCGCCGAGAAATTTACTTTGATAACTTCTCATGACGTCAATATCTGATAATCAGACGAATTCTGTATTGTATATTTTACGTCGGAATAATTTGTTAGTCACACACAAGTGAACTCCGCAGCGTAAATTTAGGATGGAAAATTACGAAAACCTTTGGTATTAACTGCTTTCAGTTGGAACCCCAAACAGCAAACTTATCCCGAACTATTTAGAAAATGAGCAATAAAAATCTAATTTGATAAAGGCTCCAGCACGCGACTGTGTCGCGCTTGAGAGCCACTGCATCACCGTGACGACCTCAGATCGGCATGATTGCAGCAGCACTGATAACTGCCCGGATTAAAGTCGAGTGTGAAGTGTGTGCAGTTGGCTGGAGCCGCACTTGAAACGTTTAACATTACATACCACAAATTTATAAGGTGATTCGCTATCTAGGAGTAACTTGATGAGGGCGGGCAGCTTAATCGTGGCCACACTTCCGGTGCATCCGATGATGATGTTCTTCGTCGGTTTACTCATCGTGTGCGGTGTTGTGGCGGTCCGGCGAGCCGGTCGTCTCTCGAGACGTCTACGATCTGATTAATTGACTTCTTCTGACTGAAAGTTGCCGAGACGGGACAGGAGCCGGCGTCCACATGCACCTCGGGCCAATGTGTCACAGGAGTCACTGTAGACAGGCTAGACACTGCGCGGAAACCCGCCACTCGATAACTAGTCACTTGTGCGGGCCGCGCTACACACACTTTTGCTAGATTCGCGGGCACTTGCAACGAACATGGGAAACTGCACAGCAGACGGAAAGTCAGAGTCGTGGGTGAGTCTGGGTTTCGAGGCCGGGGCGCGATGGCAATGATTGGGAGTTTCTTCTTTTCGCTTGAGTTCTGGTTTTTCTTTAATGAATCGGAATTGGAGTGCAGACGGCAGACACAACTGCGACACTTGGGAGCTGACGGAGGCGCGGACGAGCAACAGGGCGGCGGAACAATGCGGAGAATACGCGGCAGGCGAGAAATATGAATGCCGAAAACAAACCGGCCGGGAGAAGGGCGCACGTATTCACGCTCTGCACACGGAAGCGGTATTAACTTCAATTGACTGCTGCACACGCCGACGGTTTTTTCATTGACGGACTCCGTCCCGCCGCTTTGTTTGCGCTTTTTACACTTGCTCGCTGTCGGATGGCCGTTGTTGCTGGTCTCGTGTTTTCTCTTCAGGTCGCTGCTGCTGGTTCTTGCGGTGCACTGGTGCTACTGGCTTTTCTCCACGGTCTTGGCACTCGTAGCCGTCGCGGTCGCCTCGTTGTGGAAACCCAATTTCGACCAATCTTCTCTGGCCATCAATTGATTGTCCATGCGACACTCGAGATAACTTTTCGCTTGCTCGCGACACTTGGAGTTGTTGTCGTTGTTCTTTCGCAAACACGTCATATACTGGAGCATTAATTTTCGGCAAATGTTCTCATGGTCGAGTGGGAAGCTTCCTTTGTCCGGCGGAGTCGGTGTGAATTTCTTCTGGCTGAACGTATGCGATGCCATAACCTGAAATCCATAAGATATTATTGAAATTGCGGTGAATTAGACGCAGTTGGGGGACACGAATGATTAGGTAATATTTGGGTGATGTTTTGCTTGACGTTTTTTTCCTCTGCCGCAATGACAAGGAGGAATGCGGACCAAGGACTTTACCTGTCAATCGAACATTTGACAGTTGTGATGTGAAGGATCCTCTTTCGTGCTGTTTCGCTGACGTTCGCCCGGCGCGATTCCCTTCGTGTGCCGATGACTGAAGGATTGCTTTCAACAGGTTAGGCAGTGACGTAGGGAGACGGGAAGTACAATGTTTTCATTAGAATAGGGGGAATTTGTATGGAGTCACTTGTCGACTACAGGGTCCTCTACCAGTGGCTAATTGAAATAAATAGAAAAGAGAAAAACCATTGGGGCGGGAAGATTGGCCGTTACAGAATTAGAAGCTTGAACCGGGGAACGGTTACGATGTTTCCTTATCATATCATCGATTTTAGAATGTGCTACCGCTTCTGGACAACAATAGCGAGGGACCCTAGAATTCTAGTCATTTTTTATTTGAACGAGAGTTCCGGCAGTACAAGCTGAACATTCTGGAATTAACAGTGTTTAATTACTGAGACTCTGGCAGCCGACCCCACTTGTGGATTAGACAAAGGCTGAGAAGAAAGAAGAACGTGCTGAGTCTATAAAGAGCAGAGCCTGGTGTAGAAATGATATTCACAGCAACCGCAAGGCGCACCATCATTACCTGGGAACCAATTCCCGGTAAAATGCTGACCACCACACCGGTTCAAAATGAGGAACATGTATGGAGCTTACGGGAAAAAGGAGGATCAGACGATCATCCTAAGTGGCCGAGAACGACCTAGAGGGAAGAGCTATCCCAGAAACCTAAAAAGTTTGCGAAATTGACCGTCAAGTTCCATCCGTAAAGACTGAAGCCCCACCAAAGTGCTCGGTCGACAAGTTCTTGCACGCTTCTGTGCTAGCCAGGCTCGGGAATGTGGGGGGGGGGGTCCTTTGAGCGCTTTGATCGCTAGGAAATTCACAGCTTTATAGTAACTGTCGAATTCTTCGGATGGACTTTGCATGCGGTCTCGCATCAGTTCATGGATATTCCAGTCATCTAGAGAATCCTTAAAGTGCTGACGAAGAGCCTTACGAAAAGAGGTCCACTCGGCTCGTCCGACAGACTGCTGCTCTGTCTCTGAAAAGAGTGTGTACATAAGTGCACAGCAGATCGAAATCCCCCTGTAGCGTTATGTTGGTCAAGGCCTCCACGCGGAGAGGAACTGGTTGATGGGCAAAGTTTTTGATGTGCCATCAAAAACCAAGTCCCAGGATGGCAAAATTATGTAAGCACGATCCGCCGACATGGTATTAAGCGGTCGTGCCTGGCATCCATAAAGCGAATCGTCATCGTCAGAATTGTTAAAATTGTACATATAGTCGAGTCCGGATCTGTCAGGTCATGTGAAAGTTCTGTCGTCAAGTCCGTAAAACTCAACGTTACGTCTATAGTCGTGCCTGTAAAAATTGTCTTTATTCTGTCCATAGTCACGTCTGTTCTCAAAATGTACTGCACGAGTTGAAGCAGGCTGATGTTGAGCTACCTGTTGCACTGAGTGTGTGTTCAGGTTCGAGTCTCCAAGCGCAGAAAATTGTTCTCGAACCAATCCTTTAACCCGTGAAGCGTCCGTCGCCCTAGCATCCCGCGTGAAAGGATCAACCCAACCCACAGGATCTCTCCTTGCAGACTCATGCTACCGTCAGTCGTCACGGCGTACTGGGAGGTCAATCCCAGCAGAGCCCCAATGACCTGGAGGTAGCGTGGAAGCGGCCACGACGACCAGGAGCATTGCTCCGCCTGCTGGAGCTGTTTCGCCACAATCTGTGACAACCACTTCAGCAGGGTTGCGTAGGCAGCGGATGAAGTGGACTGAATAAATGAACCTCTCCATCATCCGCTCCTACTACGAAATAACGGCGAGGGTGGGTACAACATCTTACCGCCTCTTGTTGCACTAGAGATTTGTCGAGCGTTTCCCGGAATTCGTGCAGATCAGTACCGCTTATAACTCGCAGCGGCACAATTCCGGCCATCATCAGGGAGCGTGTTCCACTTCAGGTCATTGACTGGTGACCGAGAGTCGATGGGGGCAGCCTCGCTGTCATCAACAACATCACGTCGCACTGCAGGCAAGAGTTTCAGTACTCGCCGAAGCACCGCTGAGATCCGGGACGAATTCCAAAGAACGTGTATAGAATTCTCGGAAATGCATCCTTTGCATAGACCAAGTATTCCCAGGTTCTATGCATCTCCAGCAACTCTGAGAATTCTATCTCAAATCAATGATCAGATTGCATCTCGACTCTGTGCTGATATGTCACTTCTGTATTGTGGTGCAGCTACAGCTGTCAGATTGCACGGTCAGAAGATTCGCTTTCGCGTTATTGGTTTCTTTCGTCACTCAGTCCAAAGAAATCCACCACGGAAAATTCTCTGGAACGTCGGCGGGACTCACTAAGGCAAGACATTGCTAGACTGATTCAGATCAGCACTGGCAATGCCAGCAGACGGGTGAGGAGTAAAGTGTAGAGGGTTTACAGAAACTATAACACTAAAGCAGAAACTTTCTGTCGTATGCAATCGGTTACGACGGTATGGCGAAAGTCACTCCAGACGTGTCCAGAATGCAACATACACGAAAAACCAGCGGAGCTTTTTCAAATCTCTCAACGAATCCCAACAGAGCGTCCAGACAGTGCAGTTTTCAGTAACGGAAGCGACAGAATACTGAGGTGGACTTTGGCGGTTACGAAGGCACCCGCCATGCCACAACGTCTGGCATGGATTTTGCGAATGTTACCGAAGAGGAAGTTCAACGAGTCATAAACGGCCTGAAGAATTGGAGGGGCCCAAGTCTGGATCGGATGCAGAATTTATCATATAAGAAATTTACCAGCGCACACAGTCGGTTGGCACACAGCATAAATTAAGTCATGAGTCGGCCAGAGGAATTTCCACCCTTCCTCACTGCGGGGATTACCTACCTTATCCTTAAGAAGGACACCGTGCAGGACCCGGCAGACACAAGACCGATTACTTGCTTACCAACCCTCTACAAATTCAAAGCGTCCATTATTAGTGGAAGAGTCAATGCGTACCTCGAGACCAACAACATTCTGTCCGAGGAGTAAAAGGGCTGCTGAGTTGGGTCAAGGGGTTGCAAAGAGCAACTCATTATCGACTCGGTAGTTGTGGAACAAACAACTAGAGGCCAAAGAAACCTCTTTAGTTGCTATATCGATTATGCCAAGGCTTTCGACAGCGTTCCGCATACCTGGCTGATCGACGTCCTACATCTGTATCGCATTGATCCGAAAATAATAATGGCGACATCCATGGAAGGGTCGCATACCACTTTATCAGTGCCTTCATCTGAGGGTGCCGATACCTCAGAGCCTATCCATATACGGAGGGGCATTTTCCAGGGGGATTCTTTGAGTTCCCTTTGGTTTTGCATGGCACTGAACCCCCTTTCATGACTACTAAATGAGGCTAGAGAACATGGTTTTGCAATAAAGTACTTAGATGACATCAAGTTGTATGCTGGTACCGACGACCATCTTAGAACAGTTGACATGTTAAGCCGTGATATTCGGATGGAATTTGGATTAGACAAGTATCGAATTCAAGCCATCCGCAAAGGTCATCACGAGCCGCATGCCGGACGTAGCATTGGTCCTGCACATCGAAGCTATGACCGAGACAGGCTTCTGCAAGTACCTAGGAATTCTGCAACGAATCCATGCTCGAGTTGGTGATCTGAAGGATGCTTTGCTGTCTGAATTTTTGCGAAGTGTGAAGCTGGTTCTGAAATTGCATCTCTCGGGGAAGAATAAGATAAGCGCATTGATTGTTTACGCTATCCCTTCACTGGCTTATGCATTTGGAATATTGCCGTGGACAAAGACTGAGCGGTGGACGGCTGACTCCGCTCAACTGGAAGGATCGATGTTTCAATTCTCTGAGTGGGGTGAAGTCGGACCAAGAGCGGATCCATGAAGGGAAGTCGAAGGCAATGTACGGTAAACATATGAATTGTCTTTGGTAGCCATTTGTCGATTTGCATTTGTCAAACAGATGGCTGTGTGCTGAGGAGCTCTTTGCTGAGATGGAGGGATTCATGGGTGCTATTCAAGATGGCGTGGTCGCTACTCACAAAAAGCTCATCATGAAAGAGCGGGTGAAGAACGACCAGTGCAGAATGTGTGACTCGTCGTTAGAGACGTTGGGCTATCTCATTTATGGTTGCACTGTTGCACTGACATCGGTGCAATACACCAGCAAACATACTGCTGTATGTAAGGTTATCCATCAAAATCTTCCATACAAGCATGGACTGATCACGAGTGCGGCAGGAAAACCCAGAAATTGATTTCTTTACATTTACTCAAAGGCAACGCTCAGTATCAAAAAATTATTGGTGAAGGCTAACTGGGTTCTCCAAAAGACTGCCTGCAAAAGAATGAAAAAATGGGATCTACGGAATCGATTGCTTACAATGTGATCAAGTCCACAACTAAACAACAACCGCAATATCACAAAGGAGAATTACGCGATGCTACACATGGTATGAGGAGCACGGAGATAGGATGTTTGGAAAGCTTGGAAATCTCCAGACTACCTGAAGGAAAAGGGATGGATAGCGATCTTGGGAACGCTCCATCATGGCTCATCAGCCTAATTTAAAAATAATTGATTAGACATCAAAGTAATTAAAAATAGCGGATATTTAGCCCAGCTAATTACTTGCCAATTTAGATGGTAAGCACTGAGCAAACGAGCAACTGGTTTCCTTCAAATCAGGGAATTCCTTTTATCAACGAAAGGCGACGGGAGAAAAGGAACTATTAGTTTATGAAACAGTGCATCCGGCAACAAGGGCCGCAACGTCATAAACATAACTGAGCAGGCATGACTTTTCTGGCATGTTCAGGAGAGCGTTTCAAGTGCCCTGGCATTGAAGTCACCTCCGACCAGGATCCGCCCCTTCGTGCCTAAGATAGCATCAAGCCTGCACTGGTGGGTATCGACCCTAACACAGGTGGCGGCGGTATCTGGTATGTTGGAGTACCTTGAAGCTGGATTCTTGTGTTGGTACTGTTCACTGATTAACATTAGATCAGCTTCTATCGCCACAGCGAACTGTGCTGCCGATGCATATTGAACTGTAGGATGCGGATCATGTTAGTCGCGCCCTAACTTTTTCCAGTTCTGCTCTGAAGACTCAACACCGCCCTGAGCGCCAATAGCCTCTCCGCTTCACAGAACGTACCTTTGTTTGTTGTCGTCGGGCCTAATTCGACGGAGACTCCACAATTTTTTTTTTTTGGTGAATGGAAAACACTTTTGTTCCGCTATTTTCAGGCTTGATTCCATTATGTCCCTTGCTCTTTTCGATTTTCTCCAGAGCGTTCTGCGATGCACTATCGTTTCGTTTCCGGCCTAGAGTACTCTCAGCGGGGGACCTGTATTCCAGTATTTGTTATCTCTCCTAAGAGATCTACTGCCGAACCGTATCTCCACCTCCACGTGGTGATCGCTGGGAGTTCTTTCCTAATGAAAAACTGCCGACGGTGAAGGACGAAGGCGAGTCTCCTCCTCTTAAAAACGGACAAATTGTACCAACTGGTCCTACAGGTCGGGGGGTGGGTAAGACTGACAACCCTACACGGAAAACAACTTGTTACGAAGCCACGGAAGGAGCGTTGAACAGGATGAATTTTAAAACGGCGAACCTGGCAACGACAACGGAATAACTATTTGCGCATTTTCTCATGGAGCGTATGTTCCCTGTATAGACCGAATGCTGCTCAGCAGCTAGCCGATACCCTGTCCTAATATAAGGCTGATGTAACTGCGGTGCAAGAGATGAGTTGGACAGGGATCGAATTCGCGCACGCCAGAGAGCTTTTAGGGACATCGAATTGGTGGACCTCGGCGTAAAGCCGGGGTGTCTGGAGTTCCTTATTAAAGCAGACCTAGACGCAGAAAACGGCCACTATATGCGTTTTAGGACATCGAAGGACGGTTCGATAACATATCGCAGATCTTTTAATCCACATCATCATTAACGGCGCAACAACCGGTATCCGGTCTATTCCTACCTTAATAAGGAACTCCAGACATCCCGGTTTTGCGCCGAGGTCCACCAATTCGATATCCCTAAAATCTGTCTGGCGTCCTGACTTACGCCATCGCTCCATCTCAGGCAGGATTTGCCTCGTCTTCTTTTAGTCCACATGGGAGTAGGAAATACTCCTGGATTGGCCTTCTGGATGGGCAGAATGCTAGAGAGTAGGCAAATAGAATTACAGGTATAAATTGTCGTAAGTACTACTCAAGGTTGTCCACAAGGTGGGGTATTATTACCAGTAATGTGGAGCATTTTAGTTGATGAACTCCCAGGAGAGCTAACAAAAACAAGGTTACGTTGATGATATTGTTTTAATTTGTAGGGGCAAATATGAGGATACCTTGTGTGACTGAATTCAAACCGGACTGCGAATCATTAGTAACTGATGCAGAAAGGTAGGGCTGCGCATAAATCCAGCCAAGATCAATATAGTACCATTCACTAGGACGCGCTAGCTAATAGATTACATGGAATTTGCGAGTCACACTAGACTAAAAACTGCTCTGGAAAACAGATGTTGAAAAGATATGTCGGAAAGCCACAAGGGCTCTGGTGACTTGCATAGCAGTCCCATAGCAGGAAAAAAATGGGGATGCACCTCAAAAATACTGCACTGGATATACACTGCAATAGAAAGGTCAATGATTACCTATTAGAAAGGTTAATGATTACCGGCCGGTAATCTTAACAGACAGAACAGAACTCAGCACAACAGCCAGGGAGACCAAAGACTCAATCAATGGGGCAATGAGAACCTGCCCAACGGCATGCTTAGCGGTCCTTCTGGGATTCTCCCCCATACAGATGCAGGCAAGGAGGGTGATCTTCAGAATGTCCGGGAGGACTACTGAAGCCTAGCCTAGCATTCCGAATCACTGGAACTAAAGGATAACATGACAACGAGATTTCACTTCGTCAAGAAATTTGAAACAGGTTGGAGCAACAGGACAAACTGGGAGAGCGTGACATTGACACACTGCTTAGATCGGCAACTGATTACCTGGCACATTGACGGATCCCTTACGGCAGAGGGTGCCGGTGTTGGGGCCATTGATCCAAGGGAAATGCACTTTGAACCAATGGGTAAGCATATCAGCATATTTCAGGCGGAAATATACGCCATAGACATATGTGCCCCTTTTAACCTCGGGAAAAACTGTAAAGGTAGAATATTGCTATTCTATTCGACAGCCGACAGCCGGCCATTAAGGCACTTAGGTGCTGCTAGGTAAATTCCAAGCTGATATGGGAATGCTTTAACAGACTGATCACGCTCTAGGTTCCAGGCCACACTGGGTTAGAGGCAATGTGGCCGTGGACAAGCTGGCCAGGAAAGGAGCGGCGACGCCGCTTTACGGGCCAGGGTCGTTCTGTGGGGTCGGAAATGGTTCATAGCTACGACATTGAAAAATGAAGAGGAACGACTGAGGGAAGTTTGCTGGGCGAACTTAACGAGAGGTCACTGCTCGTGAAAAATTAATGGATGCAATTCTCCTGGGGAAAAGAGTCAAGAAGCAGAAGGACTATGAGGATTATCAGAAACTTAGGTCTTGGGCTCAACTGAAAACATGATGGAATTGATTACTTTACCCAGTTTTTAAGCGGACATGGAGGTTATTAATCTCACCTGTGTAAAATCGGTAAAGCACGACCTTTGGAATGTGTGCTCTACAATAGGGTGGTTGACCATACTAATTGCACCTTTTTTTAGTGGCGGTGGGCAACTCTTAAATGCAAGGGTCCTTTGAAATATTAAATTCGTTTCGTTTTCTCCGTTCCTGTTGGTGAAAGGGATTTCTTGGCTATCCCGAAGTAATGTGTCAAAGGGTTCTGGGCTAGTTCCCTGATGAAGGGGAGTGCGTAAAAACATCCAACCACCCTACCCAAAAAAAAACCAACAATCAAGCCATCGTATATGAACTTATACCGCCAACTACCCCTACTTTTCTATTTTTAAAGTTTTTCTCAGTTGAATGCATACGAAAACGGCTTTCTTTCGGTCATCAAAATTGGTGGGTAGAACAATTAGCAGCTTGGCATGCAGAAGGGATTTCCTGGCTTGTGCTAAAGGGTGTTTAGCAGATAATAAAAATGTTTTCCTAAATCAGTTTGCTGTTACCAAAACGATGTTTTCCCTGGAAATTACACATAGTTTTGAGTATTTTAACTGCTTGAAACTTTTCGTCAAAGATAAAAGTCCTCAGATTTTAATGGGGCTACAATTTCAGTTCCTAGTTTTTAACTACAAGGGCTGGATACTCGTATGAAGTTCCCAACCAAGCAGCGAGTTGCTTGGTATACATAAATAGCAGTTCGATTGCTGAAACCCACCCCCACATCTCCCTGGCATGTACTACATCCAATTACATACTCTTTCATACATTCTCCTGACCTCAAAAGTTAGCAAGCCAACTAAGGGCTCCAACTAGAGCTCCTTTTTCCTCCGGCGAGATTTGAATCATTGCCTAGGAATTCATCTATTGATATCCTTTTGAAAGATTTTATCGGAATTTTTATCATGAGCAGATGGCGTTTTCCTCCGCTGTCGGGCTCATATTTTCCACTTCGCTCCAATGGTACCCACCACCGACTGAATGGAAGCTCGATATATGTGTGTATGGTTTGTGTTCTAAGTGAATGTGAATGTCGTCCCTATGAATTATTTATTACAAAGTCCCTTTTGTAGGAGGTGCACTCCCCCAGCCACTGTTGGATGTTGGCCAAATGTAAAATTATTGTCGACAAATATTTGCAGATGAGGAAAATTTTATTTTGGTTTGGAGTTCCGGGAAAAACCTCAAAGTCCACCGTGATGTTAGCATGGCAATTTCCGCAGCGCAAAGTACTTTCAACTGGATGCCGCAAGCAGACCAATTGAATGCGAAAATTCAATTACGATAAGAATGAATTGCAGCACAAGGACCAAGAAAACTTTGGACTCCTGTCGAAACTCCCTTGGAAAACCTCAAAAGAACTTCATCAACTCAACCATTCACATGTAAGTATCCCATCAAACTAGTCTTCGCCAAGTAATTCCTCACTATCATTAAATTTAAATTGCCATCCTTAAAGCTCTTTATTAGTTTTCCTCGGAATTTCGTAAACTTGCACTCCCTGCAATTATTCCCCAAGAATATTCAGCCATTTTATAACCTGAGGGTTCCAACTAATTTGCTTGGCGATTGAGAACTTTCCCGTCCGTAGTATCGCCGGGAAGGGAGATGAGGACGCCAACGGGTAATGGTAACTTTGAGGGCACGTTTTACAGTTTGTTTAACTTTTAATTATTAGCTCCACCATCCTTGTCGGGGTTGCACGTACACATATACCTGGTGACAATGTCTCGAATTCATAGGCAGGTTTCCGTCGAAGGAACTGCATCATTGCACTTGCGATGTTGTTCAAGAAAGTATGAAGTTTGGACGGAGAAATGGTAATTTAAGGTTCGTGCATTGCAAATTTCCTGAACGAGTTTGCAAATTATCGTACACTGGAAACCTCTAGAGTGAATTGGTAAAGGAGGGGATCTAAGTACTTTGCCCATACGCAGACGAAGTTGAAAGCCACAAGAACTGGGAGAAATAAGCAAAGGAGCAGGGAGTTTTTAATCGAACTGAAGTGTCTCTCATTACACTTCTAAATGCCTTTGTAAAACAAAACCTTACTAAAATCAGGTTATTGTCTGTCTGGAACATTTGAACCCCGACTCATGCGGTGAATGTCCTTATGTTACATTGAGTTTAAGTGGAGTCACCATTCATGCAAAAGGGGGTGTGAAATTTTTTACCAAATATAGTCATGTGGGGTATCAAATAAAAAGTCTCTGTTCGGTCTTCACGATGAAAGTCAAATTTTTTCTAAAGAGGAAGGGGGTGAGTGAGGGGTAAAAAAGTGCAGTTAACAATCAAGAGTTCCCAGGAACTACCCAAACGAGAAAATTGAAAAAAAAAACATGAAGCTGCCCCTCTACCTATGGTGTCTAAGCATCAAATTGATCCACCGATTCTCTAAGCTGTGGCCAGATCACCCATCAGGTATTGATGTATAAATATGTTCGGAACCCCAGTACCGGCGGTTTTTAGGAGTGAGCAAGTGGGCACCCGGTCGTCGATATCCCACGGACCGCAGCGCCTGGATGGTGGTCAACTTGGCCACTGTGGCATCTAATGCTATAGGTGATTTGGAATTGGAAAAGACCGTGTGCAAGTGAAGCAAGACCTTGCCAAGAACACCAGTAACGAAGGCAAAAAATGATGGCCTAAAAGGAGATAGCTGGTCAAAAAAGCGATTTAGACACCCACCACATTTATCGAAGAGGGAGGATCACAGAAGGTACTCTGAGATCAGGAAATTGACCCATTCAGGAGAAGTTCCTCAATTTTTCGTCCTTCAGCAATGCCAAAGATGGAAAAATATAGGGGACCTCTATAATAGGTCACAGGAGGAGGAAAGAGATCCAAAGGAAAAGCTGAAACCTACCATTCCAACAATGTTACAGGCGACCCAAGCGACACCGACCCGTAGTGTTAGCGATCTGCCAGAAAAGAAAAGCGTCCGGGAGAAAGACGGTGATCTTCTAGGGATCAACAGGAGCATAAGAGGAAAAAAAGTACACTAGCATGTCCGAAGAGCGGAACTAAAAGCACAGTAGGCTAAAAACCTGTGCAAGCTTCAGCAATCAAAAGAAAATCGCTTATAAAAAGGCGAAGAAGAAAGAAACAGTGCGAATTCGCCCAGAGGCAATTGTTATCACCAGTAAGGGCAATTTGTCTTTCACGTCAGCAAGATCAGAAGGACCCAGAAAGGCGATGTCATGTTTGACCTTAAGAAAATTTAGCTTTGAACAAAACCGACAGCATTCGCACCCAAGTGAAGAACTCGCTTGGGGAGAATATCACAGTTCGGGCTCAAAATCGTGAGATCTACATAGAGTGCAAGGATCTTGACGAAGTGATATTCAGAGAAGAAATATGCACTGGGTGTTTCAAGAGCCTCATGTTTCGACACTTTGCGAAGGCATGCCCCAGCGGCTTGGATCAATCCGATCAATGCAGAAGGTGTGGGGAGAAAGGACATATTACCAAGGAGTGCAATAGGGGCTCCAAATGCCTATTGTGCGGAGGAAAGGATAACAGGCATATTGCTGCAAGTGCCGAAAATTCATGAATTCGTTGTCTGCAATGAAAAAATGAGGTTTATTCATATAAACCTCAATCAATGCAGGGTCGCCGGGACTTACTTGAGCAGACTACTTATCAATCTCAGATGGAAATTGCCCTCATAAGTGAACCCTACAGAAACTGTGCCTGTGGTGTATGGGTCACACACTCGACTAGTGGAGCGGCGATATGGCCGTGCGGTTGCCAAGCTATACAATGCTTTATGAGTCAGCATCTAGTGGTTTCGTCTGGGCGAAAATAACCTTGTTTCTCATGCAAGGGGACGAAGTCCTAAGGTGACTTCAACGCTTGGGCCCTCGAATCGGGAAGCAGGGAGGATAGCAGAAAGAGCCGAAATCTATTAGAGGCTTTTTTTCAGTTGGATTATATTTGTGGCTAATGAAGGTGCAGCTTTCCTAAAGGGGGGTCTTTCTCAATCGTAGACCTGACCTTTGTCAATCCTGCACAGGTGTGTAATATGCCCTGCTACCAACAGCGATCACCAGGCAATTATCTTTGAACTGAGAAAGTAGCGCAGGCCAGGAAAACAGGATACATAAAGCTGAAAAGGGCATTAGGTTGGTCTCAAAAAGCGTTGAACGAGAGAAACTTCTTGAAAGTGTGGCTAGGCCAACCTACTAAAACAGGCGGTCCTACGGAGACAGCTCTCCATGTCTCACAATGCATCGCCAACGCATGTGACACATCCATGCCTAGGAGGTGCTCATACCCCAGTAGAAGACCCAACTACTGATGGAACAGTAAATTGGCCAGCCGTTGATCAGCCTGTCACCGAGCCAGATGACCGGCTCACAGAGCGGTAGGTAGGAGTGGTCAAGAACAAGGTAGTCCGCAAAAAATTTAAGCTTGCCAATCAGCGTAGATCCTTTTCGGTGCATGTATTCGCTTTGTGACCTACCTGGCCACATCTGCGACATGATGCCCTCCTGTCAGGTTTCAGGTAGATTGCACGCGTATGGCCATAATCTAAATATCGTTAACGGTAAGGACGGTCCAAATTCAAACAATTCTGATTTGTCCGCCGTTAAGAAATTTTTAGCGTATTGCCCGGCAATTTTCATCGCAGCGAGTTTTTGGCCTTGAGAGTTCGCAGAGAAGATACCAATCGGGATATTGTTTATTTCCAGACATTCGCACTTGATGATCCCTTCTACTTTGTTCTTTTCTGTGGGACTGTCAAGATCTTGGATTTTCAGAGAGCACGTGGGCTATAGGCCAGAAACCAAAGCTTTCCCTCCCAGTAGCTCCTGGAACCACAGAAACACCCTTCGTTTCCGAATGGAAGACAATTCTACTTCATTATCTTGGGGCTTAATTCTATAATGGATGTTGCTGCTATATTGTTGCCTTCCGGCGGCTTAATAAGCAGAGCTGGAAGTCTAGTCCTCCTTCGTCTCCCCAACTTTTTTGTTCGTGCTTCACCATTCGTGATTTTGGGCAGAAGTTTCTCTGACGAAGTGCGTGTTGTTGCCTCGTGTCCCTCTTCGCCTTTTTGAGCCTTGGATATTACCTGGTTTAGGTGCACCTTCCTCCTTTCGTTTTTTTCCCAGTTTGCTCTACGAGAGGCTATTTGCTATCCGTTGCGCGGTTGCTTCTGCTTTTCGTACATCTTCTGTTGCTCTCCATGTTCGCCTGCAGTAGGAAATACGAGCCAGAAGTTCCTCTAGCTCTATTAGTCTCTTTTTCACACCTTGCTGATGTTTTTCTTGAGGAATGTTGCAGACCGCATGCGCTTCACAACTGTCGCGCAGTTCTTGATAAGCCTTTCCTCTTCGGCTATCGCAAGAGCAGTGGACTGCACTCCCACTCGTTTTATATTCGAGATTCAAGGGAGTTTCAGCGGTTGCGCGGTGAGCGACGCATTTTCGTTCTGCGCACAAACGCAGCCAACTCTTTCTCCGTCCCTATAGTCTCCTCAGCTATGTCATTTTTGTTCTGCATTGAAGTTTTTGCCTGCGCATCATTTGCAGGAGAGCGGGCCACAATATTCGGGGTAGGCCCGTGATATACGATACAACTACCCCATTGGCAGAGCTAGCCTCACATCACCCCATCGACGTCGGCGAGGGGTTGTCCACGGCCCCGGGTACTCTTAACCCGACGTGTGTCGCTCATAAGAAGTTCGCTCTTTACGAAGAAAATTTCTCGAGGCTACTACTTAAGGCGCAGGTATAATGCTTGCTAAGGGGTCAAAATTACTTGCTCGGGCACCTCTGGGACGCCACTTACCGTATCGTAAACGACGTAAGAGGTGGAGGAGACTTTTCATCACGGTTTATAACCTAATATGGTGATGTTCCACTTCTTGTGGATGAAATCGCTAGTCACCACAATATGCGGATACGAATGAATCTTCTAAATAAAAGTGAAGTCATCTGGGCCATTAACGCGGACAAGGACGTTGGGCTTGACGGCCTTCCGTAGAACTGTTCATCTGCAGAGCTGTTTCTTTCACTCATCCGTAAATGCTGGGAATCATAGATCTTTCCCAGTAAGAATGGAAGAAGTGGACGATCGTCAATGAGATGAAGGAAAAGAGAGTGGGAGCTGGAGAGGTATATTGTTCTCAAACGTCGCAAAGATAATAGCTCAAATTATCCTTGGAACGTATTAAAGAATGTCTCGAAAGCTTGATCGACAGAGAGCAAGCTGAGTTCTGCTCTGGATCTCCTTTCACTGATCATATCAGCACCCTTCAGAACATTTCGAAGCCGTGTTCGGAGTCCAGATCGCCGCTTAACCCTGCTTTTCATCGATCTCTTAAATGGAGCTCCAGTTCCGTTGCACAAACGTCGCAGGTAATGCGGGCTCCTGTGGCATTCGCACTCACTAGAAACCACCGGCTACGGGACCACCATTTACATCGCGGGGTGGCTTTGCCTTTAGGCATTCGTTCTTCTGCTCCTTTCTAGTTTCCTCCTTCAGTAACTCCTCTTGTATTTCTATGATTGCAGATAAGCCAGTTCTCCTTCTACTTCAGCATTTTCGCAACTATATTTTCCGAGTTCACACTCCTACCTAGCTTGGTTCAGACTCCTTCTTTCCATTTCGAACCTTTGGCAATGAAACACTACATGTTCTAATACAATTTGTGGTAGTTGATCTCTCCATGTTTCCGGTGAAGTCACGACCTAATGTTGAGAAAGACCCTGTGGGTCCGCCGGCCCTTCGTAGACTTGCCTCATCTGCGCTGCGAAAGATCTTTCGACCCTGACCTTGCGGCAGTCCTGTGTTTTGTGTGCGCCCACATACAGCACACTCATTTTTTTCGCCAGAATATCCACAGGGATTATACCTCCTATCACCAGTACTTCATTCGATGTGGTTCTAAAAGCACTATGGTAACTCCACAGTGACAATGTATTCTTTGGTGCCCCCATCTTGGAGCAGAGAGTCCTCTCTGATAGGTGATTTTCGATTTTCGAAGGTGGCTTGTTCAATTTGAGAAGTAACACCAACTTTTACTTTTTTTACTGGGCAGGGGATATTCCTTCTTTTAGGTACGCCTCGAATTTGTTAGCGAAAATATCGGGTCTAGTCTTCATTGCCAGGTTCAAAGCTGGGATGATCCAAACCTGGGGCCTTGTTGGCGTCGATCCCACCCGATATTTCCCGCAGCTCCTCCGCAGTTAGTGGAGGTATTATGGACAACCGTTTACCTTTGGTTGTTTTCATGGTGAGGAAAGAGAGTGGTAACAATCTCTTTTAGGATTGGCGGGAAGATCAGCTGAGGCGATTCTCGCAGCCTGTTCATTACAACCCTGTAGGCTCCACCCCAAGTGTTTATATCGGTACAGTCGCACAGCTGTTTGAAGCAGTCTTTTTCACTTCTTCGAATGGCTTGTTTTAGGGGGTTAAGTGTCTCCTCCTTCTCCTTTGGTACATCCATCTTGCCCGGAAACATGCAGCTCGCAAAGTTGCTATTTCCTCGTTCTACCAGTAGTTGACTTGCCTACTGGAGGGCAGTCACGTTCTTGGCATACTAGCATCGCATGCTTCCATCACCCATCGGGTGATTTGAGTGACTTTTTTGGTCGTACCATCCAGGGATATGCTGACTTAAGCAACCTCCCCCTCCCCTCCCCTCGTAGGCTGTCCTTAGCGTTTTCAACGTTGATTCTTGCAGTCTAATCAAATTGAATTGCTCCTTCTTCGTGGTGATCTCATTTATATCCTTGCAGACTAAAGTGATCGGCCTACTAGCTTCTATGTCGGCTTCTTTTCCAATTTGGCTTAATAATTTGTCCGCAGTTACATTCTTGGATTTATTGAGGTCCAACATAAGATCTCCTTTCTGGGAACGTCTAATGCGGCTGACCTTGTACCCCAAATTGGGGAGTTTGGGGTACAATGTCACCTTC
The DNA here is from genome assembly GCF_905115235.1 of Hermetia illucens. Taxonomy (NCBI): domain Eukaryota; kingdom Metazoa; phylum Arthropoda; class Insecta; order Diptera; family Stratiomyidae; genus Hermetia; species Hermetia illucens. The sequence goes on from NC_051852.1 coordinate 148,648,790, forward strand.
GATTTTATCTTCCTCCGATATTTTCTATTTCCATCTTGAGTGATCCACTCTCTTTTCCCAGAGTCGTAACTACGTGCAGCTTCATTTCTGGGAGTTGAACCCTTTCTTCTTTCCAGGGTTAACTGTATTGTTCATTTGTACAACCGTTCGCACACCCTCTTCTCCGATTTCTCCTCTTTCGTGTTTTGAACAGGTTACTTGTGTCGCCTGATTCATTTATTCGTTCGACGCCTCCACCCCTTTTTCATCTTGGGTCTTGTTGTACGCCAGCCGGAGGCTTTTTATCATGGCCCTTATATTCTGCTGAATATTCCAGTGCTCCGGGAGGAGGCATGTATCATAATGACGGAGTACAAATCAGCCAAAAGGAGACTCCGCAGTGCAATAAACAAAAGCAAAGCTCGCTGCTGGCAGGATTTGGTCGATAAGGTGAATGGGGACCCGTGGGGAGTCGGTTACAAACTGGTAACCCGAAAAATCGGGGCTCTGCGGAAACCCTGTTCACTTAAGGCCGAGCAAATGATCCGCATTGTAAGGGCACTATTCCCTGCGCACCCTGTATGGGATGATGACGTTGGCGCAGAGAGCGCAGAGACTGTCCACTTTTCTCTATAAAACAGTTGGAGGAGGCAGTCCTCTCTATGAAAAGCAAGAAGGCGCCAGGATCCGATGGTATTCCGGCAGAGGTATAAAAACTGGTATTCGGCGGGTAAGCGGATGGATGACTACTCATGGTTTCAACCTTGCACTGGAAAAACCGAAGTAGTCATCCTGACTAAAAAGAGAATTCCGACCCTGCATCCTATATCGTTCGACGAGTTGATAATCGAGTCAAAACCAGCGTAAAGTACGGGTTAATTCTTGACTCAAAGATGAGCTTTTTTGAGCAAATCAAATTAGCAGCGAATAAGGCTGCAGCTGGAGTTTCGGCGTTAGGTAGGCTAACGGCAAACAATGGGGGTCCTACGTCTAGCAGGCGACGTCTCCTGATGAGTTCAACGCAGTCTGTCCTGCTATACGGCGCAGAGGTATGGGCTGACGCTCTTGACAAGGAGGTATATCATAAACGTCTCGCGCAAGTACAGAGACGGGGAGCTTTGCGGGTGGCATCTGCGTACCGCACTGTCTCTGAACCGGCCGTGATGGTGATCGCAGGAGTGATCCCCGTTGCCCTTCTTTTTCAGGAGCGTGAAGCCATATACAAGCGCAAGGGAGATGAGCCAAGGGAGGTGGTTGCTTGTGAAGAACGGCAACGCACTCTAGACGAGTGGCAGCTCTCGTGGCAAAATGAAACTAGAGGCCTATGGACTGCGCGGCTCATCGACAACTTAGGTGCGTGGCTGAATCGGGAGCATGGTGAGACTGACTATTTCCTTATCCAATTTTTAAGTGGGCATAGAGGTTTTCAGTCTTGCCTGCACAAGATTGGAAAGGCCGATCTCCGGATTGTGTGTTTTGCAATGGAGTTGTGGACGCCACCCAACACACTTTTTTTTCTTGTGGAGGGTGGGATGGGGTTCGTCAGCAGCTCTATTTAAACACAGGGAATCTCTCTCCAGACAACATTGTCGAAAAGATGCTGGGGAGTGCTGACAGGTGGAGCCGTGTTGCCCATTACTTTCGGGTTCTTCTCGTTGCTAAGAAGATAGAGTTTGACTGGTGGAGGAGCCGAATGGCACTGGGTTCCTTGAACTGACAGTTCCCTTTCTCCTCTCACTTGCTGTTGGTGAAAGGAATTCCCTGATTTGAAGGCTTGGCAAGGCGGGAGAGTTCGGGGACTAGCCCAAAGTAATGTGACAAACGGTTTCAGGATAGCCCTCTGACGATGGGGAGGTGTTTAGTTGGTAGTCCGACGACGTACCGAACCGGGAGTCCAATACTGTGTGTGTAAATATATTCACCTACCATACCCAAAAAAAATATTCCGGTACTCCTTGATGAAGTCACAGAGTTCTCTGTACAGTACAGTTCAAAGTTCCCAGTGCGATAAAGACAGCTTTCGACCGCTCACTGCTTCCAAAATCGCTCAGGTAGTTTGGCGTCAAGGTTTTTTGCTTATCGTATACTCCATATGGCTTGTGCTCTCGCTGGAGTCCTCCCGTGCGCTTGTAACAGTAGATACCATCGTAGCCAAGGTTTCCACTACTGGATCAGACCATGAACGTGTCAATTGCTCTGGAAAGAGGGGCAAATAGAGTTGGACGCTTTCGCTGCCTTGTCTAAAATCTGAATAAGCAGTTATCTCAAGACCAAGATCTAGTTGAGAATGTTTTGTGCTAGTGTTCTCTCTTTGTTGGCATATGGGAGTAGCACATGGAAAATGACTCCCGCTGCCACTCGAAGGTTCCAAGCCTTCGTCAACATCTGTCTGCGTCGTGTTATCGGTGTTCGGTGCCTTGCTATTATTTCAAGCAAATAACTTGGTCGGCGCACAGGCTTGGTATCCGTATGCCATATGGTCGGGAGGCGGAAGTGGCAGTGGATAGGTCATTTAACTGAAACCGAAGACCTAATGAAATTGCTGATATCATAGTCCTTAGGACATTTGTATTGAAATTATACTCTGTTAACTTTTGAAGAATCAAACCGTTTCCATAGTAAATTTTTTTTGTCTATTTCTACTTCGCATTTTTTCCACGTTGCCTGTATTTGATCTGGTTCGAAAAGTTCTAGCTTCTTGACCGAGAACCTCATTTAAAGACCTGGATACCTTGAAAGGCCGGGGTCCATTTCAGGGCCGGTTATTTGATAATTCCCAAACGATTTTAGACAGGCTGTTTATGCTCCCTGCTTAAGTAAAACCGAGTTGGTATGCCAATCACTCACCTGAGTTGGCCTTGTCGATCTGAACTTGAAAATCCTTCGTTCGAAGGCCGTAAATGGTGTACCTGATGTATGATGATGCATAAGATACGAAGCGCCCACTACGCCTCTTCAAGAGCAGGACATTCAAATATGATACGAAGATCCACTTGAACCCACCTTGAGCCACCAAAATGCAATCATAAAATAATCGGTTTGCATGAAGTCGACCAACCAAGAGGATCTCCCATATTTATTATGCATGCGCATGTATTCCTCCTTTTTCCGTCTATCCTTTTTAAAATTCACTTCCACATTCCTTCCCATGTACATGCTCGTATCCTATATTCCTGCAAATCCAATGAAAACAAATATTTTTTAACGGCAAAATGCCAACTGAGCGAATTCAACTAATGCCAACTGAATTTGGTGCCTGTGCGAAAGGATTTAACAGGATTCCCCGGCTGACCTTTACTCTATCCATTGGCTTCATATTCTGGTTTATGAGTGCATGTATGTGTGGAAAGTTTCCGCGATGACCGAGGCGGTGGGTGGTCTTGTGCTCTCCCCCTGGGCGGGGTGGGGTTAGGGATTGCGAAAATGGATATTTCAGTGGAAGAAGGATTGAAATGGATTTTTTTGTCAGTAACCCAGTTCGCCTATATTCTGATTAGTGAGGCATGCATACGTATGCCGTTTTTCGGAGAACATTTCGGGAGGTGGTACTGCTCCCCGTTGCTCCTTGCGATATGGAATTGTTTGGATTCGAGATTTATAGCAATGAGTTTGGATTATTGGTGTTGATGTAGGGATGCTTAATGGGTTTGCAGTAGTTCTAAATGGGATTTTAAGAAATTATTTTGGCATTGGCATGCATTTGGATTGAGTGTCCTGAATTTGGGGCAAGGCTAAGTGAATTGGAAATGTTTACACTGGAATGGAGTTTGATTTTAGTGAAATTAAAGAGAAGAATGAAGAGCATCAGGGTAAGATATGGGAACATATATGTTAGCATATTCTTCTTGGGCAAACAACGATCTTTAATGAGTGATTGTGAAAGATTAATTGGAGATGCTTCTAGGAATAAATTATTTTTGCTTGATGTTATTGTAAAATAAGGAAAAACGAATATGACGAATTCAAACTGGAAATAAGCCCGCGACCTAGAAATATTTTGAATTTGTACCTGTGCGCTCCATTGACATTCAATTAGATGTTGACCGGGTTGACCAAAAGTGTCTGTTGCCAAAGTATTGAACATCGAATTGAGAGGCAGGAGTAGGCAATTCAGCTTCTTGATTCACGGCCATTTGTAACGAACATTTGGGGACGTTCCAAGCATCACCACAAGGTTAGAACTAGGAAAGTTACGTCCGTTCAAACACAAACATCTAAGTGTAGTTCAAACGGAGTTCTCTGCTGGCTACCTCGGGAAATTGGGCCGGGTGCTTTGATGTTTCGTTCAATAACATGTCGGCCTTAGATCCGACGCATCTGAAGTTGATTTGGGCAAAAAACATTGGAATAATAATAATTGACTCGATCGCCCTCTTGGACCCCGATATTTCGCTAATCTGGTTCCCATGATTGAGGAAGGGAAAATCCATATGGAGTACCTTATACTTCTTTACCTCAGATGTTGCTGAGGCATGACCTACGCGCCGATCCTTAGCTTCTCCGATATCAATATAGAGAGATTCTCTATTGTGATTACGACTTATAGTTAAGGATCTGAGGTTGCTGGACTGTGATAGATACCCCTATTCAAGTAGATAAAGAGAGAAATTGTAGGACAGCTTACCATATTTGTTTAATATGTAGGATGTGACTGGATGGGAAAGGAGGAGGATCCTCCTCTACATAAATTGCATTTTTCAAGTTTTCCTTCCTTCTTCTTTTGTATAGTTGTTCCATTTTGAAGCTGGTCGTTTTTGGCAATTCCACAATTGTTAACTTGTATTTCAGCATATATTGCATTCCGGAACAACTTGCAAGGAGGACTTGGAATTTCAAATTGGTATCCCTCAAAATTGTATTGTGTCACGGGTGTTTCAAAACTAGAAATCAGGAGTAATAGGGTATGCCACTACTGTACACAAGTCGTAAAACCGGAACTTCGGGGCTTCAGGAATGGAAGATTTTGTTGATTTTTTGTGTAGCAATATTGGACTACACGATGGTTGCACGTAGTGAATATATGTTGAATATACCTGATACTCAATTCGACGTGGTACTGACATTTTATCTAGTAGGAAGTAGTAATTTGACGCCGAAGCGGCATCTTTGACCTTCTATAACTTTGTAAATAATAGTAAGATTTCCACCAAACTTTCCAGATTTATGTTTCCTATTAAATTCTACTTTCCTGAAAAATTTTGCGGATCCAGAATGAACTTAAGGGGAGATCGCATTAAATTCTCAAAATATAATGATATACTATTGACCTTATTTGGTCAGATATTGTTCCCGAAAGCGAGATCAACCATTGACGCATTAAATTGGTTACTGGATTGGCTAACGATACAATTGACGATTGTCGACAACTATTTACAAGAACGGAGGCTCCGTTCTTGTAAGACACTGAAGTCGGACCGGAGGAGTACGTTGTTTCCTTGGGTGTCCCTCAGGGCTCTGCATTGGGCCCATTGGTGTCGAACATCATATACAACGATGTTCTGAATCTTCCGGTTCCGGAGGAAGCTACAGCGGTTGGTAACGCGGACTATGCAGCGTTGGTTGCAGTCGTAAAGCATCTTGAGGATACTGGGTAATATCCATGCAAAGCAATTAGCGCTATTAAGAGTTGGCTAGAGAGTTCTGAGAAATTATGCCCGTATTCAAATTGGGAATCACATCATCACTTCAAAGCCTTCCCTAGTTCTGTTTTAAGGAACTTGTACAGTATACTTGCTGCAAAGTATCTGTTGCAAGTATGGCTCTGGAAAGGATGATGCCGAACTTTGGAGGGCTACCGTATGCTTCCAGGTTGCTTATAGTTAGGATGTGAGTTCGATCCTGCTCTATGCAGCTCCAGTTAGGAGGAAGGTATTGCGTATCAACGCCAACAAATCAACCTTCCATTTGCCTAGTTCGCACAACTGTGGTGTTTGGATCTTGATATCATCTCACTAATCGACAATATGACTCTCAGGCTAAAGACCTGGAGAATGCCCGATCAGAGATCTTTCTCAAATCACAGTTGGATACTTTTCAGTCTCCTGTCTTTCAGACACTTTGACAAACAACATCACTACCGTGGTGAAATGAGGATCTGCGCAGCCTCAGAAGGCTACTTGTTACATTAACAAGCACTAGCAACTATATAAGGACGGCCGGACGAGGTACAGGCCGCTTATGAAGACTTCTAGAAAGCGGACTGGACTCTTGTCAGAACATTGAAAACATCACCGAATGTCGGAAGATTCCTGGTGAGACCCTGGTTCTGCCCATCAGCGAGGAGGACTGTAAGTCAGAACTTCGCTTGATAGTTGTGGGGCTCCAGTAGTGTGAGATTTCGGATCGGTAATTACCCAGGATAAAATCAGCTAGGTTGTAAATAGATTCTCCGTATATAAATGTCGGGACCAGAAGGTATAATGCTGGTCATATAACATAACTATGTTTCGGATATATACCGCATTTCTCGAGAACGCATGAGGTTTCCATACGGAAAGCGGTAAGGCGTGGCCATGAGTCTACGAAGTGCCCTACTTGATGTAAAAGGCGACTAAAGGGATGGAAATTTGTTGGCTAGCACCTGCAAATTTCGAAACTTTACGGCTACGACCTTTGGTTGTTGAAAACGGGCTATGATTGGCTTCTGGAATGTGAGCACGCTCTTCAACCACGGTATCAAAGGTCCCTAGAATGCTCGCTTTCTCTAATTCGAGCGGGAATTCCAAAGTTATAAGCCGGATATTGTAGGCCTAAGTGAAGTAAGATGTTGGGACTCTATAGAGTACTGCTCTCCCTCTTGCGGCAATGTGTTCCTATATTTTCGAAAGCCAAGTAGTAGCAGACGGGAATCTGGTATCGGGTTGCTTCTGACACCTACCGCAAGGCGCGCTTTTTTGACCTGGGAGCTGGTTTTTCCTAAAGGTGACATCGTGATCGTGATGGATGACAACACCTTGTTTGGACAGGGTTTGTAAGTCTGGTGACTGTAACAATCATGGTTGGATTTCTTGATTCCTGCAGCTTCCACCGCCTCGCTGTTTGGAGCACACTATTCAAGCACAGAGCCTACCATAAAGTCTCTCCCCTTAGCGATCAGCAGTGGATTTAGGAGTCTCCTGCATGTGGGTAACAAAAGAGGCGCTCTGTTACATTTGCCACTTTTCACAGTGTTGGAGAGCTACGACCCTCCAAGTTCAACATCTACCGCTTGCACCATATGATCCAGCTGTCGCTCGACAGTGGGATAGTAGTGTATACCACGAAAGAATTTGAATGTGGCCGCAAACCGTTCTAGACGACTTCTCATCCACGACCAAGACCGACTGAAAAGGTGGAAAGAACACTTTATCATCTCTTCTCAAACACCTTGACCACGCTGATGGCCTCTGTTTGCTCTCTCAGTGGGTAATGGACCTTGTCCAAATAGCGCTAGAATTGGAAAGAGAGGCAAGTAGGGTTAGACTGAAGATAAATACCAACAAAACCAACATTTTCAGTCTGACGGGTCATCGCACTCTCCCTATCTGCATTAATGGGCAGAGTATCGAAGGCGTTGATCAATTTGTAAACTGGATGTTATCCGAGAGATCCACTTTCCTTGCCTTGTCTAAAATCTGGAAATGCAGTTATCTCAAAACCAAGATCAAGTTGAGCCTGTTCTGTGCTAGTGTTCTTTCTGTGTAGCTGTATGGGAGTAGCACATGGAAAGTGATCCCCACTGTCATTCGAAAGCTGTAAATCTTTGTGAAAACCTGTCTGCAACATGTCATCGGAATACGCTGACTTGATACTATTTCGAACAAAGAATATCGTCGGCGTACAGGCTTGACTCACGTGGGCGATATGATCAAAAGGCGGAAGTGGCAATGGATAGGTCACATATTAAGGAGAGGTAATAATTGCATTGCTGGCTATGAATCCTTTCCAAGATGGCTGGCGGGTGGGAGTGCGAGCATCCGGGGAAGTCGCTGGAGCGTATTTCAGGTAGCTGTGAACGATGTCATGTAGGTGTGGTTGACGTGCTATATTCCACCATATTGTGACTGTCAACCATATATTTTCCACCGACGGATCAAGAATGGTTTTTCGGTGCGGGAGTTTTCGTGGATACACAAAGTGTAGTTGAGTCAGGGACGTGCTGGAAAAATCTGGACGACACGTTCATAGTTACCCTCTTCTGGGTTTCTGGGCATAGGCAAAGGGAGGAAAGCAAGCAGCCGAACGGATGGGCTAAGCGGGGCTCCTTGCTTGACGGTTGCAGTCGGGGCGCCGCTTGCGACTGTCAAGGATGGAATCTACACTAATCTTGAGGTCCAACCATCTGTGATCCCAATTACTTAAATGCTTTACCTAACAAAAATGTTTTGCAGCAAACGCATTTCAGAATGGCAATAGACAAAATAAATTTGGGAGGAAGAATTACTGACATATGTTGAGCCGCGACTAGACTATTCCAAGACATGAATTCGTCCTATTTAAATGACTATAAATTGGGTAACTCTTTCCCAAATGAGAGCTTCATTAGGACTCCACTACAAAACTTCAATTCTGCAGAAATTTTTCATTGCAAAAATCCGAAATCAAAATCTTGCAGTCAATGGGTACTTGATCTGAATGAAATATGACTCCTTTGAGCATAACCAAAGCTTCTTCTATTTTCATTTCTCATAAATTTTCCTTTATTCCGTTCTCGTATTTCTACCTATTATGTGCACATGAAAAGTGGTTGCAACATATCATTAGGAACAAGGCATACAAGCATGCATGCCTTATAATATGCGGAAGGATATGCCAAGCGAGAGCACCTTTATAGTAGCTTCATTGCTGCTCCATCGGTGCAATTATAGTTCATTGAAATTCATCGAAGCAGGCGAACGATGCAGAGGCTGCAGAGGTAGAAAACGAGAGCAAGACATCCGCTGATAGTCTCACATGTGCTTGAGTTCTCGGGATTCGGATTAGGGAACTGTAGATTTGCTTCTTGGTTATAATCCCACTTGATTTGACTGTAAGGAGCTTGCTGGGTTCGCTGTGATCTCCCATTTTCTGGAAAATGAGCTACGTTACTAATGAGGCCATTAGCTCGGGAATTAATTAGGGTAGTCAGTGAGGGTGTTCTCCGAATATTTTATTAGGGAGCATCTAATCAGAATAATGATGTGTACAGCAAATATTGTAAAATAAATGAAGCAGTCTTCTCATGGCAGGTCCTGCAAGGACGAGCCCTCTAAATTGGTAGCGTATTGTAGAGTTCTACAATATTATTTTGATGAATTCGCTATCGGTTCAACAATTTCAATGTCGCCAGTAAGAAGGAATCCTTGGTACCCTATAAAGGATATACATCGGGAAACCTTAAGTATCCAGCCGAAAACCGTCGAAAAAGCAACGAAGCAGAAATGTCGAATGTGATTCAATATTAATTTGGGACCGGGGAGGCTCATACGTGTCCTGATATACATATCTATAATAAGAGCAGGTGAACGTTTCCATCCTTGCACATCTCCAGAACAGTTAAGTCCTTACACTGACAAACATACGCGTTGACTTGTGTCCCATTCCACAGGCTCATTCCTTATTTTTTGTTCATTAGAGTCTTCTGATGAAATTTTTGCTCCTGGCTTCTCCTCGAAAAGATGCAAAATGTGTGTGGGAGGACACGTTTTCGACACTTAACCGATGTTCGTGAGAGCGACATTATTCGCATACAGTGATGACACAAAACACAATGTAGACAGGATAAAAACAGGGAAAAAGAGGCTCATTCAGGCAGGATACAAAATGTTCATGGCTGAAGTAGCACTGGAGCAATAGTTACGCGCATGGAATGAGTTTATTATAATGTCAAGTGTTGCAACAAATGAATCTTCTTGTGAGTTTCTTGTTAGGTGACAAAATGAGTCGCTTTGTTCTAGGAAGGTCGAGTGAAGATACATGTGCACATATGATTTCAGTTACAAAGTGATTAAGCAGGATATGTGCATATGCGTGTTTTGATAAGAAGTTTGCTTCCCACTAAAATTTGGAAACCTCATATGTGAGTGCTCTTTACTGTTTAAGCTTCCTTTCCATCATCTGTTTATAGGGCCACGTTCTATATATATATATCTATAAGACATCTGAACATAGGGCCTTTAAAAGATAGCGGTCTCGACTTACATTTGTTAAGGATCGTTTAGTGTGCATGGTGACAAAGCAGTTACCCTCATTACGCTGGAAGACGTTTCTGCAAGTGTTTTACCTTTTATAGAGCACCACAAAGGAACTCACAAGGACTTTTAAGTTTTCCGGAAGTCCGATTTGAGATGCTAGTTGCAGATCGCTCATCAACGACAACAAGCCTCTTACATAAACAGTAATATAAGTAACAGACCTATGTGGTTGGCTTCTAATCGTTTTTGAATCCCAGAGATGGATATTGCCTCTAAGGAGTGTTCAGATATAGCCCGCGAATCCTTGAAGGATCTAGAAGTAAAAGATCAATTTCTTTTCGGAATCCTTCTGAATTTAGATAAGCCAACTTCAAGTGCTTCGTAGTAGAATAAAATGCAGAATTTGATGCGATCGATGTGGTCCAACAAGAGTGAGTTCTCTATCATTTCGGGGCTTTTTTGGGAGTAGGGTAGGTTAACGCGTTTACGCAGTGAGAGTGTTGGATTCCCGCAACAGCACTTTCTTAGACTAGCAACTAAACACCTCCCTGTCATCAGAGAACTAGCCTGGAACCGTTTGATACATCACTTCAGGCTAGCGCTCCCGCTCTCCCGGCTTTGAGAGCCTTCAAGTCAGGGAATTCCTTTCACCAACGAGAGGGGAGGGGAGGAAAGGAGCTGTCAGCTTAGGGAAACCCTTCCCATCCGATCTCTCCGCCAGTCGAGTTCAATCTTTTTCGCTTATTGCGAAGAATATTGAAGAGGCCGAATATAATGCACAATACGATTCCAGCTGCCAGCGCTCTTCAGCATCTCTCTGACAATGTTGTCTGGAGAGAGTTAACCTGTGTCTTTCATAAAGCTGCTGATGAAAGCCGTTCCACCTCTCTCAAGAGAAAAAGGTGTGTTCAGCGTCGTCCGCCACTCCATTGCAGAACACACAATCAGGAGATCGCGCCTTCCGAATCCTGTGTGGACACGACTGAAAACCTCCATGCTCGCTTAGAAGTTGGGTAAGGAAGTGAGTCCTTGAGGGTTTTACGTAAGTACCTGTCTGGATGACTTATTCCTACGGTCTTCTGAAGACACGGATTGATTTTGTGACCACAGTCAGAGCCCCGCTGTGATAAGCAGCAACGGTACCAGTCTATATCAAGTGCATGGCTTAGCATTCATACTGGTGGATGCAAGACTTACCTAAATCTTTACCGAACTAAGGAGTACGGCACCCGTGTTGAAACGTAACACCACGCCGAGGCCCGAAGGTCCCACTAGGGGGGCAACCGCAAATAACCGAGCTGTACTCACATACAACGGGAGTTCACCCGAAGTATGAGAGTCCAGGAGCTATCTCGGTTCCCATGGTACCAGTATACTCCTGGAGAGGTTTCGTGACCAATTTACCACTTCAGATGAGTCCCCGTGCAGACTCAGGTCTGATCGCCCTGATTAGGCCTTTGGAACATTCGCCTACTGCATCACGGCCGGCAAGCCAAAGTGAGTACAGCGTCTCCCGGTGCCACCACTGTGTCGGCCACTTGGTTTTGGTTTGACCGACAGGGTTGCCGCCCCGTCTTTCTCACCGCCACCTCTGAGCACCTGGGTAAGGAAGTAATCAATCTCACCGTGCGTTCGGTTCAGTCACGAATCTAAATTGTCGATGAACCGCGCAGTCCATCTACTCCTTGGCTCATTTTGCCAAGAAACTTGACACTTGGTAAAGGTGCGTTGACGTTCTTCACGGGCAACCACCTCTCTTAAGTTCTCGCCACACGGCGGTTCGGAGGCGGTGCGATAAGCAGACGCCTCTCGTAAAGCTCCCCATCTCTGCACTTGATCAAGGCGCTTAAGATACACCTCCTTGTCAAGGGCATCAGCCCATAGCTCCGCGCCATAGAGTAGACCCGACTGCATTTCTCCCATAAGGAGACGTCTTCTAGTAGATATAGGGCCCCCAGCTGCAGCTCTGTCCGTTGCTGCTTTGATTTGCTCGAAGAAGCCCATCTTCAAGTCGAGCATTAAGCCAAGGTATTTTACCGCTGGTTTTGATTCTATAGTCAACTCCCCGAGCGATATGGGACGCAGGGTCGGGATTGTCCTTCTGGTCAAGACGACTACTTCGGTTTTTTTTTCCAGCGCAAGGCCGAAACCGTGAGCAGTCATCCATTCGATTACCCGTCGCTTCAATATGCCAAGTCCGCTTTGCGCCTGTTCAACAGTGCGTCGAGCAGCAACTGCCGCAACGTCGTCTCCATAACCAACCAGGTGCGACTCTTCGGGCATATCGAATCTCAGCAAACTATCGTAGGAAACGTTCCAGGGGTCCGGCTCTAGGATGGATCCATCTGCTATCCCCGATGTGATTTTCATCCTTCTTTGGCCCTTTAGCGTCTCATTGAGCAGGGAGCGGTCTTTCAGATAATCCCTCAATATCCGCAAGAGATAGTTTGGCACGTGAAATGGGTCTTCTAATGTGCCTAGCATATGTGTCCATTTTACGGAAATGCCTTTAATACGACGCATCTACGACCTCCATAATAGCATCCACTGTAGATTCCCCTGTTCTAAACCCGAATTGATTTGTGGATAAGTCCCTGGTGCTGTGAGGTGGCGGGGAGGAAGACAGGGCGGCAACCTTGTCGGCTGAACCAAATCCAAGTGGCCGAGGAGAACCTCTACGTGGTGGCACCGAGAAAGGCTGTATTGCATTGGCTTGCCGGCCGTGATGCAGTAGGCGAACGCTCCAAGGCTTAATCAGGGCGACCAGACCCGAGTCTGGTCTCCCAGGTTTCGCTAGTGTATTCCAAGCAGATGTACTGGGGATAATGGAAGCCTGTCGATGGCTGAGGTATGATCTGAGCATTTATCGACAACCAAGCGGTCATTAAGGCTTTGTACTCAGCGATGGCATCCTCTAGGCTGGTGGAGTACCGCGAAGACGCGCCGAACAGTTTCGGCGGCACGCTCAGGGGTCCCGGTGATGGGAACATAAAAGGGAATGAGCAGGCTGATCTTGTATCTCTATGTGCGATGTGTTGTGGAATGCTCCTTCGTTATCAAAAAAAGCACGCAGTGCTATTTCTTTTGTTTCTATGGCATCACGTAGTACATCCGTCAGCTAATACAGAGCATTTTCGGTTGACCGTTCTGCCCGGTAAGCGTATTCGCACTGATATAGGAGATTACGCTTTCGAGCGTTAGTTCTAATATAGTTGTCCATGACCTTCCCCACCGTTTTGAGTACGAACGATGTTAGGAAAATTGGTCTGAAAGATTTAAGGTGAAAAGCATCCTTATCGCCCGCTTTCGGAATGAACACCACTTTTGCCCGCCTCCGTGCCCTTGGTATATATCCCACGGCAACGTTGGCCCTTATCACCCTCAGAAGAGACTCTAAGATGATTTCTAGGCCTAGGTGATTTCAGTGGAAGCGGAAATCTTCAAAAGACTCTGGCCTGGGCACGCCAGAGTGTGGGATTTTTACCCATTAAAACCACCCTGGGACCCGTTGCAGTTTAGACAATTAGGTGAGGTGTCCAATTTAAACCTATACAGGTATTGATGGTAGCCTCGATGACCGGTAAGAAACTGGTTGAGATTATAATTGATCTTCCCATGCTTTCTCTCCAGCCACTTCTCGATGGAAGGGATCAACCTGTAAATCCAACGATCCTTTTCTGACTGGTTCCATTGCTGTTGCCATCTGCTTATGGATCTCTCCCTTTCTTCCTCCCTCACATCCAGGGCCACCACCACACAATATTTGCTGGTACAACCCCTTCCGTGAATTACATTTTCGGCCAAGCCAGTAACCATTTTGATGGCACCAATGGTTGATCTGGCTTTACGGAACCCATACTGCCTATCTGAAAGGCCCCCTTGGCTCTCGACGACTGGGAGTAACCTATAATAAAGTACTCGCTCCAGGATTTTCCCCATAGTATCTAGAAGACATATGGGTCTATAGGAGGACGGTTCCCCTGGAGGTTAGCCAACCTTAGGCAGCAGCATCAGGTTTTGCCGCTTCCATGGTGCAAGAAAGATACCTTCGGACATGCCCGTTTGGACCAGTTCCGCGAACATATCCGTTCTACTTTGGACGGCAAGTTTGAGGGCCTTACTAGGTATGCCGTGTAAACCCGGGGCTTTGCCTATTGGACTGCAGAACTCCAGCAGCTCGTCCGTGGTGACTGGTGAAATCAGCGTCACATTCAAGGGGCACTGGAAGGTATCAGTACCCTCCTCTTACTGGGGAAATAACCCCTGGATTATTTTCAACAAGAGCCTAGGGCACATAATCTGCGGAAATGATCATCTGAATCGTCCTGTCACGATTTTATAGGCGTCACCATACGGATTTATGTCCGCTTCCGAACAGAGCTCCTTAAAATATTCCCTCTTACTCCGCTGGATGGCGAGCTTGAGGTTCTTGCCGACTTCTCTATAAGCATGATCCTTTTGCCCTTGAACAATCCTTCCTATTACCTGGTGCCTGGTGGTCGCTGTACGTGAAGTCCTCGCTAACTTGCCAGGGCATATCACGTGCCAGCGCAGGGCTGACAAAAGTCAGATCTACAATTGAACCAGATTCCCCTTTCCGATAAGTGTTTAAATCACCTTCGGTGGCCAGTACTACATCCAACTGGACGGATGCTTCTAATAAGCACCGCCCCCTTACGTTAGTTTCTCTGCTGCCCCACTCGATGGTCCACGCATTAAAGTCACTGGCTACCAGCCACCTCGTCCCCTTGCGTCGTGAACAAGATCATCTAACAGGTCTTTAAGTTCGGGCAGTGTGAGGCCCGGTGGGGCGTAGCAGCTGGGTACGAATATACCGCTTATTTTTGCCCACACAAACCTTCTAGCCGCCTAACCCATGCGATATTGTATGGCTTGACGACCGCACGCCCATATCGCCGCTCCACCTGTCGAATCTGTGACCTATACACAACCGTCAAGGTCTTTGTACGGCCCACTAATGATATTAATCTCCATTGTGGATTCGTAAGTGAACAGTCTGGGCGGTAGGCTCGAGGTGATTCTCCTCTGGGTTTTTGGTCATAGGAATATAGAGGGGAATGAGCAAGCTGATGAATTGGCCAGGCGGGGCTGTGCTCTTGGCAGTCTTCGGCGGTGCCTCGCTGGTGATTGTCAAGGGCGGAATTTACTCGCAATACTGTACTGTACTGTACCGTGGATCCGAGATGGGAGCCTTCACCATCAGTCAAGGAGGATTTGATCCGCTTGTAGCAGAAACCGATCATGAGAACTCTTGTGCCAGACGCGTCCAAATGCATACAAAATTACGGCGGTCTGAACAGGGCACTGGCCTATAGGGGACCATGCCGTCAGGCTCAGCATACCTCACAATCCGCATTGCCGAAGAGAAGAGGGGAAACCCTCAGGCACTTCCTCTGCGGTTTCCCAGCTCTAGTTAGAGTCAGGCTACGGACACTGGGTAAACCATACTTTGGGGGTCTCAGAGAAAATTCTAGCTGCAGGGTGGGAGAGCTGCTTTCCTTCGTGATTGCGACGGGCTGGCTCTGAAGATCCCAGCTGGCTGGTTTCTGCCTCCCTGCTCTCATAACAGCAATCTCGGTCTTAGACGTTTGTGGGATCAAAACAGCGCACCACAGTGCTAATTGGGCTCCTTGAGCGGCCCCTGCTACCACCTGCCTATCACTTGTAAATGCTGAATCTAATGCTGCGGTTGCATCCAGCCGTTTAGACTGTCGCATCCACCCCTTCTCTTTTCACAACTAGGTTCGAGACCAGCTACTCTGGAATTTCTTATCATTAACAGCAAATAATGCCCTCAATTTGGTAACTTATTATTTTGCCGTTCAAGTTTTTTTCTTGTTTGGTTTTGGGCAGAATGATAATAACAACAAATTGGGGAATCCCCGGAAAAAAAAACCGGATGGCCGATCAATATTTGAAAAATTGAATGTAAATGTCTGAATTAACGTTTGATCAGGAAATATATAGAAAAGATACAAGAATATTCGCATATAAATGACGCTGCATTGGCAAATATTGAGTGAAAACACTTTGATAGAAAAAATTGAATTTTGAAATTGATGGTGATTAATGTTGATCATAACTGAAATTATCATTGCGAGAAATCAATTTCTAACTGATCTTGTACTTTTCAGAAGAGTGACTAAAGCATTTCAAAACATTTATGGAACAAATCGGCACGAATAGATTCAACAGGTAGTCGCTTTGTGCATACACATTCGAAAAACACCTGGATTGTTCTTCAATCAGTGCCATCTGCAGGTCAAAGCACTCCGCAAGTAGCTCAAATAGGGGGATTCCGTACAAATTCCTATGCAGCCAACTGTCACATTCCACTCACACAACCGTCTCCGTCATGACATATTATGACATTTCTTCGGCAAAAAGTGATTTCCGTGTGTGCCGTTCTATGCTAAGAAGATTTCGCGGTTCGCCTTCAACATTTTTAGTTTCTTTTGATTTTTTTCGGTTGTTCAAATAAAAATTAGATCTTGAATCAGTCAATTGACTTCGCGGTTCGCTTTATTTTGATTTCAGTTTAACTCAATGCGTATTTTCGGAAGTGTTTAGGTTGTGCGTGTGTGAGTTTAGTGCGAGCCAAGCGTTAACTTCTGTGAACGGTCGCCGCGATCCAATCAAGGTAGTTTTCGGACTAATTAACCGGCAAAAGGTGAAATAGAGATAGAAAGCAAAAAGTTGCAGTTCCACCGTGATATCGGCGAGGAAAATCAGGCGTTCATGTTGTCGCGAAGCAGAGAAAACTGAGGTGTTCGGATAGACTGTGAATCAGTGCCTGAACAATTAGTGCCTTAGATATTGTGCTCCGTTCATTGCACCCAGTTGAAGAGCTGCTCTCCGTCCAGTTCGAGAAAGAAGTCAATTAAGCCTTTGGCGGACCGCGAGCGAATCATGTACGTATGCTTTATTTATTTGTTTATGGGCCTCCCAATATGGCTCGAAACCGACCATCCGTCCTGGCGATTTGGGGCGTTGTGCGAACGCTTATCTGAGCTTTGTCATTTTTACCGTGGCAACTGCTAACGTCGTGCGTTGTTTACATCTCGTCAACATTCATCAGGTTGGATTCTGGAGTGTGAGATTCATGCTTGGGTGCCCCCGCGCCGTTGTCAATAGTTGCATTCATGCGGACGACGGAAAACCTGAATCCGGCCCGTGACTGCTTCATTAAATTCCGATACGGTACATACTGTGTCATTGCGGGCTAATTAGGAACGGAGGCCTCATTGCCCCAGAGCGTGGTGAGGTGTGGAGCAATGCAGCGGCAGCATAGCCCCAGTCCACGCTGAGTGTTGCCGCGAATGAGTCACGGGCTTTCGCCAAGCCAGTCGGCAAGCACCAAACAGGTAACTAAGCAGTTACCAGGTGAGATAGAGCCCTTGACGAGGTCTCTGTAGTTGCGGGCCGTTGTTCACGCTCGGATGCGAACAATTCAATTGCAAGCGACACCGCGTACTTGGCCACTTGCAGCAAATTGGACGCAACTTCGAACAGAAGTTTCCAAAATCGAACGATGGCCGCTTGCTGGAAGGTCATAGCACGGGTTAATCCATGATTTCCATCATCGTTATGTCTACCTAAAACCATTGTATTCGCTGATCCCACTTCTCACTTGGCCGGCTCTTTTTAGACCGCTCTAAGCGGGGCCTTCAACCATTGCAAGCCGTATCTCGCTGATCGCTTGGCGGAGAATAAATTCTGCGGTTTGCATGGCTAACAATTCTTGATAACTGTAAAAATTGATTCATTTATGGAGCTCAAATCATTGAATTCCGATAACCGTAGGAGAATCAGCTGGGGTGCGAGTAGGTCTGGAGGCTCTGGAGGCTCTGGACTTGTTGGCGATGATCAAGAAGCGTAGATTCTACCTTGCCTGGAGCCTTGCTGAGTGGTCGTTTCCGATATGATGGGGGGCATACGAGGCTACGGCTCTTTCTTCCAAATCTAAATCAATTTTTACTGCACACAATTCGGTTCGGATTTGCTAGTTTCTGTTGAGGAGTCGACTGGCGGGGGGCTCGGTTGGCGGCAGGGAAGACTCATTTGAATTATGATATGAGCAACTTATCTAATCATGGACGTCTGTTTGCTCTTCGTCTTGATGAAATCGAGAATTTTGTTTACGGAGTTTATGTAAAAGCTTCACGTACGGGTTCACGCTGCGTTGAGACTCGATGGGTACAAGCTTGTTTTCGTAATTGTTGTTCGTAATGAAAGTATGGAGAGTAATCGCTGGAGTTGGGAGATTGAAATGAGATGGGTGTGTTTTGTTTTTAATTATAAATTGAATTTGAAGATTCGAGGGGAGAATGTTTTGTATTTTTGTGCATTCTATCGATTATTAGGCTGCTTGGAGGTATATGGTTGCCTTCCACCCCTTTGTGGAGTATAGCGCGTCAACCACACCTACGCGCCATCGTTCGCGATTGTCTGAAATGCTCTTCAGTTCCTCCCACGATTTCCCGAGACGTTCGCATTCCTCCTTCACTATTCCCCGCCAAGTGCCCCTGGGGCCATCTTGTTAGAGTAGATTCCACTGCATGGCATAGTCCGTAATGCGATTGTCGCCCCTTCTTTATATGTGACCTATCCACTGCCACTTCCGTCTTCTTATCACGTTACATATGAGTGCCAAGCCTGGGCGAAGATCAAGTTGTTTGTTTCATATAGTGTCAGGCCAGCGTGCTCCTATGATACGACGCAGACAGGCATTGACGGAACCTTAGAGCTTTTGAGTAATAGTGGAGTTCACTTTCAATTTGCTACTCTCATATAGCAACATAGAAAGAACACTAGCGCAGAACAATCTCTATTTGATCTTAGCGTTGAGATAACTGCGTTGTTAATGCATCGGCCAACATCTAGCTCGGTGCTACCGTCGGTAGAAACCACGCTTTCCAGAAATACAAATTGATTGACGCTTTCGATGTTCTGCCCACTAATACGGATAGGGAGAGTCTGATGACCCGTCAGGCTGATAACCTTGGTTTTGTTAGTGTTTATCTTCAGTCCAACTTTACTTGCCTCTCTTTCAAATTCAGAGCTATTTGGCCAAGGTTCATGATCTGGCGAGAGAGCAAACAGATGTCATCACCGTAGTCGAGTTGTTTGAGGAAAGTTGCCATCGTCCATTGTATTCCTCCATGTCTTCCCGACAGCGCAGTATTAAAAACGTCATCGACGACAAGAAGAAATAATATCAGTGACAGGATGCAACCTCGGCGGACCCTGCTTTGGACCTCAAAATCCTCCGAGATTTTATCTTGGTGCAGCACGTGAGATTTTACGCCATCATATGTCTCTCTGATATTAGTTCCTCCGGAATGCTGCTGCTACCTAGAGCGCCACAGATACACTCTCTGTTCACGCTATCCCAGGTTTTCTCGGAAACGATGAAGAGCAGGTGCAGCGAAGATCTAAATTCCGCGCACTGCTCCAAAATGATCCGTATGATGTTGATGTGGTCGAGGCGAGGATCCGGAAGGGAAACCAGCCTGCTCTCTGTCGCTCAAGCTTTCGAGATATTCTTTGATGCGTTTCAGGATTATCTCTGGGATGGCAGGGAACACGCAGATACCCCTCCAATTGTCGCACTCAAAACGGGTGCTCTTTTTAGGATCTTAACGATCATCCCCTTCTTCCACTCTTTGGGAAAAGGAGCTGCAGTAACTGTGGGGAGACCGTTTTCTTAAGTTGCGATATCTCAATCGGTTAACATTACGTTTCTTTCCCTGCGGTCGGCGGACGTGACTCGACTCTGTTGACACAAAACTGCTGTCATTCCTGACATTTTTCGCCCCAGTTTCATGTCAGTCCGTCAGCTGTTTCTGTGGCCATTGAATGCGGCGGTGGAGGCAAACTCATGTTGGCGCTCCGGCTCCAGCTGAAACTGCGCGGGTTCAGTGAAGCAAACCGTCCGCGTGATCCCGCCAATCGGGGTCACCGGGCGAATCCGATGCTTCGCGGGCGTTCTTTCGAAGCGGCAGTTGGCTCGTCGAAAGCTTTCAGCCTGGACAAGGACACCGCCTCCGACGTCAAGTTTGAACGAGTGCTCGTCTCGTTAAAGAATTTTAAAGGCGCCCTTGTATGGTGGTTGCAGCGGCTTCCGAGGGGCGTCCACCCTGATGAGGATCTGGTCACATGTCTCAAGACCCCTGGGGGTGTTGACTTTCAATGTCGCGTGTCTGGACGGTGGAGTCGGCCGCATCTACGAAATCGCGTCCCTAAGTAGATGCAGCATTCCCGAGTCGTTTAACCCTGCTCTGATGTCTAGAACAGGATCGGCGGAGAGACCTAGATTCCCCCCGTAAACCGTCTCTGTTGGGCTGGTCGCAAACTCCTCTCGCTGGGCTGTACGAAGGCCGAGGAAGACGAAAAGCAAGGACCGTGACCACGACGGATAGTCGCGAGCCATTAGGGCGGCCTTCAGGGTCCAGTGCCAACGTTGCAGCATACCATTGGACTGCAGATAGTATGCAGTATGCCGTTTAAAGCCAAGGAGCTTTCCTTACCCCGCGAAAAGAGTAGATTCGAATTGCATTCCCTGGTTCGTGATGATGACGGCTGGAAAATCAAAGCGCGGAATCCATTCTTGACAGCATGATTGCGCCGTAATTTCCGACAGAGGTATTGCTTCAGGCCACCGCGTACCCCTGTCGATGATTGTGAGGCAAGACTTGAATCCGTGCGAATCTCACAAAGAGTTGATGATATCGAGATGGATGGTGTGAAAGCGCTTGGTTGACCGAGGGAACACACCTACTTTTCGAACGTGCTTGTTAATCTTGCACTTCTGGCACGCGATGCACTGTCTGGCCTAAGAATTTATGTCCTTGTTTATGGACGACCAGAAATATTTTCCAGCGACTAACCGATTTGTCGTGCTGATGCCTGGGTGCGGAAGATCGTGAATCGCCGAAAATAGGAAACTTCTTGAATTTATATGTGGGATTTACCTTCAGGCTCTGAAGCTCTGCGTCGTCTTTTTATTCCTCGGAGATTGCTGTCCAGCTGAGGTTTGGGACGAATTCCAAAGAGCGTGTATAGAATTCTCGGAAATGGATCCTTTGCATAGACCAGGCTCTGTGCATCTCCAGCAACTCCGAGAATTCTATCTCAAATTAATGATGATATTGCATCTCGACTGTGCGCTGATATGTCGCTGCTGCAACTACAATCACTTGTGTATTGCGATGCAGTTGCGGTTGTCAGATTGCACAGTCAGAAGATTCACTTTCGCGTTATTGGTTTGAGTGACCAAAGAGATCCACCATGGAAAATTCGTCTGGAACGTCGGCGGGACTCACTAAGGCAGGACATTGCTGGGCTGATACAAAGCAGCATTGGCAATGCCAGCAGACGGGTGAGAAATAAAGTCCAGAGGGTTTACCGAAACTATGTCATCTCCAGTTAGGTACTCCTAGTTGAAATTCTGGACACACTAAAGTAGAAACTTTACGTTTCTGTTTCGACAATATGGCGAAAGTCACTTCAGACGTGTTCAGACTGCAACTTACACGAGGAACTAGCGGAATTTTTTTCAGATCTTTCAACGAATCCCAACAGAGCGTCCAGAGTCCAGTTTTCGGTAACGGAAGCGAAAGAATACTGAGGTGGACTTTGGGGGTTACCCGCCCAGCATGCTGAATACACTGAGTGTCGAAGGCGCCCGCCATGCCAATACGCCTGGCATGCATTTTGCGGATGTTATCGAAAAGGAAGTTCGACGAGCTATAAACAGCTTGAAGAACGGGAGGGACCCAGGTCTGGATCGAGTGTAGAATTTCTGATATAAGAAATTTACCAGTATATACAATCGGTTGGCACACAGCATAACGGAAATCGACCTGAAAAACGTTCAGCGGCGGATACGGACTACTATGTCCAAATTCCGAATGCACCATCCAAACTCTGCCGTGGAGTGGATGAACCTGCCTCGTGTGATCGGAGGTAGGGGTGTGGTGGCACAACATCATCATCAAGTCGACTCGCTGCGCGCTCATTTTACAGCAAAGTGTAGGCGAGTCCCTTGCATGTCGATGTTTGTAAGGCAGACTGTGAGCTGACTCCACTTAACTTCAAGGATCGATCTTTCAATCTGGGGTGAAGTCGGACCAAGAGCGGATCGATGAACCGAAGTCGAAGGCAATGCACGGTAAACACGTGAATTGTCTTTGGCAGCCATTTGTCGAACAGATGGCTGGGTGCTAGGGCGCTCTTTGCTGAGATGGAGGGATTCATGTGTGCCATTCAGGACGGCGTGGTCGCCATCCGAGTTTATAAAAGCCCATTATGAAAGAACGGGTGGAGAACGATCAGTGCAGAATGTGTGGTTGGGCGTTAGAGACGTTGGACCATCTCATTTCTGGCTGCACTGTTATGGCACCGGTGCAATACATTACCAGGCATAATGCTGTATGTAAGGTGATCCATCCAAACCTTGCATACAAGCATGGGCTGATCACGGCAACATGTCCGGTTTACCGATATGAACCGCAAGCAGTACTTGATAGTTCTGCTTGCAGCTTGTATTGGGACGGGCAAGTTCTAACTGATCGCCAGCAAGCCTGACGTACTGTTAGTTGACAAGACGAATCGCTTCGCGTATATTATCGATGTTGCTATTATGGGGAAATATGTGGAGAAGAAGGTGGACTATGAGCCACTGGCTCGGGAAATCAAAGAAATTTGGCGTCTCGGGCGGGTGGTTGTAGTTCCCATAATATTGTCAGCTACAGGTATTCACACAGTCTGGTTCAAATAATGCAGAAGTACATCATTCTGCGTACGTGCTTGATGTTGCGGGAAGTTCCCGACGGACTCTACCATTGACCTACCACCGGCCACTACCACCAGCGTCCCTTTAGTTTTGAAGTAGGTAGGATCGCCCGAGACTAAATGTTTGGCACTTAGTGCTAATATTAGGTAAAATCTGCCGAGATTGTGACAACTCGGAAAACAATAATGCGATTTCCACCAACCTTGGTAGGATTACGCTCTAAATTATAGCCTATATTGCTGCAATTTCGTGGTGCTAGAATGGGGGCCATTACTAAAAATTATAGTAATAAACTGTTATTAACTTTATTTCAACAGATATCGGTATGAAGGATATTTCGGAGCCTAGGTACCCTATGGTGGCAGCCTCCTGATTTTTTTCAGATATCTCGAATGGGTAGTTTCTGAGAATGGGTCCGTTAAAGAAATGATCACTTTCGACCCCCCGCACTCTCCACCTTTTCAACAAATGTCTTAACTAAGATAAGCTTCGGAAAGTACTAACCGAGACTTTTCATTTGATACCCCGCGTGACTATATTTGGTAAAAAAGATACACACCCCCCTTTTGCACGTATGGGGACCCCTCCCTTAAGTTCCGTGTAAAAATATGTAATTCACTGTATGCGTGAGCGTTCATAGTTTCTACCTTTCCACGAAATTTGGTATGAATCGCTACAATCGTCTCCGCGAAAAATGCGCGTGACAGACGGACAGACAGACAGTAAATCGTCTTTAATAAGGTTTTAAATAAAACCTTAAAAAGCGTTTATGAAGGTCGTTAGTATAAAGGGTTGAAATTCTCCGGTGGGTTGAAATGTCACTAGTCCAGATTTCGACAAGGGGGAGTAGGACCGCGGAGAGTATCTATTTCTAAACCGTCTCCGTCTTTGTGTTTTTTATATTGGATATTATGGCGGATTCTCGCAGTGGTAGAAGATTTATGTTAGGATAATTGAGGATCAGCTCGCTGCATACCTTCCGAATTAATTCAGTGTACTTACGAACTGTCCAGTCTATGGTATCGTTGCGAACAATATTATTGGAGGTAAGCAGAAGTAGATTGCATTTAGATTTGACAAAATGAAATATTTATTGATGCCAATCTGAGAAGACTTTAAAGGAGATTGACATCTGCAGTTGAGTAATTGAATGGTGGAGACCTACTCAAATATAACCTCATAAATATGCATTTCTATTGTGATAATTTGTCCAGAAGTATCCTTTCGCTCAGACAAACAATGTCGCAACGGACATTGACGGAGAAACATTGTGAATGCTCCAACTTTATGGTATTCTCGCGGAAACTATAAAATCTTAATTTGTATTGAATTGCAATAATTTTTCTTTACTTTTCATTCGTACAATTCCAATTGTCCCTTTATGGTTTTTGTTCAACAATTTGTGCTTCTGTTCGTTCCTTTCGAATCTTCCAGTTTGGCTGCAGCATTAAAAACGCATTTATCATCCAAGTGCAATTGACATAACCAGCTCTTAGTCGGGCTTTCCCCGATACCTATATATAAAATCCCGGAACGAAATCATTCTTTCATTATATATATTTCCTTCCTCTTCAAGATACTTAAAAATCTCTTAGGATGGAAAATAGAAAAAGGCACGAGTGGTGAACATTTGCTGGTGCCTGTGCTGCAGGGCTGTTGCTCTGGCCGCTGCCGGTGCCCGCTGATTTTTAAAAAAAAAAAGGAAAACAGGAGACGAAGGAAAGATAAAAGCTTCTTTTGGTTCGTGCTCATCGAAGCACATAAATGAAATGACGGCGAGCAAAATAAATAATGAAATATGAACAATCGACGACCCATTTTCTTTTACCACTCCTGACTTCCGTCATGTCCATACGCTTTGGTCGTAATCTGTTCCTTGGGGGTTTCCTTTTACTTCCTCAGGTCTATTGTGGATTGAAAACAGACGAGTTTTGAAATGTTGAATGGGAATTCAACTTTCGGTTGCCTTTTACGTTTTTTTGCTCGGAATTATGAGCAGGTTTTCTTAGTCTATGAGCGGTGTTACGATGAAGGCTCTCCGTTCCAAATGATTTTTCACTTATTTCGTATAATGTCTGCCGTGAGGTAAGATATCCTGGTATGCACGTATGAGGCGAAATGTGGACAGCCATGTAGACATGTGCCCATAGGAGATGGCTCATTATATATTCTCGCTGACGGGTCTGTAGGGACTCGCTTATTGTTTGGTAATTATGGCATTACTGAGTGTTGGTCGTGAAGAACAGGAGGCAGAACAGAAGATCATTTCGAGTTCACTTTTGTCCACTACTAGGTCAGAATTATACATATTCCAATGTGGGAAAGTGGTCCTGTGCAATACTAGTCACTTTGGAAATGTTAATTGAGTTCTTGATATTTCTGTCCCTCACATCATTAACATTAACGCAAAAAAGGTTACTTGCAGGATGTTTTGACGAGAAAAAGCATCGTCTAGTTGCCCTGCGGTGAGTCAAGTCGAGGTGGCTTTCAGGGGATAAATTCGGCAGCCAATATCTTTTTCCCTGAACTGAATTCTTAGCCATTCTAGAAAAGTTCTTAGGCTTGTGGCGCGACTGGATTCGCGCCATATGAAATTTATTTCGAATGTTGCGAATACCAGCGGACATATGACGCCACCGGCGCTCCCCACTCAGTGTAGACCTCGCCACAGGAGTGGAGAGCAGAGTGCCATGAAGGGACGGCAGAATGTCATTTAAAAAAAAATAATTGCTGGACTTCGACTTCTACTGAAACCTGAAACGCTTAGCATAGTCGAGAATATATCGTGGCTAGACGGATTGATTAATCGGAATGAGCCAAAATAAATGTCTCCACATGGAATTGAAGACCTCGTTACAACAAGGTAGTAACACACTACTACCAACAACAGTAACTGCGGATAGATAGTATCACCCCGGCTTCGAGGCTTTTAAATCCCCATTCAGTGTATCAAGCCATTGTTATTTCGGCCGGCCTTTTGGTCGCTTATCATCGACTTCGATGTTTAGACCAATCTTCACAAGTGAATTCTCGTAAGCGCGAATCGTTGATATCCTCATTTCAGATGTGATTTAGGAGTTCTCTCGTTGATATGCGCAACAAGAGAGGCACTCACATCGACCTCGAAAGAGATGACTACTTGACGGTCGCTTACGTTCACTTGCCATTTCTCATAGAGTTGAGGAGCTGCGACCTCCCAAGCTCAACACCGACCGCTTATTTGATTCAGCTGTGGTTCGACAGTGGGAGAGCTATCTTGGTGATGGGATGGCGGATATCCTAAATCACTCGCCTGGGAATATCGATGAGCTTTGGGCCGCTATCAAAAATGCTCGGTCGACTCCTCATCAAACATGCTTTAGTAATACATTTTATTTTACCATTTGTATTTACAATTACTTTAATTAAAACATTTTATTTTACAATTTGTATTTACAATTGATATTCTAGATAAAATACGAAATTAAAATGACCTGCCTGGTCGGTGGTTCGCAACTTAATATCTTCAATTATTTCTTTTTCAATTATTTTATTTACAATTCAAAATTAAGCAAATTCCTCTCGGCGGGTTGTTCGGAGGCCAAGTAGAACGAGGGGCAAGACCTGAGTCAGCGTCTGGTGCCAACGTTCTAGCATCCCATTGGAGCTGGCATTTGAAACCCCTGCCTAACTCCGAAAAAAGGGCGGGGTCAAATTACATTCCCTGATCAGTGATGACCACTGCAGGGACGCCAAAGCGAGGGATCCACTCTCGACAGTGGGCTTCGGCACAAGATTGCGCCGTAACGTCCTTCAGAGGTATTGCCTCAGACCACCACGTAAACCTGTCGATGATTGTAAGGCAATACTTGTAACCGTACGAGGTTCGCAAAGGGCCTACGATGTCGATGGAACCGCTTGGTGGTGCCGGGAAATGAGCCCACTTCTTTCCTTACATGCCAGGTGACTTTACACTTCTGGCATGCGATGCACTCTCTGGCCCAGGAGTTTACGTCCTTATTCATGGAGGGCCAGAAGTATTTTTCGGTGACTAGCCAATTTGCTGTCCTGATGCTTGGATGCGGAAGTTGTGAATCGTGTGGAACACTTCCTTGCGAAAGGTGGCCGGAATGTATGGCCTGGGTCCCTTTTCCAAATATTCGCAGCAGAGAGAGAGGTTCAAACCGAAGATGGGCAACTCCCAAAATTTGTATTTGGGGTTAGACTTGAGGCTATGGAGTACTGTGTCATCCTCCTGCGCCTTGTCGATAGCCGAGAAGTCGAGTGCGGCGGGGATATTAACCTCGGAGACACGAGACAAAGCGTCAGTAACTATGTTGTCCTTGCCCAACACGTGCTGTATGTCGGACTGGCTTATAAAGCTCAGGTGTCGAAGCTGACGAGGGGATGCTTTATCGGGCTATTGTTTCAAAGCATACGTCAGAGGCTTATGGTCCGTGAACACTTTGAACGGCCTGCCTTCTAGGGAGAAGCGGAAATACTTAATGCTCAAGTACGTGGCGAGGAGTTCTCGATCGTAGGTGCTGTAATTCCGTTGAGCGGGGTTTAACTGTCTAGAGAAGAAGCTCAACGGCTGCCAGACTTGATTCATTTTTGGTGAAGATCAGCTCCTACTGCGATGTCAGAGGCATAAACAAAAACGGCTAGGGGTGCATCTTGCCAAGAGTGTAGCATCAGCCAGTTGTTGTCGGGATTTGTGAAACGCGCGGACAGCCTCTTCAGACCACATAATCTCTCATGTGTTTTTTGTTTTTGGGCCAGACAAATACGCGTTCAAAACGGACTGGTTTTGGGCGGTCTTGGTCAGGAAACGAAGATAGAAGTTTAAAATGCCCAAGAACCTCCGCAAATCTTTCACAGTTTTCGGACGCGGAAAGCTTGTAATTGCTTGCACTTTTTCTGGATCGGGCTGTTTTCTGTCAGGGGAAATGAAGTGTCTGGAGAAACATGCATTTACCAACGTTTAGGACTAAACCGGCCTTAAGGAGACGTTGAAAAATGCACTCGAGATGGGCTAAGTGCTCAGATTCTGAGGAAGAAGCGACCAAAACATCATCCAAATACATGAAACAGAAGTCGAGGTTTCGCAGGACCGAGTGAATGAACCTTTGAAAGGTTTGCGCCGGATTGCACAACGCGAAAGTCATCCGTGTGAACTCGAAGAGTCCTAAGGTTGTGAATATTGCCGTCTTTGGAATGTCTTCTGGAGCTACAGGGATTTGGTGATACACCTTGGTTAAGTTCAAGGTCGAAAAAATGCAGCAGTTTGCGAGGTGATGCGCAAAGTCGTGGATAAGTGGAATGGGATATCGGTCTGGAACAGTTTGTGCCTTTTATAATCCTCACAGGGGCGCTATTCGCCGTTTGGCTTAGGGACCATATGCAATGGGGAAGATCAACAGCTGTCCGAAGGTGTGCAGATACCCTTTTGCATAAGTTGTTCAAATTTTTTCCGTGCAAAGGTCAGCTTCTGAGGTGGTAGAGGACGCAACTTCGAGAAGATAGGGGAATCAGTGGTGTTAATGTGGTGCTGCACATTGTGCTTCACTGGTTTAGAGAGACTACATTCGGCTGAACTGTTGGAGGAGTGCCCGAACACGAGAGTCAGTAATGTCTTCCAAAAGTACGGAAAGATTGTTGGTGGGGTGAGATAAGATTGCTACGAAGGCCAAGACTCACGTCCGCTTGCCTGTACCCGTAGGTGTTAATACGCGAGGAATTTGCCGCCGCAAGTTTCAAAGATTGACGGGATAGCCGATGGTGGCGGGGTACGGGAAGCACCGACACCTCCGCACCAGTATCTACAAGATAATTGCGCCTGCTGAGATTGTCATAAATTGTTGTGGTGCTGCGTTCTGGGTGGTCGTCGTCAGGACCATCCGCGGACCTAGTTTTTTGTTGAGGTAGACGAGAATTTACACGGGACCGTACATCTGGTACTTTTTTCGCCGAATCTGCGATGGTACCAACAAATGCTTCGGTCCGTAGGTTGTTCTGACGACCTGCTACCCGATCGCCCTTTTCGAGCAGTAGACCGCGAGCGAGCTCGCAACCTGGCTCCCGAACGCTGAGCGTCCAGCGTCGCCCTCATCTCCGCCATGCTGGCCACAAGAGCGGCCATCTCACACTTCAGCTCGCCTAATTCATCTGAAGGCTGCTGAACGGCCGCTATCGTGGGACGCGCGTGCACCTCGTGCACCTTGTCAGCCGTAGCTGTCAGTGCCTCCAAAGAATCGAATCGGAATAAATTTCGAATGTTGTTAACCCTGCTGCGTCACAAGTTTTCCGTCTCCAAGCGTGCGATCAAACTGTTTTTTTATTTCCTTTTTTATTTTCCTTTTTTGGCGTTTCATATTCTTGTGTGGTCCCGACGCACCAAATACAGGGCACTTGATAAACTTTGCTAGTGACGAGAGAGACTGAAGTGTTGAGGCGTGTAAGGGGTTATTCACAAGACACTTCACTTAGGTGCTGGCGGACCAATACTGCGAACTCCGCCATTTTTATTTAGGCTTTGAGATAGCTCAGTCCTTATGATTGATCTTGGTCAATCCGGATGGTCATTTGGATCTCCCATAATTCAACAAATCATCAAATCAACCATTAGTCAAACAGCACAAAAGCCGATCAGAAATCAAAACATTGTCAGGATAATGACGAACTTATTCTAATTATTACCCAAAAAGGGAAGGGAAAGGAAAAATTATAAGGACTTATGTCGAAATTCTCAACTTATTGCTTCCTAGGAGCTACTCCAATTGATGTTAGGGGCTTAGTTGTTTTTGGGTTGCGGAGTCTTCTTGAATCAGCCTTGACGTATCCTTCCTTCCTTATTGTAATATTCGCGACTCTATCTCACTGATCGGGTTGCGTATCAAACATGAAATAATCAAAACAATAATTTCAAGTTCTAAACTATAATCCCCTCTTCTTTGCAGATTCACATATCACCGTAAACATATCCTGCTCAATTCAAAATGCCCTCGCAACCAGCTAACGACGGTGGCAATGCTAATGAGATTAAAGTTAAAACTGCATACAATGGCGAGGTAATGATCACGTACATTGACGAGAATATCACGTTCGAACAACTTTGTCGTGAAATACGTGGAATTTGTCGTTTTTCGCCGGATCAGGTACGAGAAAACATGTCATTATTCATTGTGCTCTTTGAAAGGAAGAAACGAATATAGAATAAGGAACTGCATTCATCCTTTTTCTTTATTTATAGGATTTCACTATGAAATGGGTGGACGAGGAGAATGATCCTTGCACGCTTTCTACTCAAATGGAACTGGCTGAAGCCATTCGCTTGTATGAGGTCAATCGGGATTCGGAACTTGTTATTCATGGTAAGATGATTTCTGCTTGAACATTTTAAATTGTAACCATTCATTTTGTGATCCCTTCTTAGCAGTCATCGATTTTTACCTCGGTATAGCATAAGAAGTAGATGATGATGCTGAAGACTAAAAGAAATTAGTTTTCGTCCCTTTTTCCCTCTGACACGTTTTGTTCAAAGTGTATAGGATCGGTAAGAATCCTTCCTGATATAAGCTCTAGTGGTGTTGATATTACGTAGCCCCAGGCATAATTATTCCTGTTGGAAATCCCCCCATCGCAAATTCGACGGAACCACGGCAACAGTGACGAAATCATTTTATATGATAATAATGATGATGAAGCCGAGAATGAAACTCAATAGGGAGAATCAACGTCTTTAATAGAAAGTTTGATACGCTGTTGATATATGTGTGGCTTCTCTCGGTGCACATATATGTCAGCTCCCAAGATGTCGCCTGAAAGCACAATCAACATTGATTACATGAGCCTTGATGGGAAAAATGATGGAGGAGGGTAGCTGATTTTTTACTCCCTCCTTTTCAGTGTCTTATCCAGCTATTTCTTCTGGGACAGAAGACCCCAGATGACTAACAGAGACTGAAAATCGGAATTAATTGAAAATGATAGAAAGTACTTACTAAATATCCTTATTGCATATATCTTAAGTTTTCACTGTCGAATACGAAACGAGAATTTCAAATTCCTCCGACATTTCTGTCGAATTCATTTTCAAAGTTATACGAACGAAGCGAGAAGTGTCAGCGATGCATAATACTTGAAGAGTGGCGTATTTTTCACTTTTCAAAGACCCTTGAATTGAAGCGCTTGCATCAAATTCGCCTTGAATCTTGAAGAGCCTTCGTTTTTATTCGAGATGTTGATTGCGCTCTTCTCACAATCGAGCGGTTGAAGTACATGAAAAGCTTTTGCATAAATTCACCATCATTCATGAAGGAATACCACAAAAAATGACCTCGTCATAACTGTGTTTAAAACTTGTAATACAAAAGTGGATGATGATAACGATGACGAGGATAGTGAGGATGGCGAAAGGACCAAGGCGATAGCAATGGCGATGATGGTGATTATGATGCAAATGACAGCGCTAACCAATGCCACTTGGAATTTGCATATTCTAGTCCTTTAGCAGCCACACTGTGCAACAACAGAATCTAATTCATATTCGAGCTGATGGGTTTTATGCTGCGATGGTGTGGCCGTACGATCGACTATGCTTGAATCATGCTAGTGTTATATAATAGTCGCTGTTATTGTCACCAACGGCCATCGTTGGGTCATCATATTCATCATAATCATCGTCATTAAGCGGGCAGCAGCTTAGCCGAATGCCAGAAAAGATGAAGAGTTTTGAAGTCAATTTTTGGCAAGCTTTTGCATGCCTTTGAAGGCTCACTCTATACAAGGAAGGAAGTAAGTCTGGCAGGAAGGTTCAAGTGTTAATAGTTCATGATTGAGACTGGAAACGTTACATCGTCGTGTAACGATCAAGTTTGACAGAGTGAAGAGGATAACTTCTTACATGGTTTTGTTAGTCTAAGAATATGGAATGAGTCGCCTGCGGATTTTCAAGACTCTGATGTTTGTCCGCCTTTCAGTCAGTCTCAAGTGTTTTGAGAATGTTAGAAGCTTTTTGTTCAAGTGCATTTCCCTTGTGCTAATGCAATGTTTTACTTCTGCAGTCAAAGTAGATGTGGTGCTAGTAACTTTGCCTTGCTTCAACTTGCATTTTTCGTCCCCATGTCATGCATTTGTGTACGTATCTGACCCATTTACTTTTCGTAGTTTAATCATGGCAGTTTCTACGAGTCCGTGTGTGACGTAGACTCGCTCCCTTTTATTGCTGCAATTTTTTTAACTTGACAATTAAAATATATCACATTTGTGAATAATGTTTTTGATGGTGAATCGAAAGAATATAAGTGTCAACTATTAGCACTGTTTGAGTGTATTGTTTACCAATCACTTCGGAGAAGAAGTATTCAAGTACCTTTAGCCCAAATGGTAACATTCGCACAAAAGACCAACTGGAGTTAAAGTTTGGGACTTTAGAGAAGGCATTCGAAATCACGAATTAAAAAGAAAACTGAGTTCACTGGGGGACGCGACGATGTCTACCCAAAGCAGTGTACGGCCCCCTCAGTAAGCGCAATTATCTGGTAGACACGGTCCTCCCTGTTTCCTCTCAGCAGTTGAGATTAGCGGCAGCAAACTCCACGCCCCTCACAAGTTACGGCTTCAGGCAAGTAGGCGTGAGTCTTGACTTGCGCTTACATAGGACTTTTTCGTAGCTGACAGCAGTGTTTCCATTTTAGACGAAAACTGTTTGTGTCGCTATGGATAGCGTAGGTCCCTAATAGACTTCACAACCTCTCTTAGTTTGTCAGGGAAAATTTCAGCTGCGCAAACAACACTATTTCCATCAATTTTAAGGACGCTGAAGGCCGCTATTATGGCCCAAGATGGCCCTTCTTTTTAGCAAGAGCTTCCACCATTCTACTTAGCCTTCAGACAACTAATCCCGGAGAATTTGCTGCAAGTCCCGCGGAATTGGTATACCGGGAGAACCTGAGACTCCTCAGCGACTCTGTACTCGACATTAGATCGGGACTCAACACCACCAGTTATGTTGAAGTTAGAGTCGCGAAAACCGTGATTGACGTGCCCAGAGATCTCGAGTGGTGTATGCATGTTCTAATTAGGACGGACGCCTCCCGGAAGTCATTGCAGCCACCTTACGAGGATCCCTCCGAAGTCCTCGCTCACATCATTTTAGCCTCGCAAACTGCTGTATTTTCTCGACCTTGAACTTAGTCAAGGCATACCATCAAGTCCCTGTAGCTCCCGAAAATATTCTGAAAACGATAATATGCAGACCTTTCGGACTCCTCGACTTCACTAGCATGACTTTTAGACTGTGCAGTGCAACGAGAAACTTTCAGAGATTCATCCGTTCTTTGCTACGAAACCTTCACGTCTGTTTCGTATATTTGGATGATGTTCTGGTCGCGTTTTCCACTGAATTCGACCATTTAGAGCACCTCGAGTGCATTTTTCAATGTCCCTTGAGGCCAAACTAGAATTCAACGTTGAAAAGTGCAAATTCCTGCAATCGCAGGTGAGATTTCTTGGCCACCTGATTATCCCTAAATGTATTTAACCGGACCCAATCAAAGTGCAAGCGATTTCGAGTTTAGCGCTTCCGAAAGCTGTTAAGGATCGGAGAAAATTCTTGGGCATGTTAAACTTCTATCATCGTTTCTTGTCCAAGGTCATCTACCATCAGTCGATCCTTAACGCCTACTTGTCTGGGCTGAAGACCAAAGACGGGAGTCAGCCTGATTGGGTGGTCTTCAAAGGCTGTCCAGGCGGTTGAAACTACCAAGTAACAGCTGATGGATGCTGCACTTCTGACATTTTCTCTGTAAGATGCACTCCTAGCCATACTCGTCCATGTTTCTGACATCCCCGTAGGTTAATTAAATGTGGCAGCGGTTGAGCTTCTTTTTCAAACAGACGAACTGCGTTTAACGGAAGTACAGCACGTGAGTTATTAGCTGCATACCTCGCAATTAAATAGTTCCGGTATTATTTTGCAGACAGTGTTCACGGACCATAAACCACTCACTTTTGCTTTGAAGCAAAAATCCCACAAAGCATCCCCTTGGAAACTTCGACACTTTCAGGTGAAGACCCTTGCCACTGTCGATTTTCCGGTAATTGCGGAGGCGGGGAAAGGTGACACAATTTTTAAGAGCCTGAGGACCAATTTCAAATATACATCTAGGAAGTTTTCTATCCTCGGCTCAATATCCAGTGTATACTGCGAGACCTCAGACAAGGGACCAAGGCCATATATCCTGGCCAATTTCCGTAAGGGAGTATTTCATGCCGTTCACGACCTAGCGCACCCAGGCATTCGGATAACGAATTTGTTAGCCACCGCGAAGTATTTCTGGACGTCCATAAATAAAGACATTGCTTCTTGGGCCAGACAGCGTATCGGATGCCAGAAGTGCAAAACATTCCATCGGTCTGCCAAGCGTTTCCATACAATTCAACTCGATTTAATTGGCCCCTTGATAGATTCGCACGGTTTCAGGGGTTGCTTCATAATCATCGAATGGTTCATGCGACGTATTTATACAATCTTGTGATCAGAACCTCTGTCGAGGATGGATTCCACGCTTTGGTGTGTCGGCAATTATAATCACCGATCAGGGAATAAAGTTTGAGTTCCCCCTTTTCTAAGAGTTGGGCAAACTTCCTCCAAATGTCATCGGACTACCACATACTACCCGCCATCCAATGGGATGCTTAAAAGATGGTACAGGACGCTGAAGGCCGGCATAATGGCCTAGATGACCCTTCTTGTCGTAAGTTTTGCCACTCGTTCTACGTCGCCTTCGAATAGCTAATCGCGGAGAGAGCGACTCTGTGCACGACGATAGGTTGGGACTCAATAATAATAATAATAATAACGCCGGAAGGATGTTCAAGATGGCTTCCTTGGCTAGGTTAAGTCTATCTTCCGGGAAGACAGCGCAGCTAGCAAGAAAGCCGCGCGAGACGCGTCCATTTTGATTTGCGGCAGCTGAGTTGAGCGAGCCGTGCGCTGGGTTTCTCGCTGAAACCCCCTTTGGTTTCAGCTGGGGGTGGAGTGTTGTAGCGAAGCGAGCAACGTGCTGAACGCACGCAATTGTGAATTGCGTTGGTCATCACATCGAAAAACTTAAGAAGTCGTGAGACGGAGCTTTGTTCAAGCTCAGGAAGCTGTCAAAGAAGGTTTTCAACATCTCTTAGAGGTATAAATACTGGCAGTCATACAAGGACTGTCTGAACAGTTACAAGTCGGCCAATAGTACCGCCAAGATTATTGTTAAAACATGGAAAATATCAGTGAGTCTCCGAGACTCAGTAAAATTCTCGCCAAGGAACGTACCAAGGCTCCTTGACGGAATCTTCTATCGAGACGTTCAAGTTGCTAGTCCGGGCGCGCTTCCCCACCAGGGTGGAGAACTGTGAGTCAGAAGTCCGCTTAGAGGTTATGCAGTCCCGCTTCTGCGAGATTATCGGAAATCATTGAGGATAAAATCAGTTTTGCCGCATATAAATCTCCGAACTCAGGCGGCATAATGTCAGTTGTGTTCCAGAAGCACCAAGAAAGGGTTGTGTCATGTCTTATTTCAATTTTCCGGACCTACACTTTGCTCGAATACGTGTCTTACGCAACGGATAGTATCCATGCTAAGAACTAGGATAATCTAACTTGATTCAAGAGCTAGTTACTTGACCAGAGCTCTGAGCGGAGGGACGCCCCAAGTTAGCGCTATGATGATGGTTAAAATTCTATGGATAGTGGACAGGAGTGGAGTCGACTTAGTGATATTGGTGTCAGGGATGTGTCCGTCCGGTATGAGTGAAATTATGAAGGGCACATTGGGAAAGTTGTACCTGTGGACTGAAACAGACGGTATAGTTTTCTATACCTACAAAAGGAGGTTTGTAGGAAAATAGGATCCGCGGCCGGGATGATTTTTTCGATGTCTAAAGTCGTGGTTCATTCCATCCTAACGTACGATTCTTTATATGTTGGCCGGCGCCGAACAAGAAATAAAAGAGAACCAAGCTTAATAGTATCCAAAGAACTGTAAATGCAGGTGCTACTGATGAAGTACTTCGGGACCTCTGGGGATTCTCAATGGAATAAGCCACATGGAAGACTGGGAATACATTGCAAGTCTACGGCATAGTATCCTTTATCGAGGGATTAAGGATGATCTGTGCAGTTTCTGCGGGAGTCCTCCTGGATACCCACACTGTAGCTGATTCGTATAGCTTTCCGAGATTTGCTAATGGATTTCTGGGGCATAATACGAACCTCCTCTCCCTAGTAATCAGTCTGGGCGGTACGCTCAAAGTAACACTTCCTTGCGTTCCCAGCCTTACGAACATTGAGGGTGATGGGCGAGCTGACGAACTGGCAGGGCTCTGCTCTCAAGAGTCCTTCAGTGGGCATAGTTGACATCCTGCTGGCGGCCTGTAGCAATCACGATCTTAGGAGTTTGTTGCATCAAAGCGGTGAATCACAGTGGTAATTGCACTCTTTGTAGCGACCACTGACCTACCCTTAGTGTTTTGAAAATGACTAAGGTAGAGGGTCGCCTAGAAAGAGTTTTAAACTTCCTCCTTCAAGCCGCGCTAGTTTCAAAATATTATACTGGATGAGCGCAGTGGAGGTATCATTGCGTAATGCGATTACTACAATTTTAGTATCTATGAGCCGCTACATGAGAGACTAGCACACGTTATTCGTCCTGACTTATTACGAGAACCTTGGATTTTATATGATTGTTAGAACTACGTCATACCAGTAGATGTCCGAACACCAATTTAATTAAGCAATGGGTGGAGTGAAGTGAGGCCCTCAAGATCGATAGAGAGTTTGTCGTGTCTTTTGCAGTATTCCGTAGGACGTTCCTTTCATCAATCATATGTTGTCGACAGCGATTGATTTTGATGTGTGGATGGGTGTGATCCTTTACTTTCTGCGCTTGGGATTGTTGTACTGGGTTCATGTTTCACCACCAGTGATAATGTGTCTATATAACGCTCCAAGGTTTAGGTAACGTTTTGAAATCCAAACGTCATCATTTGGAATTTATGAAGCTTAAAGGGGTGAGGGTAGCAGTTTTCAGAAAGTCCTCTGGTGTAATAGGAATGTATGACAGAAGTCTATCTTCAAAAAGATTATGGACCCTCGCGATTTGCCTGAAAAATCGTAGAGGAATTACAGCAATCAGGGATCGTGACTGCATTAGTCGTCGCATGGTTGTAATTCTCAATTGTTCTTGGGGACCAAGTGTAATGCGCTGGACTAGGGGTTGCTTGCAGGTTGGCATAAACCGCTATCAATGTAGTGCTGGATGTATGCCTGAGCTATCTTAAACTTGTCAAGACAAAGGCGACGGGTTATATGGGCTAATTTAGAACCCTGTCATGTGAGGATGCAACGGTACATATCATGTTCTTCGGCTTTACAAATTTTTGTTGGACGTGTTATATCGATGAATTTCGTAGTGATCCTAATTAGGTTAAGTGCGGTCAATAGACGAGAATATAGGCAGTCTACTGGAGGTGGCGTTCCCTTGGACGGAAATCTCTGTCAATTTGCCTGTGGCCTTCCTATTTTGTAGATCTATGAAGATTCGGCAACGGGAAAATTTCAAGTAAAGCGGCGCCGAAAACTTAAGTCGATTGTCCAGGTTTCGGTTCGTTTTCCGTTGGGGGTGAATAGTGCAATAGCTGCTGGTTCCGTGTTTGTTTTGGGGTAACATGCTGTTGGGATAAAACGGAAACTTTGGGACCAGAGTCGACTAAAAATAGGAGTCCTGCAATTGAGTCTTTGAGGTTCAAGCATTCTTTTTTTGCGTCAGCCTCGATCGTTTGAGTTAGGAGATGATTACCTTTTTGCAACTTCACCGTTCAGAGCGGACTAGGCAGTTGATGGTTGCTAGCGTCAAATGATGGCTCTAATTTCATTATTATGGGGTCTGTCAGCCTCTTCCCTCAGTAGCAACTCCACACCAACTGTGTGCTGATAACATTGCCTGCTTTTCCGGCAAATTTTTGCAACGTTATGACGAATTTACTGGATTTAATTTAAAAAGATGCTCCTCATCTGGTACCTTTCTGTCCTACACATTAAGGATTTTTTTGATACTGGTGGGATAAGGCCTTTCCTTCGCGTTCTCAAGCACCAGTGCAAGCCCAGAATTAGTGGGCGTGAAGGCTAGATTACACTCAGGTTAAGATTACGCCTATCAGTCAGTAGCTCCATTATATTTTCGGATATACAAGTTCTGTATCTTGGGTACTCGAATAACTTAGAATGTCATTTCTTAGTATGTGTTTACTATCCAGAGTTACCTTCGAAAAAGTCAAGATTATCATAACATTTGACTTCGTCCAGAACGACGCGTATGCTCCTCAGGTGCTGCTTTCCTGTGGTATTGAATTCTCTTAGATATGAGTTGATTGCAGTCGTGCTACTGTTGGCACCACGGGAGGGGGAGTACCTGATGAGTATATTCGTGATGCTAGATGAAATCGGTTGCGACATTTTTCACTCAAGAATTTTTTTCTTTCCTTTTTTAGTTGGAATTTTCAACAGAAGTTGATCAAATTCAAAACGTCATAAAAAAATTTTTATAGGTGATCCAGCGACTTTTTACGAGATGGGAAAGTTAAATGTGGCCAGGAAAACGCTTTATGATTAATTTAGTATGCGTTGCTGCCACTCATAAATTTGCTCATTTAAATTTTCTTGCACAGACTGCATTCCATCACTTCGTTCCGGTGATTCAACACAACTTTCAGATGGCTTTATACCGTCAATGTACCTTTACCCTGCAAGAATATTTCACATCGCCTTTTTCCTTTAAAAAAAAGTCCTGTAATGCTTCAGATTATAGTTCCATCATTCAGTTCCCAGGCTAACGCCACCTCATAGGGGGAGGAAATATCTTGAGTAATTTGCTTCCATGAAAATTTAATGTATGATAGATACTTTTTCAAGTGTGTGTCGGAACGTTGCGACGGCGGTTAAATCCTGTAAAGAGGATATTGAGAGTGAATAGTCGTACGTCTAGGATTTAGAGGAGACGAGGAGTGGATCAAATCCACTTAGAAATTAAGTATCCAAACAAGGTCAAATCTTGTGTGTTGTTTCCAAGAGAGAAAACTTGTTTGGGAAAAGTTTCAACGATGGCGTGTTAAAGTCTTAAAGGATGATACAGAAGATAGAAAATTTTGATGTTTGAGGTTGATTTTACATACTAGGTAAATTGTGTGGGCATAGTTTGTTTTTGGGGCGAGTAGAGGGGATATTTTTCTGGGTACGATATTATTTTTGCAAATTTAAGGTGTTCACCCGGTTGTGTTGGGCTTTTTGGTTAGATTAAAGTGTTTAAACCTCAAATTGTTCAGCAAAGATATTTTTATTGATATATGGTAGTGATTCAGATTCAGATGCATACTGTGGACGCTGCGATGATCTAGTTGGTTGATCATCAGTATCTCGATCTGGTTGCCCCAGGTTCAAATATCATTTGCGTCATGGATGTTTGTTTTCGTTTTTGTGCTAGTCCTGCTGCTATAGGTTTGTTACGTGTGCCTCATTAGAAATGAGTTAGGGGAAATAATAATTGAGCAGAAGAGACTGGATGAATATGCACCAAAGAATTGAACAATATCAATG
The DNA here is from genome assembly GCF_905115235.1 of Hermetia illucens. Lineage (NCBI taxonomy): Eukaryota > Metazoa > Arthropoda > Insecta > Diptera > Stratiomyidae > Hermetia > Hermetia illucens. The sequence continues at coordinate 148,688,358 of NC_051852.1, forward strand.
CGGAGTGACTAAAGAAAAAATATCTACCGATTCACATTCGTTCACTGGCAGAAGTTCGGACGCTGTATGTGTGTGTTTGAGGTGGGAGAGAGACAAAGCTTCTGAGCACTCAGACCTTAGTGGTCCATTATACTCGATTCCCCCGTCTAACGGAATATCCCGGACTCGTTTGTGTGTCGCAGGATTTCCGTTAGTGGATGGGACGCTACTCGCTGTAGTTGGAGCACGTCAGCACCAAAAATCTGATGTCTGATGCGTCCGTAGGCGGGGTGCTCACTTAGAAAATGTTCCGTGGACTCCGTTTCCTCATTACAGGATGGACACGTATCATCTTGGATAATTCCTATTCTGAACATATGCCCAGCTAGTGAATGATGGCCAGTCAGAATGCCCACAATACTTCCCGCTTTTCGACAGGATAAACTTTGCAGTATGTTTGGTTCTGACAGGAAAAGTTTGTCTTTCTAGCAGCATTAAGGCTTCACCACCTGTCATTATGGGAAGCTGGTTCCCAGTTTTTGATAGCAGCATCTAATGGTACCGACATCCCAATTGCTGGTTGTGGTCCAGGCATGGGGCAAATTGAAGCCTCTTTTGCTAAGGCATCCGAGATTTCATTTCCCTCTTCCCCAGAATGACCAGGTACCCAGAGTAAATCCATTGAACCTAGAAACAGAATTCAATCGGTTTCTGCATTCCTGAACGATTTTTGAAGTGATCAAAATACTACTCACCGCCGTCAATGCAGCTTGACTATCGCTACAGATTGTGATGCGCCTGCCCTTCAACTGCTCTTCAATCATCTAGGTTGCCACCCTTAGGATCACATACACTTCAGCCTGAAAGACCGTTGTGTATTGTCCTAAAAGAAAATCCCACTTCTCGTTATTATTCGAGAGGTAAACTCCTGCTCCAGAACCATTTTCTGTCTTTGAGCCACCGGTGTAGAAGACGTCAATATATCCTGACACGAGCTGCGCCGAATGTGACACACAGACACACAGTTCCTTACAGAGTGGCCAGTTTATAGCAAAAACTCTTTTGTCTCATCTTAACCCACGACACCACTGACGCATAAGCGAACATCGGTCTAATGATAGCAACATTTATCCACGTTACTACCTGAGGCCTAAGCCCCCATGTCGAGACAAAGCTCCGCTTCTTGTCTAGAAAACTCTCAGATATTTCACTTCTTCGGAGAGTTGAAGAGTTGTACCCCTCATTTCTGGAAGGCAAAGACCATTTAGTTTCCTCCTTTTTGTAAATAATACCATTGTGGTTTTATTTGGATTTACTGAAAGTTCATGCCTGAGACACCAACTGTCAATCAAATTAACGGGGCATTGTGTATTTCTACACACCATTCCGAGATCTCGACCAACAGACAACACAGCCACGTCATCCGCATAAGCTTGAACGTGTATTGGCAGATTTTGCAGTTCGCATGGTAGTGAGTTGATCAGCATACTCCACTCAAAAGCCCCTTCAATGTCCACTAACACCGCCATCACGCACTCACCCTTCAGAGTTGAATCCTTTTTCTTTGAAATTAAAGAATGAAGAGCAGGTGCACAGGACTTTCCATGATGGTAAGCATGTCGGTTTTCATTTAGGGGGTACGATCTCAGCGCCTTCTCGCGAATCTGACGCTCAACCAGTCTCTCCAAACATTTCAGCAAAAATGATATTAGGCTGATTTGCCTGAAGTTCTTTGGATTTGAATAGTCATCCTTCCCAGACTTTGGTATGAAGACTACCTACGTTCTATCAAGAGGCACGTAGCCCATAGCAAGGTATCCTTGAAAAATATTTCTTAGAAGTTGCTCTAAGTGCTCTGGGCTCCTTTAGAATCGCTGGGCAGATGCCATCCATGTCAGCAGATCTTGACTTTTTATTACTAACAACCGCTCTCGTAGTGTCCCAATTCCCCTTGCCACATCTTCGTGTTGAAGGGTTTACCGAAACCGCCAATTCACTTCTTCCCGCTTCTGAGACCTATTCTCCCAGATGGTGTACTTGCAAGAGAGTCTGTATACACTCAACTCTGAAGTTCATGAAGGTACCATCCGGTTTTCTAAGAGAGTACAACCTGGCCCCCTCATCCTCATTAAGGACTCTGGACAATCTGAAAGTCTCCATTTCACCTTCCAGTTCCTCACAGTATGCTCTAAAAGAGTCTCGTTTCGAACGTTTTACGATCCTCTTATATTCACGCTGTGGGTTCCGGAAGTTTAGCCTGTCTTCATCTTTATTGCTTTTGCAAGCACGATTTAAAAGCCGTCTGTTTGATTTCCTGAGTCTCTGCAGTTCCCGGTTCCACCACGTTGGCCTCGGGAAATAGGGCAAGCCTCTTCAATGCTCTAAAAGGGTGCTATTCATAATTTTCAATTGATCTCCTATCGCCAAAGTAGTCCTTAGTCGTCAAGAAGTTCATTGAACTTAGTCCAGATTTCATTGTCGGGGAATATGAATTAGGTGAGGCCTCCAAAATCCATGCCTCGGCCACGACCTGATTTCTCAGAGTCGCGGGTTGATTCGAAGTCTGTGACTTCTTACCACTTGGAGAGTTACAATCCTTTGTTTCCATTTTCATGTGTTTTTGAACACTTTTAGTGTAGTAGTAAATTACCACAAGCTCCCCCACCACGACAAGGTGGTGTCCGAGGAGGAGAGAGAAGCTGGTAGTACATTTGTAGAGCGTTGAAAATAGGGGAGACAATCTTGAACGAATTCGCATGTTTTAGATAAAGCCGAAAATCGATAGATGTTTCCTTGACTAACCTAATTGTGGATTTGAAACAGATCGAAGTGGAAATAAGCACGGGATAAATCTGAAATGCTTAGACCTTTTTAAATGGCTCTGAATTTGGTAAAGTAGACAAACAGTGTTAGGTTGTAGTTAAATTCTACTAAAACCAAGATTTCCAGTTTAACTGGTCATCGCCTTTTTCCTATTTGCGTTAAGGGGCAGAACATCGAGAGCGTCAAATAATTTATAAATGTAGACAGCGATGTTTCTACAGACGGTGTCATCGAACGTTCCATCGCTCAACTTATTGACAGCGGTTAATTTACCCTCGCTGATCTGTTAGAAAGCCGTAAAAATATTCTCCTTGTGCTGTGTGTATGGTAGCACATAGTCAATCCCTGCCCCTTTCGCCGGTGAACGGGCTGGCTACCAGTGAAAGTGTCGTTGAAAATGAAAATGACAGTGGTTCGGTTACACGTTGAGAAAGGGCAACAACCTCACTGCGGGTTATGCGATCCAATAGAATTCACTATTCCAGGATAGCCTGCGAGTGGGTCACCCTAGAACTGCCTAGTGTAGAACAGTGGAGGAAGATAGGTTCTCATTAAATAGACGGTAACAATGGCTTGCGGGGAGGGTTAACTCGTTGTGTCCCACAGGGGGGTCTATGACAACCATATTATTAGGCGCATCCTTCAGTTCATTCTGCGAAATAAAATTGTATTTTTTATGTTTTGATAGATGGAAGATTCCTTGAAGCAATATTCACTTAATGGCGAACTATACCGATTCAGGAGAAACTGTCTCCGTGCTTTTGTTTACCTCCCTTTGAGGACAAGGCACTCACTTCTCTGTATTTTCATGTTTTAGTAGATTGAAGATTCTTTAAATCAACATTCACTTGATGACCAATCGTACCGATTCAGAAGAAACTGTCTCCCGTGCTTTTGTTGACCTCCCTCTGAGGACAAGGAACTCATTTCTTTCTATTAAACATGGCGTCGTCCAGGGTATTGGCGACTCATCGAGCTGCCAATGATATCAACTCACACCTGACTGCTACTTTCTAGTACGCTGTTGTACGCAGACTGGAGGTGAGAGGGTGGACTAATTCCGGTGGGATCCAGGTGTCGTCTCCTTGGAAGTATCTTGATCCCACGACTGCCTCTCGAGTTCTAACCCCCGCTTCCAGTGAAACTTGGACAGCCACGAGGTCTCTAGTTAGAAATTCTGAATTCATTTAAGAATGATACGAGCTTTTGGTTTTTCACAAGAGGAGTCAAAAATTACCTGAATAGTTGCAGATCATGAATCTTCCCCCAGTACATCCAGGGTTCTTAAGCCAACACTATTTCAATGTTGTCCTTGGAGATTGTCCTTGCAATTACTACAGATGTATCTCTTGTATGGTGGAGGCTCTGTTAATACTTGTAGTTCTTCTTGAATGTCACTTCTTTCCGTTTCGCTGTCGGACTAGAACCTTAGAAGATTTAGGTCAAGGTCGTCCAACTTCTCTTCTGTGGATACCAGGTCCACTTCCCTGCTCGGCTCTGCCCTCGGTAGGGTTTCCACTCAATGTGGCGTCAGAAGTATCCTTTCTCGGTTTCTCCCTGTGCACGAACACACGTATACTGCCAAATCTGTGACGTTTAATTATACCAGGCGCCTCCGATCGTGACGAGTTTGTCTTTGTCCTTCTCCTCGCTTTTAAAAAGTGTCCATAACCTTGTGTGGAGATCCATGTTTTGAGGCCCATCTCAATCACTGTGACTTTGGGAAGGTAGACCGTCACCATGTGTGCCCTTAATATACCATCCCCAGCAGACCCCCAGTAGACAGTACCGTTCCCTTCCATTCCGGCAATTTGGGGAATATGATCCTAAGCAATTTCGGCGTGTCCTCCGTTGCACAGTCCAAGGGTATATTACCTGGACGAAAGTATACGCCGGGGGACACGAGCTTCGCGTTCTATTCCCTGCACATTTGCCTGATAAGAAGACTTTCGATAATTTCTTGCGTCTTATAAGTGGGTATTTGCAATCGAACAGCTACCAGCGGATCTCCTGGCTCCTACCTTCATCCCTGACCTTCCCGGAATTCCCCCTGTCTTGGACTCGGGTTTGGGTTTTTTTTGGGAACTACGCTTCACTAAGGGGTCGCTCGCTGATGCATCTTCCCTAGCGTGTTGAAGGACTGCTTCGCGAATAGCTCATTTTCTACTTCAACTTCATTGGCTGGTTTCTCCGATTTACTTGAAGTGGGACCGTTGGTTTATGCCTACATCTCGTTCTTGGCTATGGTACGGTTAGTAAATTCAAATTCGTCTTGGATGTTGAAGCTTCTTTTGGCAATTGTGAGAGATGGAGGATTTCTACATTTTCTTCGGATGATTTGACTGCAGAAGCAACTTGCCTTCTGTAGGTTCGTTTTGAAGAGACCACATCATGAGGTATAACGATTTTCGACGTCACTCTTGTCTTGCGGATCGGCTTCTTGTGAGCTCCTTGCGAACTGGGATCAGTCGTTGATGGCTTGATTTTCGCAGAAGATCGTTCTCTAGTCGGTTCAGTTGGAATCGCGGCGGCTCTGCGCCCTCGTGTAGGTTTTGGTTGTGAAGGAACTTGAATGATGATGATTCAAAATACAATTGTCAGTTTTATTATCCACTGAATGAACCTTTCGGTTATTTTCGATTGGTTAGTCTCTTTGAGCGGGTTGTCTTCGGGTTTTTTGTATTCCTTTGACGCTCTCTGTTGATTCAGCTTAAATCACGGTAGCTCGACCCCCTCGTGTAGCCCTTGATTGTGAAGAGATCTCATCATTTTAGTAATAATTCAAAGTAGAATGGTCCTCTTTCCGTTGCTTCTTACTTTTTTGGCTCTGATGCTGAAGGCTTTTTGCCTCTGATGTTGAAGGCTTAGGCTTGTCCTGAGTCTTCTTAAGGGTTTCAGGCCTTCCTTCAGATAGCGCAGATATCATTTAGCATCTGCGTCATCGAGACCTGTCTTCCTCCTGACAGCTGATATACTGACCTTTATAGTAGATTAATGTTAAGTTTGACTCGACTGTTTGACTCCGCAACATCTTCCGTTTTTTAGTGTTGCGTAGAAGTACCTCTGCCTGGTGTGTGCAGTACGGGCTCCTGCTTGTTTGTTGTTTTTCTGTTTGTGTTTAAATTGCACGTTTATTTGGTTCCCAAGAATATGGCGTTTAGGAAGTCCGCCTTTCCATAGACTCCCGTAGCACGGTAAGGTCAAGTTTACTCACTTTGACGACTCCGTACCGGGTGCGGCTGGCGATCATTTCCCACGAATTGTCTTTTTAGACGAGAGGTTTGGTTCTGGGAGAGCCACATATTAACACCAGAGGAGGGGAGGACCAGACTATTCCGCACTTCCGCTCGAGGAAATATACCAGGGCGCCAACAAAAACGTGGTTGCTATTATACCAAGGGTTTAATCCAGATAGCTAATTTTTGGCGTTCACCTTTGAATGTAAAACATCTAATGATTTCCTTGCTTCCTGTAACGACGTCCATTTTATCCAGAGAAACGAATTAATATCTGATCTGATGCCTTTTGACGGTGTTATCCATATTAACGTCCACACAACAACACATTTCCATTGTCCCAAAAGCTTTCTGTATTTATTCTTTCATATATCCTTGAAGTATCTTATTCCAATGGAAAAATGCCAAAAATCATCCAGTGAAATGGCATCAAACTAATATTTATGCAAATACAAAACCAATATACAATATCCTGAGTGTTGCCAACAATATTAGCACCATCTTTATTATCCTGGAGGAGGATGCGAACCGTGCTCCTGCGAAAGGGAGCGTGTTCCCAGGACAAACGATGACTAGTCAAAAAATCTAAATTTTTTTACGGAACCTTCATTTTCCACATGAACCCTGAGGACTTCAATTCAACGATACAAAACGCTTCGCATACAGAATGCTTCCTGCGAAAAAAAAATAGTTATCAAGGACGATCTTTTCCCATGCATGTATTTTCATAAAAATTTTCATTTCTTCTTTGCCTTTTACGGTGAAGGAAAAATGTACGAGGATGGAAACTCATGAGCGAGTGTGTGTGAAGAATGCACATGATAAAAAAAAATTTGTTCTTCTCCGGTAGGAAGCAGAAATGGCAACTAGCACTCAGGAAAGCGCCCGTGGGAACGGAAGATGGGAAAAAATGGGGAGAGCGTACTGAAAATCCTCTAGATTGTCACTACGTGAACAAAATGCAAATCGTTCAAGAGAAGGCTTGATTCCGAAATTTCTTTTATGTGAATAGTCTGAGCAAGGATATCCTTTTTCGGCAGTGTGGTGGTACCCTTGAAGGCCTTGCTGAACCGGTGGTTCCTTTGATACCGAGTGTGGGGTTGCCGACTTTTATTGCGATTTTTAATTGATGGAAGTGCCAGGTTCCATGTGGATGGAGGGGCGGGATCGATGGCTTAATGTAGGACCTTGAGGTAAGTGGGGGTGGGCAAATTGATGTTGAGCCGAATTCGTGGTGGCAGTCGACTTAAAATTACTTAGGGCTGAAGACTTTTACTGTGAGCTTGATGAGGTTGCAAAGAGAACGACTACGAAACGACAACACGCTAGTTCGGCACATATGATCCACAGTATACACAGGTCGATAGGAGCATCGCATTATGAAATGAATAGTTGAACATCCTGAAGTAGCAGCAAGAGGTATATCTCCAATATCCATGCTAGCGATTCTAACCGGATATTCATATACGAAAAGCCTGCCTGCTCCACTGTACCTGGCTCACACCAAGCGTGATAGTAAGGTCGTTTCGGTAGCGAAGACGAAAAAGGACATTACGCTGGAAAACTGCAAAGTAGCGTATTTCCATTCCCGGCAGGTGTTATGACTGTAAATAGGTTGCTATCAGCTTGTTTCCTCTAAATTGCGGAAATCCATGTACCGCTCGTATATCTCTATACAGTCAAGTATATCACGTAGATGTATATATTTTTTGGCACTATTAGAATGGAGGGCCTACATGTCTTAACCTTCGAAACGAAACAGGAACGTTGAGGACACAACGGCAAAAGGAAGAACACATTTATCGCAAATATGCTGGGAGTGAAGTTTCGCTTGAATTGGTTTGAAAATGTTTCGTGTTTGTATTTAGATGATAGTTTCTGTTATTGTTATGGGAATGGAATGGTAAAGTGGATTTTGATGGAAAAAGATGCTCCTGCCAGGACATTGCTGTTCTCGATGTGTTTTCGTCGGGAGAGACTCTAGTCTATTCCGGTGAAGGGTTTTTTTTTCTGCTGGATAGATAACTTCATTGAAAGTCTGGTGAGTTTTTCGTTTGATTTTTTTTTTGTCGTCACTGCGGTGTCTAAATGACTTGGGAAACATCTGGAGTAAAACTAAATTGCTGTTCATACGATGGGTACTTCGCCTGGAAATGCATTAATATTTGATGCAGTAGTTACTTGTCGTCGATGTGGGAGATGCGGTTGGCTTTAGGAATAGCATTTATCACCTGATGGTTTGGTGAAATTGGAATTCCACCTGCGGCGGTCTCTCCATTTAAAGGCGATTAGTTTTCCGTTCGGATTGTAATCTCGGAAATGAATTCTGTAATTGTAGGAAAGCTTTGGCTTGTATTGAATGCATATGGTTGCCTGAAAATACTAGAGCCCAACATGTTACCCGTTCAGTTGTATGGGAACTGCGGATTAGTTTATGTCCCTATATTTCAGTGTGGGGTTCACACATTTTCGAATCAGTGAGTTCCTCATTGCAGCACCAATTATACGCGACGGGGGGTTCGTTGGTTAGGGACGATAGCCATTATCAAATATTGGTAGTTTGGATAGTACAGTTTCAAAAAAGTCACTACGTAATTTGGAGGATATCTTTTATATGTGATGGTATCTACTGAAGGATTTCAATGTAATTTTTTGGGGGGATGTATTCAGGTCAGGTTTCCACGGACTTGACAGAGCAATCATACCCAAGTCTGCAAAGGCTTCATCTAAAGTGGATCTTAGTACGGAGCTACAACCAAGGTACAGGGAATCTGGATAGCCTTCTGAAAACTTATGCTTCAAGAGAATTCTTGGCGGATATGCTTTTGGCTCGATTATTCCCGGGGGCTCAATGGGATAAAGCAACTGTAGACTTTAATTAGATATGTTAAGTCTGAAATCCGCTGTAGTGAATGTTGAACTTACAGTAAGTACAGATCCTTATCGCTGTGTCACCCACGAATATCCAATCCTTTTGTTAATTGCCCGCTTTTGCATCAGCTAATTTGTAAACCGTACCCCCTACAGTATTTGACAGTTCTATAGGGTATGTTTCAGTGGCTTTAGCTGTTTTATTGTGATGAAGACTTAAAAAAAGAACAAATATATTGCTGGCTAACTATATCAGGTCGTTGTGTATGACTGGAAGGTGTGAAGGTGCTGTATAAGACTGGACGCAAACTGGTCCCTTGCGGCATTTCTGGGATTACCGTCAATAACTATTGCACTACGCTAACTTCACGAGAAACTTTGCTGTGGACTTTGCAGCTAGGGCAGAGTGGAGGACTGACTGCGTGTTGCAGGGCTATGACACAGTATTCTCATCGACGGACCAAAGATGGTCTGGGGAGTTGGTGCCGAAGTTTTCTCGAATACACACAGTGTATCCAAGTCGTACGCTTTCACAGGTTTCGCCAGTGTATTCCAAGCTGAATTATTGGCGATACTGGAAGTTTCAAGTGTAACATAGCTATTCTGATCGATACGCAAGCAGTCATTGAGACATTGTACTCAGTGGTGACATCCTCCAAGCTGGTGGGGCAGTACGAACAGCCTGGGTGGCACCTTCAAGGTCACTCTGCTCTGGGTTCCCGGTCATAGGAACATAAAGGGGTATGAGTGGGCTAACGGACTGGCCAAGCGGGGCTCTACTCTTGGCAGTCTTTCGGCGGGTACAGACTGTGTCCCGTTCGCGACTTTCAAGGGTGGAATCTACTCGCACTACTTAAGAGCGGCGGACTTCAGATGATGAAGGTTCATCACCTGTGTGAAGTCAAGGACGATTGGGCCTCTTGTGCCAGACGCGTGCAAATGCATACAAGATTACGTCAGTTTGTACGGGACACCATACCGCCAGACTCGGCATATATTACAATTCGCACCGCCGAAGAAGAGAGGGAAGAGGGAGAAATCCTCAGGTGCGATTGCCGAGCTCTAGCTAGAGCCAGGCTACGGACACAAGGTAAATCATTCTTTAGTGACCTCAGGGAGATTTCTAGCTGTAGTGTGCGACAGCAGCTTTTCTTCGTGAATTGTACGGGCTGCCTTTGAAGATCTGAACCGGCTGACTTTGCCTCTTTGCTCTCTTGACAGCAGTCATGCTCTTAGGAGTTTGTGGCATAAAAATGGTGCATCACATCACTAACTGGGCTCCTCAGCGCGGCCACTGATACCTACCTATTAAAATTAAAAACTAAATATATTTTTTCACATTATCAAAGAAGAAAATTGCTACAAGAATAATCATTAGGTTAGAGAATCAGGCTTGAGACGAGACGGGATCAAAGCCTTTCTTAGGATTTAATGTCCATGCTACCATGGGGTTATCCTTGATGTAAAATTTGGTGATCACAGTGCTTTCCTGGTATAAACCGAACTTCAAATTGATAATGTGAAAATATATTTTTGAGTATGCAATGCTGGACCCCATCGATCGTCCAAGCTTAGTCAAAATTCGATAGTAGAAAAGGAGGATTTAGGAATTCCGTCCGTCCTGGTAGATTTTCAATCACCAAGAGCTTTGGTGATGGTTGTAAGTTGTGACAAATAAAGAAAATGTTTCGAATTAATTGACTAGGTTGAGGAGTTCGTTGGAGAGAACTTTGGGGTTAACAATTGGGATAGTAGAAGCAGGTAAGCGGAGTTGAAACTCAAAGGAGTTTTAATTTTCTTGCATCACTGCAGATAGGCTCTATACTTTCAACAGATAGGTGGTTACGCGTTTCCTGCAGTCCAGTTTAGCGGCTAACTGTGTTTTGATTTAACCCAACGGGTGAAGGATCTTATAGTGGAAAGTCTTTGTTTTTGCTGTTGAAAAAAAAGAAGATAAGTTCAACTGTATGGTGGTGAGACAGGCCGGGTATTGTTTTACAAGATTTCGCTTCAATGTTGTGCCTAGTTCCTACAAATAGATGAAAGTAATCAACTATTGATTGACATGCATTCATTAATTTCTTCAGCCGACAACATGTGCGGTGATCGTCATGTGCGAACACCAGTCTCTCGAGCTGGTTACCTTGGGCTTATCATGGATATTTGTGTTCGGCTTTGTGCTATACCGGTGCTTTAGGCTTATCATTTGAACAGCATTAAGCGTGATGATAATGAAGCTGAAATATAGTGTCATTAAAAACGGAGGCTATTTGGATGTAGTATGCTCAACAAAGGAGTGAACGGAAGGCATATAAACATTCATTGAGTTGGAACGAAAAAATTTCTCAGATAAGCAAGGACGTTTTTAGTTCGGGCGGACTGTCTGTCACAAAAGCTCATATTTAAGAATACGTTTGCTTAAATTATCGCAAATCTTAATAGTTTTCATGATAGGACCCTTGAACATACTTTGACAAACGAGGTATAACCTAAAAAAAATTAAAACTAGGTAGCTTGCTTCTACTACAATATATTTTAATAATTAGTAAGTTAGTAATAGTTCCTCAGTATTTAAGCACCTGACGGCAGCATTTCCATTGACTTGCCTTATCATATCGAAGGTTTCTTTGTCGGTTTGTCAAAAGTTTGAAGAATAGTGTACTCACTTTGCATAGGCGGACAAGGGTGTTTTGCTCGTGAAACCTATTCTACGACACCCAATCAATCGAACTCCCCTCCGTTGCTTTGTTTCCTTTCTTGAAAATCCAGCCCTTTTCTTTGCAGACTTCAAAGAGATCTCTGGTAGCAGGGTTGGCGAGGTACTATCCTTTTTAAACTCTGCGGGCTGGCTCTGCAGATTTGAGACGGCTGAATTCTGTCCGGCTGGAGCGAAAGCCGGCGAAATATACTCTACATAAATGTTCCCTCTATTGTATAAGTTATGGTCAAAAAAGTCATTGAGGTGAATGGCTCTAGTAGGGACCATATATGTCTAAAAAGTGCTATTAGTTGTTTAGGATATGCGGGATCATGATGGTGGGCCGGACCATCATGTGGATGTGGACTTAGGATCCGCATATCCTAAACAACTACCCAGCTTTAGTCTAGCTTAGACTAACACAACTAGCAGTTTATTTTAATATAATTCGCATCCTTGTCGTGTTTTTGCGATGATATAAGGAAGCGTTTTTCCACCTGTTGCCACGGTCACACTGCTCCCAGGGCAGAGGTGTGGCAGCGTCTGAAGCATTGCCTCTGGTCTGGACGAAACCGTAAGTCATTTTTGGTTTTTTGAGTGCTGTTAGCTTTCGAAAAAGATTTGAAAAGACTGGAGGAAAAAACTGGCATTTACAGGATAACTTGTGAGGAGTTCCTATAGTGCACAGCGTAAACGAAACGTTTAGTTAGCATTTGCCTTAGATGTGAGTATGTGGTGCAGTTCTAGATACTGTAGAAAAACATTTCTTAGAATTCGTGGGCTAGACATCACCTTTGCTATGAAGTGATAGCGTATCAATTCTGGCTTTATTGCTGTTGTTCTTTCGCGGCGAAAAGTTTGTTAAAACCCCTAATTCTCCTCTGTTCAACTTTACCTTCCTTTTGTCTTCGATGATGATGAAATCAAATAGCTTTGCGTCCTATGAATTGCATTTACTAATTCCCTAACAAATATGTGGAGTATCAGCATCATAACATATCACGAGTCCAAAAACTTTTCATTCTGCTTTGGCTGCTCTGATCCTTGTTTGCAATCATCAGGATGGCTGGGACTTCCACTTGATTTGGAGTTATACTTGTGCTGTAATTCATTATAACTGGAAGTGGGTCATATCACTTTAAAGTGTAATATGAAATTATCATTACCGAACGGATTCCAACACCACCATAACATCATAACATCACTTAATATTACATCATCCAGCATCACAACACTGCATCACTATCCAGCAGAGAAGTGATGATGAGATTACTCTTTTTATAAGCGATGTTTTGTAATGCCGATTTGATATCACATTACAAAACATAACCAAAATCCCCAGTCTTCACAGTACAAGTGGCGATAGCGGTTTTCGAGTGCTAAACCGATGCCGATTACTGCTTTTGAATCTATTAATGTTATCATTCCCTATTCTCTTGACTGGCTTTGGCTCCTAAAAATGAATTTGAGTGCATGTAATTATGGAAATGCAGATTCTTAAATAATTGATTTGTTATGTTATCGCATGCCAATGAATGCCGGCTGTTAATTGATGTGTGTATAATGCTGGCCGATCATTCGATAAATTACACAGTCCCACTAGTGATACAAAAATTCACCCTTGCAATCAGGCCTTCTATTTTGCAATAAAGGTCTCAAAACCTCTTCCGTCTACATATCACCTGCTAAGAACTAGAGACTAGAGAAATTTCTTCATGAAAATAAAGAGTCATGAAGTTTTGTTTTATTAACTCCTACACGAGGGGGAACTAGCAATTCTGGGTACGAGATCGATTAAATGTGGTGCTATAGAAAGAGAGAGAGGGTGCGGACAGATTCATTGCGGGACTAGACTCAAGGAATGGCGTGGATCGCTTGTAGGAATTGAAACTTGTGAACACAAGTAATATACGCCGAAAACTAGAAGAAATTCATAGGATCCCAACCTGTCGTCTTTATATGACTATCAAAAATGGATCGTCGTGAACTTTGCCCTTGGGTATGGTAGGTAGGTATGGTAGGTGAATGCGTTTACGCGCAGATTGCTGGACTCCCGCAACGGTGCGCCATTAGACTACCAACTAAACACCTCCACCTCAACAGAGAACTAGCGTGGAATCGTTTCAGACATTACTTCGGGCTAGTTCCCTCGCTCTTCCGGCTTAAGGAGCCTTCAAGTCAGCGAATTCCTTTCACCAACCACCAACTCCAGCGGTCAGCTCAATTTTCTTTGCAATAAGTAGATCCCCAACGTAATGCGCAACGCGGCTCCAACTGCCAGCGCTCCTCGGCTTCTCTTTGACAACGAAGGGAACTCTCCAATGTCTGCATAAAATTGGTGTCGAAATCCATTCTACCTTCGACAAAAGAAAAAGGTTTGATGCTGCTCGTGATTCCGCACAATATTTACAGTATGAGGAACAATACCTAGTTTTTTTCTCTTTTTATATGTTAACTGTCAAAAAAAAACATGGACTTTAATTTCGACAACGTATTTAACTGCTGGTGTTGAGTTTATAGTCAACCCGCCGATTCACTATATATGGGATGCAGGGCCAAGATGGCTACTTCGGTTTTTTCCAGTGCCAGGCTGAAACTATGATCATGCGCTTATCCGTCGAATCAATCTGCATATCCGACCAGGCGCAGACGACTCTTGGTAGACTATCGTCGGAAGCGCTACAGAGATCTGGTCCTAGGATGGATTCCTGTGATATCCTGGATTTGATTTCGATCCTCTTTTGGTCTTTTATCGTCTCATAAACCATGGCGCGGTCTCTTAGGTAATCCCTCAATATCCGGAAGAGATAGCTCGGCATGTGGAATTAATTTTCTAAGTGCCTACCACATCCGTCTGTCTTGCAGAATCGGAAGTATTTCTGTCATCAAGCGTTACGAGGAGCAATAGCAAAAGATTGGCGTTTGTGTGCCACAGCTCGATGAACCGCATTTTAGAAATAAGTCCCTGGCAACACGGATTAGCTTTTTGAGGATTTTCCCGGTTATATCAAGCATATAGGGCGGTTAGTATGCAGACGGCAGCTCAGGGTCACCTTTCTCTTTGCTAATCAACGCGATCCTCGCCACCTTCAAACGACAAAAGAAAATGCTCTCCTTCATTCAAACCTTGAACACGCCGTGCAACAAGTCTGCCCGTTGGTGGATCACTAGTTTGTTTACTATTCCCGATATCCGGCAGGACCTAGCGCGTTTTTAATTTTCATTGCAAGAGATGCCTCTCCGAACTGTTTCATGGTGAAAAGTGGGTTGCTCTCGATGCTTCCTATGGTGTTGCCATCAACCCGTACGGGATGTCTGGGGAATGAAGCCCATAGAGTACAATGCGGTCCACCTGGTTGGTACTAAGTATGCGCGACTTTCGCAGAGCCTCGATTTTTCGGTTGAATAAACTTGTAGATGATTAGGTCCTGCCAGGAGCTAGCTTTGCTTTTATCTCGCTGCGGAGTCTCTTTTTAGCTCATATGTGTGGCACATGCTGTTCAGGGGCGTGCAAACTTACTAAACGGTGCAGCTTATGGTACTTCTACCGTAGATTGGTAAATTTCAGCGTCCACCAGAACATAGACGGTTTGTAACGACCTAGGCTCCACCGTAGCATGGAAGTTTCATAAGCCG
This sequence comes from Hermetia illucens, assembly GCF_905115235.1. Classification (NCBI taxonomy): domain Eukaryota; kingdom Metazoa; phylum Arthropoda; class Insecta; order Diptera; family Stratiomyidae; genus Hermetia; species Hermetia illucens. Next base: position 148,703,601 of record NC_051852.1, read on the forward strand.
TCGGTATAAGGTTCATCACTAAGTTTACGACGGTGTCAGCTGCATGTCATCCCAAGGTGTCTTCCAGTGCGATTAATGTTGGTGCACGTCGAAAAATACCATAAGTGACTTTGAACGCGATGGATTGGTTGCTGAGAAGTGCTCCAGAATCCATCACTCGTCCACCGACGGGTTACGTCAGGGATGTTGCCTCCACAGCCTGGAATGTTGACGTGAATCTCGGTTTAAAACTACCAGGGCATGCCCCATTCAAGGGTCCTAGCATTGAACTTACCCTTTACCAGGATTCGGCCCTCCGTGCCAGAGTATCAAGCCTGCGTCGAAATATCGTCTCGTTCGGTGTTAGTTAAACGCTTAAAAACGTTATCCCTAAACCTAAAATCTAAATAAAGCCTTGGGTAAGAACTTGAAGTTGAGTACCGCCCCGAACCTACATGGCAGCAGTACCCGATAAATCGAGATGTCATGAAACTGGGTCCTGACACTAGCACTGACAAAAGCACATCGTTATCATTATATAGTTAACACCCCCAAAAGCCATTAACATCATTGGATCCTTTTAAACTCTTCAAATACGCAACTGGAAGTGATTGTTATTTTTACTGAAGTGGTTATCTGAAAATTAATCTTCCCATTCATTTAGTATTTCACCTATGGGGCGGACGTAATTGCAAGGTCTCATCGATTAGGTGTCTTCCCACTCATTTCCCCCCAATTCATTCGCTTTGGACGACTTCAAATTATTTCAAGAGTTCTTCGATTCAAGAATGTCAGAAAAAGGCATTGTTGGAGCTTTTTTGCAATTCCAGGGAAGGTAGTTGAAAGGTGGCCAAGTCAATTGAGCAAAGTACTCTAAGGATTGAAAGATTGTCTGACAATGAAGTTAAAGGCTACTCCTAGTTCTGTTCGCTTGGGTTTAACAATACGCTTGCAAGAGAGAGTCTTAACTACTCCTGCTTTGTCCAAATGTCTTTTTCATGGTAATGAGAAGAAAGAAAGAATCAATCCTGCTTAGCCATCGAAGTGTCGGGGAGAGGGGGGAGGGGCAGGATGGATGGAATGATACAGACTGGATAATAAATTGCACTTCATATTTTTTTATGCAGGTAACTTGCAGTAATTGTGAAACATCTCTCTGACAACATTGCTGATTGATTATAAAAGTACTCGCCGGAATAATATTGGGGAAATCCTGTGATGCTGCATTTCGACTTGGTCCTTGGTCTCTCAAACTTCTGCAGATGCTGTATGTTCTGATTGCAGGGTTGATTGAGAAACCACCACGGATTCAATTACCAAGTCGAAAAGGGAAACGAGCAATCTTCTTGACCACCCTGATGTCACAGGATCTAGCATATACATTGACCTAATTTATGGAGTCTTGCTCATCTCTTCTCTACGTGTGGTCGAATTGTCTAACTGCTTGAGAAGAAGTTTTTTTACTTCCACTTCAATTCTCTCCAGGAGTCGATACGTTCATACAGACTCAGAAGTATTTAAAATGTCGTGTTTTAGAGGCTCTAAAGCGTATAACAAATGGTTTGGGAAGGCAAGGAAGGATGCTAGATAGAATCTTCAGTTGTCTCGACCGCAGTTCGTGTGGTTTCAATCTGAAAGATTTATTGGTAGTCGTGGTCGAAAAAGGATCTCGAATGACTTCATTCTAAATGCCTGTTCTAACGCTTTCTCGGTTGTAATTGTTTTCCTGGATTCGTGGATATAAGATAAGGGAGGTATGGAAATCACGGAAGATATGGTCCGGGAGGTAACCGAGGAGCCATCAAGTCAAAGCATAATATTTTGGAAGAAGTTATGCGGTTGGAAGTAAATTATCTTTTTCATAACTCGGCTTTCCATTCCGAATATGTGTCATGAAGTTAATTTTTTTCCGGAAAAATCCAGCTTCCTTGTAAATAAAATTTTCTAATCAGAAAATGAACGAGTGTGAATGCTGATGTCAAAGGTTTCAACTGAAGATGTTACGTGCTCCATAAATGATAACAGTAAAGTACGAATTGCTGGCATCATGACAAATTAAGAGCAAAATAGGATTACCAGTTCCTACAATCCGCGCACACGGCACACACGAGAGAAAAAACGTAATCTCCCACACCCTCGTCATTTCATTTAAACATTATCTCCATGAAAATTTATCCCTCCATCCAATTATGTTGGTTTCATTATCCTATTACACGTAAAACTTCACCACAATTCACTCACATGATATGGTTCGCCTTCTATCCCCCCCACCAGCACTGCTCCCAGTCAGGAATCCTTTCCCTGCGTGGCTTTTATTAATTCTTTTCTCTTGGTTTTCAGCGAATTTTATTAATTTACTTCAGTTGTTGATGGTAACAAATCTCAGCGGAAGGTGGAAATTGCATGGGGGTTGGGGGGAGGGGGAAAAGTTTGCTGCTATTATTGTTACAGGTAGGAGATATTGAATTATGAGAAAAAAGGATTCAGAATGGATTAGAAGGGAATGTGCGCACGAAAGAAAACAGCATGATATCGTGGCAGACAGCCAAGGTTTGCTGTTATTGCCTGAATACAGGAGAAAGTCGGGTGAAAATTGGACGAGAAAGTGACAATTTATGAAAAATTGTGCTCTTCGATCAGGAATGGGAATCTATGGGATTGACAGAGAAGATCATAGGTAATCGTTTTTAGCAATAAATGTTGTCTTCTCTTAGATTTTTTGCCATTTTGTGGATAATAATTTTGTGACTTGTCAAGCGGAGATTAGTGTTTTTCAATTCTATCCTATAAGGATCAGTTAGGTTTGACGTTTCCCTAGATGTTTCGTTTTTTAAATTATTTAAAAATCAGTAATCATTACCAAATGACTATTCCTATGAGCTTGAAAAATTCATTCACGGTGGCTTTAGTTAAGTGTCAGTCTTTTGATCTCGCACTCCGGGTTCGAATACTGATTGGGTCATGAAAGTTTGTGTTTTTCTTAGTGCTTGTTGGGGTGCTGTAAATTTGTCATTTTCATAGAATAAAGTGTAATGATAATTTTATTCAAAAATAGCCTTATGAAATGAAATGAAATGAAGAAAAAATTGAAATGATTGTTTGGTAATCTCAGTTCTCTATTTTCCAGTTAATGAAAGATACAAGGGATTATCCCGCGTTATGTGTTTGATCTAATTCTCTTCTTCTAATTTGGTCTATTCTTCTCTGTTCCTTCTTCCTTGCTCAAGGCAAGGACTTTGTCTCTAGTGAGGAGCGAAAAAGAAACCAAAGCAACCCTAAGTCTAGTTGAGGTGTTTCCGTTGATTTGCTCCATATTCATCTGAAAAACTAGAATGAATCCTTGAAAAGCGGCGAGAAGATGTAGTTTTGACGTCTTCCACTCTGGTAGATGTACTCGTATTGCGACGTGACCAACAACTTGATCCGCGTGGGAAGTAAGTTCGTCGAAGTTGGTCCCAATTGACTATTCAAAATTTCAGCCACCAACATTGCAAGATGATTTCCTATTTCAGAATTTGAATTTGGTGGTCGATACTGTTGTTCCTACAAGTAGACAAGGATACACGAAACAAGGGGGTTTGAGATGAGGAAATGATGAGTTTCTTCAGAGTCGTACTTTTCTAAAATGTATATTGGTGCAAATTTCAGATCACCCTCGGACTGAAGATGGTAGTATGTAGTAGTATGATCACAATGTTGGCTTGTAGTTTTTCTGGAGTGCCTGTCTACTCAGGCAGTACTGCTCCTCCCTTAACGATGTGTGGGAGGGTGCGCGACTAACCTTGAAAAGGGTCTCTGAGCTTCCATCGATCAAAAAGTGCTTTCTCTGGCTTCCAGAAGAAGAGCGAAATTGTGTCGGGGTTCTGGAACAACTTGGTGTACAGAACAACCTTAACACTTCCACCTGGCTGCTGCTAGGCAGCAAAACAGGAGAGAGAACCGATAGGCCGGAAACTTTTCTCACTATCGGCGTTCCCGAACCTGATGTTAAGAAGGTTCGGAAAAAATCGGGTTGCCGGCTCTACTATGGGCCGTCACGTTACAAGTGTCGGCTCCTAAAACCATTGAAGGGGACATGGAGCCCCCGGCATCTACATCTGAAACGTAGATGAGGTGCCACATTTCCCAAGTAAATTTGCAGCATTGTAAAGCGGCAACTGCACTTATCAGTCGTCGGATCAATAGCTGCAAGACATTTATATATCTCATACAAGAACCGTGGGTTGTTGGTGGGGCAGTCAGGGGCCTAAACTTCCATCATGCTGACCTATTGTATGCCAATGGAAGCGATCGACCCCGCACCTGCATGGTAGTCTCCAAAGACTTCCAGGCTAACCTGATTAACGACCTATGTGATGGCGACACCACATCGACTAAGCTTACGATAAAAAGTCAACAGGGAGATAAAGAGATACTATGGTGCTCTGCATATTTCCCCTACGACGCAGAAGACGTTCCCAGTGGAACATACATCAGAGCTATCCAATATGCCAAAAGTAGAGGCATGGGGATAATAGCAGGATGTGATGTCAACGCTCATCACATATGCTGGGGAAGTTCGAACATCAATGCAAGAGGATCGAGACTACTGGAGTATCTAGTAGGAACCGATTTGCAGATCCTAAATGTGGGTAATGAACCCACTTTCTTCAACGTGGTCAGGCGAGAGGTCATCGACATTACGGTGGCATCTCCTGACATCGCGGCTCTGATCGGAGAGTGGAGAGTATCAAACGATGTCACACTCTCGGATCATAGACGCACTGCTTTCGTTATGGGCATGGATCCACCTCCACCCACTCCATTTTGGAATCCGAGGAAGACAGATTGGGTAATGTATCAAACAGAATTGAGCGCCCGAGTCACGATCCCTGGGAAGCGCATCAAATCCATCGCTGGAATTGAGAAGGCAACCCAGATGATCACAACTAGCATGAGAGAAGCTTTCGAAGAAAGCTGTCCACTCAAGATGCCAAAGAAGGGTAAAACACCATGGTGGAACTCGGATTTGGCAAAACAGAGGAGAACGTCAAGGATGCTCCTTAATTGTGCTCTGAAGGGTGAATCAAGCACTAGCTGGAATCGCTATAAAGAGGCACAGAAGGCTCTAAAGAAGAGCATAAGATCGGCTAAACGATCATCTTGGAGACGCTTTGCGAAGAGACTAACTCTCTTGAGGCAACCTCAGAGCTGAAGCGGATTCTGGTCAAAGAACGTAGCCAGAAACTGGGTTATTTACGTTTACAGAATGGGAAGTACACCAAGTAGACCGCTTGAATGCAACTCTGCATGTAATCCACAGCTGGTGCCTCCGCAATGGACTCACGGTGAACGCGAGGAAGACTGGACTAGTTATGTTCACTAGAACGTCAGGTGGGGCAGCTATACGCTACCCACCTTAGCAGGGGCGGAAATCCAGCTGGCACAAACAGTCAAGTACTTAGGAGTACATTTCGACTCCAAGTTAACGTGGAAGCATCATATCCAGGAACAATATCAGAAATCCTGCAGATTGCTCTGGTGCTGTAGGAATGCGATAGGTAAGACCTGGGGACTTTTACCTAAACGGATATATTGGATGTATACATCCATAATAAAACCCATTTTGATGTATGCATGCATCGTCTGGTGGCCAAGACTGAACTTTGCTAACAGCAGGAAGCTGCTAACGCAGATTCAGAGACTTGGTTGTCTAAGTATTACTGGAGCAATGAGTACTATGTCGACTGCGGCCCTTGAAGCTATCCTAAATTTACCCCCCATTCACTTGGAGGTGAAACAGAAAGCGGCCAACGACGCATATAGACTCGATACCATTGGGGCGTGGAAAGGCGGCCAATCCAACGGGCATGCGTCTATCTGAAAATTCCTTGAAAAACATCCGGTAGCCCTGATGCCGACCGATCATATGGTTTCCAGATTTGTCTTTGAAAAGACATACGCTGTCGTAATCATCGAAAGAGAAGAATAGTCGACAAGTGGCCATGAGTCTTTTCAGATTACAGACCTAATAATCTTTACCGACGGGTCAGTCACGGAGGATGGATCGGGTGCAGGTGTGTTCTCGGAGAATCCGATTATAGAACTGGCCCGACCCCTCGGAAAAATGACAATCATATTCCAGGCGGAGATATATGCCATTTCATTGGCAGCGGAAGAATGTCTGCGACAAAAATGGAGGGGTCGCACCATTCGAATCTGTTCCGACAGTCGGGCGGCATTATCAGCACTAAATGGCAACAACATATCAAGCCAGTTGGTGTGGAGTTGTCATCAGGTGCTGCTGAAACTTGGCCGACTGAACGAAACATTCCTGGTGTGGGTGCCGGGACACTCTAACATCGCCGGTAATGAGGAGGCTGCTAGACTGGTTCGCCGAGGGTCTGGATTCACAATGGTGGGGCCAGAACCAGCTCTTGGAATCCGACCATCTACTGTCAAGTCTACTCTGAAGGGTGAAATTGCAAGGATTCACGCAACCGAGTGGAGAAATTTGGACACTTGCCGCCAAGCGAAAATCCTTGTGAAGGAGCCTAGGGCCACTAGAGCGGCATTTTTGTTGTCCCTTAAGAAGCGGGACATGAAAACCCTAATAGGGCTTTTGACGGGACACTGCCCCTTAAACTACCATATGGAAAAGATTGGGGTAGTGGTTTCGGCTGTGTGCAGGCAATGTGAGGAGGAGGAGGAGACGGCCCTGCACTTTTTATGCAGCTGCCCGGCATCCTCAGATGTCAGACGAAGACAACTTGGCAAGGTTTTTTTCAATGAAGAATCTGCACACTCTCTGCCTCTTGAGAATGTTTTCAGATTCGCTAAAGCCTGCGAACACCGTAGGCGGGAAGCCATTGAATAGGCAACTTACGGGGATAGTACAATGGGCCTAATAATGGCCTGAGTGCTCGGAGCTGCGGCTCCCCCCAGTTAACTAAACTAACTAACTAACCTGATGGCAACTCCACCTGACGTTCCTAGTGAACATAACTAGTCCAGTCTTCTTAGCGGTCACCGTGAGTTCATTGCGGAGGCACCAACTGTGGATTTCATGCAGAGTTGCATTCAAGCTGTCACATACTGTGTCCGCAAACTTGTCAATAATTATTACGCCTAGATCGTCCGTAAATGCTTGCGCGAAGACTCTTTTGTCTTCCAGGACACATAGCAACCCTGCTTACGCTACTTAGTATCCATTACCAAGAGCCATAACAGCGGAGAGAGAACCCCTCCCTATGGACATCCCCTAAGCCATTTTGCTTCAATAGACTTCTGGCCGACCAATATGTGGATTTTTCGCCACTCTAGCAGGTGAAGGTTCCAACTGATTAACAGCGGTTCGATTCCATGCTGTCTTGCCGCAAGACAAATTGCCGTGAATGAGGCATAATTGAAAGTACCATCGATGTCAATTTCGGTACTCGTTTCTGTGCATGGACGCGCCGCATGTTCGTCGTAACTTTTCCCCGATCTGAGAAGCCTTAACATTTGCTTCCCCTGTTTCCTTTTACTGTTGTATTTTGCAGCAGGACTTCTTTGAAAGTTTCCTCGTCAAAGCTGTTGGCTGCTCATTTTGCAGTTGTCTTCCGGGACCAATTTTTTTAAGTTTTAAGTTGCTGCCTGAGGGTTGCTGTCTGTATGTAATTTTCACTAACGTGTCACTGGAGATCCTTGGCTAAAGTGTCACTAAAAAATGTGATATTTATCACTGACTCCATTTCAGTTGTTCGGAAAGCGTTGATGTATCCTGTCTTTGCTAGAAGAATATTCAGATCAGAAAGAGCTTCGAGTAATACACATCCTCGTGCGTTAGTTTCTCGGCGGCCCCATTCTTCAGTCCATGCGTTCAAATCGCCAGCTATGATTGTTGATTTAATGGTCTCTTGTATCCCTCGCTAGCATTGATTGTAACTCCGCTCTCGTAAGTCTTGGTGCTCCATAGCAGTTGTAGATGGATATACCACTTGTTTTCATTACCTTGAAACCACTTTTGAGGATCTTCAGTTTTCCTTCTATGGCGCAATCATCGGCGCAGTTTGGGTGCCGGGATACGCCTTCTGTAGTCGTAGAGCATCAGCCTTCTGAATTGACTGCATATCTAGCTGGGACCGTAGAGCTTGGCCAATTCCCTCACTCGTAGTAATCTCGTCTAAGGACTTTCGTCCCTTTCGTTCTTGACAACAAGATTTTCTTCTTCAGGTCTTCTTTCGCCTGGTTTAAAGTCAAGCAGTAAGTCACCCTTCTGTGTTCGCTTTATACGGCTCCTATTTTCACCTAGACCCGTCAACGAGGTGTCGGTCTTCACCTTGCGCAGAATATCGACCTATGGAAGATCGCTATTTCAGGTTATGATAAGCGCACCAGGTTGGCTTCTTTTCTGAAGCTTTCTCTTGTGTTGTTGTCTTAGTCCAAGTGGAACCTTCGATGTCCTTCCCGTCTTTTCCCGTGGGAACTGGCAGTCTCTCGTTGGACGACTTTTTTTGCTTTTTCTGGAGGCGTTTTTTCCATTTTTTTTGTTTTCGGCTTCATTGAGGAGATTGTGTTTCCCCATTATACTCTCTTATTCTTTTAAGGGATTCCGGAGTTTCTTTTTTACTTTCCGGTTTAAGTGGCGTTGCTGCATCTAAAAGAGCGCTGGAGCTTTTCCTAGATAAGAGTACTCTTGGCGTTAATTGCACTACTGTAGTTTCTCCTGGTTTGCTTCCTTTATATATTTTTAATCTATCACGTACTTCTAGATATGCAGTCCTAACGGCACGCATCGTGATTTTTATGTCGAGCATTGACATATTCCATGAGATTTTTGATCCATCATCGGCTTTAAACGGGCCGTCGTCCTTCCTAAATGGGCCACTTTGTAAGGATTCTCGCTGGCGACTTCTCACCAACATGGGGGAGGGGGGGAGGATTATAACTATACTGTGATGTTCCAGCCTACGTTGAAGATGAATTGGAAACTCTGAACAACACACTTTTAGAGTACTATGAAAAGGCTTGTTCTATTTTACAACGCCAACGCGGTAAAACGGTTCCTTGGTGGAACCGGGAGCTGCAAAAACTCTGGAAATCAATCAGGCGATGTTTGAACCATGCTTGCAAAAGCAAGAAAAACGAAGACTGGTTAAACTTTTGGGATTCACAGCGTGAATAGAAGAGGCTCATCAAGTGTTCGAAACGAAACTCCTTTAGAGCGTACTGTGAGGAATTGGAAGGCGAAAGAGAGACTTCCAGGCTGTGCAGAGTCCTTCAAAGGGATGAGTCAGCTAAATTGAACTCTCTTAGAAAATTCGGTGGTACTTTCACGAGCTCCAGAATGGAATCGGTCCAGACCCTCCTGGAAATACATCATCCGGGAGAACGGGAGAGAGAGTTGGCGGTTCTTGCAACCCCTTCAAGACGCAAGTGCTGAAAGGTGAACTGGAACACTGCGAAAGCGGTGAGAACTGCCATACTGTCCATTGAACACTTCAAAGCAGTGGTATGGATGGCAACTATCCAGCAATGCTAAAGAAGGGTATGAAGCACTTATAGCGATTGTTAAGAAATATTTCTCTAGCAAGTCTTGCTTTGGGCTATGTGTCTTCACACCGAAGCCTGGGAAAGATGACTATTTTAATTCAAAGAACGTCAGACAATTCAGCTTGACTTAATTTTTCTGAAAGGTTTGGAGCGATTGGTTGAGCGTCACATTCGTGGGAAGGCAGTTAGGTCCCACCCACTTAATGAAAACCAACATGCTTACCAGAGTGGAAAGTCCTGTGAGTCTGCTTTTCATTCTTTCACTTCAAAGTACAGAGTACGAGAAGGGGGTGTTCGTGGACATTGAAGGAGCGATTGATCGTGCGCATTTTCAAAAACTTTGTGATGCTGCCAAAGCGCATGGTGTTGATAATGCTTTAATTAAGTGGATCCATGCTATGCTAACGCTGAGATTGCTACCTAACAACAGAAGCAACGAAAGGCTAAAGAGGTGTGCTATCGCGAATTCTGTGGAGTATGCTGATCGACTCACTACTATGTTAGCTGCAAAATTTGCCAATACATGCTCAAGCTTATGCTGATTACGTGGCTGTGCTGATTACGTTGCTGTTGATCGGGATCTTGGGACGGTGTGTAGAAATATGCAAGGTGCGGTTGATCGGAAATACTGTTGGTGCCTCAGGCATGAACTTTCAGTTAATCCAAATAAAACCACAATTTTATTATTCAAAGTACAGCAATGAGAGCAGCTTATAGACTAGTTTGATTAGTTCTATGGGGAAACAACGGATGTGGGGGGAACAGAACAATAGGAGAGTTACTGGGGGCACTGAATCCAGTTCTTGCAATGCCTTGCTATTTGGTAGAAGATATGAAGTCTCAGAGGAATGCGTGGCGGGATATTCGAAAGTCTTCTACACCGATGGCTCAAAAACACAACAAGGTTTGGAAGCGGAGTCTATCTCTCGAGTAGAAACGAGAGGTGGACTTTTCCGAAGTATATGCGATCCTAAGGGCGAGAAACTGGGTGATTGACGATTGATTGAAGGCCAGGTGGATCGCAATCTGGATAGCCAGGCTGCATTGAGGGAACGTATCCTCTGATCACCTCGAAAATCATGCTGGAATGCAGAAACCGTTTGAAATATATTTCTAGATTTACTACGGTGGAACTACTCTGGTTGCCTGGTCACTGTGCCGTAGAGAAAAATGAAATTTCGGATGCTTTAGCAAAAGAGGGTCCAATCTCCCCCATGCCAGGACCAGAACCAGCAATCGGACTATCAGTAGCATTGGCTAAGGCTGTCTTCAAAAGCTGGGAATAAGATGACCACAATGACAGGTGGCAGAGCCTAAATGCTGCTAGACAGACCAAACTTTTTCTGTCAGAACCGAACATGCGTACCGCAAAGTTTATCCTGTCGAAAAGTAGGAGGACTTGCAGGAGTATTGTAGGCATTCTGACAGTCCATAATTCACTAGCTGGACATATGTTCAGAATAGGAATTATTCAAGATGATACGTGGCCCTTCTGTAATGAGGAAGCGGAATCCACGGAGAATTTCCTATGTGAATGCTCCGCCTATGGACATCAGACATCAGATCTTTGGTGCCGATGCTTTCCATTTGCGACGGGTAGCATCTCATCCACTAACGGAAATCCATCAATACGTTAACGAATCTGGCAAATTCCGTTAGATGGAGGTGTCGAGGACAGTGGGCCACCACGGCCTGAGTGCTCAGAACTATAACTTCTGCCCCAACACACACACATGCGTATGAGCTTCACCATAAATTCTCAGCACGTAAGTTTGATGAAAATTTAGTTTACGAGGGTTAACAAAAAAATTCGATTCAAGTCGAGATCTGTTTGTCTTGCTGTGTGTCACACGCACACACGACATTTTGTGAGAAGGGAGAAGCTGTAAACGCCTGTTGGAGATATTGGCGGTTAATTTGTTTGTTGTTTATCAATCTGACAGTGGAGGTTTCATCTCTGCAAGGGGTCACTTCTTTGTCTTCTTGAGGCTCTGGATCAGGTTGAGGCAGAATCAGACTGAGGGTGAACACCAAATACCAAAGTACCCAATTGGGCAGGTCCTCGCAGACTTCCTACTTGCATTAATGGGAGAACATTAAAGACGTCAAACAACTTGTATCTCTGGGCAGTATTGTTTCTGGCACTGAAATCGATGTCGCTCGACTTGTCAACGGTTTGAGGCAATAACAAATGCAGAGTTTCGTCGTGTTTAGATGGTGGAAGTGGCTGTGGATAGGTCACACTTTAACAAAAGGTGACAACTCCGTTGGGATTTATGTTATGCATTGCACTACCTTAGGTTTGCGGGCTGTGAGTTGCTTTAGAGCTGCTTGGTGCACAATAGTGGAGGAGGAGTGGAAGCTTGTCGGAAAATCGTGGGGAGACATTGCCAGGTAGAACTAATGATGAGCAACCACTAGAACACAACTTGTAATGCAAAAGACACTGGAAAATGGAGTATGTTACTTAACTTTCTTCGAGAAAATCGGATACAGTAAACGCATAAGGACTGAAACCCTTAATTTCCCTTTTCTCACACCGCGTTCCACTATTGCTTGCAATGCAGCCACACCAGCCAATTTAATAAACTTACCTCTATGTAAGCTTCAACTTCATTCAAATATCTGCGGAACTATTACCGTTCTGGTTACATCACACCCTTGGCTGCTTCCATCAGCGCCCGTCGTGAGCTTAATGGAGATTTATATTTATTCGTTAATGGTTCGCCCATACCCCCACCACGGCAGACACACCAGAGAAGTATCATCATAAAACAGCCTGAATCATATTTAATATCTATTGGTACATGACAACGGTTGTAAACTCTAAATGTTTATCATTTTCATTTAATTACACTCATTTCATTTGGGGTGCCTCCATTCCTCCCTTCCAGCTTCATGCAAGCCCGGAAGTGACGCGGAAGGAGGCGGGGATGTATTCATATTTTGACTAAATGTCTGAAGTGCTACTGGAAAGATGCTTATATCGCCCAAGTGTTGCTAGAGTGAATGGCCGTGAATTAATGGGAACTAGAGTGGTTTTCACTTCCTGGTTGTATTTTTGAAGTGATAATGGAATTGTGCAACTTGAACGCTACAAGTTGAATTGTGGTTTTCCTTTGAAATGTCTACTGTCATGGGTGACAATACTCCTGGCAGCTGGGAAGAAGTTCACCAGGAATAGTTTATGAGGAAGTGACGTTTGTCAGGTAACACTAACTTTTCCATAGTCCTGACAGCGCTAAGAAGTTTAAATATGTTTAAAACGTTTTTACTGAAAAGGAGAGGAAAAGTTTTTCTTCTGTAAAAGGATCTCCCGTCTGAAATTGGACGAGTCAATCATCTGAAAATCCGTTTTCCTCGAGACGTCCCGAAGAGAAATGCGATTTCAGTCACAGTCTATTCAGAAACAAAGAAATGACAACAATCCAATATATCCTGGTATCTGATAACTTGACAACAACCAAAAACTCCATTAAGTTAGCTTTCAACTTTGTTGCCAAAATGCATTTACATTGTGATAAGATTTACCAGAACACGACTTTCTCCATTTAACTTTTCATGTGGTGAGTCCTTCTTGCTGCTCCCTTTGCATCCATGTATGCATGTTGTAGATTTTTCATGTTGGCAAACGTTACTCAGCCCACGCCACTTCTTTGTAACTAAAACACAGGAGACAAGGACAAGGCGAGAAGTGTAGTGGATGTCGCACTTAGAGAACAAAATCCGGATGTGATATTGTAGAATGTAAAACCGAAAAGTATCTGCCAAATTTTCTAGCGTTGTAAATGAAAATGAAGTTTCACATTGACCGCAAAGATGAAAAGCAACACAACCAAAAAACCAGCTGCAGTGGAATGGTAGCTGGGACTCGGTATCCTGTGTCCTTTGGTTGGAGAATATAAAATAAAATGCTGCGAGCCACATGGCTATAATTTTAAAATAATTATGAGGCGCCAAGCTCGGGTCGGGCAAAAGATAGGACGAACAAGGACTTGGAAATGGGCATGGTTGTGGGAGCCAAAATAGCTGCTTTCAAGGTTGGATTAACATCCGGCCATTGAAGATAGCTGTAAAAGGTTTAGTGCATTTGCTTACTGGTGGACTTTCCCGGTTGTTCGTCCTAGAACCTGGTCTTGGCTCCCTCATGCAGTATAATTCGTTTTATTGTTTAGAGCCTGGCGAATGCAGCAAACAGTGTTGAGAAAAAATTTGGAAGTACTACCTTGAACGGAGAAAAATTGTAATCCTTGAAGATAAGCAAGACGAAGTTGAAACGGAATTGTTGCTTCCTTTTTTTGAAATAATGCCTTCCGGTCAGTTTGCATTTTTCTGGTTTTATATAAGAACATTGATCGAAGGAAATTTTATGTTTCGCTGAGGATAATGGGCTGGTATTATTTTCTGTTCGCTGAATTCACTTTAGGATTTCATTTGACTGTTCGTGAATGTGAAACATCCTGGCAAGTTTTCCTACTTCCTTTGTAGAAACCACTATGAAAATTTGTGGAACATTTACCCATTGTAAACTGCTTATATTTTAATGCCCCCGCAGGTATGAACAGCACGTAGAGAAGGACTTATCTAATTCACTGTTGCAAAAGGTTATGGTTAGCAGAATTCAAAGGAATACTTTATTGCTCATTAAATGTACATATCGTTGTTGGCGGATGAGCTTGCGGTGGCGTAATTTATACAGGTGGAGAACGTTGCTTTCGGCTCTTTTTACTTAGGATGTATTGCAGTGAAAGCCCAGTGGAGTCTTATATTTATGCATAATTCGTACCGGTGTTAACCGCAAGGACTCGCAATTGTGAATTACAAGTCGAGAAACTGGAAGCTGGACGCTTCAGGTATGAAAGGTTTTGTGTATTTATTATATAAAGACATTTGGAGGGTATTTCGGCGCCTAGACACCATACAGTGGCAGCCTCTTGCTTCTTTTCAGATTCAGATTTCACCTGAGAGTGGGTCCCTTAAGGAACATAATCACTTTCGACCCCCGCACTCCCCACCTTTCCAATAAATGTCAAAACTAAGATCGGCATCGGAAAGTACTAATCGGGGCCTTTCATTTGATACCTCACATGACTATATTTGGTGAAAAAAATGTACACCCTCTTGTGCATGTATGAGGGCCCCGCCCCCTTAAATTCAACGTAAAAGGATGTAACCCACTGTATGCGTACCCACCTTTCCACCAAATTTGTTGTCAATCGCTATAACCGTCTCGGAGAGAAATGCGTGTAAAGGACGGACAGATAGACAGCCTATGAAGAGTTGCCAGATCTCCCATCAGGCGCGACCCCGGGAGGCGGATAGGGTATGTCCGTATTGATGTGTGATGTGATATATGTTCATGCACTTTCCTTTAATGATTGTGTATCTGCTAGTGTTTGCTCATCTCTGGTGCGTGGACCAAAATGGCTATGGGAAGGACACCCAGAAAATAAAACCAACATGAACGAATTGGGAAGGAGTAACGTTACGTTGCAGGGTCTCGGTACCCCAGTACCGGCGGCTTTTGGAAGTGAGCAAGCGGGCTTCCGGTTGTCGATATCCCTCAACCGTAGTGCCTCGGTAGTAGACAACTTGGCCACCGTGGCATCTAATGCTACAAGTGTTTTAGATTTGGCGAAGGAGGTGTTCAAACAAAGCATAACTCTGTCAAGAACACCAATTTCAAAGACAAAGAATGATGATCTCAAAATAGATAGCTGGCCAAAAAGGCGATTTCAAAACCCATCGGATCTGATCAAGAGGTACACCACCAGCAGCCAATAGATCTATTGAGGGGAAGCTCATCGATTTTACGATTTTCTTCAATACCAAAGTCGGCAAAAGAGAAAGCTCATGATTGCTTAGCAATTGGAAAAGGAGAAGGAGTCTGTAAAACGAGTAATCATCGAGCACCGAGTCCTGACCCAGAAGAACCACCTTTTATGCAGCTTGGGACTAAAATAATTGAGCTGTCCGAATTCATCAAGGACAAGCACAATGTGCACCAAGCCATTAAGAACATGGTGAGAGCCTGCAGGGTGCTTTACAATAGATCACAGGAAAAAGAAAGAAAGCCTAAGGAAAAGCCGGACATCCCAGTCCCAACAGTGTCACAGGCGATCCAAGCGACATCAAAGCACAAGGTCATCGTCCTTCGATCAAGTAAGAGAGTGCGAGACAAAGACGGGGGAGTTTTAGGGAATCAACAGGCACCAAAAAGGAAAAAACGGGGTTTTGACCAGTCCAACAAATGGAACTAAAAGTTCAGAAGGGCGCATAGTGCTCAAAGTAGGAATGTCGGCTAGCGAAGCGAAACCGAAGGAAAGTAAAAACGGTGATTGGATTAAGGTCGTGAACAAAAAAAGGAACAAGAAACTAAAGGGGGTGAAATCTGACCGCAACCTAAAAGACCTAGGCGGAAATGTCCGCAAAATCCAGAGTACCCAGAAAGGGGATCTGATGTTTGAGCTGAAAAAATCCAACATTGGAAAAACTAGCGACTTTAGTAACCAAGTTATAAACTCACTTAGAGAGAACCTCGCGGTTCGTTCTCAAAACCATGGATCCAGTGCAAGGATCTCGATGAGGTAACATCCAGAGAAGAGATCTGCACTGCCTTGAAGCAACAATTCAAGTTGGAGGAATTCAGGGAACAATCTATCGTGAGCCTGAGAAAAGCTTATGGCGGTACCCAAAACGGCCACAATGCGACTGCCGGTGGAGTCAGTGCAGAAGTTGCTGGCTTTAGGGAAGGTTGGGATTAGGGAACAGATCTCTTTAAAGAGGTGCTGCAAATGCCTAATGTTTGGACATTTCGCAAAGGTATGCACTAGTGGCATCGATCGGTCCGATCGATGTCGAAGGTGTGAGGAGAAAGGACATATTGCCAAGGAGTGCAATAGAGACCTCAAATGCATTTGGTGCGAAGGAAAGGAGGGACGGGATAACCGGCATATTGCCGGAAGTGGTAAATGCTCCGAGTTTACGAAGGCGTTAACTGCAGCAAAAAAATGAGGTTAATACAAAAAAAACTTCAATCATTGCAGAGTTGCACAAGATTTGCTTGCGCAGACCACATTCGAATCCGCGATGGAAATTGCTATCATTAGTGAACCGTATAGAAATTTTGACGGTGGTGTATAGATCATAGATTCGACTGGTGGAGCGGCGATATGGGCGTGCTCTCGTCAAGCCATTCAATATAGCATGGGTCAGGTGGCTAGTGGCTTTGTATGGGAAAAAATAAGCAGTGTATTCATATATAGCTGCTACGTCCCACCGAGCCTCACACTGCCTGAGTTTGAAGACCTATTCACGACGCAAGGGGACGAGGTCTAAAGGTGATAGACGGTGACTTTAATTCGTGGACCATCGAGTGGGGCAGCAAAGAGACTAACGCAAGGGGGCGGTGTTTATTAGAAGCATTCACCCAGTTGTATGTAGTTTTGGCCAAAGAAGGTGATGTAAATACTTATCGGAAAGGGGGATCTGGTTCAATTGTAGATCTGACTTTTGTCAGCCCTGTGCTGGCACGTATCATGTCCTGGCAAGTTAGCGAGGACTTTATGTACAGCGACCACCAGGCAATCACTTTTGAACTAAGGGCGAAGTTAAAGGCAGGGGACGAGCACCCCGGAAGCCGAAATCCAAAAGAACACCAGGATGATCTGCAAAAGCGATGGATGAGCAAACATTCGTGGAGATGTGGTTGCGCCGCGCTGCATAGTCCAAAAGTTATCCTAGTGGACTCGAATGTCTTGCCGTTTTCGGAATGGCTTGGAGAGCTTCAGGGATCTGATGGTATGCCTTGATTAAGTTAAAGGCCGAGAAAATACGGCAGTTTATGATAGAGTGCGCAAAATCGTGGATGAGTGGGATGGGGTAACGGTCTGGAATAGTCTGACAATTTAGACATCTGTAGTCGCCACAAGGTCTTCACTCGCCATTTAGGGACTAATTGAAGTGACGAAGACCAACAACTGCCTGAAGGTCTGCAAATACCCTGCTTAAGCTGTTCTTCGAACCCTTCCCGTGCAACTGCGAGCTTCTGCGGTGGTAATGGACGTACCTTAGAGAAAATGGGAAGCCATGTCGTACTGAACTACGCTCGGTAGTGATGTCGCGATATTTTTGAAAAAATGCTCCAATACGTGCGTCGGCAACGTCTTCAAAAACAATAAAAAGAGTGCTGGGTGACCAGGATAAAATTTTTCCTGATGACCTAAGGGAAGTTGTGGGGTCAACCAGGGACCTATTATGTCCGCGCCCAAGATGGAAATGCTGATGTCGGCGATAATGAAGCGCCAAGAAAACGCTCGTCGAAGTGCGGATACGTGCGGATCGACGAAGAATTTGCTGCCGAAAGTTTCAATGGTGGCTGTGTCGGCTCAAGGAGTCGTAGATTGTAAGTCGACGTGGTGCTGCATTTCGGGTAACAGTCGCCAGCACTCACGGTAAGTCAGATATAATTGGTTAAAAATTACTGGGGCGGCTGGTATATTTCTTAGTTTTTCCAACGAACTTACGATGGTACCTGCATGCCTTGAGTTGTCGCGAGACACCTAACCAACCATGGGTCGCACGTGGACATCATTAATTTTGTCTGCAATGACCGTTAACGTATCCAGAGACCCCGAAATCGCTCACGTCAATATGACTTGTGTGCTCTGCGGAACACTCTGCAGCGACAAAGATTGTAGCAGTTCGGTGCGGCTTTGTCACCACACAACTGCTTTATTTCACGCAGTAGGTGGGTAGGCGGACGGTCACCTAGTGTTAGCTCTTCCAATAAGTGGTTAAGTTTAGCCGTCTCGCTTACTGACAGGCGTGCCTGCTGCTGCGGAGTACTGCTACTGTTGTTTATTGTCCTTTTTGTCGAGTTTTTGATGCTGCAGGTTCTGGGAATTCGGGAACTGTATTGTTGATCTTGAGCTCGTACCTGACCAGGAGGGAGCTGGAATCACGGAAGCGCAATTTGGTTTCTCCTTAGTGTCTATTTTGGTCGTTACAGCGATGATGATGGCTGGGCTGGTAGATTCGGATAGCACTACAGAATTTTCCTCGGAAAGTTCCTAGCACGAAATTTATCGGCATACTTAAACTTCTAGAAAATTGATCTTCTTCCACCCTTCTTTCTTGTATTTAGCCTTTTGGCTGGCGAACTTTGAAAACCTGGGAAATACTCGGCAAATGGAGCCGTCAAGGAAGTTCATTTGTATTTTTCAGAGAAGAACCGTCACCACCGCCGATATTGAGAAAATCGACTAGCGTTACATTCGGTCTCATCTTGTGAGATTGTCCCTTTCATCTGTCAATCAAACTCAGGTCTGTCTGTGACTGTTACACCGTTTCTTCACTCGTCGCGGCTAGTACATGTTTATCTGACCCTTTTCACTTTCCTTTTGCGTCGTGTGTTTTGCGAGTTTGCATACACCCCCGTGAGTGGTATTCGAACAGAACGCCGTCTTAAAGACTCACTACCAATCGTGGTTGTACCGAAAGCCAACATTCAACATTGCTCGAGATTGAATGACTGAGATCTCAGAGCAGACGTCGTAGCAAGCTCCTTCCTCTCGTTCTTCCTTATAAAAATAATAATATTGATTGAGGCAGCAATCCAATTGGATCTGGGCCTTTAATTGTGTTGAGAGCACTTCATTCAAGATCGTAACGGTACACTACAGGATTATATTATAGTATCCCATATGAGGCAATGTGATCAGCGCTCGCCCGAACTTATTACCCTGATTTGCACTGCCACCAGTGAGATTTGCACCGCAACCTTCTGTATGAAAGCATCGTGCTCTAACCACTCAACTATCCGGACACATTCTTGTTCTTATTTGCTTTCTTTTTTGGGCCCTGCAGGCTACTCGGATAAAGTCTACTTCAGACGTTGTCTTTTCTCCAGTTCGTTTTTTCAGTGAGCTGTCTGTTTGCCATTTACAGTGTTCCCATCAGGATGTGCCACTTTTTCAGTTTTTTGTGCGTATTCGGCGGCTGTCCATGTTTGCCTCTAGAAAGAAATGCGGTTCAGTAGTTCAACCAGTTCCATCAGCCTTTAAAGTGAAGTCTTTAAACGTTTCCGACTGCATATATTTCACCGGTGGTCGAAGGGTAGTATAGGTCCCAGGGCAAAACGTGGATTGGTACCCACAATGGAGAATAGAACCTGGGATAGCATAGCCAGGGTAAAATTGTACACGGCCATGAGAGAATTCGGTATCCCGACGAAATTAATAAGCCTGACTAGGCTGACCCTGACCAATGTGCGAGGCCAGATAAAAGCAGCAGGATCACTCTCAAGACCATTCGACATCAACAACGGTCTACGACAAGGGGATGCCCTCTCATGCGTTCTCTTTAACCTGGCCCTCGAGAAAGTGATCCGTGATGCTGAGGTAAATGCAAGAGGTACGATCCTCTTTAAGTCCACCCAACTACTGGCCTATGGTGACCATATCGACATCATGGGAAGAACCCCCCGAGACGTATAATCTGCCTTCATCCAGATCGAGCAGGCGGCAATCGGGGCGAGATCTTGGGCTGCATATCAATGAAGGCAAGAAAAGTATATGGTGGCAACGTCAGCATCGAAAACCAACCTGATGTTGTTGGTTGGTTGGTTTTCGATGCTGACGTTGCCACCATATACTTTGTCTTGCCTTCACTGCCGCACTGGTCAAACAGGAAGAATAAGGATAGGAGAATACAACTTTGAGACCGTTGATAATTTCTCCTATCTAGGGTCAAAAATCACAACCGATAACAGCTACGATGATGAAATCCGCGCACGGTTGTTGTCAGCCAACAGAGCCTATTTCAGCTTCCAAAAACTGTTCCGCTCGCAACGTCTCACCATAGAATCAAAGCTCTTACTTTACAAGGCAATGATCTTGTCAGTCCTCATGTATTCCTCGGAGACTTGGGTTCTTAGCAAGAAGAATTGCGAACTGTTGGCCGCGTTCGAGAGAAGAATCCTCCGAAGAATTTTTGACTCCCTACATGAGGATGGGCAATTCCGTAGCCTACTCTATGACGAAATCTATGAGCGATACCATGACCGTCCGGTTGTGGATAAAATCCGGTTCAATAGGTTACGGTGGGCGGGTCACTTAATCCGTATGGATGAGGATGATCCCACCCGGAAAGTCTATAAGGGCAATATCTATGGTAGAAAAAGAAGACGGGGCAGATCCTGCCTAAGATGGAGCGATGGCGTAGGTCAGGACGCCAGACAGCTTTTAGGGACATCGAATTGGTGGACCTCGGCACAAAACCGGGATGTCTGGAGTTCCTTATTAAGGCAGGCCTAGACCGGATACCGGTTGTTGCGCCGTTGATGATGATGATGATGATGATGATGGCTTCACTCTCCGAAAAGAGCCGCAATGTCAGGGGATGCCACCGTCATATCGATGACCTGGCGCCTGACCACATAGAGGAAAGTGGGTTCGTTCCCCAAATTAAGGATCCGCAGATCGGTTCTTACTAGACACTCCAGTAGTTTCGATTCTCTTGCATTCATGTTGGAACTTCCCCAGCATATGTGGTGAGCGTTGACATCACATCCTACTAATACCCCCATGCCTTTACTTTTGGCATATTGGATAGCTCTGATGAATGTTCTACTGGGAACTTCTTCTGCGTCATAGGGGAAAAATGGCACCTCATCTACGCTTCAGATGAAGTTGCCGAAGGCTGCACGTCCCCTTCAATGGTTTTAGGGGCCGTCACTTGTAACATGACATTATCTAGCCCGTAGTAAAGCCGGCAACCCGTTTGTTCTCGAACCTTCTCAACATCGGGTTCGGGACCGCCGATAGTAAGAAAAATTCCCAGCCTATCGGTTCTCTCTCCTGTTTTGCTGCCTAGCAGCATCCAGGTGGAGGTGTTGAGCTTTTTCTGGACACCAAGTTGTTCCAGAACCTCAACACCATTACCCTCTTCTTTTGGAAACCAGAGACAGCTCTTTTTTAACGATGGCAGCTCGGAGACCCTACTCAGGGTTAGTCGCGCACCGTCCCTCACATCGTTGAGGGAGAAGCAGTACTGCCTGAGCCACTCGTTCATGTCTTCGTCGGCAAAGTTTAACCGTAACATTTCACGCTATCCACCTACCGACTCAAAGCGAAGCTTAATGTCTTGCGAGGATGTGGTCCTTACAGCTGGAAAGAGTTTCATCCTAAGCTGCTCAGTATCGTAACCGGGTGTATTAGAGTCGTCATGCGAGACCCATCCATCGGCTTCGGTAGCTTTGGCTGCAAATGATGGCCTAGCCGTTGCCGGTCCAGCCCTCCTTGCTACCTTTTGCCCCTTCGGTTTCCCCGTAGCCGCAGATGCCCCGAATGATCCTTTCCCCTTAACATTGGCATAGCCCGTGGGTTGTGATTTGCTCGAAGGGGGTTTGCCCGGAGGCGGTTTGCCCGAAGGCTGTTTGCTGTCCGTGGACAGGTGCTTACCCATGAGCAAGACTTTAGCCTCAGCGGGTGGCGCCGATTGGAACCTAGGGTCAGGAGTGTTGACAGAAGGGGCTTGTTTCGGCTCGTCCGTTAAGGACTGGGTCCCAATTAGATTGGTTCTCACTTGAGTAAGTAGAGAATCTGAGTTTAGGCTCAGGTTTTCCATCGATGAGCTTAGGGTTCAAGATATAATTTTAGTGTCTTAAAAGGTTTTTGTTTTTTTCTGTTTTCTCATAATTGGTGGTCAAGGCCTCAGTTTTATCGGGGAAAGTAAGTCGATCCCGGCAGAGCCACTTTGTGCCGAGACGGCTAGTTGAAAC
Organism: Hermetia illucens; assembly: GCF_905115235.1. Classification (NCBI taxonomy): domain Eukaryota; kingdom Metazoa; phylum Arthropoda; class Insecta; order Diptera; family Stratiomyidae; genus Hermetia; species Hermetia illucens. The sequence continues at coordinate 148,725,874 of NC_051852.1, forward strand.
TGGGGGTCGCCTGGTACCCAGAGTTCACAGTTTACGGCCACATCTTAACCTCTGTGACTATTTAGTCCTCAGCATGGTAGTCACGCCTTGGCTTGGGGTTTTGTTCACCACTTGGCTTCAGGTGTCACCTCTCGTTTCCTGGAGGATCTTCCTTGCTGAGGTCCCCCACCACGACAACGTAGGTAATCGTGACGGAGAGAGTTTCTATACACTCTCTCCTAGCCCAGATCCCTCACGGACGTTCGCTGGGGGCTTCGCATACATGTCACAGCTAACACCTTGGCAAAGTTAGGCTCACCACATCGGCCGAAAGCTCCGGTCATTCGCGGTTTACGCTTTCTCCATTTGGGGTTGGTTTCCTGAAATTGATAAAATAGTCCCGTGCAATACCTTGACGTTAATGGAGTCATTACTTTCCCCGAGTATTGTAACTCGATGCAAGCATGTAAGGATGCTACATTCCCAATATGTGTCCGAATAGCTCAGTGGTTAGAGCACTGGGTTGTCATACGGAAGGCCGCGGTTCAAATCTTGCTGGTGGCAGTGGGATTTGTATCGTGACTTGACGTCGGATACCAGTTGACTCAGCTGTGAATGAGTACTTGAGTCAAATCAAGGTAATAATCTCGGGCGAGCGCAATGCTGACCACATTGCCTCCTACAGTTCATTGTAGTGTACCGTTACGGTCTTGAATGAAGTGCTCTAACACACTTCAAGGCCCTGATCCAATATGGATTGTTGCGCCAAAGGTTATTATTATTCCCAATATAAACTACTTCCGTATAGAAAGAAGGACATCGCTCTAACAATATAATTTTCATTTGGCTGATTTCACCACCCAATACCAATCCATTTATCTCAATCTAGAACAGTCGGAACACACGCATCTGCTGCAGATCCCCGAAGGCGAACTACCCACTCCTCCTGATGTTATTTTCCAGAAAATTTATTTCAATTGCATGTTTGCCAATTATTGTCCTCCTTCTGGCATCAATAAGTCATGTTCCGGCTACACGTAATAAATCCGCAATCGCGGTGCACACTCACCTGTTCCGGGCAATGCGGTAATTTTAAGTCAACAAGTCCGTATTATTTACGAGTGCTGCATTTTTCTTACGTCTCCTTATCTAAAGCAGAACTTATCTTCGCCACTCCACAAGGAGAACAGCTAGTTAGTGCCGCAGCGAATATTTTTCAAGATTAACCTGGTTGGAAAGCGAGTATTGTGGATGTTTGAATATTCGTGGAAGTTTATTCTTTTTCATTGCCTCCGTATTTATAGTATTTTACATGGAAGTGAAATTTACTGACAATAAGGGAGTAAAAACAGGCAATCCTGGCGCATAAAGGAAAATGGATGGCTGAAGTATTGAGCGGGTAAGGTTTGCTGCAATGTCAACTTTTTGGGTTGGAAGAAGCCAAACTACTGGGAAGGTCTGCATATGAGAATGGTAGATATATCCTTATTCAATCTTTGGTATGTCAGTCGAACAGATAGACACATAGATACGTCATAAAAAGGAGCTGGAAAACGAAGGACTAAAGTCATAAAATTGGAAATTACTGATTACAGGCTTACCAGAAATACGACCGCTGGTGTTAACTCGGAACCTTCATCGTCCTTTTAGTTGCAGTGAAAATTAGCTTTTTGGTGCTGTACTACATAGCTTCCTGGTTCAGGGAATCATCTGAGAGGAATAAGCCAAACCCAGGATTCATTCATTCATTCTTTTATCTCCGCTATTTTTCTCACTTGCCACAATATTCCGCTCCAGCTACAAACTTCACGATCTTAGTCGCCACTGATCCACTGAATTTATAAGGATCAGTTTTAGGAGTTATAAATTATTATTACAAAACTTCTCAAAGGCTTAGCAACGTTATCCTTCATCCAGTTTCCCTCCAACAAATGCATTTTTCCTTCCACCATTTATCCCGTTTCCTAGTGGCTTAATAGGGATTTTCTCAGCGGTTACACTGTGCCGATTTCATTTCATTTTTTCCTCTTCCGTGTTGTAATTTTCTTCCTGATTCTGGGAAAGTTTCTCCGTTTATTCCATTGCCAGACAAGCTTCGAATGTGTGTGTATGTGTGTAAATGTATCTATAGATGCAATGGGTATGGGAAAAAGTAACACAGCGTGTTTTATTAAAGCCTTTTTCATGCTGGTTAGTTTGGAGTTTTTGTTTTTCTTTTAGATCTCCAGAAGAGTAGACAGTACTTATTGGATTTCTTTGGGATTCTTATTTTAATTTTCGGTACAAATTTGTAATGAAATATCCGCCGCAAATTGCATTTGAGTGGCGATGCTATGTGGAGAGTTTCCTGTTTTCGACTCCACATATTTTGCTATGCTAGTGCTCGAAGATCACGTCTTACGTGGAGTGGTAGGGCGATATTGTCCTCCTGGAGAATCCGATGAAAGTGGTCAACGATATAGCTAAGTCAATCATTGAAATTGTACTAAGTAGTCCTGCGAAAAGGTTAAGGGACATAACATACAACGTGGTTACGTTGGAAACTTAAAGTGGGGGTGAAATGACATACAAATGCCGGCTCAAATACAGACTTCTATGTGTGATTTTTGAGGGTTGACACTACATACAAATCCAGACGTCTCTTTTGATTCCTGACCACAAGCCGCCTTTGATGGAATTTCATTGAAAGCCACTGTTGTTATGCTTCTGCTCCAGCATTACGCCAACTGTAACATCAGATGCGTCGATAGCGAGCCAAAGCGGTTCAGTAGCCTGGAAAAAGTAGCACAGCATCAGCATTTTGACCATAATGTCTAAAAGACAGACAGGGCGATATGAAGAGGGTGCACCAGGTGGTTTTTGGGGTTCGGTAGCAGAACTAACCTGTGCCTCTTCCACTGAGTGGGAAACACTTCTTCAACTATGCATGATTCAATTATGCTTATGAACCATGAGGGGCTGATTTTAGCAGCCAATTTTAGGATTTTGTTCGCAATTCCGTCCAATTCCGGAGCCTTATTGTCTGCAATTCGTCCACTGATCTCCCGTAGTTCCTGTTCGGTCACCCCGGGGATTGTGAAGACCATTGGGTAAGGTTCGCTTTCCTCTTGTTGTGGGAAAGAATTGCGATTATTTTGAACAAGAGTTTGTGAGCACGTCACTTGGGGTGATTTTTGTCCACGAATCTTGTTCATTACAAAGTTGTAAGCACCGCCCCACGGGTTCGTGTTTGCCTCAAGGCACGGTCGCTTGTAGCAATTTCGCTTACTTTCCCGTATAGCCTTCTTAAGGCTACTTCGAATACCGCGGTATTCCCTCTCCGACTGCTGATGTTCTGGCTTCCCTCTGGTCCTTTGGCAAAGCCTCCTCGCTCTCAACAGCGCGATTTCTTGGTTCCACCCGTAGTTTGGTTTCCTACTGGGATGGAATCTGCGTCGCGGCATTGTAGAGTCACAGACCTCAGTTATCCATTGACATAACTGGTTTACTTTTTCCAGCGCCGTTCCCTTCGGGTCGTAACCTACTTATAATGCCGCCAGGAATGTCTCTTCCTAGAAAGCTCTAATGGACCACCCAGCTATCCTGGTTTTTCCGCTTTTGATGCTCACTTGACTGTCGCCTCCCCCGTTCCTGATGTTTGGGAAAGATGGTCTGAACGTCACTGTGGGTATAGCTCACTCACCCACCAGACCATCCCTCTCGCCAACGAGATACTGAGGTGCGTTAGATCGACGATTGAGCCTAGTCTTCTGCCTTGTATCCAACGTTGGTGAGTACAGGCAGGCAGATTTGGCCCCTGGTGTTCGTCATTCGACTTCCCCATTGTAAAGCCCACGGGTCGAAATCGCCGGCAATGATTTTGAGGCTGTGGTCTTTAGCATCCAACACCAAGCTGTCTAGAATCTCCTCAGGGGGAGCATAGCACCTGTAGATATGGACACCATTGACTTTCGCCCGCACAAAGCCGGCTCCAGGGAATGCCATTGTTTCTTGAATGGCTTGCCGTCCACATGCCCATATCCTCGCGTTTCCCGATGAGTCTTTCATCCACGTAGCACTAACGTAATTTCGGTACCTACTATATGCTGGGCACCTGCCATCACCTGCAACGTGCCGGTCATATACACCCGTTTTCCCTTTGCACAACATGCATTGCAGATCTCCAGTGCAGGGGCCCTCTTCACCACACTTCCTGCACCTTCTCGACCTATCGTACTCGCTAGTACTTACTGCTGCAAAGTGATCGAAATCGAGGCATCTGAAGCATCTCTGCAGAGATATTTGCTTCCTAAGTCGACACAAGGACCCAACCTATTCTTACCTTGCTCGCGGTAGTCACTTTAATACCAGATTCCACTGGCAAGCTAATAATAGCGGTCTGTGTACCTCCATATGCCTTCTTCATCCTTTTGATGACACTGTCTTCTAGGTCGCTAAGGTTGAATTGTTCCCTTAGCGCAGCACAGATATCCTCTAGTGATGTGACCGCTGCTTCCGAGTTTTCGCGTCTGCTTGCTCACCTAACTAGCACCTCCTGCACATAGCCGCGAAAGCTATCCACTATCCTCTCGCTAGATTTGTTTAGTTCAACAGATTTCCCTTTTGTGTATGCCTGACACGGCTCACACTGCCACCCAGGTCTGTCAGTTCCGGATCGGCTTTGACTTTCCGAAGGATGTCGGCATGGGACATATCTCCTTTCTTGGAAATAATGTTACTTCCGGACGAGCCTTCTTTTTCTCCTTGTGCCACTTTTTGCCGCCCATCTTTGTCCATTCTTCGGGTTTACGAGCTGTAGGCTGGTCCCCTTTTGTTACAGTTGGATCTGTAATCGAACAACTACCCCGAACTTTCGTCGGCGCAGCTTTCTTTGGCGATGAGGCTTTTTTCTTCTTGGCCGCTTGTTGGACACCAAGGGATTCACTTACTCCATCCCTACTCCATTTATCCAGGTTCTCACCTATCTTACGTTGAGGCGGCATCCCCTGCGTCTCCAGTGTGTCTTTGCTACATGACGCTTGGGCGTTTTTCTCCTCCACCGCCCTAATATAGGACAATCAGAGCCCTGATATTTTGGTGGATATTCCGCCTGCCTTTAAAGGACTCACAGAGTTCATTTATGCGTTCCTCAATGAAACAAACGTTGTTGCAGTTTGCTGCCTTCCACGATCGCCTTTTACAGTATTGATAGTTATGTCAGTCCGGGGACTCACTAAGTTCCTTTACGAGTCCCTCGACGAATCTCCACTGCCTAGGGGTAAAGTTGCCTTCAGTGGTGACCTACCAAGTTTTGAGCTTTTTCGAAAAGGATCCGGTGTAGATCTTATTTCCACTCCACTAAAATCTCTTGTAGTATTAGATGCCAAAGTAGCCAAGTTTCCCAATACTGAGGCACTGCGGTCCCTGGATATCGATGGCCGGGAGCCTGCGTGCCCACTCCCAAAACCCGGCGGTACTGGGTTTCCGAACTACCCTTCTCGTCCTCCATATTTGGTTTGATTTCTGGGTGTCCCCTCCATATCCAATTTTTACCCACGGGAGGCGTTTACTTCTCACCTACCCGACCTGCACATAGGCATGCCCATCCACGCATTTGCATGCCCAAAATGCATCCACCGGGCGTTCCCTTATCCCCACGAAGGGACGCGCCTGATGGGAGATTTGGCAACTCTTCACATCTAGAGTTGAATATCCTTCACTGTAAGGGGAGGATCGGAGAATGTCAGGCATTTTATGACACTCCTTGATGATTCCCTGTAGTCACATCCAGTTTCCCATTGGTATGAGGGGCAATGTCACAGGGTCCTGCGAAAGCCTTGGATGGGTCTGTTCCCTGTAGCACCCTGCTTTGATCTGTGTTTGGTCCGGCGATAATCACAGATTCATCTCCGCCTTTTATATCGTCAATAAAATGCACAGAACTCTTGCAGTTTAGCCTTTACGTGGGGGATTCTCGCCCTTAAGGATCAAACGATCTTTTGACCGGGGACGCGTCTTGCTTCTTCCCTTCAAAATAAATCCATCGAAAAGTCGGAGATTTGATTTAACAGGAAGGCGTCGTTGAAACACCAGCTCTTATTACTTTTTTCACGCACCCAGAATCGTCATGGAAGCTGACCTAAATTTAACGAGATCGACAACGACGTTCGAACACATACCTCTCCGCCCTAAAAGATCGAACCACGAATACCGTAGCGAAGAGGTATGATTTTTTGATACTTTTTTCACGGGAAAAAGAGCAACTCTGTCCCAAGACTAACCAGCGACCTCTTTCTTCTCAAATTCACTCCTGCTATTAGTCAGAAACTAATGGTTTGGATTCACTATCAATCTCAATATTCGCGGCAGAACATAATTAAATCTAAGTGTAAACAACAACAAAAAATGTTAATGAGCGTTTCCGAAATGCTAGAAAACTTCTTTGAATCTCATGAATTGCTGTCTATTTTTTTCGACATTTCTGCAAGATTAGTCAGCAATGTAGGAGCATATCTAGGCTCGTTTATCCTACGGTCGCGTTTACTGCTGGAAGTTTTGTGTCTGTATCCCTCACTCCAATGGTATTGGCTTCAGTATTCCTCATTGTTATGGATGCAGCCCTTAAATTTTCTACACTATTCTTGTATCGAAATTATCGAAGGTGTATTCGTCCAGTCTTCTCTCTAGTTACTAATGTATTCTGAATAGTTCATCTCTACCGTCGATTCAACTCCAATTTGAGATATTCAGGAAGGTCCTGTTCCTCATCCAATTATCTCGTCTTAAAATAATATACAAATGAGGAACCTTCCTGTTTCGAATACCACGAAATTTCCTGAATTAAGTTGACTCATTCCATCTTTATTGTAACTCATAACGTTGTTATCTCCAAACTCAGCGCCAATCTATCTCCCTAAGTTTGCTCTGTATCCCACATTCCCTTAGAACAGAAGTTTGATTGACCCGAACTCCACTTTGATCTCGAAATATTCAAAGCATTCCTTTCCAACAATGGATTCTTTTCATTAACGATGCTAGAGATAAACACAAATTCTCGCTGTACTTTGCACTTAAAAGAAAGTACAACAGAACCGTCTAACTTAACATTATGGACTTTACCGTGCCACAACGAGGTTCTCGGACTTTTACCTTAAAAGCTTGAAGCACTCTAAAAAATTAATTTCACTCCCTAGGATTCTGAATAATTTCCGGTTCCATTAAAATGTCTTCACACGCCGCATCTCTTTCCTCTTGTCGGGATGTAACCTCGCCATTTTTGGGTCCTATCTTGCGATTCTTCCATAGTCGCACCGGCCCTTTTGTGGCAGGTAAATTTAATTTTCCAACACAGGAATTTTCCGCCTGATTTCAATCAGCAGAATATACATAAGTCGTGGACAAAGTGTTCTACATGGCCAGCAGGCAAGGAGTCCTGATGAATTTTCAAGTCCTAGATTTTGATGAAATTTGGTTTGTAGCTAGTGAAAAATGGAAACACTATTCGCCAAAAAAGCATGTGGGAGGGAAACTCGAAACTGTTAGCTGTCCGGGATAGTATGAAATATTCAGTTGAAAGTTAAGTTTCAAAAACGAAGGACATTTTGATATACTGGCATGAAGATTCAGTTGGTGTTCCACTACCGTGCCTTTAAGGGACTAGGAGGTCCAGTTTATAGTCGTATGTCCATAGTTGCTCACAAGTATTAGCAGGGTTATGAGCCAATATGAAGTGGGCTCGAACATAAGTAAGAAAGGATAGAACATATCTTATTAGGAAGCACTCAGATGACAGATGCAGCGCTTCCGAGATATGTATTACAACAATAGGCCGACTGGGAAGATTCAACAGGCACCAGGACTTTTTTTTGAATCGAATGACATTTCCTTCTCGCGTGACTTCTGTAAATGCTGGAGCAGAAACTCTTGTCAGTTGATGTTTTTGCCATAAAGGAGAGTCTTCTTAGCGTGCAGACCAATGGTGGGCCTACTATCCCATAATCTAAAATTTGCCTTGACACCTCGCTTGAAGGGAATGAAAGCGGGACACATCCATCAGGAATCTCCACAGATACTTCCCTAAAAATGTAAAAGAAACACACCTAAACTTAACACGTGATATCGACCTGGAAAATTTGTGTCTCCGAAACTGTCAGAGGACTTGTCCTGCAACACTTTGTAATATTCATCTGCATACTACTAAACGCAACAACAAATGCTGTGTTATTGGATAGGAGCGGAAAAGAGGGTCGTATGACGATGCATTATTTTCCATTTGGCTCGTGGGGAGAATGATATAGCAAAGAGTACTGAATGCGGGAGAGAAATGAGATATTCAGGGGGTTGGATTTGAGGGAAGTTCAAATGTATAAAAGCAACAGAAGGTAAAAAGAAAGTAAGATACCAGGTGACCGAAAGAAACGAATTACTTGAAAATGAGGACGGTATGTAATTCATCATTTTTGGAGGTCATATCAGAGAATGGTGTATTATTCAGCAAAATAGGGATGGCTACAGAAGACTTGAAAAAGCATCATTAAGAAAGCCATTCTATTCATCTGCACTGGGGTCTCGGGGCCTGCCTGCAATGGTTTCTTAGAATTATATTTGAAGATTGTTTTTTTATGCTAAACATCTTCTCTTCTGTTTCATTTTCCACTTTATTGACTTATTTGTAGTTGGAAATCTCTGAGTCTTCTCCCTGCCTCTTGTCAGTCTTTCATTATCTTTGGGATAATATAATGTTTACCGGTGTTGGGGATACTCTTAAGGAACGTCCAAGTTGGCTGTTATCAACCATGTGGGCATAGTTATTCCTCAAATGATAAAATTGTCAAATTTTTATCGCTCATGTTCATACAACTACTACTGTATATGTATGGGTTCACATTTCCAATCTTTCCACTAAATAACGATTTTATTGGCATGCTAGTGAGGACTTGCTTTCCACGAAACCTTAAAAAAGAGGGGGAAAAGGAAGCTTTTTCTAATATAATGGTCTATGCGACTTTATGTAGTCTAGAATAAGTAAATCCACTTCACAATTAACTGACAACTTTATGAAAAACACTAAGTGCGATCCAAACATTGCAACATCATCACCGCATTATCTAACATCATGACATTACCAAAGGAGTGGTGATATTACTTTTGTGGTGGTATTTTATCATGTGATATCACATTACAAAATATTACCAAACATCATCGCCTTTCGTAGTGCAGGTGCGCCGCAGCTGTTGCGCCGAGTATAGCTTGATATGATTGCCTATTCCTTGGGCTCGCTTTGGGCTAGAAAATTGTTTTGGGAGAACGTGAATATGGGGAGGCAGATTCTTGGTTTTCAATAATTGACTCGTAATTTTATCGCTTGGTAATCAATGTTGGTTACTGATTGATGTGTGTATGACTTTGGCCTACGTAATATTTCCCAGTATAAGTCGCTGAGGCGAACATAGAGTGCCGATGTCGACTATCGGTTGCGAATCTTTTCTCGGCTGGCTTTGGTTTTTTTAAAAATGATTTCGATTTTATTTGTGATAGAAAAATTATACCAAGCAAAGATAACTTCTAACTGAAGTATTATAGTTGTCATTTACCCTTGGTGGGGTCCTACCTATCTACCGCTATCGTTCGCGATTACCTGAAATGCGCTTCAACTCCTCCCATGACTCCCGGGTTCAACAACTACTGTTGTGTCCCAAGTGCCCTTAGGGAGACCCACTCGTGGGCCAGCTTGGGAGAGTGGATTCCACTGCATGGTGTAGCCTGCAATGCAATTGTCGTCGCTCTTTAATGTGTGACCTATCCACTACCACTTCTACCTTTCCATCACAGTGCTTACGAGTACCAGGCCTGTGCGCCGACCAAGTTCTTCATTTGAGATAGTGTTAGGCCAGCGCAGTTCCATGATACGACGCAGATAGGTGTTGACTAAGGCTTGGAGCTTTTGACATTGGAGTTCATATAGCAACTCAGAAAGAACACTAGAACAGAACAGTCTCAACTTGAGCTTGGTGTTGAGATAACTGCATTTCCAGATTTTAGACAGGTCAGCGAAAGCGGATCTAGCGCTGTTAATGCGTCGGTCAACAAACAGTTCGGTGCGACTGTCGGCAGAAACGCTTCTTAGATATACAAATTGATCGACGCCTTCCATGCTTTGCTCAATAATGCAAAAAGGGTGAGTGCGATGACTCGTCAAACTGGTAACCTTGGTTTTGTTGGTGTTTATCTTCATTGCAATTCTGCATGCTTTTCCTTCTAAATCCAGAGTCATTACGCCGAGGTCCATGACCAGGTGAGACAGCAAATAGATGTCACTTGTTGGGTGAAAGTTGTCATAGTCCATTTAATTCCACCAAGTCCTTCGGATAGGGCAAGACGAAGGACGTCACCGATAAAAAGTAGAAATAATATTATTGATAAGATGCAACCCTGGTGGACTCCGATTTGGGCTTCAAAATCCTCTGAAATTCTACCTCGATGCATCCCGTAACATTTTCAGCTATTATATGGCCCTCTGTTAATAGCTATTAGTTTTTCCGCAATACCCCTCTTGCGTTAAGCACTCCACATACACTTCTTGTTAACGCTATCGAAAGCTTTCTCGAAATCGATGAAAAACAGGTGCAGCGAAGGTCTAAATTTTGCGCACTACTCCAAAATGATGCGTAGGATGTTGATGTGGTTAATGCAGGAAGATCCTGCGCGGAAACTAGACTACTCACTGTTGATTAAGCTTTCGAGATGTTTTTTTAATGCGTTCGAAGATAAGTTTAGCCAGTATCTTTGCAACGGCAGGGAGAACGCAAATACCCATTCGATTGACGCGCTCAAGACGGGTTCCCTTTGAAATTTTGAAGACCATTCCCTTCTTCCACTCAGATTTCCAAGTTTTCCGTATGAGTGATAGCAGCAGATCTGTAGTGACTGCAGGTGCAACAATAAATAATTCTGCGGGGAGACCGTTATGCCCAGCGGCTTTATTCCATTTGAGTTCACTGATGGTAGAAATGATTTCTCTTCTGCTTGGAGGAGAAGTCCGCATCCGCATGTTACGGTGGCTAGTCCTTTTATCTACAAGAGGGGGAACTTCATCGGACGTAATATGGTACCGTCTTCTTTCCATCGTGGATGAGAAGTCGACCGTTAACGTTCTGAATAGGATCATCGAAAGATATGCGACAACGTGCAAGCTCCTTTGTGATACGGTATACAGTTCTGAAATCAGTGGGATCTGCGGTATCTTCCGCTTCCCCGACCAGCGCAATAGCAAATTTTCTTTTGTCACGGCGTACCATACGCTGAACTTCTCGGGATTCTCGCCCGCCATCACTCGCAGCGGTCAGTAGAACCCTCAATCCCCTTCGTTCATCGATCCGCTTCCATGACTCCGCAGTCAACCAGATCTTATGACACCCTTTCGGGACGTGGTCGTCGATTTGTGCAGCACCCCAGAAAAGAGCATTTTTGGTCGCGGCCCAATGTTCATTGATATTCTCAGGAGCGTTACTCAGTAGATCTGCTGCTCGATCAGCAAGATTTTTCTTCCGCTGTCGAGCGACAGCTGGGTCGTACAAGCGTTCGATGTTGAATTGGTTGATGGTGATTTCTTTCGAGGCCGATGTTAGCGCCTTCCTTTTTACGCACATCTAGCAGACAACTGGTAAATCTACTGCTGATCGCGAAATGGACAATCTGATTGCTTGTACGGTGTCGGTCAGTTGAAACGCAACTGAACTTATGGTAGGCTCTATGCTCGAACAATGTGCCATCAATGACGAGGCGGTAGAAGTTGCGCAAATCCCCGAACCTCTCACCATTACCGTTTCGGTCACCAAGGCCGCGCTTCCCCATCACGTGTGCGAGCACAAAGTGTTTTTAGATCCTTACTTGGCATTCAGAACACCCATCGTGATCGTGGACAATTGCGATGGCCCTTAACCTGGACCGTAATCTCGCCGTTAGAAGTTTATCAGAAACTCAGGTCAAGAGGGTGCGCTTTGCGGTAGCCGCGAGAAGCACACCGACCCCGATTCGCGTCTGCTACCACTTGGCTTTCCAGAATGCAAATGCAAGAGGGAGAGGAGTAATCTCCAGAGTTTCGTTCCTCCTTACTTCGCTTAGACCCAAGCTGTCTAGCTTATATCGCTGGAATTCCCACTGAAGTCGGAGAAACCGAGCATTCTCAGAACTATCGGTACTATTGTCGAGGAGCGTTCGAACATTCCAGAAACCAATCATAGTCCGTTTTCGGTAGCCAGAAGTCGTTACCGTAAGGCCAGTCTCTATTCGAGGCACTGTTTACATTTTGGAAGCAATAGAGTTTCAAAATTTGCAAGTTGCTAGCCCACAAATTTCTATCCTTTTTAATCGGCTTTTACGGCCAGTAGGGAAGACTTTGAGTGTATTCTTAACCTTCAACCCAATGGGCTGATAAGCATGTTAGTTTTCATTAAGCACTCAACCAATTCGGCGAGACATTTCAGCAAGAATGATCTTAATCTAATTTGTCTGAGATTCATTGGATTTAAATTGTCATCCCGGCCGCGCATTGGTAGGAAATTGGTAATCTTTAAGAATCGATGTCCTCATGATCGATTTCTCTCCATCCAAAGCAGTCTTCTGTATTTCATTTACAGCTTTCTCTGGTTCGACGTGTCTGACTAGCCAGATCTGATTCGACCAACAAAGCATCCAAGTGAGGCACCTAATGGTGACTGTCCTTGAGCACCTTCGGACTCTTTTGGTTCAATATAAATACCAAGGAGAACCCCTACACGTTTGGAGATTTGTCCTTCCAGAAATTCATGAATTTCAACCGCCAGTGTCCGAAATAAATTCTCGGGATCTGTTTACCCAGCATGCGAATGATGTCCTCTGCCCGCTTTCGAGGGCCCGGGATTCAACATGCCTGCCATGCTCCGCCCTGCACAGATCGGTATTCACAATGGTGAAATTAGAGCGACCGCCAGATCTCAAAGTTGGGATTACCTGCTGGAACCACTTTAAGGCAGCTTTATCTGTGCACTCCGAATGCAGGAGCTCATAGGATGCCCACAGCCACTCTCGCACATTTTCGTTTTGGCATTTTGCAAGAGACTTCCTCGGCGGTTTTCAAAAATGGGGCTTCGGTTTCTTCTGGGATTCGTATTCCTTTGGCAGGGACCAGCTTTGTTGAGATCTCTCTCGTTGATTTGATTACCTCCCAGGACAACGATCGTAAAGCCCGCGGAAAGCATGGATGGTCGCCTAGTACGGAGCACAACAAAGCGTTGCCCACCACAGATGTCTTGGTCTTATGCTTCTTGCGCGCCTTATCGCTGACTGGTTTGTCCTCACCTTCCGCCGAAGTTTCCGCTTGTGTCCGATTTTTCTATACATTATCACACCTGGTGATGCAGTCAAGGAGGTTGACCCTCTTCCGTGGTACCTCCCTCTGCTGTCAGCTTGAATCCTTCCCAGGTTCACGATGTCCAGGTCGCTTAGCTCCATTTTCAAATACCGGTGTTAGATTAGTAGAGTCCACACCAGCTTTTCTTTCTTCTGCTCTTCTCGCTAAGGTTGAAGGAAAGCGTTGTGGCACCCAGCATTTAGACTTTAGTCCTCCTTCCTTAGTGGCTGAAGTTTCTTTCTGCCAAACCTTCCTCTTCCGCTTTTAGTTTTCCCAAAATGAGAGTTGCAATACGCTTTGTTTTACACAAAACCTTATTAAAATCGGTTTACTGTCTGTCCGTCTGTCTGTCTGTTTTTTTGAGGAGCTGGAAATCTTCAAAAGACACTGGTCTGGACACACCAGCGTGTACGATTTTTTCCGCCGACTCCCTCCCTGCCCCGCGGAACCACCCAAAGATATTACATCACAGGGCGGAGTCAGCTCATTCTAGCTTAATCACCTTTCTTCTATACGCGGCGTACGTGACCGCGTTTTTCTCCTCTCCTCTGCCTTTTGCAGTTTATTTTGGATAGATGCGGTCATGTTGTTGACCCCATCCCAATTTTCTTGATGTGCTACCATTTTCGGCACCAGATTTTCTGGTACCAGCACCTCTCCTAGAGTCTCCTCAAAATTCCTCCTTTCTTGCGCAAATCTCGGGCAGTGGAAGAATACATGCTCCGGGTCCTCTAGGACTCCATCGCAATTTGGACAATAGGGTGAGGTTTTCAATTTAAACCTGTGCAGGTATTGGCGATATCCTCCATGCCCCGTGAGAAACTAGTGAGATTATAATTAATCACACCGTGTCGTCTCTCCAACCACTCCTTGATGGCAGGAATGAGCCTTCAGTCCTTATCCGAGGCATTGTTGATGTTTGGGTAGCAATAAAGTTTAAAAATTTGTAGATTGCTAGCCCATAAATTTTTATCCTTTTTAGTCGCCCCTTACGAGAAAGGGAAGCGATGAGTGTATTTTTAAGCCCCAACTCACACAGGTTAATAAAAAATTTTTCCTTATCATTTTATTGTTTTCTGGAAAAAAAGTCAATTTAAGTACCCTTTCTGTACTCCACTTCCGGTAGCCCCGCCTTTTTGCATCCGGATTTTTAAATGGATATCGATCTAACTTAGCACGAATATACCCTTAATAATTTAAGTAGAAAATGCTTCTTTTACACCGACATCTATTCTACGGAGATCTGCAAAGATTTACTCATGTCACCTCCAACCAACAACATGTTTTATTTTTTTTAATTACTGTTCTTTCGTTAATTTTTCCCCAGCCAGTGCCAATCTCACTAGACGTCTTCCTATTAATCGGGAAGCCGGCTCTTTAGGGAGGCCATTTGTTGCTCGCCTAAATAAAAATAATTTCACATGCAATGTCTAAATTGCACATCCAGTTGGTCTTGATGCTGGCTATATCATAATAATAATGGCTAACGTCACCATATTAAGGTACAAATGAACCGTTTTTCTTTGACAAGTTTGGATTTAATTTAACAAAGAAAACTATGCGTTTTGACAAGACAGTCGACAGGAGTGATCGGAACTCGGGGCTATCGCTAGAACGAATCATGACGACAGGTCCAAAGTTAGTTGACGAAAACGAAAACAGCATCCGTTGTTAGTAGAAGTTTATACAATTTTTCTTGGTGCTCCCGTTGCAGAAACTTCATCAATCATGAGGTGCCCTGATGGGTTCTACTGGCTGCACGTCGTCCGGTAGTGGCCTGCTTATATGCTGTTTGGTAGGGATGTATCACATATGCCGCTTGGTTGGGCTACTGGGATCTTAGTTATAATAACATATGTTGGAATTTTCGGAGGTCATTGAGTATGGTCGTCTGGCATCTGCTGTTTCAGTGCCTTCTCACACCGTTAGGATCGGTGCACGCTGCTCCTCCAACGACAAGCGAGTCTACTGCTCGTAACCTGCCGCAGATTTAATTCTTAAGCTGTCCAGTCGTTGAGGCTCCTGAGTTCCGTGATCCTGTTCGACTCGCTATTCATTTCTGAAGGTTGAACGTTCAACTTGTACAATGCTGCCATCGGCGGTGTTAACACTAATCCCTTCTTGCTAATTTTCAGCCAAGACATCGAGTGGCAATTAACCAAAAATAATTTCGTCCCTTGCGTTCTCATATGAATCCCCCCTCCTAAATCGCCATCATATATTGATTCTCTGCTTATTATGAAATTCATTCATATCTTGTCAGACAAAAACACGTCCTTACGAAGTCTATAGCCATTTGTCCCTCCGTTCGATAACTCTCGATTTAGAAAGTGAAATTGAGTTCAAGACGGCCACTTTCAGCTGCGAACGTCAATTCCGTAGCTCATAAGAGTTACTCTTACCATCACCTATGGTGATTAGACGTAATATGTAGATAAAACGCTTAGATGAATGAGATAAAAATAATGAGAAATTGCTTCAATATATTCTCGAGTGACATCTTACTATGAGAGTTCATTAGGAAAGAGTGAATATCTCGTTTTTGAGTCTTATTTAGATAGATGTGCAGGAGATAAATCATGTAAGACGATGCGTTGGTTCAGGTTGTCAACAGTTGACAATGCTAGGTAGGTATCAGTGCCCGCTCCAAGGAGCCCAATTAGCGCTGTGGTGCGCCGTTTTTATGCCACAAACTCTTAAGACCATGATTGTTATGGTAAGAGCAAAGGGGCGTAGTCCAATCGGATCTTCAGAGCCTCTTCAGAGCCAGCCCGTAGTATTCACGAAAGAAAGCAGCTCTTCTACCCTGCAGCTAGAGATCTCTCTGGGATCCTCTCTCCTCGGGCAATCGCAACGGAAGTGCCTAAGGGTTTCTCTCTGCTCCTCAGCTTCGCACTGCTAATTGCAAGGTATGCCAATTCTGGCGGCATGATCCTCTCTATAGGCCAGTGCCCCGCGCAGACCGTCACAAACTGGTATGTATTTGCACGCGTCTGGCACTGGAGCTCTCGCGATCGAATTTTGTTGTATGGAGGCCAATCCTCCTTGACTTGGCTCAGGTGGTGAACCTTCGTCATCTGAAGTCTGCTGCTGCTAAGTAGTACGCATAGACTCCACCCTTACCAGTCGCCATTGGGAACAGACTGCGCCCACCGAAGAGACTTTCTGGCAGGAGCAGAACCCTACCTGACCAGTCCGTCAGCCTGCTCACTCCCTTCTATGTTCCTATGACTGAAAACACCAGGGGACGTAGATTCTGAGCGTTTGGAATACACTGATGAATCCTGGGAGACCGCATGACTCGGCTACCATCTTCTGTCCGTCGGTGGCAATGAAGAAGGAATGAAGGATTTAAGAGAACAAACGATGTGATTACTCTGAAATTATAGTTAAAGTTCTTACTTGGAATTTACAACCTGTTCAGTAAAACTGTCCCCAAATCCCCATTATATATATTTTACCAACTGCAGATTTCCGACATTAAAACGATACGATTACCTTCGTTAACTTCTTGTCTTTCTTGAAAAATATAAAAACAGTGAACATTCATTCCTTTCAAGAAGCTCCCGACTCCCTGTGTGCATAAGGGCTCGCTTCTTTTACAAACCATTCAGCCACCTATCTATGATAAATATCTTTAGAAGTTCAGAAGGAATTTTGAAAAGCATTCATAAATGGGAGAAGAAATAAACAGAGCCGAATAACGGCGGACTATTCAAGGACGAGGGGTTGAAACATAAGGATAAGATGATTTTCCTGCAGAATGTGAATGTTTTCGTTGATGTTAAATTAAAGAAAAGACACATTCAAGTCATCGTTGTCTTCTTTGCCTTCATAAAGTTGGTGCAAAATGCAGAAAAAAAATGGTGAAACTTTTCGAAAGTTTTGATGGGAGACGTAAAAGTACAAGTGCAACATGGCTGATAAGAGTTGATTTATGGTTATGGTGTAGAGATAACGGAATTCCACTTGTTACTGGAGTTAAGTTCAAGAATGGAGTTGTTGCTTTTGAGGTAGAAACGGGTACTTTTTTGAAATGCAGACTTGTATTTGAGATACTTGTTTGGAATTGTTAAGTATATTTGGAAAGGAATGGAAAATATCAGGCTTATTAGACTTTCAACTTCATCATCTATTTAGAGAAAAATGCTGCAGAGGTCATTGTTGAGTATGGAATGTAGCCATCCCGGCTAGAGCTATCTCAACAGAGGATGAAAAGATGAATCTAGTTCAATGTGGAAAATTGTCTGCATCAAAAGCAAAATTTGATGTTAAACTTCAATTTCAAGTGGCCAAAAGTGATAACGATAAACTTCAAAAAGGATTTACGAGAATTTCAATCGGTTTTTTTATTGAAAATAAAGCTCACATTTGCCAAATGCTCCATCATTTCTACAACTACAACCACGAAATTTAGCAGATCCATTTCCCTCTTCTCTACTAAATCCGTCTCAAATCTTTCAATTTCTACAAAAATTTCACCTCCAGTAAAAATATATTCACTTCACGGTGAAATGTTATTCACGGCATATTCCATTTAAGAGTACTGTCCATCTAGTTGCTCATAGTGACAGCAAAAGCATAGCAACAAACAAAGTATAGGGTAAATGAGCATTTGTCTTTGGAAACTGAGAATTACGTTTAGCTTTTTAAAGGGCTTTGGAGATATCCAAGTGCCCACTGTTTGTTTCATTATGATAGCTGGAGTTTCGCTCGAAGTATTTCTCCCAGGTTGGATGTCTATTCATTTCTTTAAATGCGGTAATCGTAGACAGTTTGGAATTATCTTTGTGATGTTTATATATTGGCAACTCCTGATGTGGGCAAGCAACGCAACCACGTATTTGCTTTATTTTTATGTAATGAATGTAACGGCATTTTTAGACAGTGACAATGGTTCCTTGAAATACATGTGGTTCGATCGTATTAAGGTACTTTTAAACTAGCTTCCCCCGGGAGCGGATAGCGAAAAGCATGATCGGGAGCTGGAAGCAACTGCCAGCTGGCTTCACCCTCCAGACTTGTTGGTAAAACTTCCACGACTAGTGCGGTTGCTCTCTCTACTTCTGGAGACTTGTTGGTTCTCCTGGATTTTCTCTTTCTGCCTATGAAGTCGCTTCTCCACTTGACGAAGTTCGTGATAGGGCTCTGCGCTCTTTGAGAGTGCAGAATTGCCCCTTTCTTCCGTTCCGTTGCTAGGTTACATTTACCGTCGAACCAGTCGTTCCGACTTTTTTTTGTAACTGGGGCCAAGTATGTTTGTAGTCGTATCAATGATTAGGTTCTTCAGGTGGTTGTGAAGGTCAATTGTCGATGCTTCATCTCCAGGACCCCTATTAAGTGCGGTTATTTCGGGGGAGAGCTTTGTTGTGTATGGTTTCGGTATTCATTCACACCTGACTGTCAGAGAGGGTTCTAGGTGATGTTCTAATTGGAACCCGGAGCATGCTTTCTCCGACTTGAGCAGGAGCTCCGCCGTTACAGGCTGGACATTTTGGGATTAACAGAGGTTAATTGGTGAGAATCTAGGGAGTACTCTTCTCCCTTCGGAGCTATTGCACTTTGGAAAGCCTGGACGAAGTATGCGTGAATTCTGTAGTGGGTTAATACTTCCGGAAACCGTAAGGCACATCCACATCACTCGGGAGCCGGCTTCCGATAAGATGCTGACTACGAGATTCCTGATCAGAAGGAGGAGTATTTCATTAGTGCCATATGCACTAATCCAGATTTTCGATGCAGAGGAAAAAGAGACTTTTTATGGGAAAGTTAACGCAACGCAGCCCTTTGCGATGGTGCTTAAGAATACACTCGAAGTCTTCACGTTTTTTGTCGTAAATGCGGCACTATAATTGGTTTCTGAAATTGTGCATGCCCCTCAATATAACCTATTGGGACTCTAGAGAGTACTCCTCTCCAAGCCACACTTCTGACAATGTCCTTTTGTATTCTGCAAAGCCAGGTGGTAGTAAACTCGAATCCTGTTATTTCTGATGGCTAACGCAAAACAAGCTCTCTTGACCTGGGAGCGGGTTTCTGTCAGGGTTCTAATTGAAAGATTCTGGTCCAAGTTAAGGAGCATCACAATTGTATATTGCTATGCACCAAAGGAGTGGGGGGGGGAGGACGCTTTCTACGAGCAATTAAACGCGGTTCAGGGGAAGCTTCCTAAGAGTGACATTACGACGATAATGGGTGATCAGAATGCCAAAGTGGACTCTGACAACATCTTGTTCGGACATATGATGGGGGGACAGGGTCTTGGCGATCGGGACAATAATGATGGAAGGTTTGTGGACTGCAACTCACATTCATAGGGCATAGATCATGCCATAAGGTCAGATGCGTTTCAACTGACACCGCAAGAGCGATCAAATCAGTCACTTTGCGATCAGCAGTAGATATAGAGGTTGCCTTCTGGATGGGCGTAACTAGAGAGGTGCTGACATCGGCCTCGAAACGGATCACCATCTGATGGTCGCTTACGTTCGCTTGCGTGTTGCGTCCGTCACCTCTCGCAGGGTTGGAGAGCTGCGACCATCCAAGTTCAAAATTGACCGCTTGTATGAACTAGCTATCACTCCACAGTGGGAAAGTTACTTCGCTAATCAGACGGCAAATACGCTGAATAACCGGCCTGAGAATATTGATGAGCATTGGACCCACATCAAAAGTGCTCTTTGTCGGTTGCTATGCAGGTCGTTGGTTACATCTCGCAGTGCGTCATACGATCTGGCTAATTGCGAAACCGTGGAAACGGATCGATGAAGCGAATGGACTGAAGGCTCTATTGATATCTGCGAGGGATGACGGTGTGACACGCTTGAACTCCGATACCTAGCGAATCCTGGAAAGTTATTGTGCTGATCAAGGAAGCGGAAGATGCTGTAGAACGCAATGATTTGAGAAGTGTATACCGCACCACGAAAGTGCTTACATGTGGTCGCAAACTTTTTAATGGCCTTGTGAAGGATGTTAACGGTCGACTCCTCATCCACGGTGGTGAGCAGCCGAAGATGTAGAAAGAACAAGTTCCGTCTCTTGTGGATGAATCTGATTTTCACGGGAACATGGCAGAAAAAAATCGTCTGGGCTACCAATGCAATCAATCGGACGATCTTTCCGCGGAGTTACTTATTGCTGCTCTTACAGTTTCTGCAGATCTGCTTCGTCCACCCGTACGGAAAACTTGGGAATCCGAAACCTTTTCCAGAGAGTGGAAAAAGGGAACGTTCGTTAAGATTCTAAAGAAGCGGATCCTTTTTGAGTGAGGTAGTTGGAGGGGAATCTGTTTACTGCCTACCGTCGCAAAGATAAAAGCTGAGATAATCCTAGAACGCATAAAAGAACACTTCCAACGTCGATAGAAATCAGATTGGTTGTCGCTCCGGATCCTCCTGCATCGAACACATCAACACCCTTCGGATCATTTTGGAATAGTGCACGAATTTCAGATCTTTACTTTACCTCCTCTTCACCTATTTCGTGAAGGCTTTCAACGGCGTAGACAGGAAGTGTATGTGGTGCTCTACGCACTAAAAACTAAAAGCTATTATCAAAGCAACATATGATGGCGAAAAATAATACGTGCTGCACCGAAGTAAAATCTCAGAAGAACTTGTGGTCGAAAGCGAAGTCCTAACGGATCGCATCTTGTCACCGATATTACTTCTTCCTCGCTCTTGATCAATCGCACAGCGTCTTGGGTTGCCGTTCTCCTGATATAGATTTATGACATCTCGTTAGCCAAGATGTCTTCCGGCAACTGCCCGGTTATAACTAACACCGCGTCATCTGATATCGTTCGAAAGCCGCAGATCAATCTTAGGGACATAATCTGTACGAGCGCAATAGACTCGTGATTCATGATTTTCCTAGTCGTTAATGCTGCAACCCATACAGGAGCGGCGTAGAACAAAACTGAGCGAATGATTCGAGATAGCAAGATTCTACTGATGTATTTGGGTTCGACAATATTTGGCACCACTCGCGAGAGATTCCATTATACATGATGTTCCTCAAGATTGGACCCACTACCGAGCCCTGAGGGATTCCAGTTGATATACGGTAGTAATTTGTGCCTTTGTCGCTGCCATACTTTAGTTTCTTGTCTGTAAACTAGTTAGACACTATGTTTCTTAGAAAGTGTGGAGAGCTCACTCAGATAAGGGATGTTTTGATGGCCGACCAGCTTATTGAGTTAAAAGCATTCTTCACGTCCAAAGTGAACTTTGTGCACTTATTTGCATGCAGTGTCTACCATTAGCCTTTATTGTATCGAGGGCGGAGCGACCTTTCCTGAATCCAAACTGCATATTCGAAAGAAACCTTTCATGTTCAGCTGCCTCGCGCGATCTGTTGGCAAATATTTCATCCAGTATCTTCCCCATTGTATCTGCATATTGGGCGATATGATGACAGGTCGCCATGTTGTTTGTTTCCTTTTGGCAACAAAACCAAACTTTGTTGTTTTCATTTTTTAGGGGACATCCCTTCGTTGCGGCATTTAGCAGCTTTCACTGCTTTATTGGGAATACCATCAGATCCCAGTGCTTTCTTGTCCTTTTTTTCCTGCACATCTGGAACAATTCATCTTCGGTGATACGCGGTGTGGTCTCTAAACTAGCTGCACCGATTGCTTTGATGACTGTGTTCAATATGTACCTTCACTATCGATGCTAGCATTGGCGAACAAGTTATTTGTGGTGATTTCTTCCCCTTTATTTTAGATATCACCATTCTAGAGGTTGCGCCCCAGGGGCTTACGTCAGCTTCGTTGCAGAGGTTTTTAAAGTTTCCTTTTTTTGCTTTGTTTGATCGGTTTCTGCAAATCGTGCCAGAATTGTTTGAGTGTGGAGAGCAGCTCCTAGAAGTCCAATCTTCTCCTCGAACGTTGGACGATTCCTCGGGTTTCGTGGCATTTTACCCTCAGCGTATTTATTTCTTTACTCCACCAGTAGCATGATGACTTTCTTCTTCTGGGAATTCTCCTCGATATTGCAGCATCGCACGCGTTAACAACAGACTGAATTAGCTGTTTAGTCAACTTTTCTGCTGATCCTTTGTTCATACGGGCGGATTTCACTACAAAGTCAGACGCATCTTCATGAAAAGGGCCATTCTTCCATTTTGGAGCTGTCAGTTTGATTTCTAGGAACGCCTGTTTGCCGCATGCTCACCTGGCGGCCTGTTTGCGCTTAACATGAATCCATGCGTTATTATATGGTATTTTGTATGGTTTGTTGACTAGGACCACGTCTGCTCCATCGTCTACTACAGTTTGTGCCAGGAGATTCTGAGCCGCCTCGCAGTGATTAAGGTTTATCTATATTACCTTCATGTTGATTTAGCAGTGTTCCAGGCCTTCCTGAACACCGGATATTTATTACTGCCAGCTATGTGGCTAGCGTCTTTTGTCCGGTGTTTTCTTCAGAACATACATGATGGCATTTTATCGCAGTCCTTCGCTATATGGCCTCCCCTTCCGCATCTCTTGCATAGTTTGGAACGACCTTTCTCACTTTTACAATGTCTGTGTTCACATTCCTGACATTTGAAGCAATTTGCAATCCTCGCCCGTTTGCGGATGCGACAGGCAACCCAGTCTTACTTTGCCTACTTTTCGCAGGAAGGACATGTGCCGCAGTTTGTGTGCTTCCGTACACTTTTCGCAAAGCTACCATATCTAAGTTTACTGCTTCTTCGATTTCTAACTGACAACGTATCGTCACGACTATGTCCTCCTTGGTAATAATGTCATCGATGTCTATTTTCAATGGTAGAATGATCAGTTGGGGTTCTAACCTCTGCCTGTACGCCCATAGTTTCTCCGAAGGTGCTGATTTTTCTCCTGTTTTGTTAAATTTAAGCAATAGATTCCATTTCTGAGTTCTTCTAATTTTGGACACCATTTTGTCCATTTCCTTCAATTGAGGGTCGGTTTTGACGCTGCGCAGTATATCCGCATACGACATTTCCCCCGTTTTCTTCATAAAAATAGCGCCGGGCTTCGGTTTCTTGAGCTTTTTGCTCTTCTACGCCATCCGTTTCTAGATAACTTCTACCCAAACTTTTTCTCTATCATCCAGCTATTTCTGGTTTGTAACATCTGCATTCTCCATTCTTGGCTTCGGCGTCATTTCCTGCTTGCGTCTCGGTTTCGAGAAATCCTCATTCGGTATGTTCTTCCTCTTTGCCGCGTAGGTGCTTAATCCGGGAGTTGTCTGCGAAGAGTTATTCTTCCGAATAGCTTCTTTAGCCATTCAATCTCCCTAAATTTTGTAGAGAGCTCTAACACTCTCAATTGCATCCCTCATTGGTTGGTGAGTGGAACGGAACGTCTTTTTCCGTCTTCCAGCATTTCAACCAATTTCTTAATTTGCTCATCGAGCTTATGAATATTACTTCCTTCCTTAACTAAATCCACTTCCATATCCACGTTCAGTGGTGTTTGGAGTTCGCATTCGCTGACGCTCCGTTGTGGGCTCGCACTTGGTGATCCTGGAACACAACTCTTCGTACACTGTTGATTTGCGTCCACGTGTACACAGATGACTCCTCGTGCCGCAATTTTGTATCTGTTCACTCAATGTCACATCCAGTTGCCCATAGTGCCAGCAACAGCACAACAGCAATGCAATTGATAAGGATTCTGTGTTGAAGAAAATAAAAGTATTAGGTTCTAAACAAATACAATCTTGGACACCGAATGCAATGAAGTGCAGTTAGTGAGTTAATGCACTTTTGCAGAAGCACAGTTTGAATTAAAATTGTATTCAGTGATCACGTCAAAGCAGATACCTTTAGCTTTAATGAGAATGCACTTGGCATTCCATTTTATCTTTACATCAACTTTAAGGGCACTCCCATCTAGAGCACTAAAACGAAAACGTAATCACAGTTATAAAGCAAGCGTAGCTGGCTTCAAATCATTAAATTCTCCAAGTCGTATCTTTAATTAGTTGGTTAATTATGCACTTTCATTCGCGAAGGATTACCTAATCAGTATCAGATTGCAAAGCACCATCTGCATGGATTTCTACAACAATTATTTTCATACCACGGAGCCTGATAATTTTCCCGTTTCGTGCCTTATCAAACTCTAATCAATAAACCACAGAACTGAACCGCATTTATATTATTCAAGACTGTTCAGCTTGTGTATGTACATCTCCGTTCCGCGCTTCCAGCTAATATTAATGTCAAAGAAAACTGATAGGTTCGCCGCATCATTTCACGTTGTGCTCATCCATCCGTTTTCTAGTGATCTATTGAATCGTTAAATTGCTGTAATTAAACAAGGATTCTGAGTATTCAAATCAATAGTAACATCGCGAGTCATGTAAGGAACACAAGTTAAAGCTGGAAACGGAGACCGATAACAACATCCCCATCACGTTTCCTGCATTGAATTGAGCTCATTCGAATTGCGATAGGGATGACTGTCGGAAAGCTGGGTTAGTGGGTTGAGGGGCACTAAAATCATAATAAAGACACTTCCTTTGACGCTGAGCAGGAACGTGGCTGTACTCGCAATCCCTCAAAACTGGCAGAACGGGCTACTTTCCGCCCGTTTCACTTTTCAGCACCTCTTGGTCTCTTTGCTCCACTCGATGATCATTAATTTGTTGGAAAATTAAATGCTAGTCGGTCATTCGTTATCATGACCCAATAAATTCGAGATGGATAAAATAGTTTACACGCGAGTGAGACATGGGCCATGGAAGGGAGAACTATGAGCAGGTGGAGGATTTTCCTCCCCATGGAATTACCACGCCAGCGAGCATGATGATATCATAACTAGGAGGGAAGACCCAATGCGGTACTGCGGGGGTGTGAGCTTCAGGCTGTTGGGGCGCGATTGTAGAGGACGGACTTGCAAAAAGTCAATGAGCAACGTTAAATTAACGACGGGATAATAGCAGATTAAGTTTGTGTTTACGGTCAACAAACCGAGTGAAATTCAGGACACTATTATAACACGACAGAATTGGTTGTTCCCATTGGGTATTCGTTTGCTGAACGTTGTTTTTGTCCGGATCCTGACTTTTTTTTTCAACCCTGTCGCTGCGGGGCTGACTGCAACGGATAGTCGGTTTGATTGTTTGTATTGAGATGTTTCGAAAATTTTATTAGCTTAGCAAGAGAGCAAACATTTGCAAAAACGAGAAAGTGATGATAATTGAAGTTAAGAGAACTTCACTATTGATTAGTGATTTTCATTAGGGGTGAATGATGGTTGGTAGAGCAAACAACGTCTATTGGGCTCATATTGGACTACGTAGAATTGAAATTTCCAATGAGAAGCTGCTGAGTTTCGAGAAAATATTTACAGAACCAGCATTCCAACAAGTTTGCTATAAGTACAATATTAAAACACGTATACCCAGAATCAAGCTAGCAAAAGATACGTTCGTCCTCTGATTATATCTAATCAAGAAATGACATCTCTTTTGAAATGGCTCTTTTACGAATATTACTTTTGCTTACTACCCAATTGAGTCTTGCCAAGATGTACCCGGAAGGTCATGTTGAACATAAAAACGCAATTTATCATTGCTCATTCTGCCGGATAATCGCACATTTCTGTGATCATGGGTACGTAAATGGTGCTAAATCAGTCTTTGATATGCTAAATAAAATTTCCGCCTTTTCAATACTAACGAAGGTTTAGGAAATTTCCTGCTGACACGTGGGAAGTTTACAGATTTAATTGTTTGGAAACTATGACTATCTATCTATTGAGTTCAATTCGTGCCTTTTCTTTTACCAGATAGGTTTTCTTACGTTTTTTCCTAGGAATTTTTCATCCAAGATTTCATTGAAGTAATGGTTAGTAATCAGGCATATAGGCGCTTCCCACGGGTTTACGTCCGCTTCCGAGCAGAGCTCTTTAAAACATTCCCTCTTGATCCGTTGGATCCCGAGCTTGAGGGTTTTTCGGGCTTCCTTATAGTCGCGCTCTTTTTGCCCTTGGTCGATTCTGCTTACTGCCCTCTGAGCGGCTCTTCTGACTCAGTGGTAGGCTGATCAAAGGCTGACTAGTTCAGTATTCCACCAATAGTTTGATCTTCTACGGGGGAATGAGCGCCTCCTAGACATGGACGGATCACACGTTTTGGCGATGCATTGGGACACATGGACAGTTCTATCCCTAGAGGCGCCTGCTTTATTAGGTTGGTCTAGCCACACCTCTATGAAGGTCTACTCATCCAGAGCTTTAGCAGACCAGCCTGATATCTTTCCCGATTTCGGGCATGATGGTCTTCTGCCATAGCCATAGACTCCACCCATAGTCCAAAGAAGATTGCCTGGTGATCGCTGTGGGTGTAATCTTTGCTTACACACCAGGATATGCTACGTGCCAGTGCAGGGCTGATAAAAGTTAGACCTATGAGTGAGGCAGGCCCCCTTTCTGAAAGGTGTTCATAAAACTTTCGTTAGATTGCGGTACCTTGCATTTGTCTCTCTGCTATCCCCCCCGGTTTCTGTAGGGTTCGCTAATGAACTCGTAGGATTCGTAGGTGGTCTGCTCGAGGAAATCTTGAGCGACTCTACATTTGAATAAACCTAATTTTTTTATTGAAGTCAGCGCTTTCTTAAATTCCGGGCATTTGGCACTTCCGGCACTACGGCGATATTCCCGTTCCTAATTTCCTTCGCATAAATGGGGTCTCTATTGTAAGCTTTGACAATATGACCTTTTTCGCCACACCTTCTGCATCGATCGGACAGATCAATGCCGCTGGTGCATGCCTTCCCGAAATGGCCAAACGCGAGGTACTTAAAGCACCTCTTTTGAGAAATCTGCCCTCCCAGACGGCAAACAATCCATCCGATTCGAACCTTTTCGGCCGCCAATAGCTTCTGCTCTGCCTATTCGCAATGTGGCCGTTTGAGTATTGCCATTGGCTTTCCGCAAACTCACAATGGACTCCTCGATAACTTCCTCCAACTTGAATTATTCCATCAAAGTATTGCAGGTATGAGATCCTTGCACTGTATATAGACCTCATATTTTTGGGTCCGTACTGTGACATTCTCCCCAAGTGAGTTCTTAACGTGAGTTCGGAAGCATCAGTTTTTCCAAAGCTGGTTTTTTCAGCTCAAACATGAGGAGGTGATGCTTCCCGATCCAGATCCACTACCGTTGCTATTGCATGGATCGTAGAATGTTCTCTCCGAAGCCCATACTACTGCAACAATAGACCACCAGCTTGCTCAAGGAACGGAAACAGCCTGTCGTATATCACCTTCTCCCACATTTTAAACTTGTAAAGAGGGTGCGTGGATTCCCTTTCTGCGTACGCGCTAGGTTTTTGGGGCTTCGGTGGCAGAACCAACCTCTACCTCTTCCACTGAGCGGAAACCACTTCTTCCATCATGTACGATTCAAATGTGCTTAAGAACCATGCAGGCCTGATTTTAGCAGCCAGCTTCAGGGCTTTATTCGAAATCTCGTCCAATTCCGGAGCATTATTATTACTAATTTGTTTGCAGATCTGTCGTAGTTCCTCCTCAGTCACCCTGGGGATCGAGAAAACATCTTGTTGAATCGTTGGTTTAGGCTTAATTTCTTCCTACTGTGAGAAAAAAAATGGAATTATTTTGGATAAGTGTTGCGGGCATATCACTTGGGGTGGCTTTCGGCCCACCGACATTCAGCAACATGCAATTTCACTTTGCCATCAATTATGAACCCCAAGTATTTGACAGCCAGGCGGCCCACTTACTTCTACATTTAAGGTGTTTTCCTTTCTACGGTTCGTCATTAAGATCGCTTCTGGCATTGGTAAATCTACCACAAGTAACCGCCGCGTGGGCCTTGCCACAGGTTTATCCCAAATCATAAGACAAGACCGGAACCTTATTTACAATCACGGCAACTTTATTGGGAACTACACTGTCAAAAAGGGTGGTTCTGGTCAGCCCCAGGTATCTTCTCAAAATACAAATAGATGTCGAGTGAAGGTTGTTTTCAAAGTATCTGGGCAGATTCATGGAGGACGTCGCTGCATACTCTAAAATAGGCCTTACGACCGATCTATAGAGAATGATGGTCTTCTGTTGTGTGAGATCCCAAGAAAAACCGGTCTTTAAGGTTTTCGGGATAATAGAGTTCAAATGATCTCTGACCGAACATGTCCTCGTTATTTACCTGCCTAAGAAGGGGATGGATTCCACATGAGCAAAGGTGTGAGTACTAACGTTAATGAGCAGGGGTGTGACCCTGCTTCTCCTAAAGAATATAGATTGGGATTTGGTTGTGTTGATTGGTAGGCCCCATTTACGGGGATCATCACCAAAGAGATTAATCTGTCTTTGCAGACACTTGAAGGTTGAACTCCAATTGTCTCCTATTCCCAAAATAAGAAAATCGGCCGCTTATTGAAAGATTTCAATACCATCAGAACATTTATTGTGCCTGGATGCTGTATGAAGGTTGAACAACATTGGAGTTAAAATGCATCCTTGGGGATGCTATTGCCAACTTAAACGCTGTTCAGGTCCAGTTAAAGACGTAGATTGGACATTTTCCTTACCATCCATAGAACAATTTCAGCTGGAAAACGAAAACGTGACACTATCTCACACAGAGTCGCAAGATCGACCTTCTCGCAGGCATTCTTTATACCGCCAAAACCTGCTGACCCCTCTCCTTAGTTATAGAAATGTACAACAGAACATCATTAACGCAAGCAGACGTAGATTTTCCTGCAGAATAGGCGTAACAGTTGACCGACAGGACTTGGTATTCATCAATGAAATTATTGATACGAACTTTGATCATCGAATTGAATAGTTTGTTAAACACATTAATGGGGGCGATAGGGCGGTAACTCGTCAAAAGTTCAGGGTTCTTAGGAGCTTTGGGGATAGGTACCGTCCAAATAATGGCCCAATCCTCAGGTGGGGTCAAATTGCATCAGATAAGGTTAAGTCCATGTAACAAAGCCGAGAGGGCTTCAGGCGCCAATCAGCGTACATATTGATAAGTGATGTTGTCAGTGCCAGGGGTAGCGACACGCTTGTGCTTGAGCAAAACGGCAGTAAGTTCTTTTAGAGAGAAAGGCAGATGGGATATCTGAGGACATAAAAAAAAGAGGGAGGGGGAAGGCTTACTGACTAGCTAGGTAATCAAGGTATTTCAAATTCTTCCTACGATTCCAATTTGGGGGTCTGTTACTAAGACACTAAGAGCCACGAAATCCCTTCATGAATTTCCAAAAGGACATAACATATTTTATCTCAGATCGACCAGACCAAATTTCACGCCAACGTTTCTGCTTCATGTTCGCAACCACTATCCTGCACACTCGTTTAGTCTCTTCAAATTGAGAGAAAATTTGTAGTGTTGGGCCTAGTCTTAAAAAACCTATACCCGATTTGTTTCCTTTTAAAGTTGAACTTAAGCGCTGGAGCCCACCACATCTTTGGCTGGCTAGTTTGGTTAGTGCAAATTCTAGTTGCATCAGCAATTTCCTTTTTCAGAAGGTTCGTTAGAGTGGGAATATCCTCCTGTAGTGCTCTGCTGCTGACCAGCGCCTTTAACCTACTCGAATTAATATTGAATTTAGGAGAGACATTTAGCACCTGCGTAGAGATGCAGATGGAAGTGTGGTGACTGTTACATATTTTGTCTGTAATCGGATTCCATTGCCCACACTGACTGGCAGAATTTGCAACAACAATGTCCAGAACCGAGCCCAATTGGTTAGACATTGACGGTGAGTTGTAAAAATTGGGCATACCATTATGAAGGAAGATAAATGAGGAATTGAGGACCGAAACCTCTAGACATTTGCCTTTGTCATTGCTGAGGTAACCACCCAGATTGATGGATCTGGCATCCAGATCCCCCGTGATGAGAATATTGTTATATTTTTCACAAAAAATCAGGAGGCTCCCAACAGCCGTGTTGAAATCCCTGTTGGAGATACTGGGAGGAAGATAGACTGAAACAATCACAAAATTGGAAGAGAGAGGTTGAGCGTTTCTGTTATGACGGTATCATAGTTTGAAACATAGCTGACTTGGCGGAAGCGAATGGATTTACGGAAAGTCAAAATTGACACCACCATGGCTATCCTCCCTAAACTTAGTTATAAGGTTACATCCAGAGATGGATTTAGAGAGGGGAGAATGGTTAAAAGTGTAGGTGTCTTGCAGCGCAAGAATATCGAAGCTATTGCTATTAGCATAATATTTTATGTTTGATTTATTTGGCCTAAGGCTTTGAACGTTATTCTCCACCAATGCTAGAACGAGAGATTAGGTGATCACCTTCTAAGTCGGTCTGATTGAGTGTCTTTACCAGTAACTTTGCCAGTAACTTTACTCAGTATAGCTCCTGATCATCATATCTTATAGCATTTTCGTTCAGTATAATGCCAATATTTCTGCTAGCCGACAACTATTAAACCACCAATTTTATGAAGTTAATTTATTAAGAGAAAGGAAAAACATTGGAGTTAAGCGTTGTTGAGAACAGTTAGTACCTAGATTGGGGACCAAAGGAGAAAATCGGTTCTTTTTTTAATTATTCTTTTTTTCGTTAATTGTAAAACGGAAAAAATGAACAGATTAGAATAAAAAATAATGTAGTTACTCTTGATCAAACAAACAACGGTCGAAAGTACACAGTCTGATAGGTCTGGTTCTAACAAAACCAGAGTTAGTGAAACCTACAAAGTCGGTTGGAACCTGGAATACCACATAAGAGTTTATGATTCTTATGCTGACCGGTTTTTGGGTTACCAAATATGTATCAAATAATTCAGTCTTTGGAGCTCTCATATGCTGACATACGCTAGGCCGGTTATTCTACTCCACAGTGTTCACTCATATTTCCTCGTCACCACATTGCCAACCTACTCCAAAATAAAATGATTCAGCGTCTATGATCGATTGTCGAAGCGACACATAATTAATTTAACTAATGATCGAAAAGCGCCCAAATGTTCCGCTACGCTAGTTTTCATGATAAGCGCTCTTCAAACGGGGCTGGCATTTTCTCCAAAGGTCAGTATTTTATTCAGTTTGGTTCGGGAATAATTCTGAAAGGTTCGAATCAGGAATTTTGCTTCGGGGCTGAGATTTAGGTAGTGATTTTCAGCAATCATGCTACGATGCTTTGGTCTACCCGCTAAGTGTAAGGCAATGTGCTTGGCTCTTCATGAGTTCTCTCCGGAGTCCATGCTAGGTAAATATATAAATCAAGGCTGCTCTCCTGGTGACTAATCAGATTTCGTTACGGATATTTTTAACTTTTTCCTCTGTCGTCATAAATTCTACTAATATCTATTTATTCGCTCATCGTCTACGGAGGAGCATATCTGCATTTTTTCGGTAACTTAAGATAAGAGCTGATGATAATAATCTTTGATGGTGTTCGTTTTCGATTCAAATGCTTCTTGGCTATATTTTTCTTTGTTACTTCGCTTTGAGATAAGCCATGATAGTAATATTCTGTGTTCCGAATTGTTCCTGGTGTTTTTTATTTTAATCTAATTCCTGTTAAGTGAAATTGCATAAATGGTATCTTTAATTAGACAGTAAACACTCGGTTTCTGCGGGCCCTCGTGCTTTCTGGGTTTGTTTTCCATTCAGTTAGATTTTAGCACGTGAACGATAATTCTGCTTTAAAGTGTAAAATTCTTCTTGATTTGGCTATGTGGAAAAGTGCTTCTGAGTTTCCAAGTTTTCGGCCTTCATCGCTGTGTGATTAGAGTTATCAATTGGAGGTATTGACTGTCAGATAGGTAGCGTTACCTTGTGATATTTGACACAGAGTCAATGAATAGTGCTGGTTTTTGTTTATGTTATGAACTAGTGAAGCATGAGTATCTTCAAGTTGGACAAGTGGATCGCATTGAAGGTGTCATTCCGGTTGGAAGATGTACGACAGAATGTAGATGGTGAGTTTACCAACAGAGAGGTACTTAGAGAGTGATTTATTACTGCTTCTGTGATTCACCCTTAGACCGGTAAAATTGTGTGATACGATACTTCACAATAGTCGGTATTATATTTAATCATCCCTCAATTTGAAAGATGGTAAAGTGCCTGCTCCGAAGGAAAATGTGCTATTTCAGTTCTAGGCGTAAAGCCATGTGAAAAGTCAGTCAAGTTTTTCAGGAATGTAAATCCCTTTCAGCAGTATGAGTAGAAATGTCTATCGGGATAAGGGGATCATTTCTATTCACCATAAAAATTTTAGATATCCTAAGTGAACGCATTGGAGAGTAAATCTTCACGAATCATAAGTTTTGACGATGCGATGATCGTGGTGATTGGGTCTTAGCCCCTCAATCTTCTGGTCGGGTAGGAATCCCGGTTGCGTCACGGATGTTTATGTTCGTTTTTGTGCCGGTCATGTTGCTGTAGGCTTATCATTTACAAAACATTAGGTGTGACGACAATGGAAAAATTAAGTGGTGGAAAAAATAATAAAAACGAAGAGACTGAGTGGATGCCCTGTGCTCCAGAAAAGAGTGAACAGGAGTGTTTTTTATATAAATTCCCGCCATGACATGTTTTCATGATCACAAAATCCGGGTTCAGGCCTCCGGTTTGCCTCAACTGTCTCATCTCGCTGGATAAAACCTCCGGAAAATATGCGGATGTGGAAAAAAAACGGAACATTCTTCATATTTGTATAATATAGATATAAATACACAAGATAGGATTGAGTGAAAGACACCGAAATGTTGATTATTTTAATGGTGAATTACTGATTACTGTATGCATACATAGATTGGTTTAGATGCTGATATATATATGAATTATTAGCTTTGATGATCACATGGAAATTTACGCCAGTTTTCATTTACGATTGGGTGAAATCGAGCTTCTTTTCTCTATGCTTTGAAATTAGAATTTTACACGCGCACATGATCCCAAAAAATATCGTGAGTACAATTGAAAAGAGGAAAAAGGCTCCGAGGTTATTGGAATGGACCAAACTATTAAGTAGGTTGTTTTTACTTATTAAATGTTCTTTTTCGTAAATCAGCACAATTCTTTCTCCATTTATATGGCGACTGGAAAGTTCAGAGAATTTGGACATATTCCTTGGTGGGATATAGCGCGTCAGCCAAACTCACGTGCCATCGCGCGTTGTTACCTGAAATGCGCTTCAACTCCCTCCACGACTCTCCGAGACGCTCGCACTCGTCCTCTATTGTTAGGCGTCAAGTGCCCTTGGAGCAACCCACTCGCCGTCTTGGGAGACTGGATTCCACTACTTGTCATAGCCGTTGTTGCCCCTCCTTAATGTGTGACCTATACACTGCCACTTTTGTCTTATTATCATATCACATACGAGTGTCAAGCCTGTGTGCCGAACAAGTTGTTCGTTTGAGATAGTGTCAGGCTAGCGTATTCTGATGATACGTCGCAAACAGGTATTAACGGAAGTTTGGAGCTTTCGAGTAACAGTGGAATTCACTTTCCGTGTGCTACTCCCATATAGTAGCACAGAAAGAACGTAAGCACAGAACAGTCTCAACTTGATCTAAGTGTTGAAATAACTGCATTTCCGGATTTTCGACAGGGCAGCGAATGCAGATCTAGCGCTTTTAATGCGTCGGGCAACATCTAATTCGGTGCCAGAAACCACGGTCCCAGATATACAA
Organism: Hermetia illucens; assembly: GCF_905115235.1. Taxonomy (NCBI): domain Eukaryota; kingdom Metazoa; phylum Arthropoda; class Insecta; order Diptera; family Stratiomyidae; genus Hermetia; species Hermetia illucens. Next base: position 148,759,858 of record NC_051852.1, read on the forward strand.
ATTGATCGACGCTTTCAATGCTCTGCCCATCAATGTAGATAGAGAGTGTCTTGGTTTTATTGGTGTTTATTTTCAATTCAACTCCCCTTGCCTCTCTTTCCAAATCCAGAACCATTTGGCCAAGGTCCATGACCCGCAGAGAGAGCAGCAAATATTATCAGTTATAGTTGAGGTGTTTGAGGAAAGATGTCATAGTTCATTGAATTCCTCCGCATTTTCCGGACACGGCAACATGAAGCACGATAAGAAGAAATAATATTGGTGACAAGATGCAACCCTGGCGAACTCCGCTTTGAACTTGAAAATCGTCCGACATTTTAACTCAGTGTTTGTTGCTCTGTTAATAGCTATTAGTTTCTGTGGGATACCCTTCTTGCATAAAGCACTCCAGATACACTCTCCTTTTCACGGTATTGAAGGCTTTCTCGAAATCGATGAAGAGCGGGTGCTGCGAATATCTAAATTCTGCGCACTGTTCCAAAATGATATGTAGGGTGTCGATGTGGCCAAAGCAGGAATATCTGGAGCGGAAGCCAGCCTGCACTCTGTCGATCAAACTTCCAAGATGTTTTTGATGCGTTCCAGGATTATTTGAGCTATTGTCTTTGCGACGTCAGTGATCTCGCAAATAACCCTTCAATTGTCACTCCCAGAACGGGTACCCTTTACTGGAATGTTAGTGATCATTCCATTCTTCTACTCTCTGGGAAAGGTCTTCGATTCTTAGGATTTCCATACGAATGAAAATAGCTGGTCTACAGTAACTGCCGGTGCAGGGATAAATAAATCTACAGGGAGTCCGTCAAGCCTAACGGATTTACTCCATTTTAGTGCATGCTTTGAGGAACTGTCCATATCCGCATTTTATCATACGTCCATTTCCACAAGAGGAGGAGGAACCTCACCGAATATGACACGGTTAAGAGCCATGGTGAAGTACTCTTTCCACCTTTTCAGTTGCTCGTAATCGTAGATGACAGGACTATCGAAAGATTCGCGACCACATGCAAATTCTTTCATGATGCGGCATACACTTCTGAAATCATTGCTTTCTCCGCCATCTTTTCTGATCAGCTCAATAGCAAATTCTCTCTTATCATAGCACACACTACGCTGAAATTCACTACGCGGAATTTTGCTGGTGACTATCAACTGGGATCTCAATCTGATTTCTTTAACACGCGACCAACCCTTCGAGACTTTTTATACCATCCTATCTAACCTGCTTTCTTTTACGTCCTTTCTTCTCCCAGGTCCTGGCGCTTTTACCATTCTGGTTCACCACTAAATTAAATAAAAATGAAAGTAATATGTCGTGGATTTCGTTCACTTTTAAGATCTACGAACTTCAGTATTATCTTTAAGAAATAAGTCCAGGAAAAAGTATCTAGTCACATAGGCATACGAAAATGTCAAGCCCTTTTGGTTCTACAATCGCAATATCCGCCCTCTCTTACAGTGCTCTCCAATTTTTATTAAGTTTGCAGGCTCCTCGCCTCAATTATCGGATAACTTACGGAGTGGGCTCAATGTCAATGGTTCATCCGACAACCTCCAATTCTTGAGCAGCGTGACTAGAGTATTCCCTGGGGTTACGTCTAGTACCTCTTGTCTAGTGATGATCACGAATGTTGGATTGTTCCCTATGTTATGTATTTCTAACTTATTGCTAAAAATAAATTCAAGAACCTACTCACCTCTTCAATTAGTGTCGCTGCTTCCCCAGACTTCGTGATGGGCGTTGGCATCGCAGCCGAGGAGAAGTGGTAACGCTTTCATTTCACAGAACTTCGCCATTCTAACGACTAGCTCCGGCGGGCTCCAGATATCATCTCTGGGAAGTAGCCCGATGTCTCCTGAATTCTCTCCCGTCTTCCTCTGATGGTTGTTTAAACTATTGCCGTTATTAGCTAATTAAGCACTGAAGAAGGGGGTGAGAAGCTCCCGAAAGATGTACATATTTTCGAAATAAAAAAATGAGTAGAAAGGAAAAGCCACCATGCTTTTCATTCCCTTCCCCTTTTTTCTCCCCCCTTCTTAGAGTGGACTTTAGTCTAGTTCCTCATTAGCAACTTTGACGCCAATATTAGTGCTAGTCCTGGCACTCTTTCAAACCTCCTTGCATATTATTTAATAAAAGCTTCGAAGTTTGTCATTTTGCCAGCATGTGAAAGAAGGGAGCAATTGGTTCTCGAATTCTAGAAGAAGAAGCACTAAAGAAGGCAACAATTGATTCCGGAAATACCGTGTCTATTATCATATATCAAATTCCTTTGTAAACACTGAAGGAAGGACCCTCCTTAATTCCAATGCTTGGAATATTGGTTCCTAAGCCACTCTTAAATAACAAATATGACTTTTTTAGCCTTTAAAATGTAAGGTTTGCCCGGTGTTATTTAGCAAAAAAGGGCTAAAAATTCTTCAAAATACGCCCTGGTCCTGGTCCAAATACGAAGATTACAGGCACTACCCCATACTAACTGCGTTTCTCCTCTTCCTATGGTGTCTGCGGCATCGCAGCATTCGCATCATTTTGTTCTCGTTGGCTTGTGATGATGTAGTATATTTCTTTTTACTCCTACTTAAATCCGCCAACACCTTGATTACCCCCCCTACCAAAATTATTGAGTTAATTAATTAATTTAAAAATGATAATTTTTTACTTTTCTTTTATATTTTTGTTTTTTGACAAACCTCTATCACCTTTTAACTTCTCCTAAAACCCTAGAGTTCTTTTTAAATATTTTCAGTTTTATTATAGTAATTTTATAATATTCAGAAATCGATGATTAATCTTTTTTATTGTTCTTTTTACATAGACCTGCTCATGATGTATATTATTAAATGCATTTCTAACGCTTATTTCTGGCTACGGCAAAATATTGTGCGTGCGAATGCAAATGATGCTAGGGATTCTGCTGGGTTTTTACTTCTGTAATGACGCCGGTTCGAGGCACGACTGCTGCATACAAATTATAGAAAATTCAAGGCAGCTTTTATTGTTGTCTAGACTGAAGAGGAACTTTGGGTTTAAGGTATGGGCCGAAACTTTATCGGGATATTTGCTAGCTGGTGAAGGTGAACCGAGGAATCGAGGACACGGTGCTAGAGACCGCGAATAGAGGATTTTTTGAAAGTGTTGGCTAGCATTGTCAGTCGCGACTTTTTTCTCAAATTTTCCCAAATAAATCTAGTGCTATTGATAGATATTTTCCCAAATCATTCCAATTAAGTTTGGACGTGAAATTTTCACGAATAACCTCAGTTTGTGGTTTTTCTTAGTTAAAGAAAAGATTGAAGTTCTTGAGATCTTTCGCCTTACATAGAAAATTTGACATATTCCAAGTGCCGGAAAAAATGGAGTTGGGTATTTGGATTTTAAAAGCTAGGTACTGGATTCGACCGAGATTTCATTTGTTGGAGTTGGTTTGGAGCCGCCGGGTAGTAACCTAATTTTTATTTTTTGTAATTTCGGAATTTAAAGGATCGTAAGTAAAGTGAAGGAACTGATTGCCGTTTTCAATTTGCTTTCAACCGAAGTGGAGATAATCGTGAAGGGTAGAAATGGTGCAGTTTGCCGGTGCAAATGACTAACATGGTTTGCTCGTGTTCCTGCGCCGTTGACGCCAGTAAGAGGAAGTACAGTATTCAGCTTTCAAGATAGAAGTGGCATTAAAAGGGTTCAAATTCCACCAAATGATCTTCCATAAAATGGTGGGGGTGCTAATTCAATTGAAAGGAGCAACTTATCTAGTCCGTGTAGGAATTCACATGCAACAATTCTCTAGTCATGGGGCGCCATTATACACCCGCCACCCTCATTGCGCGCTTCAAATCCCTTTCCTCCATGGCACCTGTTACCGTCTGCCTTTTCACCCATATAAGCATTAAGGTCGCCAGCAATGATGATATAGTCATCAGTGGGTACGGCGCTGATTTTTGCATCTAGAAGTTGCCAGAAGGGATCTTTCTCGGCATCAGGTCGACCTGTCCGCTGTGCCTACGCGGTGAAGAAGTGAATAGTACGATCAGTTGATATAATGCTGAGTCTCATCAGCCGGTTATTCGACTTCTTTGATGCCTCTGCGATAGCAATGCCAACACCGTTGAGTTTGTGGATACCAAAATAGAGAAGTTTATAGCTATTTTTACCGCGTTCGCGTTCAAAGTCGCAGCTTTTGGCACCAGACCATCGGGTTTCTTGCAGAACGCAGATATCAATGCGCATTTTCCAAAGGACTTCTGCGAGTTGCGAGTGTACAGACGCGTATTTGTTTCGCTGGGATTAACTTACTTATGTGTGGACTTCGTTCACGCGTCAAGAACCCTTGCCCATTTCTCGACAGGATCGGGGTCTGTCCTGCCGCGTCGATTGAGATGGATGCCCTAGCATTTTACCGAGGCTTGTTACGCGATCCGATCATGTTGTTTCTAACGACATTGGATGGATGATGTTGCAGATTCGGTAGGAATTGACATAGCGGAATAACTCAGACTATACTTTATTTATCTCTTTCCCCGATCTAAGCATTTTATGTTCGTTTTACTGAGGATAGTACAGAATATGTCGCCTCAAACTCTCCGCCTTTACCTGGGCTTGGGACCAGCATGCTATGTTAACGCATAGCGGAGCTAGCATTAGAGATTAGAATTGGTTTCATAAAAGTAGTTTCTTTGTTTCCTATAGTTCGTTTTAAATAAAACTATTTGTACAAAGCCAGCGCTAAGGATGGACACATGTTGTGCCCGAAACATGTGTTTGCACTTTTCAAAAACCAAAAAAAATATATGGTAAGAGCGGAAACTTTCTTTTAATAGTTTTACTTGGACATTAGAGCCGTTTAGAGAATGATGATCATTGTATATATATTGGTCAATTCACTCCTTGGTGTGGTATAGCGCGTCAACCGCACCCTGGTGCCCTTGTTAGCGGTTACCTGAAATGGCCTTCAGCTCCCCTGAGACATTCGCATTCCTCTTCTTCTGTTCTGCGCCAAGTGTGCTTGGGGCGACCCACTCGTCGGTCATCTTGGGAGAGTGGATTCCATTGCAAGGCATAGCCCGCAAGGCAATTGTCGTTCGATAGATCGAGTCCCAGAAAAATTATCAAGCTAATCAGATATTTTTTGTGAGTATTTTTTTTTTTTTTTTTTTCGAGTTTGTTTGAATAGCAGTCTTATGAATTGGATCTAAAATTTTCCATTTGAGGACTCCCTCTTGCTTTGTTCCTCTCTAATGCCACGAATTTATGATAACGCATCCTCGAGGACATATCGAGGTCTGAAGGTGCTAAGGCAGTGTGGGAACCTCAAAGGCCGCGCCTCCTGAAAAAATTATGCAGGAGAGATGTTAATTGAGGATATGATCCGCCCGTCCTCTTGATCGCAGCACTCGGGTCTGGAGCGTTACGGTTCCACACGCTCGGCCGAGCCATTTTTTTTTTTCGTCTCATTTTCCAGTTTTAGCTCGCGTGTTATTTTTTGCTACGCCGATATTCGTTGTGTTTGCTTTATTTTTAGGTCCCGCCATCGGTTTAATGACAGGTTGGAGTCTTGCAAAATGGCACGCGGGGGACAGAGGATGTGCAAAGGACCCTCCACAATCCCGAGCCTGACTAGCAAAAAGGCACTTCAGTATTTGCGGCAAGCTTTCACGGTCAATTTTACCAGTCTCTTAGGTTTTTGGGATAGTTCTCCCCTCTAAATCGACTCCGGCCTTACAAATTCGAATCCCAAAAGAGAGTCCACCAGGGTTACATTCTTTCACTAATGTTATTTCTTCTTGTTACGAGGAGGGCTACAGTACACTAAGTCATATTTCCGCAAACACCTAGACTACGCGTATGACTCCAATGACAATGGGTCATGAGCCTTGACCAAGGGGCTCTGGACTTGGAGAAGAAGGCAAGCAAAATCAGGCTGAACATAAACATCTTGGGTGTAGTACAGGAAACGTGTTTATCGATTATTCTAAGTTTTCATCAGTTAGTGTCTGTATGGTGCCGTCTAGGTATTCCGGCTTGAGGTAAAAGTTAATGAAGAGCTCGGTCGGTATACGGGTGAGATACCCATGGACATGTTGACGAGCGGGTAGAAGTGGCAGTGTACAGATCACACATTAAGGAAGCGCGAGAGCTCCATTGTGCGATATATCATATATCGCCAACGAGTGACTCGTCCTAGAACTACGTGGGGCAGACGAGTGGGAGAAGAGTGCAGGCTTCTCGGAAAGTCGTGAGAAAGTTGAAGGGCATTGCTACGAACGGAGAGCGATGGTGCGCGTTTTGTCTCACATATAGTTTTATGGCAACCATGTATCTTTTACTTTGTAATTCCACGCATTTCTCTTAGTTTGTTCTTTACTAAATACACCATCGTTCCCACCTGTTTATTGTAATTTACTAAAGATTGTACTACAGAATACGGACAAGTAGTAATTTTCATTAAACCAATATTTGAAATGAAGCATTCGTTGCTTTTCAATCTTTTGAAATTCACTAAGATTGCATTTGTAAAGTCCAACAAAAATATTTAGATACCAAGTCGCCATTATGCATCTACTTAAGATTACCCAACAATGCTCACTTCATACTCTACCTTTCTACGGAGCAAAGTTTCTCCATCAACATTTATCTCAATCTGAATTGTGTTCGAAATACTGTAGTAGATATATACCCAGCTCGTGTGTATCTAAAATGGAGCTAGAACTTCGTCGGGACACACTAAATAAATTTACATGTGATTACTACAGATGTTAAGTGGTATTATTTGATATTGTGTGAACTTTTACTCTACGAACACTGTCCCTAAGCAAACGTTAGTGTTCCGGATTTTGAGAGATACTCGCAAAGGTATTCGGAAAACCCAGGCGAACTGGAATTTATATCTCAATTAGAAGTAAATGGAAAGTGCAAAAATGTGTAGTTTTTTTTTTTCAAATATGGAAATGCAATTGCAATGGTTGAATTCAATGAATTTACAGAGTAAAAGGGAACATTTCAACGGAATAGGGGGTCTGCCCCGTTCATTCCGCTCGGATTTTATTCAAAAACTCAGATTTTATTCAGCGTATGGGTTCCCTATTGAAACGAGTTAGGCCTGCAATCTGACTTCATTCATGAATTTAAAGCAAACTTCTTTCAATGGACACATGCATTCACAAATTGAAGGTATTTTACTCATATTTTAAAAATATCTGGGAAGCGAAGATTCCCTATAAAATATTAGCTGAACCGTAAAAAAAGCTTTTCTAGATTGAATAGGAATCAGAAATGCCAGAATATCTTTAAAAAAGAATTTAATTTCGGAATTATAGATTTAAATTCATCCAACTTCCTAAATAAACCAACGCTTTAAAATTTAGTCATTTTATCTATTTTCCTATATTTTCTATTTTCAGGTAAGTTTGTGGACCTTGACAAGTTTTTTTGGTTTTTCCGGATCCGTTGAAATTAATTAGTAAGTTTGAATTTTACTCTGAATTTAAATTAAATTTAGTGAAAGCAATATGAAACTTTTGGAGCATACATAAAACTGAAGCCGGATGATGCCGTGGAGGTTTTCATATCATTTTCCTGGCTGAATGATATTTTCTCTGCCGGAAAATAACTTCAATATTTAATTTTCTCATTTTCACTGTCACATGGCGACCATACGTGCATAGGTAAATTTCCAGACAATTTTCGGTCAGTCAGTTTGCTGCCCAGTCAGTTGGGAATGCAAATTTAGAAAATTTAATTAGTGCTTGTGCGAGAATGTACCTTTTTTCAGGATGTTTAATAATGCCGATGAGTAAGCAGAAGGATAGGTTTTGAACGTAGACGTCGGAATGTTGGGGGTTGAATTTAGGCGTGTTAAGGAGATCGAATGTTTTTGTTTTTCGTTATTCAAGCATTATATTTTATGGAAGTGCCTAAATGCTGGAAGGGGGTTTGTATATTGCAAGTTAAGTGTGTTGTGGTTATTTAAGCATATGAAAGTTTTACCATGAACTAAAAAGCTATGTTTGAACTGGAAAAGGATTCGTTTTTAAGTTTTTGTGTAAACACAAAACCTTATTAAAATCGGTTTACTGTCTCTCTATTTGTCTTTGTTTTTTTATGGATGGAGGTGGAAATCTTACAAAGACACTGCCGCGTCAGGTTGCGGCAGCGGGGACTTTCATCCACTAAAACCAACCCCACTTTCTCCTTCTTCCTTCTCCGCGGAATCGCCGCAAAGAATTACTTCGCGGGGTGGACTGCGCTTTAAGCGACCAAGCTTTTCGTTCTTCGCATCCTCCTTGCGCGCTCCGCTCTTCCAAGTTCCTCCTGTATTCTTTTGATTGCAGAGTTCACCGCACACCAGTTTCCCTCCGACTTCAACATTTCCCCGACGATGTTCTGCGGGCTTAGCTTGGTTTCCAAGGAGTCTTGCAGACTCCTCCTTTCTGAGAAAAATCGTGGATAGTGGAAAATAACATGCTCCGGGTCCTTAGGTGTGCAACCACATTCAGGACAAACGGGAGAATCATCCAGCCTGAATTGGTGCAGGTATTTCCTGTAACCACAATATCCTGACAGGAATTGCGTCAGATGGTAGCTAATCTCGCCGTGGCGTCGCTGGATACATTAATCAATACGGGGAATCAAAGTGTGGGTCCAGCGGCCCCTCTGCGAGTCGTCCCATCGTGGCTGCCACTTCTTCAGCGATTCTCGCCTTGCCGCCTTTCGGTATTCTGCATCCTTTTCAGGAGGACTCATTCTCTTTTTCCCGTACAGGCAAGGTGTCTCACTTGCCAGAATGTCTATCGGGATCGTTCCCGCAATAACACACCCTTGCCTGATATTGTTCTGAAGGCGCTGCACACCCTTAGCGCCACTAAGCGGTAAGTCATATTTACCCTCCTCCGATTACTCTCACACGCTAGTGCTTCCTCCCAAACTGGTGCCGCGTATAATAGTGTGGAGTCCGGCCACAAGTAATCTGCGACTGTATCTTAGGCCTCCAATGTTAGGTATCGTCCGCGCTAATGATACGCTGGTATTTGCCACTTTCTCACAGGCGTAGTCCAGATGTTTCTTGAAATTGATTTTAGCGTCAATCATCACCCCTAGGTATTTGATAACCGGTTTCGAAGTGATGGCATGACCACTAGCACAAATATTAACCGTATGCCTCTTGCTACGATTGGTAATCAAGACCGCCTCCGTCTTTTGTTCCGCAAGGTCAAGCTGAACCATCTCCAGCCAAGCTTTTATGGCATTGATGGTTTCGTTAGCGTACATTTCAACGTCTTCAGGTTGTTTCGCAACGACAACCACAGCTAGATCCTCTGCGAAACCGATTATCGTGGCCTCCTTTCGGACGGAAAAGACAAGGACCCCATTGTACATGACGTTCCACAGGAGAGGACTCAACACTGAGCCCTGTGGTACTCCTGCGGTGACGGTGTAGTGCTTGGATCCCTCATCCGTATCGTACCAAAGTGTCCTCTCCGAAAGGTAACTGTCGAGGAGCTTAGTCAAATAACGTGAGCTTTTTATCCACTCCCAGCTTGGATTGAACGCATTTTTGATGTCCAACGTCACCACGGCACAGCATTTTTTAGACGACATCGCGTCTCGAGGCGGCTTCAAAACAACGTCTACGACGTCAATCGTTGAGTGGGCTTGACGAAATCCAAATTGTCGCTCCGATAGTCCATCCTTATATTCTATAATAGGTAGCAGCCTGTTGTAGATGAGCCTCTCGAGCATCTTTCCTGCCGTGTCGATGAGGCAAATCGGTCGGTATGATGATGGGTGTCATGGGTGCTTATTCGGCTTCGGGAGCAAAACTTGTTTTTGCCTCTTCCACCAGTCGGGGAAAACTCCTTCTACCATGCATGTTTCAAAAACGCTGATAAACCAGTCGGGTCAGGTCTTAAGAGCGATGTTAAGAGGTCTATTGGGAACAGCATCCAGATCGGGTGCTTTGTTATCACCCATTCTCCGGCAAATTTGCGCAAGTTCCTCCTCAGTTATCGCAGGTGTGGTATAGATGTCCAATGCTTGCTTGTGCTGTTTGCGCTCCCCTTTATCCGGGGGGAAGAGCGCCATCACGATATCGATTAGAAGATGCGGGCAGGTCAGTTCTGGTGTTCGTCCTCTCATCTTCTTGATAACTATCCCGCTGTTCCGCAGGGGCTTTGGTCTGACTCTGCACAAAGTTTCCTGAAGCATTCTCGCTTGCTGGTCCGTAAAGCCTGCTTAAACTTACCTCGAAGGCTCACATATACTTGCCAATTCTCTTCGAAGTCCAGTCTTCCTCTAGATCGTTGACCTTCTAGCTCGAAAACATGTATCCCGTAACACCGCGATCTCTTCATTCCACCAATAGTTTGAGCGCCTTTTTGCGAGAACTCGTTGCCTCGGCATAGCAGCGTCGCATGCTCCCGTTATGTGTCGCATCACTTGCTCAACCTTTTCTGTAGCCGCATCGCCGGGACTTTGGCCTCCCAATAGCATCTCTATGAATGCAACTTCAAACTTTTTCACGGACCAGCCCTGCCTTCCAACTTCACGGGAACGCAAATCACCGCGTGGCCCATATGCGATTTGGAGGAAAATTGCCTGGTGGTCGCTGGTATAATGCTCACTGACAAACCATGTCATTCTCCTCGCCAATGTGGTACTCACATATGTCAGATCGATTATTGAACCGGAACCTGTCCCACGAAAAGTGGAAACATTTCCCGTATTGGCAAGCACCAAGTCTAGCTCCATGAAAGCCTCGAGCAGGACACGGTCCCTGGTGTTCGTAGTGCGACTGCCCCAATCCACGGCCCACGCGTTAAAATCACCCGCTATGATCTTGGGGTTTCGACTTCTTGCATCCGAGACTAGCATAGCTAGCTTTCCTCCGAATTCTGCTATCGTCGCGCTTGGTGGAGCATAGTAACTATATATATAGATACCAGCTATTTTTGATTTTACGAATCCAACCTTCTGAAACTCCATCACTTCTTGAATGGCTTAATTTCCACACGCCCATATTGCCACCTTGGCAGTTACATCTACAGTCCAGGCATCGCTCTTATTATTGAGATAAGCAGACACGTTCATTGACACCTTGGCCGATGATTTCCTACCAGTGGGAAGTACTTCCTCCACAGAGCTAATTCCTGGCACATTTATAACGTTTTAACTACACAGATAACCAATTCAGCTAGTCAGATGCCCCTTTGAAGTCTAAGAAGATTCCAAGGATTTATTTGATAGCACAATGGACAAAAAAGTTTTTCACATGCACTAAGATGTCCTCGATCAACCTGCCAGTTCGGGAGTCATACTGCATTTCGGACAATGAAAGTTGCAGTGGATAGGTGACATTTTAAGAAAGGGTGACATCTTAGAGTTAGGTGGCACAAAACAGTTGAGAGAGAGTGAAGTGAGCCGAGACATATGCCATCCAACTAACAGTGTTAGTACCTATGTGTGGTTGCGCACTATGCCTTATTTAGGGAGAGTCTGGCGCTTGGTTAGATAGAATTGAAAGCTGCTCCCATTAGGAACCAATCGCCATTCCTATTTGGATTATTTTCATTCGTATAATTGGCTACTACCATTTTTTCTCTGAAGCAGCAGTAGCAAACTTGACTTTTCCAAAGATTGAATTTGCGTTTTTCTTTGTCTAAATTCACCAGGTTTTTTTTTCTCGCCAGCCTTACTTCCAACCGTCCCAACATTTTCTGTCTATTAAGAAAGAAACAACCACCTGCCTCGAGATGTAAAAACACACCTTTTTTCATCAGCCAGCTACTCTGTCAGTCCCTTGAGACAAGAAGCCAAAAGCCATTCCTCGGATATGTTGCTATTGGTAGAGCTAAACCGATTAGATAAAATGCACTTCATTGCACGCTAATATGAGCATGTGTATAGCATTGTGATGCCAATTATAAAACCAAAGGGTCAACGATTCATACAATCAAAAGATGGTCTCCACTAACTCCACTACATGAAAATAATGAGGCTCAGGTTATTTGTATGCTGGGGAACGTTATATCTGCTAAATTTTTCATTGAATTGTCGAATGATGGCGACTGGTTGAAAGTAAAAGAGCGAAATATCCGCTTTGTGAACGTCGTGCAAAATCTGTTGTTGGAAAAAAGGATTAGTACAGACATTTGTAGCACTTGGTGGGGACTGTGTACATTCGTCTCTGCATATCACCCATCCAATTTTAATTTTCCCGCTGCTAAGGAGTTTCCTTGCATATTGCTCGGGGTTTTCCACCACGGCGAGTTTTTGGCCTCGACCATTTACAGAGGTGATACCTATCCAGGCATTGGTTACCTCTGGACATTCACGTTTTATGACCTCCTCCACTGCGACCTTTACTGTGAGACTGTGAAGATCTAGAAGAGCTAGAAAGAAGAGCCTTTTCTCTCAATAATCCCTTGGCCGTTTCGTAGAACGTATGCTTGCTAGTCACCTTCGGGCTCAGTTCGACGAGGAGTCTGCCACCCTTCGTTTTCTGTATGAAAAACACTTCTACTCCGTTGTTTTCGGGTTTCATCCTGTAGCGGATTTCACTAAGGACTTCAGCAAATCTCTTGTCTTTTGTCCGCTTAATGAATGGAGCCTAGTCCTTCTTTGTTTCTTAGTCTCTTCTGCTATTAGCTTTTGGTTTGTAGTCTCCTTGTCTTTGGACGGGTTTCTGGTGACGTAGTCAGCTGTTTCCTTTTATCCTTCTTCGGCTCCCCTTTTTGGGCCCTGAAAACTATTTTGATAAAGTCTCCTTCAGGCACGTCGTCCTCTTTTTGTTTTTTCCCCAGTTCGCTTTGCAGTAGGCTACCTACGGTCCGTTTTTATGCTAGCAATGTTCGCAGCGCGGAGTGTAGCTGTTTCTGCTTTCCACTCGCTGCTCTTCACGCTCGTCTATAGAAGGAGATGCGGTTCAATAGTTCCTCCAGTTCCATCAGCCCGTTTTTGACGCCTTTGCTGACGTTCCTCTGGAGGAGCGTTGTCGACCTCATACGCTTCACCACTGCTGCGCATTTCCTAATGAGCCTTTCCTCTGCGGACGGTCAACTGCACTTCTACTCGGTTCGTGTCCGAGTGCACCTGCTCAGGACTAGCTATTTTGAGTGGATTTTTTTCGGAACAGGGGCACTACAGGGTATTAGAGTTGCCGTCTCCGCACCGTTAGTCGCGCCAGTGGGTAAGGCTTCCTCTCCTCACGCGTCCCCGTGTCATATCGTGTATTTCAGCCCTCGCACTCAAACACACTCAGCTCTTTCTCCTTCGATTTTTTTTTGTTGGTTTAGATTTATTCGCCTTGGAAAATTCACTAGCGCATCGTGTGCAAGGGAACGGAGCGCAATAGTCAGGAACGATTGTATCCTCGGGAACACAGTCTCTACTCCAGTTCCCTGAGACCTGGTCCCGGAATTCACGGACGGATCAGCGCTCGCTCGGGCAACGCGATCTACTAACACCGGTGCAATGCAAACTATCCGATCAGAGTCCCGAAGGGACTGACTTCTGATACACGTCACAACCGCCTTGGTAGAGCTAGGCTCACATTACTCCATTGACATCGATAGCTGTCCGTCGACGGCTTCGGGAGCTCCCAGTGTGTCCCGATGAGAGGCTTTCTCAAGGTTACTACTTACGACGCAGGTATACTGCCAGCTAGGGGGTCAGAACTATATACTTGGGGCACCTCGAGGGCGTCACACCCCGTATCGTAAGCGACTCTTTAAAGGTCGCTGACGACCCCTGAGGTAATCCCGGGTTGGCGGCTATTTCTGGAGTTTCTGATTGCTTCTTCTACAACTTTTTGCACTGCACATTGTCAAACAATGAAACAACTTTTAAACATTTGATCAAAATGAATTTCTCCCTTCACATAAAATATTCTATGAACTGTCACCGTTTTAACGTTTGGCTACGTGTCAAAATGGGTGCAGTGTTGCCATAGAGAATACAGATTAATCCTATCTTTCAACAAAACACGACATTACTATTTCACCAACCAAGTTTTTCCCGAAGTTTCTTTTGGAATTTCCAATCTCGACCCTATTCCGTTACTGATTTCTATGTCTTTTTACCTTCAACAAACCGAAAAGCTTTGAAAGAAATCTAATGTTCCTTCACAATATTCACAACAATAATTCGCCATATCGTTTGTCTCTATTCGCACTATAAATGATATCCTCCACGCTATTCTCCTTTCGCATTGATACGCTTCATGAAATTTCAATTCACCAAATCTTCCTGACAATTTCAGGAAACAAAAACCTTCATATCTCTGCCGTTATTAGTGTATACTATGTGCTATATGCCTTGTGCAGGATCGTCTGGGTATACTATCTGCTCTGAATAATAGTAAAAACGCGAGTTCAATTGCGCTTGAATAATGTAGGCAACAACAATAAAAGTTGTCTGTTGAAATGGAAATGAAAAGAAACAAAAGGACGAGGGAGCGAACATACGTAGAATATGATTTTCTCAGGCTTTCAATAGCTTCCGTCTGGTAGTGCTTCATAGTTGTTTCTATGTTGAGTGGGGGGTGCGAGCCCCCATTTTCAAGTAGCAAAAAGTTTCGAAAATGTAACCTGAATTGTAAAATGCCACGAAAGCATATAATTAACACTTGAACGATGGTAATGGCTTTAACTTTTCATAGAGGAGGGTGGACTTCATTGTATTGGCTGTTTGTGGTGTTCAATGTGGTATGAAATATGGGAGCTGTCACAGACGAGCGTCTATAGTATTGACAAAGTTTAATTTGAGGTGGACCCACGCAGGACCCAAGTTAAAGTCTGTACTGTTCTCTTGCACCATCTCCTCTCCTTGCTTCCTTCCTTTTTCGTAATATTTCTAAATTTGAACCATTTGTGTGCCACTGTATCGTCCTTTACGTGTTAAGTCCTTACTCATAATGTTCATCTCAAAAAACTTGATAGCCCCATCAATATGTTGAATGAATTCAACTTCGGTTCCATCGTGGTGCTTTGAAGTTTTACATTGAATTCAGGACATTTGACAAGGCAACTGCATAGGAACCCAGGAGTGAAAGGATATCTGAAAATCCACGGAAAGGATGCCGAACAGGAAATGCAACTATTCTGGAATGTTTTGCCGAATTCGGTAACTAAGAACAAAGGATTGGAACGAAGGAGGCAACAGTGCTCCGGCTAGGGCTAGATTTCAACTCCTGATTTCCAGAAAGGAAAGGAACCGTCAAAACTAAACGGTAGACAGGCAAGCGAGCGGGTATTGTTGATTGTTTTCGATTATTGATTTCGCTATTGCATTAAAGTGGCTCGTTGAACTCTTGTCTGTTTTGTTATTCTTGTTCACGTTGTTCGGGGAACGTTGCTAGTCAGCTTCTGAAGTAACACAGAAAATCGTGAAAGCACTCGAAACACTCTTTCGATAAAGTTTTTGCTGGTTTGAGTGGCTCACGATTGAAGGTCTGTTAGGGAGTCGAAAGAATAATGCAATCAAGGTATAGTTGAAACCGATCAATACTCTCAATGAATTCCATTAAGCGGACAGGAAAATTTAACAGGAAATACTGTTTCGAGAATTGAAAGATTTTAATCAACGGAATACTTATTAGGACGTGTTGGGAATTGCATTTCTTATTAATTAAGGAAGCTAATAGAGGAATAGGTAGCAACTTCTGAAATTGTGGTAATATTATTCCGATAACTTCTTTAAAACTCTTGCGTTCTATAAAGTATAAATGCAAGGAGGAGATTCTAAGTAAAATTAAAATAGAATTGATGCGAATCATTCTTGTAGAGTTGAATTATTGCGGTTTTTCTCGACGTATCAACGAATGTCTCAAATCTAAAATTTACCGCAATGTCGTCCGTCCTATCGCTCTCTGTGGTTCTTAGTGTTGGCCGACTATAAAAGACATTCAACGGCACCTTGCGATAATGGAGACGAAGATGTTGCGTTGGACTAGCGGCTTGTCACTTTTTGATCACATCCGAAATGAGGATATCCGCGATCGTTATGGGGTTGCACCGATCGTGGAAGAACTGCGAGAGAGGCGACTTCGATGGTATGGTCACGTAATTCGCGCTAAGGAGAATTCACTTGCCAAGATTGTTCTGAACATCGAAGTCGATGGTGAACGACTAAAAGGCAGGCCGAAAAAAGGGTGGCTTGATATGCTGGATGTGGATTTGAAAGCCTCCGGATTGTATCCAGATGTGGCATTTGATAAAATAAAATAGCGAAACCGATCACGACGAGCCGACCCCGCTTGTGAACGGGACAAAGGCTGCAGAAAAAGAAGATTAATCTCTTCAGTCTCTACAACTCATCTCACTTGTTTCTTGGGATGGGGTTCGGTGAAAATTTTAGCACAGGGACATTATAAGGATATCAAATCCTCCCTTTCTTCAATCTTTGTCAAAGTACTTTAAAATTCTCGTAAAAATCAGTTAATTTTTGAGCCTGGTCTTATTGGCGGGTATCATAAAGGAAATGAATAATCCTTGAAGTAATCGTTATACGCGACTTCCCACAGGTAAGGAAAAGGACATTTCCTAGCTTTGATTTTGTGGAAGAGTTCGTAGGGAAGAGAAATCCTTGTTTTTGACGGCTTCTTTCTGAGGGTGGTGTTCGACGAGAAACTTTTGATAATCGTGACATTCCGCTTCCTACTAAAACACTGGAGAGCACTAGCCAAGAAACTAATGCGATTTTTGTTGCCCTATAAATTTAATGGCACAATATTGTTCTAAGTGTTGCTTGTTTTAGGTAATACACATAAACTGAGTACGGTCTACAGAAGAACAGCCTTAAGGGTGTGTTCTGCTTTCAGGACCGTCTCAGATGATGCAGCGTTCGTCATCTCGGGAATGATGTCGATTGACATCCTGGCAACCGAGATGATAACACCAGGTCCATCTCTCCCTTATCGCGGCTGAAAAAAATCGGAAGGGAGGGATTGGACCAGTCAGCAAAGGGTCGTTCGCCTGACAGGTTGATCTCTCCCATGGGGAGTGGCTGCAGAGAAAGCATGGGGAGATCAACTGTTATCTCACCCAATTGGAAGTCAAAGAAAGGAGGAACCTAGAGGAAACTACAAACAGACATTGAACCGATTTTAATGTTTGCAAAACAAAACCTTAAATAGATGGCCTGCACACCGGATGACCCCCTTAACGCACACGCTTTCGATGTTGCAACTTATTCTATTAACTGCGGACATTTCATAAATTTAAAAACACGATTGAGAAAATGGCCTACGCAGCCTCGGGATCACCCAACTAGGTAAGCGGTTCATTAACCAAGATTCTTGGCTTTGGATGCAGTCTATTACAAAGATCTTTTCAATGAACTGGACAGCTTAGCGTCTCATAGCAAAGCTGATCTCGAGCAAATTGTCAAAAATGGAATGGAATAGATCGAATTTAAATAAGATTGAATTTATGACGACTGATCCCTATGATACTGTTACTGTTCGTGGCAGTGTCCCGTCCAGAACTGAGCGATTTAAGTATCTCAAGCCTATACAATTAAACTTTACGGATAGACATTCATTGAGACTTCCCTGCTGCTCTATGTATCCATCAAGGAATATCATGACTATCAGTTTGTCAAGCAGCCCTAAAAAGCTGCGTCCACCAACCCTCTTTGTCCGATACGAGTCAGCGTATTGAAAGAGAACAGAGTAGTGTCTTAACTGATTGTTGTCGTATTTAATTAAGATCGCATAACTATTATATTTACGATATAGTTGCACTTCACAGCGATATATGCACTACGTTAGTAGCCTTGTGAATAAGCCTAATGAACGGTTTTGTAGAATCCATGGCATCTCGACATCTGCATCATTTAACCCATCATTTATTCACTGACGAGCGGATCAGAGATTCATTTCCTTGCATACAGCTTATTTTCGTTTCGCTTACATTTGTCCACCTTTGTTTCTGCTGTTTACACATAAATCTATTATAAATCATGTAGCATTTTTGAAAATGTAGTCCTATCGCTTGTTTCTGGGTAAAGCGAATTGCCTTTTTCCGAACCATTTCAGCAGTCAATTCCATGTTAGATTTTTTGTGCTCAAACTATGTCGATTTTCAGAGCCAACTTTAACGCCAAAAATTTGAGGGACTTTTCCCCATTTCCATAGCTACTAAGCCAAGATAAATGCCATGCATAATCTATAACATTTCGCTACGTCTCCTAGAGGATAATGTAAAACGGCCTGACGTCCTCAAAACGGAGAAGACATTCTTTTCCTTATTTTTCAAAATGTATGTACCTCAAACATTTGCTCACCCAGATTCAGCTTGGAAAAAGAGCTCTCTTTCTAAGAGATAAGAGGTAAACTATCCTATTGCCCCGAAACGTGCAAGAAACATTCAAGGCTTCTAAGGATTTGGTTGTCGAGATTGTGTATGGAATCATTTGTTGAGTCTTTGACACTGGTATCACAGTATTTGACACTTGACATACCATTGTCTATCTTCTAAGGATTTGGTTGTCGAGATTGTGTATGGAATCATTTGTCGAGTCTTTGACACTGGTATCACAGTATTTGACACTTGACATACCATTGTCAAGTGTCAAATACTGTGATACTCGTTTATTGTAACTTGAGGAAGAGTTCCTAGGACATAGGCTGGACATTCTGGATCTGAGCGAAGTGAGATGGTGGAACTTTGGAAAATACCCTATCCATTGAAGATGCATATTTGTCAAATCCCACCACTAACCTCAGCTCGTCGTTGACGGTTGATGGTCCTGGATGTCCTTGTGACTCACTACGACGGGTCATATAACCCGTCCCAAATTTTCCGAATCACCGCTGTCGTTCGTTTATCGTGTTAGCTCCTGTAAATGCTGGAAAACAAAACCTTATTAAAATCGGTTTACTGTCTGTCTGTCCGTCATACACACTTTTTTCGGAAACTATGGCAGCGATTGACACCAAATTTGGTGGAAAGGAACTGTGAACGCCCATGCATACAGTGAGTTACATCCTTTTATGGCGAATTTAAGGGGGTCCCCATATATGCAAAAAGAGGAATTTACACCCCCCTTTTGCATATTTTTTCACCAAATATAGTCATGTGGGGTATTAAATGAAAGGTTTCGGTTAGTACTTTCCAAAGCTGGTCTTAGTTTTGGCATTTGCTGTTAATGGGAGAGATCAGGGGGTCGAAAGTGATCATTCATTTAACGGGACCATTCTCAGAAACTGCCCAACCGAAAAATCTGAAAAAAATCAAGAGGTTGTCACTATATGGTGACTAGACTCCATAATACCTTCCATACCGATATCCCTTCAAATAAAGTTAATAATAGTATATTACTATAATTTTCAGTAATTGGCTGCAGAGCTCCTCTTAAGATCATCCCAGCACCACAAAATGCAGCCATGTAGGCTATAATATAGAGCTTTGATCCTACCAGTTTGGTGAAAATTGCACTATTACTAACAAAGTTATGATAGGTCAAAGTTGTCACTTCTTTAGAAATTCAAGATTTTAAAAGTCAATGTCACCCGAAAGTGGATATACTCTCATAATATACGCGTATATTATGTGTTACGTACTAAAGGGACAAATTTACAATCAAATGTCTTTATAAAAGAAATACGCAAAACATTTCATACCTGAAGCGTCCAGCTTCCGGTTTCCCGACTTGTTTCTTGTCAGGAAGTGGAAATCTTCAAAAGTTACTGGCCTGCGCACGCCAGAGTGTGGGATTATCCACTAAGACCATCCCTGGCTACCCCCTATCCGCAGCCTTTTCATTTCTGGTTTTCGCAGTTTATCCGGGATTACTGGGATCATGGAGTTGATCGCATCGCAATCCTCCTGGGAAGCTACCATTCTCCCGGCAAAATTTTCTAGTGATAGGACTTCACCTAGAGCTTCCTCTATATTTTTCCTTTCTTCCACGAACCTAGAACATTGGAAGAATGCGTGCGCTGGGTCCTTTGGGACCCCGTCGCAGTTTGGATAATCAGGTCAGGCATCCAATTTAAACCTGTACAGTTGTTGATGATATCCTCCATGACCAGTAAGAAACTAGGTGTGATTATAATTCATCTCCCTATGCTTTCTCTCCAGCCACTCCCCGATGGAGAGGATCAACTTGTAAGTTCAATGACTCCTTCTTCACTGGTCCTATCGCTGTTGCCATCTGCTTATGGATCTCTCCTCAGATGATGAACATCTGTAACGCTCATCATCTCGTCTGCCAGGCTGTCAATCGACATAATTCCCGAGATGACGAACGCTGCATCATCTGATACGGTCTTGGGGGCAGAACACACGCTTAAGACTGTTTTTCTGTAGACCACACTCAGTTTATGTGCATTGCCTAAACATGCACCGCTTTTCCCAAACTGGGACTGAATACAGGCAGATAGTAGTCATCACCCTGGTTATCAGCAACCTGCAAGTATGCCGCGGTACTCCTGCGTTCGGTATCATCCTTGCCAGAGGCATACTTGTTGTAGATGCTTTTTCGCAAGTATGTTTTCGTCTAGTTCGGTGGTAAATCGATCGAATGCTGCCAAGTTTACTATTTCATCAATAATTGGGTCTTGTAATTAGCATCTCCTAGGCATCGATGCGTCACATGCTTTAGAGATGCTTTGTGTGGCTCTATCCGTGAAGGTACACGCTTTGCTAGGCAGGTCTAGCCACATCTCTATGAATGTTAGCTCATCCATTTTGGTATTCTTTTGGATTTCGGCTTCCAGGGTGTGGTTGTCCTGCCCTAGGTTTCGTCTTTAGGTCAAAGGTGACTGCCTGGTGATCGCTGTACGTGAAGTCTTCCCTAACTTGTCAGGACATATCACGTGCCAGCGCAGGGCTAACAAAAATCAGGTCTACAATTGAACCAGATTTCCCTTTCCGATAAGTATTTACATCATCCACCCTATCACCTATCATCCTATTGTATTCCTTGGCAGAATGTCCTTTTTCCCTAACCTTCGACATCGGTCAGACCGACGTGTCCAAACATCAGGCATTTGAAGCACCTCTTTAGAGAGATCTGTTCCTTTAGTCGGTCAACAGCCCATCCAATCCCAACCTACCCTACGGCTAACAATTTCTGCGCTGACTCCACTGCATTGTGGTGGTTTGAGTACCGCTATAAGCTTTTCTTAGGCTCGCGATAGATTCGTCCCCGAATTCCTCCAACTTTAATTGTTCTTTCAAGGCAATGCAGATCCCTTCTCTGGATATTACCTCATCGAGATCCTTGCACTGTATATAGATTTAATGTTTTGGGGTCTGTACCGTGACTTCTCTTCAAGTGAGTTTATAACTTGGTTACGAAAGCCGTCATTTTTTCTCATGCTGGATTTTTTCAGCCCAAACATGAGATCCCCCTTTCCGGGTCCTCTGGATTTTGCTGACATTTCCACCTAGATCTCTTAGGTCGGGGACAGATTTCACCTTTTTCAGTATCTCTGCATACCATAGATTTCCTTTCCTGGAGATTACAATTGCCTCTGGGCGAATTCGCACCTTTGGTTTTTTGTTCCTTTTTTGTTTTCGAACTTTGTACATCCAACGTTTTTATTTTCCTTTGGTTTCGCTTCGCTAGCCGGTATTCCCACTTTGGGCACATATTTCCCCCTTTTGAACTATTTGGTCCCTTTGGACTCGTTAAAACGCCTTTTTCCCTTTTTGGTGCCTGTTTTCTTACTAAGGCTTCCCCCTTTTTGTCTCACACTCTCTTACTTGATCGAAGCTCGATGACCTTATGCTTTGGTGTCACTTGGGTCGCCTGTGACACTATTGGAGTAGGGGTGTTCGACTTTTCCTTATGGTTTGTTTTTTCTTCCTACGACCTATTATAAAGCACTCTAATGGCTCTCACCATGTTCTTAACAGCTTGGTGTACGTTGTGCTTTTCCTTGATGAATTCGGACAGCTCAGCTATTTTAGCCCCAAGTTGCATAAAAGGTAGTTCCTCTGGGTCAGGGCTCCGTTCTCGGCGTGTCTTCGCCAAATTACTCCTTTTACACACTTCTTCACCTTTTTCAATTGCTGTGCTCCTTTGAGCTTTCTCTTTTATCGTCTTTGGTATTGGAGGAAATCGTAAAATTGCTGAGCTGATCAGATGCGATGGGTGTCAAAATGGTTTTTTTTTTTTTTTGGCCGACTATCTCATTTCGGGTACTGAGGTTGCACCGTAACTTTACTCCTCAATTCGTCCATGTTGGCTCTATTTTATAGGTACCCTTCCCATAGCCATTTTGGTTTACGCACCAGAAATGAGCAGACACTAGCCCATGCATAGTTGCGCGTGATGGGAGATCTGGCAACTCCTCACAGGTCTGTCTGTCTGTCACACGCACTTTTCTCCACCAGTGCCGCCTGGTGCCAGTTTGACACATCAAAATTGCAACTAACTTAATTTAATTGTGAAGTCCGACATTTCATCTGCAGCTATATAATACTTTTCCTAATTTATGTGGAAAATGGGCATTAAAAGGGGTTTGTCAACTCCTGGCGATTGTGGGGCCAGTGGGTGCGAATACGATTTCTTATGCGAGTTTGCTTGCATTTTTGTGCTTGTTCCATCGCTTTAGGATTATCACTGTGATTATAATAAAAGAGTTTCCGGACGGCTCAAGCGGTTAGAGCGCTAGGATGTCCTAGTGGAAGGTGGTGGTTCAAATCTCCCTAGTGGCAAAGGGAGTTGTTATCGTGACTGGACAGTCGGCTCAGCTGGGAATGAGTACCTGAGTCAAATCAGAGTAATAATCCCGATTCCCATGGTACCAAGCAACCTCCGTTGAAGCTTCGTGGTAAGAATCTCGGGGTCGGGGTCGAAAATGAAATGGGAAATTTAAAAATAAGAAAGAAGAGATGGTGTAAATGTAGGGCAGATGAAGCTAAAAGAAAGTCCAATGCCGCAAATAAAAAACCCAACTTGAAGTGAAGTGACAGTAAGGATGTGTGTCAAACGAAACGGATTATCGTATAATTGCGAACTTCAGCTCTTCAGGTTTAATATGACATATGTTGCCGGTTTGAACGTCTGCAGGCTTAATTCCGTAGAAATCTCCTTAAGGGTAGCCCGAAATCTTTTAGCGTGGCGTCATTACACTCTACTTCAACAAACACAAAATTTATGGGGACGTGTTTCACTCTTTTGTGGGGAATCTATTTAGATCCTCTTTAGTTTATTTTGCTCCTTTCGCTAGTAACAAGCCACTTCATTTTCTGGCAACAATATCAATTTTAACATGGGCTCACTTAGGACGATAATGTTCTCTGTAAATCAGCGTAACTACGTATCCTGATTTTTCAAACATGTATTATACCCCTAACCCGAAGCTAGACATTATTCTATTGGGATAAATGCTGCCAACATTTACGACCAAAAAACTTTGGCATTTAAAAACGCACAGCTGCGCTGCACTTGTCATTACCGCTTTTACTGGGGCAACCAATAAATCCGGAAGTGTATGTGTGTTAGCTGTTCGTTATTCGCCTCCCTAATGCATACTCATAGCAGTTATGTTTGTGGAAGGAACATGCGTAGTTCTGCTATGCGCATTTATTGAAATAGTCATGATGACGTATACGAACACAGGGCTGAAGGAAACTCTCTCCTTCTATCGAATAGCTTGGCCGAATTCGCTGGGAGAATGACTTCTAGTGAGTCCTGTTGGCTATACTACCAGCATTTTCAGATACCTATATCCCAAGCAATTACTGCTGCAAAATCCTAACAGAGAGAGCGAGCATTTTTCGAATTCTCCCACTCTGTGCTCCTGTAGACTGATAGTCATTCTATTGTCAGGATATACCGGAGAGCTCTCACAAATACACAGGCACTGGTATCCTTCTATCCTGCTCAATATATTGTTGGCTGGATTTTAAGGAAATACTTAAGGATCCCTTGTAAAATTTAGCCAGTACTCGGCGGGGACTTTAGTGGTGTCCAGCTCTTCTGAGCTTTCGTATCCTTTTTTCCATATTAGTTATGAAATTGCTTAGAAACAGGAAAATATTAAAGGAGTCTGCTTTAATCCAAGATTTTTCCAATTGAACTTCTGAAAGCTAAAGTGTTGCTAATTTTCCAACAAAATTCTGGAGAAAAGGATACGCGAGTCTGGTAGTCAAAGCGGTTCTTGCTACTCAGAAGTGCGGTTTTGCGTTGCGACTTGCCGTGAGTGCAGTGGTCCACGAATATATTGGTGCTGAAGCACGGTAAACTCGCGTGAATTACCGACTGTTTTCTAATCAACTAACCGCATAACTTCAGCGTTTCTAGTTTTATCAATAAACGAGCTCAGATTCTCCCAGTGATATCCCCGCGATTAAACAGCACCAACGCCGCAAATCAAACCTCATTGCAAATACGTCGTGAGTGAAATATGTTATTGAGAAATTTCGGGGGAAAATTCAGTGTTGATTGATATGTGCTTAAACGTGAAGCGATTTCTTAATTAAATAAGTGAAGGTTCGGTATTGACGTGATTTGATAAGCGCTGAGCCTGCATTGAGCCGATACGGTTTGTAGGAAACATGTGCTGCGCCAGAAAGTCTACTGCAAACATTGTCATCCTAGTTTGAAGGTGGCCCCGAAGGGTGAGGGATGGGCAGCAGTGGATATTGAATTAAAGTGTCCTTGACTTGGCACTGACTAAGCGGGGCTCACTTGGACTATTCTCCAGTTGACAGTTAATTGAGGTAGCGAATCCTGGGAAGTATATTGAACAACGGAAGAGTGATAAATGCCATCCGTTATATTAAGGATTTGGAGAATGTAACGTTGACAGGTGAATGGCGTGAGCATATGCAACGATAACTTCCTCACGTTTGAATAACCGAAATAATCCCAATTTCGAGCCCGGAACCTGTCTGCATGCAATCTCGGAGAAAAGGCTTCAGTATATTGTACACATAGACAAAAGTGTTGCGTGTTCTCTCTGTTTTCGTATCCTTGGATGAATACAATGAAAAACGAACTTGGTGGTTGTTGCTGTCGCGTCGTCAGGACGCCAGGACATACGGGGTTTTGGCTGAATGAGGCTAATATTAGATTGGTTGTGAAAGCTTCACTGCCACAGCCTTTTGTCCGTTTTTCTGTTCAGTCTTGTCTTTCGTTCACACGCTTTCAATTCGTATGAACATATATTTGTACTTTTTCGTCCTTGCAACCATATCGGTTCGATTGACTGATAGCTGACTGCGGTTGGCTCGATGGCTCGTCAATTCTCAAGATTCTGTGGTTTCTCGTTTAATTTGTCCAGGGAATGGAATTCTGTACCATATTCCACTATTGGACTTTTGTCCATGCATCTGAATCCTTGTTATGGAGGAAAGTGTCCTTATCGCGCTCTTAAATGTTTCTGTTTTGAGGGCTTTTTTTGTAACTTCAGTATGGATTCAATGACAAATTCACGCTTAGCCGCAGTGAAATGATTACGGTGCGGACCAGGGATTGAGATACTCTCCGTGCGTTGAGGGTGGAGTTGGCTGGTTTCACTCCCATCCTCCAAACAGCTTGTGTTCTTGGGACTAGTGTGTAGAGTTGGGTTGACCTTGTTGTTACAAGGCGGATTATGGTCCCGGATTGTGACTCACATTTTGTAAGATTTTGCTTTGTTGTCTTCTTGTTTGGTGGAATTATGTAGTCTACTCTTTATGGACACTACGTCCTCATGGCTCTTCTTTCGGTTATTGTTCTTCCTGCCGGTTGATGGGCTTGCAAGGATGATATTGTCATTCAGGTTTCCTTTATTTCTTTTTTTGTATGTGCAGATTTTTTTTGGGGGAGGTTTTGTGTTTTAAGTCCTTCCGTGTGGTTTCACTTTAATTGAAGTTTTAGTTAGAGCCGTTTTCCGTTTCGGGGGTATTATGCCGAGAGATGAAATTGTAGGATTAAAGTTGAGATTGAGGGATAATGATGGATATTAGAAAAAAGTTTATTGAATTATTTTCTTGATGAGTTCTAGGAAAAAATCTTGAGCAAAAAATTACAGTCAGTCAGAGTGAGATAGGAGAAATTGTACACAAAGAGCGGAAAATATAATGTAAAAAGTATATGAAATGAAAAGATGCTAACCTATTCTCCACCAAGAATCCAACTTCTAAAGAAGGACCTTGCCCTTTCAATGCTTCGCCTCGTTAAAGGCGTTTACTTGCTTTGCGTTCATTGTTACTTTCAATTGTTTAATTGAGGAAGTGCATTTCAAACTGGAAGCGTAGTGGGCACATGAGGAGTTGTAATATAATTGTGATAATGACACTAAGTAAGATTACGTGAAGCGGTAGTTCACCTGTGTCAAGGTTCGCAGAATTCCAGCTGCCTATACTTGGTCCCACAAGTTTTAAACGCTTTAAGATTGCTGTATTTGGTTGCGGCATGGTTTCATAACGAATTATTTTCTTTGTGAAAAGAGCTCTTCCAGCAATCCCACGGGAAAGTTTTAGGTCTTAATTTTAAATTCCAGAACTATTGGAAGGCAAGGATGAACAGCCAGCCTACACACTAAATGGATGGACGTGGTGGGATCGAGGTGCTTTGTGTAAGATTGCGTTATCTTCCTCCATACTGCAGTCTGCGTTATGTCCTGCATGTTCTACCAAAGTTAACTTATGCCCGATTGAGCTGAGCTAGGAGGCAAGAGGTTTTGACAAATTCTGGCTCGGACTCAATCTATTTCTTTCAACTTCATTCCAGTTTTCTATGCCCTTCGATGAGTATCACTACAACGAATCGAATCTTGTAATGCGTGAGAGTTTTTTGACAACTTGGTTCTGCTCCACGTTTGACCGCGATACTAGTATCTCTTAGGTAAGCACGGGGTTCACCACAAGATGGTATATCCATTCCGTACCTGTGATCATTGCCAGGAATTTTGCCTCACTTAATAGTTCAAGCCTTTCACAAAACAGGCATCGGAGTTTGAGCTCATCAACCTTTTTTTGGTGAACGCTAAGGGGTCGGTCGTGAGATTCTTCTTTTCCAAAGCATCTTGTTTTAGTTCCGAGATCGTCTGCTTGATCTACCACGATATTGATGGACATAATCCGACGCCATCCACTAAGACCAGCAACTCATCTAGCACAAGGTCCTACAGTCGGGATGATACAATTTTCCCCTGTGGACACCTGCTGCATATGGTTGCATACATTCTCTCATCACACAGATCTGCTTAAACCAGCCTGCCGTCCAGCGACGTTTGTAGAACTCTATATATAGTGCCTTCTATTCGATGCTTCATGGCGGCGTGTATCATTAATCCAAAAGACGTGCTATCGCAGGGCAATGGTTGTTCCTGCGTTATTTATTGTGGTTCCAATCTTCGATACCAATAAATGGAGTGTCACATTAAGAGATTTTCTCGATAAATAAGTGGATGGTTGCAATTCAGGTGTGGTGAAATCATTGCCTCCCTCATTTGTCTTACAACTAGTTTTTCTAGTGTAATGACAAAAGAGGAAGTGGTATTTATTGAGGCACAGGCCTTAGCCTGCCTTTGTCTCCCCCTGACTTGGTTAAAAAGGCGACCCTAATATGTCCCCAAACACTGGATTCTGGTATACAGCACTGGGCAACGTTTGCTTTTTGGATCTCTTTGTTATACTGGATAAGCGTAGTGCTTCGTTTTTTTGATCGTACCGCTTCGCCCTCTTTCATCATCATCATCAATGGCACAACAACCGGTATCCCGTCTAGGCCTGCCTTAATAAGGAACTCCAGATATCCCTGCTTTGCGTCGAGGTCCACCAATTCGATATCCCTAAAAGCTGTCTGGTGTCTTGGCCTACGCCATCGCCTCATCTTAGGCAGAGTCTGCCTCGTATTCTTTTTCTACCATAGATATTGCCTTTATAGACTTCCGGGTGGGATCATCCTCATCCATACGGATTAAGTGACCCGCCCACCGTAACTTATTGAGCCGGATTTTATCCACAACCGGACGATCATGGTATCGCTCATAGATTTCGTCGTTATGTAGACTACGGAATCGTCCATCCTCATGTAGGGGTCAAGGGTTCTTCAGAGGATTCTTCTCTCGAACGCGGCCAAGAGTTCGCAATTTTTCTTGCTAAAAACCCAAGTCTCCGAAGAATATATAAGGACTGGCAAGATTGTATAGTAAGAGCTTTGACTTTATTGAAGTTTCGGCTCTGTTGGCTGCCAACAACTGTCCGCGGATTTCATCGTCATAGCTTATCAGTTTTGATTTTCGACCCTAGATAGGAGAAATTATCAACGGTCTCAAAGTTGTATTCTCCTATCATTATTCTTGCCGTTTGACCAATGCGGTTTGATGTTGTTGGTTGGTTGGTTTTAGGTGCTGACGTCTCTTGCCTTCATTGATGTGCAGCCCAAGATCTCGCGCTGAATGCCGCCTGTTCGATCTAGATGAAGGCAGTTTTTACGTCTCGGGTGGTTCTTCCCATGATGTCGATATCGTTAGCATGTACCAGTAATTGGGTGGACTTAAAGAGGACCGTGCCGCTCGCATTTACTTCAGCATAACGGATCACTTTCTCCAGGGCCAGGTTAAAGGGGACGCATGATAGGGCATCCTCTTGTCTTGGACCGTCGTTGATGTCGAATGGTCTTGAGAGTGATCCTGCTCCTTTTATCTGGCCTCGAACATTGGTCAGGGTGAGCCTAGTCAGTCTTATCAATTTCATGGGGATACTGAATTCTCTCATGGCCGTGTGCAATTTTACCCTGGCTATGCTATCATAGCCGGCTTTAAAGTTGATGAAGAGATGGTGCAACTGATGACCATATTTCAACAGTTTTTCCATCGCTTGCTGCAGAGCAAAAATCTGATGTGTTGCTGATTTGCCTGGAGTGAAGCCTCTTTGGTATGGGCCAATGATATTCTGGGTGTATGGGACTATCAGGCCTAG
Source organism: Hermetia illucens (assembly GCF_905115235.1). Taxonomy (NCBI): domain Eukaryota; kingdom Metazoa; phylum Arthropoda; class Insecta; order Diptera; family Stratiomyidae; genus Hermetia; species Hermetia illucens. The sequence continues at coordinate 148,788,721 of NC_051852.1, forward strand.
CAAGATAGCGGAGAATATCTTCTAGATGGTACTCAGCAACGTGATACCTCTATAATTGCTGCACTGTGTGATATCTCCCTTTTTATGTATGAGACATATAATGCCTCCTTGCCAGTAGTCAGGCATTAATTCGCTATCCCACACCTTGAGCACAAGTTGATGAATTACTTGGTGTATTTGGTCGCCTCCATATTTAACCAATTCGGTTGTAATTCCATCGGCTCCTGGCGACTTATGATTTTTAAGCCGATGAATTGCACGGACTGTTTCTCCTACACTTGGTGGTGGTAGTATTTGTCCGTCGTCTTCAGTTGGTGGGACCTCCAACTCGCCGATGTTCTGGTTGGTCAGTAGTTCATCAAAGTACTCAATCCATCACTCTAATATGCCCATTCTGCCGGGATTCAGATTTCCCTCTTTGTCTCGCCAGAATGGGCATTGAGGTGTGTAAGACTTCATCTTGCTGACTTGTTGGTAAATCCTGCGCGCCTGATGCGGTTGCTCCCTGTACTTTTCGAGCTCACAGATCTGTTGGTCCTCCCAGTCTTCCTTTTTCCGTCTGTGAAGTCGCTTCTCCGCTCGCCGGAGTTCGTGATAAGTCTTGTCGCGTGCCCGTGTCCTTTGAGAATGCTAGCTTACATTCATCGTCAAACCAGCCGTTCCGACTCTTTTTACGGCTGGGGCCAAGTATGTTTGTGGTCGTTTCAATGATAATGTTCTTCAGATGATTGTGAAGATCATTTGTTGATGTTTCATCTGCAGGATCTCTGTTGACTGCGATTATTGCGGCATCTTTTTCCCTCTTATAGGTGTCACGGAGGGCTGGGTTGTGGATGGCTTCTGTGTTAACTCTCACCTGATTGTCAGAGGGGTTTTGAGTGGTGTTGTTATTTGAGCTGGGAGCACTATGCCAACGAGATAGTGATCCGAGACTACATTGGCCCCCTTATATGTTCTGACATTCATCAAGGCTGAGAGGTGGCGGCATTCGATCAGCACTTGGTTAATTTGGTTGAATGTGGTCCCATCTGGAGAGATCCACTGATGTTTGCGGATCGCTTTCCGCGCAAACTAGGTACTTCCAACAACTATTTCTTGCGATACTGTTAACTGAATAATTCGCAGTCCGCTATCATTTGCATTTTCGTGTAAGCTATGGGAGCCAACGTAGTACCTGAATACGGGATCCGTCCCTATTTGGTTGTTAAATCCCCAAGTATGACATCATATCTGTGATAGGCTTCGAGGGTTCGTTCTACTGCCTCGTAGAAGGTATCTTTCTCCAACTCTGCATTCTCCTCTGTAGGGGCGTGAACGTTGATGCGGCTTATATTTCTAAATTTGCCTCGCAAACGCAGAGTGCATGGCCTTTTGCTTATATTTTCAAAGCCGATAACAGCAAGTTTCATTTTTTGGCTGACTAAGAAACCTACTCCAAGCACATGGTATACTGAATGGCCGCAATAATATATGGTGTAGCGGCTCTTCTCCAGGAAACCGGTCCCTATCCAACGCATCTTCTGTAACGCTGTTACATCAGCCCTATATAGTTGTCGCTGCCGGGTTCATCGTTGAGTTAACAGTCCAGTTGGAGGCTCCTGTTGTGGCTTCGTAACTTCGGTTTTCCGTGTAGGATTGTCAGCCCTACTCAACCTCCAACCTGTAGGAATAGTTGGCACTATTTGTCCCGTTTTTATAATAATATCACCTAATATAATCTTGCCGCTTCTTGTAGTACTACAAGTCGCGGCGGTAGTTGTAGATGCCGACGGCGGGTATCGGGCTGACTTTGGCGGTCGTGTACTTTACGTTATAAATATAATAAGTGCAGGCCAAGTTATTCTAGTAATAAGTAATATTTAGTACTCTCGGCTGCCGAGTGTTAATATTTGCTATTGATGATATAGCATCGTAGGCACGGTTAGGTTAGGTAAGGGTAATGGCAGGTTATATTTGTGATATTACTTTATAATATTACTTTTTTCAAAAAATGATATATCACATTACATACTAAGGTGATGTTTTGTACACTTCTACTAGGTGATATAAGTAATATCACAAAAATAATGTAAGTGTAATATCACATTACCGTCACCGGGCGTGATCCAAACATCACTTAACATCACAATATCACCGTATGACTACCCAGTACAGAAACGATGATGATATTATTTTTGTGAGAAAGTAATGTTTAGTTACGTCCCTGCCGATGTGATATCAAAACATTACCAGATAGTACCGGCGGTAGTGGTTGGCGAATGCTGGACCGATGGCGTCTGTTCAATTATAATTCCCTGTTCTTTAGACTGGCTTTCGCCTGGAACAATAATTTCAGGATTGTGTGCGATAACTTTTAACTGAGGGAGATTCTTTGCAATGCCGAGCAAAGTAATAGAAAATGTATATATTAAGTAACAAGTAAAGTTCCTTCGGAAGAATCATGGTCCTTAGCTTCTTTTGCATTCTTCATTCATACCTACTTAGCGTTGTCATATATTTTACACTACGAATGTGGTAAATGCAGGACAAATATCAGTCTAGTGCGATGTGATGTTGGTGGTATAATATTATATGTACTTTTCGGATTTCTCAAAAAGCGAAGTGATAGAACATCACCTGCAAAGGCGATGTTTCACGCACCGCAGAAAGCTGTTCTTTGCAGAATTCTAATTGTAGCTCAATAGTGGAGTTTTTTCCCTGCAACTCCGTCTATTGGTGAATACACGCTCTGTCCCCTCGTCAACGTGAATATCTGTATGTCTGCCACATACAATTTAACTGAAAGCAATTGCACTTCTTGTGAAAAATTTGGTCGAGATGTCGAATCTGTGAATGTTCATGGGTGCAGGCAATGACGACGGATTTTATTGAGAGCAAAGAAGCGCGGAAGGGGGGAAGTCTCCTTGCAAATGAAAAAGGGGAATATCAAGTGGATGCCTTCACTAATACTTTGCGGACCGGGTTTTATCTTTGATGTTGTAAGCAAAGGGAAGTGAGAGGTTATAAATGGCAGACTTCAAAATTTCGTCTCCCAAAATTGCCTCTATTGCTGAAATTGTTTACGTGGCAATTGTCATTAGGGTTTTGTGGCTGTGTGGTAAATAGGCACCAAACATTTGAAGAGACAATAATTATCAGCCCGAATAGCCAACATGAATTCAACCGGAATTTGGTGGAAGGCTCTACAAAGATCACCGGGAAAGAGGGTCCCTCAATTTGCACCAAGGACACTTAACTGATATGTTTTTCAAAATACAAATGTTCCGACAAAAAGTGATTTGATTTTCACCAGTTTTTGTTAAATTGCAAAATGTATTTCTCATTTGAAAGCTCCCTAATTAAGCGGAATACATTTTCCTATTACTTTTACTTCAATAACCCTCAATCAAGCCTTTTTCATCACATCACCAATCCCTTTCTCATTTATTATACATTTTAAACTCTAGACATGAAATTTTGAATATAACTTAATTCCATTTTCTTTTCTCATTTTCATGAAAAGCATTTTCACTGGGTGAAATATCTTGGGGGTGTGTTGTTTGGCGAAACTTTATCAAAACTCAGTGGGTTTCAATGAAGAGTTTTGTTGTTGTTGATGTTGCGTTCATAAGAATCCTTGCAATCGAGGACGAAAACATGAACGAAAAGTTATGGCAAGAATGTAAGGCACTCTTGTGCAAACCAATTGAACTCAAGGGATGCTTTTTCTGGCATTGGCGTTGGCGTCAGTTTGGTATGCTGATGAATGTGTGGAGTCAAGAGAGTATCTCTCAAAAATGACAATGAGGCAAGATAATGTACTTGGAGTTCGGAAAAATTAAGCGCAATCTGGCTGGGGATTTTGAGGGACAAAGGGGGTGAATGTGTGCCTATTTAAGTTGTGAAGTGAAGGAAGGGATGTCTGGATAACCAAATGTCGTCCCGTGATCATCATCGACGTCCGTCATTTTGAAAATTTGATACGTGAAGTAATATTGAAAAGTTCAATCAACATCAACCGCCAGCCTATTAAGTCCTTGAGCAAATATTAATCTATTCGAATGCGAAACATCATTGTTCCTCGAAAATCAATACGCTTGCACAACGGTCTCTACACTGTTACTTGGCATAGTACATACGTTCCAATCAACTTCATCAGGAGCAACGTCAACAGAATGTTGATTTTGCCGAGAACACGATATCGCTGCTTCCATTTTCGTTGTTTTGTCCTATTAAATTTGCGTCTATTTCAATACGAAATTTCGCACCACGAATTGTTGTTTTGCCTACATTATCTTGGATCCATTTTGCTATGTAAATATCAATTTTCAAGTTGACTCGACTCGACTCCTCTCGTTTCGTTTCCTGCTCATTTTGCGCCTGCACTTCATTCTTCGACTAGGATGGCTTCATTCGCTAGAAAAACAGGATCATATTCAATATCGTATATCCATGAATTTTCCTCTTCGTGCCTGATTTTCGCCGCATAATATGTCCTATATTTTCACATTGTTCTCGGCAATGTGTTTCAACAAAATATTTTATCTTTCGTCTCCACTCCATTCGTGAGATGCCATGGGTATTGTATATATATATATATATATATGAGTTGGAAAATGACAGAAGGAAAAAATGGCTGAAAAAAATATTCATAACCATAGGTGTGAATTGTGTGATTCCTGCTCCTGGCTGCGGAACATGATGAGGGTGGTGGAAGTAAGGAAGGTCGTGTCACGGGTTCTTGGGAAGAGCTCAGCTGGGAAGGTGGGAAATGACAAGAACTGGGAAGTTTGCTCTGGTTTTTACTGGGATCTGAAGGAAGTGCACAGTATTTGTTTTACGAAATTTAATACGACTCCCTGTAGTTGAAAAGATTGCGGAAGAAAAGTTTAAAAATAGAAAGGCTAGCATAGCATGCGATGAAGTACTCAGCGTGCCTTCATCTTTTCCACCGTGTTAGCGAATACTTTTTTGCACAAACTTAAAGTATCCTGAATTTGTTAGGCTTCCTAACAATCAAAGTAATTTTATGTGCGTCTGGAGGATTCAAAAATAAAGAGACTTTTTTTAGGTCTCCTATTTTCATATTTTTCGCTATTTACGTATGTAGAATGCATATGAACACGTGGGAAATATATGGTGAAGAGAAATGATTCGAATAAGATAGCAACCAACCCTCAAACCTATTCAGCCTGTCTTTGATCTTCATCCATTTTCTCTTCTTCTGTAAAGGCTCACAAGAGTGAAAAAAATTTCAACCGTCGAAGAGATGAAGCAATAAGACAGCAAATCAAAAGTTGAACGCTTCAGATATGAAAGGGTTTTGTGTACTTCTTTAAAAAAGACATTTGAGTGGACATTAGTATGGAGCATCTAATATATGCATATATTATGTGAGAATATCCACATTCAGTCTTGAATTTGCAAAGAAGCGTGAACTTTGATCGACGGAGAACGGGCCCGTTAAAGAAATTATCACTTTCGATCCCGCGCACACCCCACTTTCCCAACAAATGACAAAACTAAGATCGACTTCGGAAAGTACTATCCGAGACCTTTTATTTGATACCCCACTTGACTACATTTGATAAAAAAAAATGTTCACCTCCCTTTCGCATGTATGGGACCCCCTCCCCTGAAATTCGATGTACAATTATGCAACTCGCTGTATCCGTGAGGGCTCGCAGTTCCCACCTTTCCACCAAATTTGGTGTCAATCGCTGCAACCGTCTCCGAGATAAATGCGTGTAATGGACAGACAGTCTTTGACCATAGAAGAAAGAAGTGTAGGCTAGTCTGCTAAAGCTCTGGGTGAGCAGACCTTCTTAGAGGTGTGGCTAGGCCAACCTAATAAAGCAGGCACCTCTACTGAAAGAGCTGTCTATGTGGCCCAATATATCGCCAAAGCATGTAACGCGTCCATGCCTAGGAGGTGGTTATTTCCCAGTAGAAGACCAAACTACTAGTCAAATACTGAACTAGCCAGCCTTCGATGAGCCTGCCACCGAGCCAGAAGAGCGGCTCAGAGGGCGATAGGTAGAATCGACCAAGGGCAAATGGAGCGCGCCTATAAAGAAGTTCGCAAAACCCTCAAACTCGCCATTTAACAGAGCAAGAGGGAATGCTTTAAGGAGCTCTGTTTGGAAGCGGACGTAAACTCGTGTGGGAGTGCCTATAGCATTGTGATGAGGCGATTCAGAGGCCGATCATCTCCACAGATCACGTGTCCTTCACTCTTGTTACAAATTATCTAAGGGTTACTCCCTGAGCTGATCGAGATCTGCGCTGGGATAGAAAATAACAAAGCTCCAGGTCTGAATGGCGTGCTGATAGGGCCCTTAAGCTTGCCGGGAAACCCAGATCGGACATGTTGGTTGAGTTTTTCGAAGAGTAAATGTCCGAGGGGATATTTCCGGCTGGCAAACCTCCAGGTGAGCCAACCTCCTACAGACCTATTTGTCTTTTGGACATTGCGGAGAATAATAGATTACTCCCGGTTCTTGAGAGCCAGAGAGACCTCTCAGATCGACAAAATAGTTTCCGTAAAGTCAGATCAACCATTGATGCCATCAAAATGGTTACAAGTTGCAATCTACGGAAAGGGCAGTACTAGCAAATATTGCGTGTCGGTGACCCTGGATGGGAAAAATACATTCAATTCGGCCAATTGGAACCTAATACGGGAATCTCTGGTGAAGATTGGTATTCCCACTTATCTTGCAGCTATTGTCAATAGCTATTTACAAGAACGGAGACTTTGGTATGACACTGATGACGGACCCCAGGAGTATGTTGTCTCTGCGGGTGTCCCGCAGGGCTTCGTACTGGGGCCATTGCTGTGGAATATCATGTATAATGATGAGCTTAATCTCCCCCATCCGGAGGAAGCCACGGTGGTAGGTTATGCCGACGATATAGCGCTGGTTGTGGTCGCAAAGCATCTCGAGGATACTGAGTTATGCTCATGTGAAGGGTTGACTAGAGAGTTCTGACCTGACATTTGCGGAGGAAAAAACGGAAGCGGTCCTCATCACCAAGCGCCGTAAAAGAAATTTTGCTCGTATTCAAATTGGGAATGATATCATCACTTCTAAGCCTGCCATCTGAGTGATAATAGACAGGAAGCTCAGCTATAAGCAATACGTGCAGCATGCCTATGATAAAGCAACCGCTGTAAGTGTGGCCCTGGCAAGGATGATGCCGAAAGTGGGAGGGCCACGGCATGTTTCCAGGTTATTTATAGCTAGGGTAGTGAGTTCGATCCTGCTCTATGCAGGTGCAATTTGGGGAAAGGCATTGCAGGTTACATTTAACGTTAACAAACTGAGGCCCGGATTCGTACCCTACACACTACCCAAACAATTCTGATTTTCCCGCTGTTTAGTAGCTTGTTCGCGTATTGCTCCGCAACTTGCACCACAGCGAGTTTTTGGCCTCGGGAGTTTGCAGAGGTGATGTCGCTGGTTACCTCAGGACATTCGCGTTTAATGGCCTCTTCTACCTCGTTCTTTTCTGTGAGGCAGTCAAGGTGTCGGATTTCCAGAGGGCACGTGGGTTCTAGACTGGACACCAAAGCTTTCTCTCCTAGAAGCCCCTTGACTGCTGAACGTAACTTTAATTGTGGTCCTCGGGCCTAGTTGGACTAGGACTGCACCACCTTTCGTTTTCCGAATGGAAAATATTTGTGCTCCTGTCTTCCCCTCGAGCCCTGGACAATACCTGAGTGTAGTCTCCTTCAGATGCCCCTTTGTCTTTTCGTTTTTTCTCCGTTTCGCTCTGCAACGGACTGTATGCGGTCTGTTTAGCTCTCGCAGTGTTCCCATCAGGAAATGTGGTTATTTCTGCTTCCCCGGATTTTTTGTCTTACTCTCAGTGTCCGCTTGTACTACGAAATTCCAGGAGCTCCTCCAGCTCCATCAGCCCGTTTTTCACTCTTTTGTTAACATTTTTCTGGCCGAACCTCGCAGATTGCATGCCCTTTATCATTGGCGTGCATTCTTAATAACCCTTCGGGCCCTGGACAATACCTGAGTGTAGTTTCCTTCAGATGCCCCTTCGTCTTTTCGTTTTTTCTCCGTTTCGCTCTGCAACGGACTGTATGCGGTCTGTTTAGCTCTCGCAGTGTTCCCATCAGGAAATGTGGTTATTTCTGTTTCCCCCGGATTTTTTGTCTTACTCTCAGTGTCCGCTTGTACTACGAAATTCCAGGAGCTCCTCCAGCTCCATCAGCCCGTTTTTCACTCTTTTGTTAACATTTTTCTGGACGACCCTCGCAGATTGCATGCCCTTTATCATTGGCGTGCATTCTTAATAACCATTTCCTCTTCAGCTTTCGCAAGACTAGTCGACAGCGCTCCCACTCGGCTTATATTCGAAATTATCTGGTTAGTTTCAGTAGTTTCCCCGTCTCAAAACTAAAATTTACCGCAATGTCATCCGTCCTGTCACCCTCTATGGTTCTGAGTGTGGGCCGACTATAAAAGGCAACGAACGGCGTCTTGTGGTAATGGAGATGAAGATGTTGCGTTGGACTAGTGGCGTGACACGTTTTGATCACATCCGAAATGAGGATATCCGCCATCGATATGAGGTACCGATCGTGGAAAAAATTGCGACAGAGGCGTCTTCGATGGTATGGTCACGTAACTCGTGCTAACGAGAATTCACTTGCCAAGATTGTTCTGAACATCGAAGTTGATGGTAAACGACCAAAAGACCGGCCGACACAACAGTAGCTTGATATGCTGGATGGGGATTTAAAAGCCTAGAGAAGAAGAAGAAGAAATGTCGGTGAGTTGAAATCCAACAGATAGTGTGGCAGGCTCTGTGCTCGAACAATGTGCCACCAATGATAAGGCGGTGGAAGTTGCAGAAATCCACAAACCTCCCACCATTGCCATTGCGGTCGCCAAAGCCATGTTTCTTCATCACATGGCCGAGCAAGGTGTTGTCAGCCGTTCAGATCTTCCATCACGATCACAATTTCACTTTCCAGAAGCCTCCCCTCAACTGCATTTAATTATTCGTAGAAAGTATCCTTTTTCATTATGTTGGAAGTCTCCCTTTGTGGATAGCATTGTTCAATTGTGATGCTTTTTCATCTGGGCCGGAACCTTGCAGTTAAAAGTCTGTCAAAAACCGGCTCCTATGTCAAGCCGACACAGGATTTGCGTCTTCTATCACTTGGTTTTCCAGAGTATTTCGCGAGATATTTCAGCAAGAATGATGTTAAGCTAATTTGTCTAAAATTCTTTGGATTTGAATGGCCATCCTGGCCATTGGGCATTGGTAGGAAATTGGTAATCTTGAAGAATTTATGCCCTCACGATCGATTTCCCATTGAATTGTCAAATTTCGAGGTACAGTAGTGTCCATGTCATCTTCCACTAGGGCTCTCATCTGTTCACGCAGAGCACTCTTTTGTTTTCGATTTAACGTTCTCGCTGGATCGAGGTGTCTGGTTAGCGCTGATCGGATTCTACAAACTAGCACGTTCACGTTTCTAACTTTCCTTTCTTTCGCTTGTTTCGTTGGAGGTGTAGGAGTAGTTACTAATAGGTGGAATTTACCCTGTACTCATTTCGCTAGTACATGGCCTCATACGGGGGTTTCACCACTGTGGAGAAGCGCACTAAAGATGCTGCATTTTGATCTATTATATTTTCAGTCGAGGACTATCATTGTTCCTCGTTTTCAAAATAAAGATGTTGTTCTTCAGTTTTTTGATATAACTGAATTTCCAGGAAAAAGTATAGCACCTAATGGTGACTGTCCTTGAGCACCCTCGGACTCTTTTGGTTCAGTCCGAATACCAAGCGGAAATCCTTCACGTTTGGGAATTTGTCCTTCCCGGCATTTATGAATTTTACCCGCCAGCGTTCGAAATCAATTCTCGGGCTCTGTTTACTCAGCATACGAATGATGTCCTTTGTCTTCTTTCGAGGGCCAAGAATTCATTCATGTTCTGCCCTGCATAGATCGTATTCACAAGCTGGAATTATCTGCTGGAGCCACTTTAAGATAGCTTTATCTGTGCACGCTAAATGGAGGAGCCTATAGTATGCCCACAGGTACTCCCGGATGATAGTAGATTTTCGCTTTGACATTTTGCCCTCTTGTAGGGAACTCCCTCGACGATGGTCAGAAGTGGAGCTTCAACTTGCGCATACATTCTCTCCTTCCCGTTAACGAGTTCGTATTCCTTTGGGAGGGACAAGTTTTATTGAGATCTCTCTCGCTGATTTGATTATCTCCCGACACACTGCTCCTAAAGCCCGCGGGAAGCGTAGATGGAGGGCCTAGGGCAGAGCATAACAAAGCGTCGCTCACCACAGCTGTCCTGGTCTTATGCTTCTTGCGTGCCTTATCGCTCATTGGTTTATCCTCACCTTCCGCCACCTTCTGCTTTCTTGTGTCCGATTTTTCTGGACATTACCGCATGTGGTGGTGCAGCCAAGGAGCTTGACCTTTTCCGTAGTACCTCCCTCTGCTGCCAGTTTGAATCCTTTCCAGGTTCACGGTGTCCGGGCCGCTTGGCTCCATTTTCAAATACCAGCATTAGACTTGTAGTGTACACGCCAGCTTTTCTTACTTCTGTTCTTCTCGCTAATGTTGAAGGAAAACTTTCTGGCAACCAGAATTTAGACTTAGTCCCCCTTTGTTAGTGGCTGAAATTTCTTTCTGTCAAACCTTCCTCTCCCGCTTATGGGTCAGTTTAGTTTTCCTCAAAATGAGAGTTGCAATACGTTTTTAAGGATTTGTGTAAAACAACAACCTTATTAAAATCGGTTTATCGTCAGCCTGTGTGTCTACTTTTTTTTTTGAGGAGCTGGAAATCTTCAAAAGACACTGGTCGGGACACAGCAGTGTGTGGGATTTTACCCACAGCACCTTCGTTAGCCAAAACTATGTCCATCTTCGCAAAAGCTTCTAATAAGCCGCGCCCCCTAGCATTTGATTCTCTGCTATCCCAGTCTACTCACCTTTGGACTTCGTGCGATTGCGTTGAGAACAAGATTATCAATATTTTTTTGAGAATTGTGGGGTCCTAAGTCCGCATCAATTTGATGCTGAACCGGACCAAATGGAGAGCACAACATGACTACGAATTATATTGAGCGCGGGGTGCTAAGCCCTAAACGAGGGGTCCGTGAACCAAAAAAGAAGGGAGTAAGTTGCTCTCCATTTGGTTCGGTCCGGCATCAAGTTGATGCGGACTTAGGACCTCACAATTCTCAAAAAAATATTTGAATAAACCTAATTTTCTCATTGCAGTGAGCGCCTTCCTAAATTTCGGACATTTACCACTTCCGGCAATATGCCCGTTATCCTGTCCCTCTTTTACTTCGCACAATAGGCATTTGGGGTCCCTATTGCACTCTCTGGCAATATAGCCTTTCCTCCCACACCGATCAATGTCTGTCTGTCTGTCTGTCTGTCTGTCCGTGAGACGCATTTTTCTCGGAGACTGTAGCAGCGATTGGCACCCAATTAGGTGGAAAGGTGGGAACTACGTACGCTCACGCATACAATAAGTTGCATAATGTTACGTCACATGTAAGGGGAGGTTCCCATACTTGCAAAAGGGGGGTGTACATTTTTTTTTCACCAAATATAGCCATGTGGGGTATCAAGTAAAAGGTCTCGGTTAGTACTTTCAGAAGCTAATCCTAGTTTTGACATTTGGAAAGGGGGGCAGTTCGGGGAGTCGAAAGTGATCATTTACTTAGGCGGCAATTCTTATAAACTACCCAGCCCAAAAATCTGAGAAAAAAATCAAGAGGCTGCCACTATATCCCTTCAAATAAAGTTACTGGCTGACTGCGCCGTAGGCAGGAAATACCAGCTTTCTTCGTGGGAGGACATAGATTTGGTGAAATTTTCGAAGTGCTCTGAGTAGATCTTGATGTTTTGAAATAAACCTCAAAGCGTTCTCTGCTCCAGGTTCTCCAATATTAGAATGTAGACTAGACGCCAATTTTCAGTACACAGGATCAGGACCACATACCTAATTCCAGCACTTTGGGACTGCAATGAACTTCGTCGTTCAATGGAATTTAATGTGGAAAGTTATTTGATGTTAAAAATATAAGCCATTTTCGATGGTTTTAACAGTGTAGATAGGAGTTTTCCCAGGATATTAATTTTTGTGTGGAAGCAATTTAAATTGTCTTTAACCTAGATCTACCATTACGTTCATATCCAGATTATATACACGATTGATTAGGAGGTGGTAGCCATAACTTACAGGGAGATTCATTATCCATGGTAGGCCTCAGGTAAAGGATTAAACGAGCAAATTACGGATCTCAGTCTTCGTTGAAGAAAATTTCTCATAACGAGGGGTGAAGTACATTGTCAAGAGTCAGCAGTAATGACGCGCTATGTTCCTTTCAAGAGTGTTTAGCAGCCGCATAACCCACATTAGTTGCCTTTGTCATTTCCCTTTTCAACAACGATTCCTGCAATTTATTCCGGCCCCCTTGCTTTCAAGGTTCTCCACAAATAGCCTGAATCCCAAAGTAAAAAGTAAGCCATTTAAATGCTCATGTGCTTTGCATTTGCATGCCCTAATTTGCAGGCCAAAATTTAACACGAAACCACTTAAAATTTTATAACTCCATTCATGTGAGTAATTCAAACGGGGGAACGTACAGTCACTTCACTCATTACGACAATAAATCAAAATCCTTGTGTGCATGAGTGGGACCGTTTTATTTGTTTGTTTTCCAAGGATCTGGTTGAGCCAAAGTCATTAAAAGTCCATAATCATAAAAGAACTGGAAACTCCCTAGAACTATTCCGGTCCACAGTGTAACGTTCTATGCTGTTTTCAATGAATATTAGAGCGGTGAGCATCATCATCATCACGAAGGGCATTAGATGTCCCTCCCCAACGCTGGAGCGGTTTGCATAGCATAGCACATATGCTCTGGTCCACCTATTCATTTGTGCTCCACATACTTTCGCCTCTCTAGTTTCCCATATTTCGGTCTTTTAATGTCTATTAGAAACTCTTGAATTCAAGCTTGTTAAAAGTTAATAATCCACAATAGTTTTGGCCACACACAAGCAATTTCCGTTGGATGGAAGAATGAAGCATCAAATGGAGAATAGTACGAAACACCCCCGGTTCCAAACCCTCGTTCGGGCCGCGTCCGCCACAACTGAATAGACGAGATTATTCAGGACGAAAGGACGACAGTAGAACCAGACAAGTTGAGAAAACATAATTACAAAAGACCCTGTAACCAAGTGAGTGTGGAGTGCGACGAAATAAGAAAGTGGGGCAGTTATTATGTGTGCCCCGAACGGCAGACCTAAAGCCCTAATCTTGGAGAACAGCTTCAACGCTCTTTGTGTAAACTTTATATAGTTGGTTTGCTTCTCGTTTTTTCGGCCTCATCTATTCTCTGGCCTCTCAGGGAGTGGATTCGTCCAAAGGAAACTGTCGGAAAGTAATTATAAGAACAAAAGTGGATGGTAACTAGTTTCATCCTCGGAATAGACAAAATGCTTCTTAGATTCTAGTTCTGTTGAGTTTCCAAGACAGTGGTTGGAAGTCCTATGGAGGGCATCTGGTAGAGGTCAAATAGTTTTTTATCGCTTCTTAAAAGACCAAAAGGGATTTGGGGAAATTCGCATCTGAGTAATTGGGTCAATTGACTGCTTCCTATAGTTAGTTTCGTTCATTCTATTTTATGCACAACAGGACCCATTTTGAGAAGGGTTGTTGATTCGAAATTTCAGCAGCTTCCTGCTTGTTTCATATTGATGAATCAGCGGTATTTGATTGCCATGCTACCGAATATTTGATGAAAAGCACTTTCTCCCCACTCCTTGATGGAATGGATCAAGAAAACAATGAAATCCAAGGATTAAGGATCATATTTCCACTCATAGTCCTGTATTCATTCAGACGTACTTTTGTCCTACCTCATCCTTTGTTCCATACCAATGGGGGATGAAAAAGGTTTGAAATCCCTGATTTCTTCACGCTTATCCCCTCCCAACCCTTCAATGTATACAAGGAAGTTGCATTTTAAATCATTCAGAAATAGAACCGCTCTGAGCGGTGTTGGCTCCAGGCAGAACTCATCAGCTTAGGCAAATAGCGGAAGTTAAAAGAATTCTCACACACAACACCCCCATCTACTTGGTTTGCATCCCTGGAAAATGTTGGAAATCGCTTCGCGTTTATGTCTTTCGCTCCTGGATAACGTTAAAAGGGCTACAACTTGTAGAGTGATTTGCAAAGAGGTTTAGAAGGAATTTTATGTTCTTTCAATCCGTAGGAAGCTCCCAACTAGCTGTGCTGTCTGCTCAAGTGCGAAAAAGTTTTCCATAAATATAAAATACAAGTGAAAAGCCAACAAAGGTAGTGAAGTGAATTTAATTTAAAAGTTTTAAGTGAGCAAGTTTTATTAGACCGAAACGAAGTAAGTGGGGAACCGGAATTAAAAAAAATGGCTTGGGGCTATTGGAGTGCCACAACGGTAGATCGTGGCCGTTCACCACGTCGTAATACACAATGTGTCGCGATGCCAGTGAATACGGTACCGCAATCAGAACCTCCACCACCCGTCGCCACCTGCTACAGTCCAACCTGCCGTAGCCGATGCACTAGTCCTTGCCATAGTCCGTGTCCGGATAGTCCTTGTCAGTCGGTAAGTCCACCATTGCCGGCTCCTCCATCATTGGCACAATGCTCGCAAATGCAACAACCACAACAACCGCCACAACCGATTCTACCGCCAGAGGATTACTCCCGACGTGCTTCATTGGACCGCTTGGATAGTCCACAGGTAATATTAGTTCTAGTTTTTGCACAGAAAATTATGGACGAAATGATATCAGTTTCATGTAATTCAGTTAATCAATCAACATCCTTTCATAATGTAACGTGTAGATGTAGATTTCATACATATCTTGTTAACATTTTCATTTTCGATATGTCCGTGGAATTTGCTCAGTTGATGGATTGTTCAATGTCTCTGCGTTAACATCGCTCCCATCCCTTCCTTTTTTTCTTGGACCATGTTGTATATTCGTCCTATATTCTTCCTGAGAGAGGGTGTCCTGATTTTTTTTTGTAATCGTTACGATTGGAACTTCGAGATTGTGGAAAGAGTTAAAGCAAGGAACTAGACCCAAAGATTGCAAAGAAATGAAGGTACTATGTAGATCCAAAAATTCTGCGTCCTCTTTTTTTCAGAAGGAAGCAATTTGATGGCCCTTTTCACCGCATTAGTAATTATACACAAGTTGAGCATTAATATCACATAGGCCGGTCCCAGCGTTCTTCGATAGGTTAAGGAATACAACCACTAGTTGACATTTTTTCAGGATCATAGAGACTAGGGATAGAGCTTCCGAGAAACTTCACTGGGGTTATAAATTGGTACACCAAGTTGCCTCAAGGGGGGGGGGGGACGTTGTTGAAATGCATTTTGCCGGACTCCTGTTGTAGATAGACAACCGGCTAAAACACCCCCTTGATGCGCGTAGGATTCTAATTCGGAACCATTTGACACATTTCCTCAGACCAGGCCTACTCAGAATAGAGCCAAAACCTCGTTGTTTAGGGTGCTTCAGCTACCCTAGCATCTATTCTATCTATATCCATCTTTTTCGCCTTAAGAATGCCTTCAGTGTAACGTGCCACTTGGCTGCACGTGTCGTCGCGACGCAGCATGGCCTTAATTGTGGTGTCCGGCGATTCTTGATACCTTTCCATCGAAAGGTGATGACGATGACGCTCCCTCCTTCTGTTGAAGGAAATGGTGTGGTAGGCATCATCTACCTACAATCTTCCAGTAAATGTCGCGTGGCTGTGTCTTACTGCGCTCGCCTTTTCTGAGATATATAAACCTCCGCTCAGCAGCATGGAGAACGATCGGAATAGCTCCTGCTATCACCATCACTGCTGGCTCCGTGATGGTACGATAGGCGGACACAACTTGCAAAACTCTCATCTTTGTACTTGCGTCTATCTTTTTCTCTATCATTATGCTATGGTATTTCACCGTCGGCTTCCACAAGACCATGGTTTCAATAGCCTGAATAGGGAGGACTGTGGGAGCTAGGGAGAACTCAAGTTCAGCCACCAATCTGCTAATTCGCCGCATTATCATTGCCAGGGTGCGCTGAGCTTGCACAACCGTGCGTACGATAACTGATGCCGCAACATAATCCGCGATTCAAGAGTCATCTTGAGTCGTAGAAAACTATCTATAAGGCGTTCCAAAGGTCGGGCCAAGGATACATCCCTAAATTGTCCGCGATGGGACTTCCATTTTGTGGTGCCTTTCCCGGGTCTCGTGGAACAAGGCACGGTCCTTTAAATAGTTCCTCGATATTCTAAATAAGTAACCTGGAGTATGGAAACAATTTTCCGTTTCTTACTTCTGGCTTCACAAGGAGCACCACTCGCCGACGCAAGGAAGACCACTCGCCCTCCATCTTTGCTACTTCCATAGAACAGAGTGATCGATTGCAGCGAGCCTTTTGGTAACCAGCTTATACTCAAGGCCCAATCATCATCAACGGCGCAACAACCGGTATCCGGCCTAGGTCTGCCTTAATGAGGTACTACAAACATCCCGATTTTGCGCCGAAGTCCTCCAATTCCAAAGATATTGTCCTTATAGACTTTCCGGGCTGGATCATCTTCATCCATACGGATTAAGTGACCCGCCCACCGTAACCTATTGAGCCGGATTTTATCCACAACCCAACGGTCGCGGTATCGCTCATAGATTTCGTCGTTATATAGGCTACGGAATCGTCCATCCTCATGTAGGGGGCCAAAAGTTCTCCGGAGGATTCTTCTCTCGAACGCGGCCAAGAGTTCGAAATTTTTCTTGCTAAGAACCCAAGTTTCCGAGGAATACATGAGGACTGGCAAGATCATTGTCTTCTACAGTAAGAGCTCTGATCCTATGGTGAGACGTTTCGAGCGGAACAGTTTTTGTAAGCTGAAATAGGCTCTGTTGGCTGCCAACAACCGTGCGTGGATTTCAACATCGTAGCTGTTATCGGTTATGATTATCAACGATCTCAAAGTTGTATTCTCCTATCATTATTCTTCCCGTTTGACCAGTCCGGTTTGATGTTGTTTGTTGGTTGGTTTTTGGTGCTGACGTTGCCACCATTTATTTCGTCTTGCCTTCAATGATGTGTAGCCCAAGGTCTCGCGCCGCCTGCTCGATTTGGATGAAGGCAGTTTGTACGTCTCGGGTGGTTCTTCCCATGATGTCGATATCGTCAGCATAGGCCAGTAGTTAGGTGGACTTAAAGAGAATCGTACCCCTCGCATTTAACTCAACATCACGAATCACTTTGGAGCAAGTGATGGGCCATGTTAAAGAGGACGCATGATAGGGCATCCCCTTGTCGTAGACCGTTGTTGATGTCGAATGGCCTTGAGAACGATCCTGCTACTTTTATCTGGCCTCGCACATTGGTCAGGGTCAGCCTAGTCAGTCTTATCAATTTCGTTGGGATACCAAATTCTCTCATGACCGTGTACAGTTTTACCCTGGCTATGCTATCATAAGCGGCTTTAAAGTCAATGAAAAGATGGTGCAACTGATGTCCATATTCGAACAGTTTTTCCATCGCTTACCGCAGAGAGAAAGTCTAATCTGTTGCTGGTTTGCCTGGAGTGAAGCCTCTTTGGTGTGGGCCAATGATGTTCTGGGCGTATGGGGCTATCCGGCCTAGCAAGATAGAGGAGAATATCTTGTAGATGATACTCAGCAACGTGATACCTCTATAATTGCTATGCTGCGTGATATCTCCCTCTTTATGTATGAGCCAGATAATGCCTCGTTGCCAGTCGTCAGCGATTCGCTATCCCACACCCTGAGCACAAGTTGATGGACCACCTGATGTAATTGGTCGCCTTCATATTTAACCAATTCGGCTGTAATTCCATCGGCTCCTGGCGACTTATCCATTGCCCGGACTGTTTCTTCTATACTTTTTTTGGGAGTAGGGTAGGTGAACGCATCAGAGAACTAGCCAGGAACCATTTGACATATTACTTCCGGCTAGCCCTCCCGCTTTCCCGGCTTTGGGAGCTTTCAAATCAGGGAATTCCTTTCATCAACGGGAGGGGACGGGATGAAGGGAGTTGCCAGTTCAGGGAAACCCTTACCGTCCGATTCCTCCGCCGGTCGAGTTCAATTTTCTTCGCAATAAGAAGAGCCCGAAATAATGCGCAATATAATTCCAGCTGCCAGCGTTCTTCAACATCTGTCTGATAATGTTGTCTGACGAAAGCCGTCCCACCTCTCGCAAGAGAAAAAGGTGTGTTCAGCGTCGTCTGCCACTCCATTGCAGAACACACAATCCGGAGATCGCGCCTTCCCAATCCTGTGTGGGTAAGACTGAACATCTCCACGCTCGCCTAGAAGTTGGGTAAGGAATTAATCAATCTCATAGTGCCTTCGGTTCAGCCACGAGTCTAAATTGTCGATGAGCCGCGCAGTCCATCTGCCCCTTGGCTCATTTTGCCAAGAGTTGCCACTCGGGAAGGGTGTGTTGTAGTTCTTCGCGGGAAATCACCGACGGTAAGCAGACGCCAGTCGCAAAGCTCCCTACCTCTGCGCTTGGGCAAAGCTCATACCTCCGCGCATAGTACAGAACCGACTGCATTGCTCCCATAAGGAGACGTTTCCTAGCTAATATAGGGCCCTCAACTTTCGCCATTAGCCGATTCAAGGCCGCGACTCCAGGTGCAGCCCTGTCCGCTGCTTCTTTGATTTGCTCGAAGAAGCTCATCTTCGAGTCGAGCATTAAACCAAGGTATTTAACCGTTGGTTTTGACTCTATAGTCAACACGACGATCGATATGGGACACAGGGTCAGGATTCTCCTTCTGGTTAAGACAACTATTCCGATTTCTTCCAGCGCAAGGCCGAAACCGTGAGCAGTCATCCATCCACTTACCCGTCGCATCAATATGCCAAGTCTGCTTTGCGCCTGTTCAACAGTGCGTCCAGCAATAAGTGCCGCAATGTCGTCTGCATAACCAACCAGGCGCGACTTTTCGGGCATATCGGGTCTCAACAGGCTATCATAGGAAGCGTTCCAGAGGTCCGGTCCTAAAATGGATTCCTGTGCTACTCCCGGCTTGATTTCCATCCTCCTTTGGCCCTCTAGCGTCAGCATGGAGCGATCTTTCAGATAATCCCTCAATATCGACAAGAGATAGCGTGTCACGTGAAATGAGTCTATCTTACGGAATTGAAGGCATTTCTGACTTCAAGCGTTATGAGGAGCACTATCTGCCGAGATCGGCGGCTGTGTGCCTCGACTCGATGAACCCCATCTACGACCTCCATAATAGCATCCACTGTGGAGCTCCCTGTTCTGAACCCGAACTGCCATGAGAATAAGTCTCTGACAGCAAGGCAACAAGGAAAAATTTACTCCTCCAAGCAAACGTTGAACATTACAAGCAGCAATTCTGGCCGTTGGCAGAACACTAGTTTGTAAACTTCCGCCGGGATGCCATCACCGCCTGATGCCTTCTTGTTTTTCATAGTGAGAACCGTTTCTTCCAGCTTTCTCATTGTGAGAACGGGGCAATCCACGACGCTTTCCTCGCTATTGACATTAACCCGTACAGGGTGTCTGGGGAACAATGCCGTCCATCTGGTCGGTACTTAGCACCGATTTTCCGGGTGGCAAGCTTATACCCGAGTCCCCACGGGTCCTTATTCACCTTGTTGACAAGGTTCTACCAGCCGCGAGTTTTGCTTTTAATTATAGCGGTATGGAGTCTCCTTTTTGCTGATCTATACTGTGTCCTTATGGCACATGCCTCCTCGTTGGCGTGCAAACGTTGTGCCTAATGATGGAGCTTATGATACTCCCTCCGTAGGTCGGCGATTTCTGCCGTCCATCAGTAGATAAAAGGCTTGTCGCGCCTGGGTCCCCTCCGAGGCATGAAAGCCTCACACGCCGTCGTTATCAGGTTCATCACTGAATTTACGACGGTGCCAGCTGCGACATTACCACCCTCGGAGGGCCATCCAGCGCGGCCCTGCCTGCTCAGAGAGCTTCGACAAACTTCCCGATGTTCACTCTCGCGACATTCCACAGGCAGAGGGAGTGTCGCGTTAGTGCTCGCCGACAACTAACATCAACCACTTCGAACGCGATGTACTGGTGATCACTTGCCGAGAAGTCTTTTAGGACTCGCCACTCATTCCGACGCAAAAGTGATATCAGGAATGCTTCCTTGACAGCCTGGGCGCCGACACGTTGGCGTGAATCCGGTGTTTTAAACTACGAGCCCGGTTCACGCCACCATTTCCATCCCCATCTAAGGGCCCTGGCATTAACATCACCGCCTACCGCGATTCGTCCCTCCGTGCTCGAAACGGCGTCCTCCAGAGTATCAAGCCGACGCCGAAAATCCGGCATCGTTACGTTCGTTGTCAGGTAAACGTTAAAAAACGTTATCCCTAAACACTGGATCCTGACAAACCCGTTCCCTCGGCCTTCGGTAGAAACACGAAGCCGAGCGCCGTCCTGAACCCAGATGGCAGCGGTGTCCGATAAGTCGAGATGCCCTTAGGATCCTTGTTCCGGTATTGCTCGCTAATTAGCACTAGATAAACATTAACTTCCGCAGCGAACTGTGCTAGGAACTGGTGAGCGCTTGCACTCCTGTCCATGTTAATTTGTAAAATAGGGATCATGCCGTTCGTACCCTAGCCCTTTCCAATTCCGCCCTGAAGACTAGACACCGTCCCGAGGCCGCAGTGTGTGCGACGCTCTCACCAGACGCGCCACGATCCCTGCAGAGAACGTAACTCTCGCTTTCATTCCAGGTCTTCGCTTGATGTCCCACTTGGCTGCATCTCCGGCATGCTGTTCTCCTATCTGGTCGCTTGCAAACTGCTGACGTGTGTCCACAGTCCAGACACCTGTAGAACTTGGTGGGGACTATCCGCATTCGCACCCTGCATATTACCCATCCAATTTTGATTCTCCCGCTGCTAAGGAGTTTCCTTGCATTTTGCTCGGGGACTTCCATCACGGCGAGCTTTTGCCCTCGAGCATTTACAGAGGTGATACCTACCCGCGCATTGGTTATCTCTGGACATTCACGCTTATCGCCTACTCTACTTCGACCTTTTCTGTGAGGCAGTCAAGATTCCGGATTATTAGAGAGCACATGGGCTCTAGGCTGGAAACAAGAGCCTTCTCCCCTAATAACTCCTTGATCGCTTCGTTAGAACATTCTCTTGTTAGTCGTCTTTGAGCCCAGTTCGACGAGAACTCCGCCACTCCTCGTTTTTCGTATGGAAGACACCTCTGCTCCGTTGTCTTCGGGTTTCATCCTGGAGCGGATTTCACTAAAGACTTCCGCCAATGTCTAGTCCTTTTTCGTTTCCTCGTCTTTTCTGCTCCTGGCTCTTGGTTGGCAGCGTCCTTGTCTTTGGACAGACGTGTTTCTGGCGGCGGAGTCAGTTGTTTCTTTTTTCCCATCTTCGCCTTCTTTTTTGGGCCCTGGAAACTACTTCGATGAAGTCTCCTTCAGGCACGTCGTCCTCTTTCCGCTTTTTTCTCAGTTCGCTGTGCAGTGAGCTATGTGGAGTCTGTTCGACGCAAGCAGCGTTCTCAGCGCTCTCTGCTCTTCAATCGTCTTCATCTGCTTTCCAGGTTCGCTTATAGAAGGAGATGCTGTTCAACAGTTCCTGCAGTTCCATCAACCCGTTTTTCACGCCTTTGCTGATGTTGCTCTGAAGGAACGTTGCCGACCGCATATGCTTCACCACTACTGCGCATTTCCTGATGAGCCTTTCCTCTTCGCAGTTCTCTATCTTTATCTTGGAAACTTGTCCGCGTCCGTTTTTTCACAAGATGGCGATTGGTATTACTGAGTTCACTTCACTTCACTTATATGCACTAGAATCCACCGGAAGATGCTTGTCCTCCTCGGAGGGCCGGTTTTGAAAGCCGATAAGGAGACGAGTATAACTGAGACCTTTGCCGCTTCCTGGTGAGAAGTGCCGCTTACTAGAAACAACCTCTTTCTGATGCCATGACCACCATTTTCTAAAAACGTATCAACCTACGAAAAGGACTTCTTTACGGATGCTACACGTGAAATTGTCAAACCTGTATTCTCAGTAAATTTTTGTTGAGGATGCCGGGAGTTCTGAGTCCGCACCCACTTGGTGACAGATCGGACCACTTGGGCAGCAACTTACTTCCTCTTGTGTAGTCCACGGACTCCTCTTTTTTGAGTTAAACACCCAAGTTTTCAAAAAAGAACGAAAAAGTTGACTGACGGAGGAAACTCATCAGATGCTACCCCACCTCTGCCCTGGGCAGAGGCCTGGTTTAGGTCTGGACTTAGGACTGATTTCACTTGAATATAATTCGTACCCATTACGTGTTTGCGATTATATCTAAGTGGAGCGATTATCATCCGTCGTTACTTTCGGTCACGCTGCTCCCAGGGCAGAGGTGAGGCAGCGTCTGATGAGTTGCCTCTGCCAGGGTCAAAACCGTCAATCAAGTTCTTCGTTTTTCAACTTTTGTTCTATATATTTACGAAACAAAAATGGAATGGATATTTGCGGCCATGCAGGCTTACAAGGATGTCCTTAACGATTATTAAAATAAATCAAACAAAATTTTTCATGTAAATTTCGTGTTGAACTTTTCCCGGTTTATTTATTTGACCTTGAATGAAAAGCCGTTTCATTAACATCATTGTGAGGACATCTGTTGAAAATCTGAAAACATTACTAAAACCTTCAGATGTACTTTTCGTTTTTCGATAAACGTATTTTTCTTCATGAATAATTTATGGCCATTACTTGCCATTTTAATTGGCAATTAAATCCTAAGCCAATTAGTCCACTTCGTGCAGCTTTCGTTTTGCATGAACTGCTGAACTTGTAGCCCAAATTATACCCTAAGAAAAAAGAAAAACATTTTCCATACCAAAGTATAAGTGTGTAATTACAAGGAAGAGAAAAATCAACGCAGGAAAAGCTTTAAACCCCAATGGAATATTGAATCAATTTTTCGTTTGATTCATTTCCACTTTGGAAATTTTATTCATTTGAATTTCGTCCCTTGTGTTTGCGGGGGTGAGATATAAGCTCTTCATTTTCGGGGGTTTTCCATGGAAGAATTGAGAAGATTACACCGAACGCTAACTAAAATTTTCATTAATGGTGGAAAGCATTAAATTTGATAGCTATGTGAATATGAGCTTTTCCCACCAACATTTCATATCCAATCTGAATTGAGTGGGTCTCTTAGCATCTCTGAAATATACTATCATTCTCTCTTGGTAATTTCCTAACCATACAAGGACTAAATATCGCCATAACAACTGAAAATCTCGCCGAAATGTGAACATCACGTTCGTGAGATATCTCCACCTCTCTGGTAAATTCAGATAACCCATCTATAAAAACCACGAGCACACCAATGTCGGCTCGAACTATCTGAAGGAAGGGATCCTTCAGAGCTAAAATCTTAATCTCAACTATAGCTATATCCAATTTTATATCATCTTACACAATCTCATATCCATGGATGTATTCATTTTCCCAATTTTCCAATCGAGCGATTCGCTTCCATCCTCCGCTAGAATGACTTTAGGCAAAACTATTTCCTCCCTAGCGAAGCCAAGTCAAGCTGATGTCGAAGGCAGGACACGAGACGCTCTGGAGAGGAGACGTGTATGAAAATGAAGAGGCATGAACAACGACAGAGAGTAAGTGAACCTTGAAAGGATATGTTTGAACACTATACAAGTATACGGTGTTGTGTTGTACTAGACCTTTCAGAACTATTTCCTCCTACTTTGTGGCTTCCTTTTCTTCACGTGGCACTGCAACATTCGTCTTCTTGTCGTGGAGCTCCATGCTCCATTTCGCTCTCTCTGGCAGGACCTTTTTCACTTCGATCGAACAAAGTGGATGATTTGTATTCGGAAAACAGATAAAAATCGACTAAAATCTTCATGTCACTCATCCATCCATCTGTTCGATAGTCCTCCGCTCGCTTCCATCTGGCATATCACGCTCGTCCTGTTGGAGTTAAGGAAGGAGAGACGCGAATGACAGGGGACCCGTAGCTTAGATGAATAGCAACCACCATGACATGGAAGTAATAGATGACGAACATTTCGTCACCGTATTCCTGTTTCCATAGGAATGCGACACTATTTTCGATACCAACTCCAGCTTCCTCGTTCCACCGCAATTCATGTATTCAGAGGCAGAGATTGCAACCTTTCGGTATTGGGTGTTTTTTTTTTTTGTAAAACTTCGGAATCAAGGAAGGCAGAATGAGGGTGATCGGAACTTCAATGGAGCGTAAAGAACATAGTGATTGTATTAACTGTTTGCTTTGGGGGAAGCAAAGGCACAGGGTCCTTGGTGAGTGCACAACATTGAACCAGTGCCTTGCTTGGAAATTTCATTTGATCCATTATCCTTCATCGACAAGTAATGTATCCCTAAATTTCTTTCTTGCCAGATTTTTCTTCATTTTTTCCCCTAACAATCGTTCCCTTTGCTGTCAAGTACCCACTTCCCGTCTTTGAGGGTTTGTTTCTTCCCCCCTTTTCTCGTGTTGTGCAAGTAGCCCACCTGAAAATCTCGGAAGAGATTCAAAGGATTTTCAAGAATGTATGTATATGGAGGGCATCAAGAAAGGTGCTAAAAACTAACAATATTCTTTGGGCTCGGATAAACGATGCGATATATTGTTGAATCTTTCATTTTTTTCTATCATCTCTGAGATAGGAATCGTAATATCTACCAGGGGATGATACGACCGAAAAGTCCCTTCAGCCCCAGTAACTTAAGGTGGCGACCACGAGTGGAAACTAGTGTTGAAATGAAATCATCCCCGGGGTGTTTTCTTAAATGTTCCCATGTACACACCACATTGTCAAAGCCTACTAAGGGAGGACCTACAAAGGAAGCAGGTGGTAGAGTGTGTGCTCACCTGTTATTTTCGGAATAATACGATTTCATCATTTCTTCGTAACTCTTCCAGTGTGTTCATAATAAATGATGCATTTCCTAGGATTTTTCGGATGAAAGGTACAATATAATTCTTATCGGCCACAGAGTGGATTACTGCTATAGTGTGGGGGGTGATGGGGACCAAGTATCGATTTTTTGACAAAGGATGTTGAGGAATACTCTGAGGTATATACACAATAGGTTAAGAAGGTCATCGTTTCTCTTGTCATTTTGATAAGATGCATAGTACGTGAGAGGCTTTTGTTGAGGGGTTTTTTTTTGTTCAATTTAAGGGCTATTTGTAGAATAAATAATGAATGATCGTGTGGGATAGTTCCATTTGTTATTTTGACCGTCCTTTTTCTCGATTAATCGAATATCGAAATAATGGTATTATATTTGTGGAGTAGATGTCTTAGTGACAGTTCTGTATTACTCAGTTATGTAAACAGAAAAGGGTCTCTCGTGTAGTGTAGTGGGAGCCGATTTAACTCGTGAACCGTGGTTCCAACTTGAGAGAGATAATGACAAACCCAACCATATCCCAGGAGGTTACTCGGTAACCGATTTTACTGGGAATACTGACTGGTGAGAGCGAACAAGCTGGCAGTCACCTCGGGGTAGCCATTTTAAGTTATTATCATTATTCTGTTAACTATAAGTTGCACCGCGTCCTTAAAGAAATATTGTGACCTTTTTACTGGTTATAATGAGCCTATAGTATCTCAAGCAAGCCTATAACCGTTAAGAATTTTAGTATATTCTCTATTTTCAAATCTTTCAACTTTGCATCTGATATTAAGTTGACTGACGGTTTCGTCCAGGGCAGAGGCAACCTATCAGACGCTGCCTCACCTCTGCCCTGGGAGGTGGTACTCGTTTCATTTATATATAATCGCAAACACGTCATGAGGACGAAATATATTGAAGTGAAATTCGTCGTAAGTTCAGACCTAAACCAGGCCGAAGTGATTTTTTTGTTTTTACAATTTTGCGTAAAGCGCACATGTTCCAGCGTGTGGGTTTTTTACCCATTAAAACCACCCCCTAGTTCCTGCCCTCTTCCCCGTAGAACCACCACACAGTATTTCATCGCGGGGTGGACATGGCCTCTCCCTTTGCCCATCGATTGCATTCGCAACCGCGCCTTTCTCGCCTCCTCTGCCTCTCTTAATCTGCACTGAATCCGCCCTACCATGGTTTTCACATGCATGCATGCTCTCCTAGCATGCAAGCATTTTTCCAATTATATTTTCCGCTGCTAGTCTTCCTCCCAATGTCTCCTCTAGACTCTGTTTTTCCTCAGCGAGTCTAGGACAATGGAAGAAAACATGCTCCGGGTCGCTCGGAATATCGTCGCAGCTGGGACAGTTGGGCCAGCTGTCCAGTTTAAACCACCATGTCCCGTGAGAAACTGCTTGAGATCATAGTTTATCTCACCCATACGTTCTCTGTGTCCACACCTTGATGCTTGGTATCAATCTGTGGACCCATCAACCCTTTCTTGCCTGCTCCCAACGTTGCTGCCATCTGCTTAAGGATTCCTCCCCTTCGGCGTTTTTTCATTTGCTGATCAGAGGAAGAATCGGGCCCATCATAGATACGTGCTATCTTCATCATCATCAACGACGCAACAACCAGTATCCGGTCTAGGCCTGCCTTAATAAGGAACTCCAGACATCCTGGTTTCACGCCGAGGTCCACCAATTCGATATTGCTAAAGGCTGTCTGACGTCCTGGCCTACGCCATTGCTCCATCTTAGGCAGGGTCTGCCTTGTCTTCTTTTTCTACCATAGATATTGCCCTTATAGACTTTCCGGGCTGGATCATCCTCACCCACACGGATTAAGTGACCCGCCCACCGTAACCTATTGAGCCGGATTTTATCCACAACCTGACGGTCATGGTATCGCTCATAAATTTCGTCGTTATGTAGGCTACGGAATCGTCCATCCTCATGTAGGGGGCCAAAAATTCTTCGGAGGATTCTTCTCTCGAACGCGGCCAAGAGTTCGCAATTCTTGTTGCTAAGAACCCAAGTCTCCGAGGAATACATGAGGACTGGCAAGATCATTGTCTTGTACAGTAAGAGCTTTGACCCTATGGTGAGACGTTTCGAGCGAAACAGTTTTTGTAAGCTGAAATAGGCTCTTGTGTCATCTTATCGGTCAAAATGTCGATCGGCATCCTTCCGGTAACTGCATTGGCCACTTCGTCCGAGATACCACAGCACACTCTTAGGGCGGTCTTTCTATACATCGCGCCCATCTTTTGAGCATTGCAGCTTCCAACATTTGGCATTATTCTTGCCATGACCATACTAACATTGGACGCCTTGGTGCAAACATTTTGTAAGTACTGCTTGAAATTCAGCCTCGCATCTATCATCACTCCAAAGTATTTAATTGCTGGATTTGAAGTGATGATATGCTTCCCCATTTTGATACGGGCAGTGGTTTCCTTACGTCGTTTCGTGACAACCACCGCCTCTGTTTTATCCACCGCGAGTGCAAGACCTGGATCTTTCAGCCACTTCTTTATAGCAGTGATTGCTTCGGATGAATACAATTCCACATCCGCCAGGTCTTTTGCAACAACAATCACCGCTGCCATCGGCGTAATCTACTATTGTTATCTCGCTAGCCACTGGGACATTGAGGACATCTAATACGTGGGACAGTAATCAGTTGGATGGCGTTGGCCTGATAAGCCTCCCAGATTTTCTGCATCTGTAGCAATCTATTGTACATTATTCTCTCCAAAAGGTTCCTCATAGTGCCCAATAGACACATATGTCTGTAGGAAGATGATTCACTAGGAGGCTAACTAGGTTTAGACAACAACACTAACCTTTGTTTTTTCCATGTCTCAGGAAAGATCCTATCCTCCAAGCATGCTTCAAATCACTCTACAAATATGTCTGGCCTCGACTTGACGGCCAGCTTAAGGGCGCTGTTTAGTATGCCGTTCAGGCCGGGCGTTTTGTTGTCTCACAGTCTACCGCAAATCTCCTCTACATTCCTTCGTTACTGGGGGTATTGCAGCCACATCTAAAGATGTATGTAGACTGTAACCCCTTGTGTTCTCCTGAGGAAACAAACCTTGAACGATTTTCAGAAGGAGATCGGTGCATGTAATTTGTGGAGCTGCTTGACCTCTAAATCTCGCCATTACAACCCTGTAGGCGCTTCCCCATGTGTCTATATCCACCTCTGCGCAGAGTTACTTGAAGCAGTTCCTCTTGCTTCACTGTATAGCCAACTTCAGGTTTCTTCGGGCTTCGGGTAAGTATTAACCTGAGTCCGCAATCATTTGATGACGGACCGGACCACTTGGTATTAAGTGTTCTCCCAGGTGTCTCAATCTACTTTGCACAAGGGCCGGACACTGTCTCAGAACGTGTATAAAGGTTTCATCACACTCCGCACAGAACCTGCAGGCAGTGCCCGTAGGTTCCCTAGATGATAATTTAGCTGGCAGTGACCAGTGAGAATTCCCGCTATGATTCGGAGGTTCTTCTTGGTGAGGTTGGGTTGCGCTTGGGTTCGTATCCCTTAATAAGTACCCTGAACTGCCTCATTGCTGGTAGACCCGCGCAGTATAGTTTCCCTCAACCGTTCCTCTTCATTTTTTAATGTCATAGCGATGAATCCGTTTCCGATTCCACAAAAGAGTTCTGGCCCGTATAAAGGCGTCCCTGCTCTCTTCTTGGCTAGTTCATCTGCTGATTCATTGCCTTCCAACCCAACACGGCCTGGAACCCAGAGTATCAAGGCATTGCCATACCAGTTTTGAGTTCACCTGGTTGAACCTAATTGCCTTGATTGCTGCTTGGCTGTCAGTCAGAAGAGGCATGTTCTGCCCCCTGTAGTTCCTTTGGAGATTAAAGTAGGCACACAGGCTTGGAATATGCTAGTAAGGTTATCCATTGGCTCCAAGTACATTTTACTTGAACCAATGACCCCGGCACCTGCTCCGTCTACTGTGAAGGATCCATCATTGCACCAAGTAATCTGTTGCTGGTTTAAGCCGTATGTCATAGCCACGCTCTCCCAGTTTACAACAACATGGTTCAAACTTCTTACAGAAGTGAAACCTCGTTGTCATGTTATCCCTTGGTATCTATAACTCGGGGTATCGCCTAGAAAGAATATCAATCTTCCTCTTATTTAAGCAGCTTCTCGCCTCACTGAAACTTCCGGCCTGTATGTGCAGATGGTGAGGGGTTAATCCCAGAAGGACCTGCAAGGATGTCGTTGAGCATCTCCTCATTGCCGCACTGATATACACGCACGCCAGTATTTGGAGTTTGTGTAACCCCCTGGCTTGAGTGCCGAGTTCAGTTGTTTCTGCGCAGATTACGGCCCCATAGGTAATCTCTGGCCTTACTATTGCAGCGTATATCCGAAGTAGTATCTTTGGATTCCTGCTATGGACCTTGCAAGTCATCACAGCCCTTGTAGTTTTCTGACATGCAACTTCCAGTCTTTGACCTCTGTTTCTCGTTTCATTTCCATGATACTATGTTAGTTTTGGCGGGATTGACATGCAGTCCCATCTTTCTGCACCAAGCACTTGTAACCCTTATTCCAGTTTGGACTTTATCACATAGGGTATCATCATATCTGACCCTACAGATTAAAACAATGTCGTCCGCGTAACCCTGGATCGGTATTCTAGTTCCTTCGATATCCAAGAACGCTTACAGTACTATTTCTTTTGTTTCTATGGCATCCCGTAACTCATCCGTCAGCTGATACAGAACAGTTTTAGTTGACCATCTTGCCCAGTTAGCATAGTGACACTGAGGCAGGGGATTAGAGCATTAATTCTAATATAGGTGTCTATTTCCTTCTCCACCGGTTCGAGTACGAACGATTAAGGCAAATTGGTCTGAAAGATTTAGGGTGAAAGGGATCCTTTTAACCCGCCTTTGAAATAAAGACCACTTTCGCCCGCCTCCATACTTTTGGTATATATCATAGGGTTATGCTGCCCCTTACCACCCTCAGAAAAGACTCTAAGATGATTTCTAGACCTCTCTGGATTAGTGCTGGGAAAATCTATTCCGGGTGATTTCAGTTCTTGTAAAGTTCCAACTGCCCACCTTACCCTAGCTCCCGAGAATACCTCTTTTGCTAGTTTTCATGTGCCATCCTCCTTTTTCAAACAGGCAGAGGATATTGCCCCGTCTTTGGCTATAGCTTTGTAAGGCCTTGCTGTTTCTGTGATTTGTTCGATCCCTTCACAAAATTCCCTGAAGCTGTTCCATTTTGCTTCCCTGATCGCGTTGCTATACGCAGTCAGTGCATTATTGTACCTCGGCCTGTCCCCGGAGTGTTCCCTATGTTATATATTTCTAACTTATTGCTAAGAATAAATTCAAGAATGTCTCACCTTTTCGATTGGTGTCGCTGTTTCCTCAGACTTCGTGATGGGCGTTGGTATCGCAGCCGAGGAGAAGTGATAACGTCCTCTTCTCACAGTATTTCACCAGTTTAACGACTACTTCTCTTGAATGCACCCTCGGCTTCCAGTGAGACTTGGATAGCCACAAGTCCTCCGGTCAGGAACTCTGAAAGACATACATATTTTAAATTACGTTTAAGAAGATTGTAAGTTCTTGGTTTATCGCAAGTGGAGTCCCGAATTACCTGCATCCTTCCTCCTTGCAGACCGGGGGCAGTATAACCAGATCTTCTGAGCCAGTACTATTCCAATGTTCTCCTTGGAACTTGTCCTTGCAGATGCAGCGTTCGCATGGCGGAGGTTCATCTGGGCTATCTTAGTGTTGTCCATTGGCTCCGTTATTGTTTGAAGCTCTTCTCCTCTGTTGGAAAATCACGATCCTCTTCCTCCGACATGGCGCTGTCCTGCGCGTCGCTGTCCGGCCTAAGTCATAGAAGATCTAGGCCTAGATAGTGCAATTTCTGCTCTTCAATGGGCAGCAGTTCTCTTTCCCTGAGTGATCTAGTCCTTTCCGCTTCTATGGCTTCCGAGATTTCTTCGGGAATCTTGGCAGGTTTTCCATCCGGTGTCTTCTCCGAGGTGTCTTCCCTCCGTCATCATGTGGGCTGCTAGTATATCATCCTCAGCACATGTCGACAGTTTGGTTCCTTCTCAGCCTGCCAATTTAGGAACTATAGTTCTACGCCACTCTGCAGTGTCTTCCATCGGCAGTCTCCCAGTATATGACCTGGTGAAAAGCATATCCCGGTGAACACAGGTTTCACAGTCCATCCCTTGCACATCTGCCTGATGGCAAGGGCTTCGATAGTCTCCTGTTCATCACGAGTGAGTATTTGCTCGGAAAATATTTTTGGCAGTGTGGCCAGTCGAATGTCCTTGACGGCACTAGCATAGTTAATGGCAAGCTTCCTGATGTGCCTCTGTCTGGTTGGCTAGTTTGTGCGCGGTACGGGTTCCCGCTTATATTTTTGTAGTTTTCTTTACTACTATAATGTTACTCATTTGATTCCCGTAGCACGGGCTCAGCAACAGTGGTATATAGTAACAAGGCGTGTAGGCCCAGCTAACCCAACTTTGAGCACCATTTACAATAACTGGGATTTGGACTGTCTATGGAGCTCTTAAACGACCTTCCTAAACACACATAAAAGTCGAGAGAACCTCAGATTCATTACAACAATAATTCAAACACTATACAGGTTTCATAAAGTTCCCCCGGCACTCTCATTCGATCTAAAGTGAAACCGCAATAAAATGGATATTGTCCGCTCAGAAGCCGAAGAATATGAAATGGCTACCGAGTGTTCTCTAAAGCTATTGGTCGGTATGGAACTGACAGTTTGCGTCTCCCTTGCCTTTGCTGATCAGCATTAACCCCGCCATCTTGCAGCGATATAAAGGTCCGGGGATTTGACGTGAGTACCTGCCGTGTAGGCATACTTCCACGATCCTCTCTAGGCATTGATGGATTTAGAGACCAAAATCTGAGCCTCGTTGTGACTACCACAACGGTACTGGTTTATACTGAGTTCAGGCATTCATACCAGTGGACGCGACTCCTATCTAACATCTTTGCCGGAACCAAATGGTACGAAGTCGAATTATGCAGAGAAACTTCCCCCTTTAGCCCACAAGCAACTTTTCTCGCGATATGGGCAAAACCCACAACCACCATGAAATTCTCATAAAAGAGGAATAGTGTTACTCTCGGAGGCCCATCTGATAACCTGTGGTGAGGCTTCGTGGCAAGAACCACTTTAGATGAATCTAATTGCAGATTCGGGTCTGATTACATTCCTGACGGTATTCCCTAGCGACAAGCGTACAATGCACCAGGCCGAAGGTTCGCCCGATGGTGGAACGCGGGTTTATATACACACATTTTCATAAGTAGGGCTGCCTATTCCAGCTCTTGCTGGAGGGGGGGAGGGGGTAATACTCATCGCCTTGCACACAGTTGTCATAAATTTATATGAGATGCGTAGGGAAGAGGGAGTAGCCACCTGTTCGACATTACGTGAACGCTTTTTCGGGTGGTCAGTTTACGAGGGTCGTTTCAAAAGTTCGTGAAAATATAAAAACGACTTAATTCTTTGGTTAAACGTTATTTATTTTTCGTCTCCTTTTAGGTTTATATATTTCGTTCAGAGCTGCTTTAGTTTGATCATCCCTTTCAAATAATAGGATTTATCCAAGTCTGAATAAAGCCATTGGTCTCTGCAATCACCCCCGCGTTTGGATCTCTTTCCCGCCACCCATTTCTTCAAATTGGGAAACATATAGTCGTTCAACTGCTGAGCCGTAAGCTAGTGCGTTGTCGTAATGGAAAAGGACTTTTTTATGGGCTAATCATGGGCGTTTTTCTTGCAGCTGGGTTTTCAAACAATCCAATAACGACGAATGCATGCGATATGCACCTGTAGTAGTCGAAGAGGATTATTCCTTGCGAATCCTAAAAAATCAGTCGCCATAATCTTTCCGGGCGAAGGAACTGTCTTCGCCCTTTTTGGCGCAGATTCCCCCTTGATAACCCATTTTTTAGATAATTTCACTCGACTTCCCCGATTCAACGAATGCCAAACACCAAGAAATAGACCGATTTGTCAGAAACTACGTGTTTGTTCTTCCAAGATATGCGACTAACTAAACGTGACCCGGATACTCGCCAGTAGGCCATCTCTCTGACTTTGCACGGACTTTTCAAACGACCCTCGTATAACCTAGTTCTCATAGTTACCCATCCATCTCGCCGATTAGTTCCTGTGAACAGTTTTTTGTTAATTACACCCTGCGTAGTCCCTTTTCGTTATGATGCATGTATCTGTTCAGTCGTTCAAACGTTGTGCCAAACGGCAGAGTTTATGCCTCTGTTTCCGCCGGTTAGTAATTTTCACCCTCTACGGAAGACCCTTACCCTGTGGATATCAGATTGAATTTACGACAATGTTAGTTGCAAAGTCACCACCCTCTGAAGTTTTTCAAGCGCTGCTCTGCCTGCTTCAAGAGGTTGAACGAATCTCTAGTCAAATCATCATTTTGGATGTACCCCGCGAGAGCACGTGAATCATTTTTTTTGTGTCCTAGAGAATACCTGGATGAAGTTTGCTTCAGATACCCCTTCTCTTGCACTTTTCCCCAGTTGTCTCTACATTGGGCTAAGCGCGGTTCCTTTGGTTTCTACGGTGCTTTTGGTTTTCCTGCGTTTTTTGTTGCTGTCTGTGTGTGCCTGAAGAATTTGGTTCAGGAATTCTTCCAGTTCAATCAGTCGGTTTTTCAGGCCTTTGCTGACGGTTTTCTGGAGGAAGGTTGCATACTGCATGTGCTTCGCAACAACAACGCCTTTTTTGGAAAGTCTTTCCTCTTTGACTCCAGCAACGATAGTCTGCTGCACTCCCACTGGGCCTATGTCCAAAGTTTTCTACCCATTTTCGACGATTTCCTCTGGACTTCTTTCCGGAACAGGAACATTGCAGAGGACTAGAGTTGTATGTGCCGCACTGGGAGGCACGTCACATAGCAGGACAACCTCTGTATGTGGCCCTGTGCATCCTGGAGATTCGCTGGTTAGTATTTTGGTATCTTTTTCGCGAACGATGCATTTTCGTACTGTGCACCCCCTTTCCCGTCCCTATTATCTCCCATGGTTCAGCATTTTTGTTCTCTATGGAAATTGTATCAGTATATTGTCTGTAGGGAGGCGGCCGCAAAATTCAGGAAAGGGGTACCCTTGAGGTGAAGGGCCCTATCGCAGTTCTTTAAGAATTGACCTGTGCTTAGCAGACCCCGAAACTCACGGGCTGATCAGTGCTTGCTGGAGGTGACGCGGTCTACTAATACCGGTTCAATTCACACTACCTGACCTGAGTACTGCCACAATTGCCATCTTCGCAGAGCCAGGATCACATCGCTCCGTTGAAGGTAGGCAGACATCTGTCGATATCTCCTGACATGTATCGTTCACCCGCGGTTCGCTCTTCACCGGAGAACTAGCTAGTGTAAGAACTACTTGCCCGCGTACTTCGCGGATGAATCTTCCCGTAATGTGAGCGACACATTATGGATAATATGCACCCCTGAGAAAATGGCCGAATTTTTGCTTCTATTCAATCGTTTAATCAAAATTACAAAATTTTCACCATTTATCAGCGCTATACATCCCTATGAACCCTTGTCACATTCAGCAAAGGCCCCAAGAACTGGAATAACAATAAACATTGCCAATTTCAATTTATTTTTTCCATTCATACAATTTTAATTGGAAAGGTGTCGTTTCTAGCTCAAATTGCTCCTGTTCCATTCTCCCTTAATGAAATTCAATTAATCAGAATCGTTTTGAATTCAATTCAGGCACTGACGTGCTTCCTTCACAAAATAAAAACAAAAGCATCGTCGCTAAAGTCCTACCCTCTCTAGTGGAAATGAAAATATTGATGGCTTTCCGATAACAGTATTTTAGTAAAAGTTTTACTGAGAATGTTGAACTTCGTTTGGTCTGTTTACATAGCAACACACGTTTGGAAAATGTAGTCCTAATTTCGTTAAAAGCGAAAAAGGAAAGCTTTACCGAGGCACAGGGCTTTGCCTGTTGGTTCTCCCTTGTTTGCTGGTTCCTCTTTCGGTTTATCTTGGGATTTTTTTTCGAGTTGAGCAATTTACCAAGTGTACGCAAATACCAGGGTCTAAACCGCTACCAAAAGTGTAGTCGTCAGAACTCTGACAGCCGTGTTCCAGGATATCGAGCAAATCTGCGAATTTGTATTCAGATAGTGTCGTGATTCCCTACCTTCTTCTGTCAAAAAAGGAATGTTAATACCCCGGAAAATTTATTAAAATCTCAAAACCACTAGCACACTACCCTTCTAAGTACATTTTTTTTCGGAGGTTCAGGTTGTCGATCCACTCTATCTGTATCCTGGATTTACGTCCCAGTTCCCATCAAGCCCGCAACACATTATCATGCCTGGCGCTCAGCTATTTATCTCACTATCTACATTTTTATTTACTCTATCTCCGTAGATTTCATAAGTCTCTATCCAGCGTACGATTTGATGTAGGAGAAACGCGAAAGCAATTTAAAAGATTAGTTTTACCTTTGGGCCACCCCCACCGTCACACTCAGCGACAGTCGAAAAATATTCTGAAGGATATTTCAGGAACACGGGGTTGCTCTGTCTCTGGCATTGTACTGTGAGGATTACTATTGCCGGAGGAATACTAATGGGGTCTGGTCACAGGGTGGGTTAATTGAAGTACTGTTTATTTATCTTTTCGGGAGAAATTCTCTTTCGTATGCGTTTTTCTTCGTTTGTTGTTTTTTGTTCGTTTTTATAAGCTCTCGAATTAAAATTAGATTTTCCTTTGCCACACAATCATCGTTGTCTGCACGTTCCCTGCATCCTTCTTCCGATTTCTAGGTCCTACACGCCTGAGATCGCTGAGCTGAAAATGGCTTTCCCGACAAGAAATTCCAACGTACACTTGACTAATTTGTATTTGCGAATGTACGCCTTTATATGAGGGAAGCTAATGGTTCGGGAGTTTTCGAGAGAGAAACGTTCCTTCTAGGCTGGTTGAAAGTTATCTTTGGAGTGTGTCTTTTCGACAGCCCGGGAATCTGATTAATGAAAGGAAGTTATATTTGATTTTCGATAGCATACTCGTGGGGAAGTAAAGCATGAAACCTTGGAGAACGAATAAAAGTTTCCTGTCAGTCATGACTCTCTCAGCAAGGAATGATGCTAACGACCTTAACGAGAGAGTTTTAATCGTATGCATAGAGACAGAGAGATGGAAATCATGGCATGTTTTCTTACTGGCTAAGGAAGGATTCTGTTCAGGGTTCTAGGAAATATTTCCAACACTTTTACACCGAAGAAATTGCATGTTGAGGCTTTTCATGAAGGTTCAATAAACTCTCAACACACTCTCCCTAGTCTACATTATATCCGCTACTTCACCCGTAACCTACCATTCAAAACCAAATGCCTCCAACCTAGTTCGCAACCACTACTATCGAGATTCGGAAACAATTCCTCTGTGCTGAGGTGGGTATCATCCGCAGGCACCCCTGAGTCTTAAAGTCGTTGAAAGGTCGTTTGTTGCCAAGTATAGTACATATTTCTATGCTGAAGGCACCGAATCGTCCTCAAATTCCACTCTGACATTTGTTTTGTCAAGTTGACATAGGATATTGAAGGATGCTAAAAATATCCTCAAGGACACATATATTTGCGCTTCCGAATGACAGCGCGTGTGTCAAAATACATAGATTGTCTTTTCTGAGTTTGTTTCCTGGCACGGGAACCCGAACGACCGCAAACTCCGAGGCGGTTCGGTAAAAGGAAATACATTCATGACGTCTATCAGTTGGCTGGTATCAGTCAACCACGTTTTTCTCCGGAGGTCGTTGGACTCAATTTAGTATGGCTTTCTGTTGAAATCCTATGAATAGTTCATAGTGGGAATATGGGTGTGGTCAACGATGATCCTGGCTGTGGACAGCCAGTAATTACGAAAATTCCGCTCGGTGGACGGTTTTCGGAACCTTTTTTTAAGGTTTTATTTTGCAAACAAAGGTTTTGTTTGCAAAACAAAACCTTATTAAAATCGGTTCAATGCCTGTCTGTCTATCTGTCTGTCTTTTTTTTTCTACGTAGGTGGAAAGCCGACATCCTCCTAGTTGGTGGGACAGGTGAAGGACATGGTGACAATTTTGGGGGACATAATCGAAGTCATTCTCCTGTAGGTTCCTCTGTAGGTTGATTGGAATGAGTAGACTAACGTGCTGGCCAGGTGGGACTCCGCTCTTGACAGTCTCTTGGTGGCCGCGATTTGCGTTTCTCCACTACCTGGCAATTGCTGACTCCTGATCTTACATGCGCAAACAAATATATGATTACAGTGGTTTGTCCCAGGAGCAGGCTTATAGGAGACCATGCGCCAGACTCAGAATGCCTTACAATTCGCATTGTTAATGCTACGGAGAGCAGGGAGAGATTACTTATTTTGTGATTACCCAGCTTTGACTAGAGTCAGGTGGACACTAGGTAAACGATTCTTTGGTTAAGTTAAAGATATCTCTGATTGTAGGCTGGGAGAGCTCGTTCGTGGTCGCTATGCATTGGCTTTGAAGATATGAACCGGGTCGATTCTGCTTCCGTTATCCTTTCCACATCAATCACGTCTACCAATTCAGTGGGACCTGTAAACCCGTTTTTCCTCAAAGGACGTTGGACTGAATTTAATATGCCATTCTGCTGAAATCCTATAGATATTATAGCGGGAATTAAAGTGTATGGGTGAGGTCAATGGTGATCTTGGTGATCTTGTTACACGTTTTCCATCTTTTCTTGATTTTTTTCGTTAGCGAGTGTTGTAGTACGTAGCGCCGCAGATGCTCGATTTTGGAGCATTACCTGAACATCATGCACCTAGTCTAAGTCTTCCCTCTTCGGAGAGCACGTTTCGTTTTTGTGCCAATTAGGAGAGTAGTCAATAGCATTATTTCCGAATCATCCATTCATAAAAATTGAATTTAAGCCGGAGTTAAGTGCACTCTTGGCGGCATCAATTGCATAATTGAATTAACATAATAAATGCAGGTACATTATCCGCGAACAAATTCGCGGCATTGCGAATAATATTCACGTTTATGTTATTACCAAATGCATCTTGCTACTGGTTTAACTGCGCCACCCGCTTGCGAAGCACCGCGTGCAGTACCCGTGAATATAATTATGGTGAATTGTCCATGTTTCAAGAGCTTGGATTACTACGATCATGGAATTGATCGCAACCCAATCCTCCTGGAAACGACGAAATTTCCTGATAAACAAGATAGAATTCATCATCCTGGATATGAGCAGCCTGCATAATCCTTCTATGTTCAGCATCATCCTTATCAGAGCCATACTCGTGGTAGATACTTTTTCGCAAGTATGCTCTGTGGGTTGCTAAAATTGAGTTTTCCGTCTATCATCACCCCTAAGTATTTGATAGCCGGCTTGAAAGTGATGATACGATTCCCGATTCTAATGCAGGCGTAATTTATCTTGCGGCGAATACGTCTCCGTCTTTTCCTCCGCGAGTTCCAGTCCAGCCTTAATTCTCGAGATGTTTTGCGAACAGCAATCATCGCCACAGACTGTAGCATAAGGTTCCAATTGGCCGAGTTGAATGCATTCCTCACATCCAGGGTCACCACCACATAATATTTGCTGGTAAAATCCCTTCCGTGAATTGCATTTTCGGCCAAGCCAGCAACCATTTTGATGGCATTAATGGTTGGTCTGGCTTTACGGAACACTTACTACCTATCTGAAAGGCCCCCTTGGCTCTGGACGACTAGGAGAAATCTATTATAAATTATCCGCTCCAACATTTTCCCCATAGTGTTTAGAAGACATATGGGTCTAGAAGAGGACGGTTCCCCTGGAAGTTTGCCAGCCTTAGGCAGCAGCACCAGCTTCTGCCGCTTCCATGGTGCAGGAAAGATACCTTCGGACATGCATGTTTGCAACAACTTCGCGAACATATCCGGTCTACAATTGACGGCAAGTTGGCGGGCCTTATTCGGTATGCCGTCCAGACCCGGGGCTTTGCTGTCGCCTATTCGACCGCAGATCTCCAGCAGCTCGTCACTGGTGACTGATGGAATCAGCGTCACATTCAGGGGACGCTCGAAGGTGTCAGTACTCTCCTCTTGCTGGGGATATAACCCCTGGATTATTTTCAACAAGAGGAGGTGGTCGGCCTCTGAATCGTCCTGTCACGATTTTATAGGCGCTACCCAACGGATTTATGTCCGCTTCCGAACAGAGCTCCTTAAAACATTCCCTCTTACTCCGCTGGATGGAGAGCTTGAAGTTTTACGGGCTTCCTTTTGCCCTGTGAGCTATTCGTCTGGCTCTGTGGCAAATCGATCGAAGGCTGGCAAGCTCACTATTCCATCAGTAATTGGGTCTTCTAGTGGGGAATGAGCATTTCGTAGGCATCGACTAACGAAAGCCGTTAGTTTTTCGCTCGCTGATTTTTTGCAGCTCTAACGTGGGATCCCTTTTCTGGGTCTTCCGCATTTTGCTGACATTTCCGCCTAGGTCTTCTAGGTCGGGGGCAGATTTCGTCTTGCTCAGTATCTCCGAATACGTTCGATTTCCTTTGGTGGAAATCACAATTGCCTCCGGGCGAATTCGGTTTCTTGTTCCTTTTTTGTTCATGACGTTAGTCCAATCACCGTTCTTATTTTCCTTCGGTTTCACTTCGTTAGCCAAGATTCCTACTTTGGGCCCTTCTGAACTTTTAGTTCCGTTTGTTGGACTGGTTTCTTTTTGGGTCCTGTTGATTCCCTAAAGCTTCCCCCTCTTTGTCTCACACTTTCTTATTTGATCAAAGGTCGATAACCTTGTGCTTTGGTGTCACTTGGGTCGCCTGTGACATTGTTTGGGCTGGGATGTTCGGCTTTTCCTTAGGCTTTATTTCTTCTTCCTGCGACCTATTGTAAAGCACCCTGATGGCTCTCACCATGTTCTCAATGCCTTGGTGCACGTTGGGCTTGTCCTTGATGGAGTCGGACAGTTCAACTATTTTAGTCCCAAACTGCATAAAAAGTAGTTCCTCTGGGTCAGGGCTCTGTTCTGGATGAGTCTTGGCCAGATTACTGCTTTTACAGACGCCTTCATCTTTCTCAATTGCTAAGCTTTCATGAGCTCGGAATCGTCTTTTTTGACCAGCTATCTCCTTTCAGTCCTTGCCTTTGCAATTGATTTTCTTGGCAGAGTTGTGCTTCGTTTGAAAACCTCCTTCCTTCTGTCTGTCTGTGAACGCATACGCATGTCGTGAGTTACATCATTCTACATCGAATTTAAAGGAGGGGAGGGGGTGGTAGTGGCCCCATAAAGGATTCCATAATGGAAAGGTGAAATATTTAAAAAAAAATAATATATGCATATATTATGCCCAGGTCGGTTATTCTCCTGGTTCTTCGCTTCCTTGATCATATTCCACACTTCCACGTGGATCATGGGGTTTTGAAGGCGCATGGATTACACAAGCTTGCGGATTTTGGGTAACGAAATGTGAGCATCTGATCTGAAGTCTCGTCGTATGGGACCCCAGAGAAGCACAAAAACAAACAAAAACTTTCATTATGGAACCGGGATTCGAATCCGAAACATGAGATTGCGAGGTTGATGCTCAGTCAACTCAGCTACCGGACCGTCAATTTTATATTCTTTATTTCCCTGGCATATTGTCAATACTTGAGTTTGATGCATGGGGCACCGAAGGATTTTAAATTATTGTTCCCTTTTTAAGTCGATGTCTGTCTGTCTGTCTGTTTTTTTATTGGGGGAAATCCATCATGGATACGCATCTAGAATCTAGGACACGCAAGC
This sequence comes from Hermetia illucens, assembly GCF_905115235.1. NCBI lineage: Eukaryota > Metazoa > Arthropoda > Insecta > Diptera > Stratiomyidae > Hermetia > Hermetia illucens. The sequence continues at coordinate 148,829,580 of NC_051852.1, forward strand.
CTGACCCTTACCGACTATAACCTTCCATATTTTTTCCACACTCTCCCCGCGGGACCACCGTATTGCTTCGCGGGGCTGTTCACTTTAAATGAGCTGTAGTTTCCCTTCTATGTCTCCGCTGAGCTTCTGTTGCATTTAGCTGCTGGTGGATCCGTTTCACCATTGCAACTACCACGTCTCATTTGGTTTTTGATTGCACCATGTACCTTATTAGACTTTCCATCGGTAAACGGGTATTTCAAGCTTTCCCCTTGAACTTTTAAATCTTGGGCAGGCGAAGAAAACGTGTTTTGCATTTTCGGCTGCACCTTCACATGTAAGACAATCGGGCGGGTTGCGACCTTTGGCGTCTCTCGCCAGTCTATCTAGCATGTAGCAATACTGTGGTATTGTCATACTTGAGGTGGCATAACCGTTGTAAATGTGGAGGTCATCGATCTTAACCCTTACAAAATCGTGTTCGCGATGCTTTGTTGTTTGCTGAAAGGCTCGAGTACCGCAAGCCGACACCGCAGCCGTGATGGAGGGTTTTTTGTATTGCTCGCAGCAATAGCAACATCGATTTCTTTCATACATTTCTGTGCTAGCTGCTCCTGGGTGGTTTGGCAGTGATTTAGATTCAGCTGGATGACTCTCATTTACGTAGGGTACTTAAAGCGATCCTGTAGGCTGGATAGCTGATACTATTCATTATGTGGTTGCAATCGTGATCTTTGATTTCCCTGCATAGAAGGCAGTGAGGGTTTTTACTGCAGTCCTTCGCGAAATGATTGTCCTCTCCACATCTTCGATACAGTTTGGATCTATCAGTAGTACTAGTCCAATCCTTCGCCATATATCCGAATCCGAGTCATTTAAAACATTTTTTTAATGGAATTTGCTCGCGTAGCCTTCACACGATCCAACCGATGCGGATTTTACCCGCAGACAGTGCTTTTGTAGCTGAAGTCGCAGACATAGTTAGAGTCGCTGTCTGCGTCCCAACGTACGCTCTCCTTAGGCTCTTGATGTCCGTTTCCTGCACGTTCTCCAGTTTCAATTGGTGTTTGAGCGCTGTACAAATTTCCTCCTTGGTAGTGACCTCGTCAAGATCTTTACACTCTATCGTAACCATTGGCCGACTTACGCGTACGGTCGCTTGCTCGCCGGGTAAAGCCTCGATATTCCTTTGTAGGTCATCGTGATCCTTCTTTTCCTTCGATAGTTCGAACAGCAAGGTTCGTCTATTTCGCGTTACATTGTTTCTAAGCTTGTTCATAAAATATCAGCTCTTTGTGTGTCTGTCTGTCTGTCTGTCTTACCCGATTTATTCGGAACTGGCTAGACCGATTGTCACGAAAATTGGTGAGAGCGTGTGGTCTGTTGTTACCTTTTCCTGCCGCAAGTGGCGCCATTTTCTGTTAAGTCTAAGGGGGGTTCTCCATACATGTGAATGGAGGGTGCAATTTTTTTTCCACAGAATGTGGCCGTGCGGGGTATCAAATGAAAGGGCTCAATTAGTACGTTACGAAACTGGTCCCGCATTTGATATCGGGTGCCATGTCCGTAGACTTTCTTTTCCTGGTTGCTCATCACATTCGTTTTCTCCTATCTCCGGAGTTCCTCAAGGTTCTATACTAGGTCCTCTACTATTTCTATTTTTTATTAATTACCTTCTCTCCCTTTTCTAAGCTGCCCATGGTTACTTGATGACAAACAACTTTAAATTATTTGCCTGTACTTTGTCTTCGTTGGACTATACCCTCTTGCAATTCCATTTAGATTTTCTAGTGCATTGGTGCTGGGTGAACAGTCTGAAACTAAATATCAGTAAATACCCCAACACCCTCCTCTAATTCTCTTTATGTAGAACCCCTATTACTTCTAAATTCCTTTTAGGATCTGTATGCAATCTTCAATGATAAGCTTTATACCAATCTCCATTTTGTCAGCATCTTCAATGGCACTTCCAATATGTTTGATCATACGTTGTTCCTCCGACTTTATCTCAATTCAGCATCCCTTAACACTTTTCAACCCATTGATCAGGGAAATCCTTGAATATTGCTCTGTGGTCTCCCTCGTGCAATTGTGACTGCCTCTCTCTGGAAGTACAACTCAAATTCACCGGAATTCACCGGATCCTTATGTTTTTTAAAAAGAATTTCCCCCGGGTGGGATATCTTTTCCGGCTGCCAATTCTACTTTCTGTTGATCTGGAACAAAAAGACGTGTATCTTTTGCCTGATGGACGAAGTACACATAGGGCGGGGGGTTTTGAAGATCCCTTCGAGGAGGTCGATAACTATTTTCACTGCCTAATTCCAAAATTCTGCTGTACAGTTTCGCGCATTTGACTCTGTCTCTCCTTGTATTTTGAGCGTAGAATAAGCCACTTCCTTGGTCCTGCTTCTGAGGACAATACGAAGTTGAAAACTCACCCTTCTATGCATTGTTTCTTAAAGTTGTTTTCGTGAATGAAACCATTTTGGTAAGCAAACATAGTAATCAGTTGTTAATATAACGATTTTGTTTGACCTAGTAAGGATAAGATTCAAATAATGATGGAAATCTTAACAGCTATTATCCCGCATCTGGACATCATTAATGTGATTTGCATCATTATTTTAGGAACTGTTGCTGTTGAGAAGTAAAACGAGCTCATCCTATTATTTTTCGTGCACTTCAAAATTTTCTTAACACGGCAGTTAAGAAAGCGACAGGAACAACTTGGGAAGTCTTGTAAAATCTTGACCTTTACAGTGTCCATTTCTCCATGTTAGTCCTGCGGAAAAAGTCTCTGAATTCAGCAAGCTGGAAAGTTCGATGGTAGCATCATCTTCAGTCGAAGGCCTTGGGCATTTTCCTGAAAAACATGACTATCTCATAGAAAACATATCCACGTCGTCGTCTGGTTTGTTTGTTTCAACTATTCTCCTTTCTCTTTCGTCCTTTCTTCTCTGGAAAAAATGGTTTTTTAAAATAACTTTTAAGCATACATTAAGCCTACAACTATACAGATATACTTCCTATTGCTTTCCCATATAATATCAGACATTCATGAGGGAAAATGTTTAGAAGGACCTGACTGAAAGGAATTCTTGCAAACATTTCGCATTTCTGTTTCAGTCCTAAAAGGGTGAAAAGAGGAAATTTTCGCTGTGACGTTTATATTATGTTCGCAGAGGTAAGCTTTTCATCTTGACGGAAATGTCTCGCGGCGGCATAGACCTTTTCTGGTCCTTGAATGTTTATACAACCCTGAAATGTTCTTGAATGTAGTGGTGGGGGATGAGGTTGAGAATGTGTGAAGCGATTGCCAGGGGGAAAAGGGACATTTAGCAAATTGAAGGAGCTGTAATGAGCTACTGAAAAAAGTTAAGGATAGAAAGGAGTCCACTTTTCGACAGTCCCCGTAACAAATACATATCAGAATTCTCCTTTTGACTAATATTGTCTGATGACCAATTTGAGTGCAATAACAGCATTGTGAGTCCTTAGAGGATATAAATAAATTCCTGGTATGTGCACTTCGAGGGATGAAAAAGAGCATTTTGTTCGAACTTAAAGGAATTCCAATTTACAATATCTGACTGCCAGGGAGAAGATGCATGCATTCAGGGAAGTTATGAAGTCCTTGTTGTCTCTGCTCTATTAAGTTTCCCAGCTTGTAGCTAAAGTATGCAAATATGCTGCATCATAATTTCGGAAAAAGACCATCTATACGCTATTCTCTAATTCACACCATCCTTGCAACGTAGATCCTTCTTAAATAACATACTTTCCTCGCCAGAGAGTTTGAGGATGTTTAGCGAAACAGCTCAAATTGCTCTTGAAAGACATTCTCAATTCGCGCGACGTGACGTAGCAATGGCGGGTGAATTTCGTTTCCCAAAGGCGAAAAGTTATCCTTTCATCGCGACTTGGCTGGATTTCTGACTTTTTCTTAAAATTCTCTTTGAGAATTCCCTTTGCGCTTTCGTATCCTTAATTAAAGGAACAGTTCTTCCTCCTTGTGTTAATGTATCATATATATATATATGTGCTACAACAATTCGACTTCTGTGGAATATGAATGCATAATGAGTGAATGAATTAAGATCCTGTCAAAAAGGCACGCTTTCCATGCTCCATGTTTGACATTAAAAGCAAACCTGAACGACAAATTAAAGGTGTCATGCATGAAAAATGCTACATAATTTATGATTTATGAGGACCACCCCCCCAAGTTTCAAGTTAGTCAATTCGACAAGCTTGGAAAAGGCTCATATCATATCGATTTAACATAATGGTCATTATGGAAAAATGGGTCAGTCGCCTTACCCGGAAATTCAGAGCTATATCATGTACAAATAGATGAGTATCCTGGATTCCAATAAAATACGAGAAGAATGAACCAAGTGAGAGAACTATGATACAATGCTAATCCATGATATTGGTTTATCTACTGAGTGTCGGATATGAGAATGATTGTCGACCCTTTCCGTTTCGAATCCCTTTTCTCTCAGGTTCCTTTTTCCATTTCTCGCACTCAGACGTACAGCGTTCTAGAATTGAATTGCCGGTTTACTCATATATAGCCAGAAGGCTTGTTTGTGGAGGCGGAGAAAGGGGTTTTTAATGGCTAGACCATAAATTTATTTAAAACTTTTCTGGAAAGGGTACATATTTTCGATGGAGAAGAAGACAGACTGTTTATATGAATGTTGGGATGGTTTAGAAATTGCGCATAGGAATTTTCCGAACGATAAAACTTTCGAAATAAGTAATATATTGTAAATCTATAGGAATTCTCCAGATCAAATAAAATTAAGGTTCCACAGTTTCTTTATGAGACACACAGTCATTGTGTTATTCTGGGAGTTGAATTTTTTTTTGATTAATATTGGATGTAAGGAACTGCTAGGAAGAAAGTTCGGCGAGGAAACCAGCTACCGAGTTTAATTTATTTATGGGCATTTTCCCCGTTAATATATCCTTTGTACAATGCTTCGTGAAGTATAGGCCCACAGAAAGTACTGGTTGAATGTTGAAGTTATACTAAGAAAATTCATCTAATGAACAAGAAGGGGAGGATGCTCAAAACGAACATCCAAATCGACTATTGTCAACTACGAGAGCTGAAGTTTTCATGTCCGCCAGTACCTAAATGCAGTCCCAGCAAACCGTCCATTGACGCGCTCCTGCTCACCTCTTTGTTCATCAGTTCAGGAGGATCAATCGATTTCTTAGTGCTTCGTTTCCGCATACCTATTTGCCCAAATGTTCGTATTTGCAGCCTTTAATCCTTTGCTTTTTAGCATTTCTAATTAACACTGCCGATCAGAACGAATTTCGCTTGCAATGTCGAAACTGTTCATTCAGTAGTCTCCATTGATAACAGTAGCACGACAATGGGTGTCGTGTATGACTAAAAGATTCAAATAGATTAAGAAATTTTGAGTAAGTAATGTAATAAAAATGTTATCGGAGAGGGTAGGGTGGGCAGGGAGAGATTATTATTGCCTTTTCTAGTAGAAGCTTTCAGAATTCTAAAAAGTTCTTTTAATATTACGAGGTTAATTTTATTGAACTATTCTTTTTTTTTAAGGTTTTGTGTAAACACAAAACCTTATTAAAATCGGTTTACTGTCTGTTTTTTTTTTTTTGTTGAGGAGGTGGAAATCTTCAAAAAGACACTGGTCTGGACACACCAGCCTGTGGGATTTTTACCCACTAAAACCACCCCCGACTCCCTCCCTGCCCCGCGGAACCACCATAAGGTATTACATCACGGGGCGGAGTCAGCTCACTCTAGCTTTGTCACCTTTCTTCTATACGCGGCGCACGTGACTGCGTTTTTCTCCTCTCCTCTGCTTTTCGCAGTTTATTTTGGATACATGCGATCATGGAGTTTATCACATCCCAATTCTCTTGATGTGCTAGCATTTTCGGCACCAGATTTTCTGGTACCAGCACCTCCCCTAGAGTCTCCTCTAGATTCCTCCTTTCTTCCACACAAATCTCGGACAGTGGAAGAATACATGCTCTGGGTCCTCTGGGACTCCATTGCAATTTGGACAATCGGGTGAGGTCTCCAATTTAAACCTGTGAAGGTATTGGAGATATCCTCCGTGCCCCGTGAGAAACTGGGTGAGATTATAATTAATCTCACCGTGTCGTCTCTCCAACCACTCCTTGATGGCAGGAATGAGCCTGTGCGTCCACCGGCCCTTTCTCGAGCGTTCCCACCGCTCTTGCCATCTATTTATGGATCTCTCCCTTTCAGTCTTCCTCGTCCGCGATGAGGAAGAGGTTGGCTTTGCATTGTATATGTTCGCCATCTCATCTGCCAAGATGTCAATCGGCATCATTCCAGAGATGACGAAAGCTGCATCATCTGAGACAGTCCTGAAGGCAGAGCATACCCTCGGGGCTGTCCTCCTGTAGACTGGACTCAGTTTGGTAGCGTTCCCTGACATCCACAACGCCTCCCTCCAAACTGGGGTTGCATAGGGCATGATCGAGGTCACCACCCTGGCTATAAGCAACCTAGAGGTATGCCGTGGCCCTCCAATGTTCGGCATCATCCTTTTCCAGGGCCATACTTGCAGTGGATGATTTGTCGCAAACATACCGCACATGTTGCTTATAGCTAAGCTTCCTGTCTATCACCACTCCCAAGTATTTGATGGTCGGCTTGGAAGTGACGATATGATTCCCGATTCTAATACAGGCGTAATCTCTCTTCTGGCGCTTAGTGATGAGGACCGGTTCCGTTTCTTCCTCCGCAAGTGTCAGACCAGAGCTCTTTAGCCAACTTTTAACAGCACCGATTGCCTCACTTGAGTATAACTCAGCATCTTCGAGATGCTTTGCGACAACAACCAGCGCTATGTCGTCAGCGTAACCCACCACTGTGGCTTCCCCCGGAAGGGGAAGATTAAATACATCGTTGTACATGATGTTCCACAGTAGTGGGTCCAATACGGAGCCCTGCGGGACACCCGCGGAAACAACGTACTCCTGGGGTCCGTCATCGGTGTCATACCAGAGCCTCCTTTCAGTTAAATAACTATCGACGATAGCAGCGAGATAGGCGGGAATACCAACCTTCGCTAAAGATTTCCGTATTAGATTCCAATTGGCCGAATTGAATGCATTTTTCACATCTAGGGTTACTACCACGCAATATTTGCTGGTACTACCCTTTCCGTGAATTGCATCTTCGGTCAAGCCAGTAACCAATTTGATGGCATCAATGGTTGATCTGGCTTTACGGAACCCATACTGCCGATCCGAAAGGCCGCCTTGGCTCTCAACAACTGGGAGTAATCTATTGTAGATTACCCGCTCTAGCATTTTCCCCACCGTGTCCAGAAGACATATGGGTCGATATGACGATGGTTCACCTGGAGGTTTACCTGGTTTAGGCAGAAGTACCAACTTCTGCCGCTTCCATGCCACTGGAAATATCCCCTCGGACATGCACGCTTCGAACAATTCAGAGTCTGGATTTCACGGCAAGCTTAAGGGCCTTATTCGGTACTCCGTCCAGGCCCGGCGCTTTGTTGTCTCCTATTCTACGGCAGATATCCAACAGCTCGTCTCTGGTGACTGGCGGAATTGCCGCCACATTCAGAGGTGGTTGGAATGTGTCGGTGCTCTCCTCTTGCTGGGGGAATAACCCCTGGATGATTTTTAGCAAGAGGGTGGGGCACGTGATCTGCGGAGATGAACGGCCTCTGAGTCGTCCCATCACGATTCTGTAGGCATTCCCCCACGGGTTTATGTTCGCTTCTGAGCAGAGCTCCTTAAAGCACTCCCTATTGCTTCGCTGGATGGCGAGCTTGAGATTTTTGCGGGCTGCCTTATAGGCGCGCTCCTTTTGTCCCTGTTAGACTCTACCTACCGCCCTCTGAGCCACTCTTCTGGCTCGGTGGCAGGCTGATCGAAGGCCGGTCAGTTCATCATTCCACCAGTAGTTTGGTCTTCTACTGGGGCCTTCTAGGCATGGACGCGTCACACGCTTTGGCAATGCATTGAGCCAGATAGACGGCTCTTTCCGTAGAGGTGCCTGCTTTATCAGGCTGATCTAACCACACCTCTATGAAGATCTCCTCATCCAAAGATTTTGCAGACCAGCCGGAAATCTTTCTCGGTTTCGGGCATGATAGCTCTTTGGCCTGTGGCTCGACACATGTCTCAAAGAAGATTGCCTGGTGATCGCTGTGGGTGTAGCGTTCACTGACGCACCAGGACATACCACGCGCCAGCGAAAGGCTGACAAAGGTCAGGTCTACAACCGAGCCTGACCCCCCTTTCTGGAAGGTGTTTACAACACCTTCGTTGGCCAAAACTATGTCCATCTGCGCAAAAGCTTCTAATAAACTGCGCCCCCTAGCATTTGATTCCCTACTACCCCACTCTAGGGCCCAAGCATTGAAATCACCAGCAATCACCTTTGGACTACGTCCCCTCGCGTCGAGAACAAGATTATCAAGCATTTGCTCGAATTCAGACAGTGTCAAACTTGGCGGGGCGTAGCAGCTGTATACATATACACCACTTATTTTCGCCCACACGAAGCCACTGCCTGCTTGACTTGCAGTACATTGTATGGCCTGTCGACCGCAAGACCATATCGCCGCTCCCCCAGCCGAATCTTTGACCCATATGCCACCGTGACGGTGTCTATACGGTTCGCTTATGATGGCGATTTCCATCTCAGATTCGAACGTGGCCTGCTCAAGTAAATCCTGAGCGACCCTGCAATGATTGAGGTTTATTTGGATAAACCTCATTTTCTCATTACAGTGAGCGCCTTCCTAAATTCCGGACATTTACCACTTCCGGCAATATGCCGGTTATCTTGTCCCTCTTTTACTTCGCACAATAGGCATTTGGGGTCCCTATTGCACTCTCTGGCAATATGACCTTTCTCCCCACACCTTCTGCATCGATCGGATCGATCAATGCTGCTGGTGCATGCCTTCGCGAAGTGTCCGTCTGTCTGTCTGTCTGTCTGTCCGTCACACGCATTTTTCTCGGAGACGGTTGTAGCGATTGACACCAAATTTGGTAAAAAGGTGGGAACTGTGAACGCTCACGCATACAGTGAGTTACATCCTTTTACGTTGAATTTAAGGGGGGTCTCCATACATGCAAAAGAGGGGTGTAAATTTTTTTTTCATCAAATATAGTCATGTGGGGTATCAAATGGAAGGTCTCGGTTAGTACTTTCCGAAACCGGTCTTAGTTTTGACATTTGTTGGAAAGGTGGGGAGTACGGAGGGTTGAAAGTGATCATTCCTTTAAGGGGGCCATTCTCAGAAAGGGTGGTCAAAGGGTAGTATAGGTCCCGGGGCGAAACGTGGATTGGTACCCACGATGGAGCATAAAACCTGGGAAATGCTTGCTGAACCAACACCAACAGCTCTACTACCAAACCCTATCTCTACCTCCACGTGGTGACCGCTGGGAGCTCTTTCTTGACGAAAAGCTGCAGACGGAGAAGGATGAAGGCGAGTCTCCCGCATCTAAAAACGGGACAAATTGTACCAACTGGTCCTCCAGGTTGGGGGTTGGGTAGGGCTGACAACCCTACACGGAAAACAACTCGTTACGAAGCCACAACAGGAGCCTCGGACATGACGGATTTTAAAACGACGGACCCGGCAACGACAAAGGAACAACGATTTGCGTATTTTCTCATGGAACGTGCGCTTCCTGTACAGAGATGAAGCTGATGAGCAGCTAGCCGATACCCTGTCCCAATATAGGGCTGATATAACAGCGTTGCAAGAGATGCGATGGACAGGGACCGGTTTCCTGGAGAAGAGCCACTACACCATATGTTATAGCGGTCATCCAGTAAACCATGTGCTCGGAGTAGGTTTCTTAGTCAGCCAAAAAATGAAACCTGCTGTTATCGGCTTTGAAAACATAAGCGAACGGCTATGCACTCTGCGCTTGCGAGGCAAGTTTAGAAATATAAGCCTCATAAACGTTCACGCCCCTACAGAGGAGACTGCAGAGTCGGAGAAGGATACCTTCTACGAGGCAGTAGAACGAACCCTCGAAGCCTGTCCCAGATATGATATCAAAATCATACTTGGGGATTTTAACAGCCAAGTAGGGAAGGAGCCCGTATTCAGGCGATACTTTGGCTCCCACAGCTTACACGAAAACACAAATGATAACGAACTGCGGACTATTCAATTAGCAGGGTCACACGAAATGGTTGTTGGAAGTACCTGGTTTGCGCGGAAAGCGGTCCACAAACATACGTGGGCCTCTCCAGACGGGACCACTTTCAACCAAATTGACCACGTGTTGATCGAACGCCGCCACCTCTCAGCCTTGATGAATGTCAGAACATATAGGGGGGCCAATATAGACTCGGACCACTTTCTCGTTGGCATGGTGCTCCGAGCCCGAATAACAATACCACCTAGAATCCCCTCTGACAATCAGGTGAGAGTGAACACTGAAGCCATCCACAACACAACCCTCCGCGACACCTATAAGAGGGAAATGGATGCCGCAATAACCGCAGTCAACAGAGGACCTGGAGATGAAGCATCAACAAATGATCTTCACAACCACCTGAAGAACGTTATCATGGATACGGCCACAAATATACTTGGCCCCAGCCGCAAAAGGAGTCGGAACGGCTGGTTTGACGATGAATGTAAGCTAGCAACGGAACGGAAGAATGCCGTATACCGAGTAATGTTGCATTCTCAAAGAACGCGGGCACGCGCAGGGACTTATCACGAACTCCGTCGAGCGGAGAAGCGACTTCACAGACGGAAAAAGGAAGCCTGGGAGAACCAACAAGTCTGTGAACTAGAAAAGTACAGGGAGCAACCGCACCAGGCGCGGAAGTTTTACCAACAAGTCAGCAGGATGAAGCCTTATACACCTCGATGCTCATCCTGCCGAGACAAAGAGGGAAATCTGATTTCCGACAGAATGGCCATATTAGAGCGATGGGTTGAGTACTTTGATGAGCTACTGAACAACCAGAACATCGGCGAGTTGGAGGTCCCGCCAACTGAAGACGACGGACAAATACTGCCACCACCAAGTTTAGGAGAAACAGTCCGTGCAATTCATCGGCTAAAAAATCATAAGTCGCCAGGAGCCGATGGAATTACAGCCGAATTGGTTAAATATGGAGGCGACCAATTACACCAAGTGGTTCATCAACTTGTGCTCAAGGTATGGGACAGCGAATCAATGCCTGACGATTGGCAACGAGGCATTATCTGTCTCATACATAAAAAGGGAGATATCACACAGTGCAGCAATTATAGAGGTATCACGTTGCTGAGTACCATCTATAAGATATTCTCCACTATCTTGCTAGGCCGGATAGCCCCATACGCCCAGAACATCATTGGCCCATACCAAAGAGGCTTCACTCCAGGCAAATCAGCGACAGATCAGATTTTCTCTCTGCAGCAGGCGATGGAGAAACTGTTGGAATATGGACAACAGTTGCACCATCTGTTCATCGACTTTAAAGCCGCCTATGATAGCATAGCCAGGGTAAAACTGTACACGGCCATGAGAGAATTCGGTATCCCGACGAAATTAATAAGACTGACTAGGCTGACCCTGACCAATGTGCGAGGCCAGATAAAAGCAGCAGGATCACTCTCAAGACCATTCGACATCACCAACGGTCTACGACAAGGGGATGCGCTATCATGCGTCCTCTTTAACCTGGCCCTCGAGAAAGTGATCCGTGATGCCGAGGTAAATGCAAGAGGTACGATCCTCTTCGAGTCCACCCAACTACTGGCCTATGCTGACGATATCGACATCATGGGAAGAACCACCCGAGACGTACAAACTGCCTTCATCCAGATCGAGCAGGCGGCGCGAGATCTTGGGCTGCACATCAATGAAGGCAAGACAAAATACATGGTGGCAACGTCAGCACCGAAGACGAATCAACCAACAACATCAAACCGCACTGGTCAAACACAAACACGAAGAAGAATAAGGATAGGAGAATACAACTTTGAGACCGTTGACAATTTCTCCTATCTAGGGTCGAAAATCACAACCGATAACAACTACGATGATGAAATCCGCGCACGGTTGTTGTCAGCCAACAGAGCCTATTTCAGCTTACAAAGACTGTTCCGCTCGAAACGTCTCACCATAGGGTCAAAGCTCTTACTGTACAAGACTATGATCTTGCCAGTCCTCATGTATTCCTCGGAAACTTGGGTTCTTAGCAAGAAAAATTGCGAACTCTTGGCCGCGTTCGAGAGAAGAATCCTCCGAAGAATTTTTGGCCCCCTACGTGAGGATGGACGATTCCGTAGCCTACACAATGACGAAATCTATGAGCGATACCATGACCGTCCGGTTGTGGATAAAATCCGGCTCAATAGGTTACGGTGGGCGGATCACTTAATCCGTATGGATGAGGATGATCCCACCCGGAAAGTCTATAAGGGCAATATCTATGGTAGAAAAAGAAGACGAGGCAGACCCTGCCTAAGATGGAGCGATGGTGTGGGCCAGAACGCCAGACAGCTTTTAGGGATATCGAATTGGTGCACCTCGGCGCAAAACCGGGATGTCTGGAGTTCCTTATTAAGGCAGGCCTAGACCGGATACCGGTTGTTGCGCCGTTGATGATGATTCTCAGAAACTACCCAACCGAAAAATCTGAAAAAAATCAAGAGGCTGCCACTATATGGTGCCTGGGCTCCGAAATACCTTCCATAGTGATATCTGTACAAATCAAGTTAATAATAGTATATTACCATAATTTTTAATAATTGACTGCGAAACCCCCCTTAAGTTCATGCTAGCACGACGAAATTTCACAGCAATATAGAGTATAACATAGAGCATGATCTTACCAAGTTTGGTGGAAATCGCACTATTACTAACAAAGTTATAATACGTAAAAGTTGTGGCTTCTTCGCAAATTGAAGACTATGAATGACAATATCATCCGAAAGTGGATATTCTCACATAATATATGGATATATTACGTGCTACGTAATAAGAAATACACAAAACCTTTCGTACCTGAAGCGTCCAGCTTCCGGTTTCCCGACTTGTTTCTAGTTGGAATCCCTTTTCCATTATTCTAAAATATTTAAATTTTCTTGGTAAAAATTGATGTACATGAGCTTTGCATATTTCTTTTAAAGCCAATTTCACCCTTCCAACCATGTATGTGTTTTTTCCCCCGATCGATGAACGGAAGAGATTGAAAGCTCTATTAACCGCTGCAAGCGTGACGCGCTCGAACTCCAATATCGAGCGACATTCCGTAATGTGCACTGTGGCAAGGGAGAATTTGCGCTGGTCACGGAAGCGGAAGATGCCGCAGAATGCAAAGATTTCAGAAGTGTATACCGCATCACGAAAGAGCTTGAATGTGGTCGCAAATCTTTTGATAGTGCTGTGAAGAACGTCAACAGTCGACTTTTCATCCACGATGATGAAACGTATCACTTCCGGTGAAATTCCTCCTCATGTGGATGAAATGGCTAGTCACCGCAACGTGCGAATACGGACTGCACCTCCAAGCAAAAGAGAAGTCGTTTCGGCCATCAATGCACCCAAACGGTGTAAAGCCGTTGGACTCGACGGTCTCTCCGCAGAAGAGTTTATCGCTGCATCTGCAGCTACTGCAGATCGGCAACTTCTACTCATACGGAAATCTTGGGAATCCGAGACTTTTCCCAGAGAGTGGAAGAAGGGATTGATGGGGAAGACTTTGTTTTGAATGTTGCAATTGGAGGATTATCTGCCTTCTCCCTGCCGCCCCAGAAATAATATTATAGCTAAAATAATCCTGGAACGCACCAAGGAATTCCTGCATTGCGAGCAGGGTGCCGTGTTTAAATCTTCGTTGCACCTCCACCGGAGTGCTCTATGCAGGAGAGGCATTCCGGAGAAATTAATAGCTATTATCAGAGTGACCTAAGATGGCGCAATATGTGATGCGTTGCACCGAGATAAAATCTCGAGGTATTTTGAGGTCCGCCATAGTTGCATCCTGGGACTGATATTATTTCTTCTTGTTATCGGTGACGTGGAGGTGCTCAATGGACTATGACATCTTGCTTCAAACACCTCGACTACGCTGATGACATCTGTCTGCTCTCTCATTGTGCTCATTGGGTCATGAACCTTGGCCAAATGGCTCTGGATTTAGAAAGAGGGGTAAGTAGAGCTGGACTGAAGATAAATACCAACAAAACCAAGGTTCTCAGTCTGACGGATCATCCCACTTTCCCTATCTGCAATAATGGGCAGAGTATGGAAGGCGTTGATCAATTTTTATATCTAGAAAACGTGGTTTCTGCTGACAGTGGGCCCGAACTGAATGTTGCTCGACGCATTTATAGCACTAGATCCGCTTTCGCTACCTTGTCTTAAATTCGGAAATGCAGATATCTCAACACCAGGATCAAGTTGAGATCGTTCTGTGCTAGTGTTCTTTCTGTATGAGTAGCACATGGAAACTGAACTTCACGGTTACTGAAAGCTTCAAGTCTTCATCAAAATCTGTCTGCGCCGTATCATCGGAGTATGCTGGTCTAACACTATCTCAAATGAAGAATTTGGTCGGCGCACAGACTGACACTGGTACGCACTGTGATCGGAAGGAGGGGCAACAATTGCATTGCGGGTTACTCCATACAGTGGGGTTTACCCTTAAGATGGCCGACGGATGGGTCGTCCCATGGGCACTTTATGCAGAACAGTAGAGGAGTGCATGCATCTCAGGAAATCGTGGCGAGGGTTGAAGATCATTTCGGGTAATCGCGAACAATGGCGCGTAAGTGTAGTTGACGCGCTATACCCCAATAAGGTGTAAATGGTAACCATATATATATAACTTTATATGTGGTTTGGCGTTCTGATAGCCTCTTCATTCCAAAAATCAAATAAAATAATTTGCTGTTCTTAGGAAGCTTCGTGCCTTTTCGTGATAGTCCTTCAATGCCGCCAAAAATGGGAAGAGTTAATAACATGCGAAATTTGCAGTATTCAGATGTCTCTAAGGTTTACGCAAATATAAATGATACTACTACTAGCACAATCGCAGAGGAAGTACTAGAGAGTTTCCCTTTCTTCTCCGCAACTTAGGCAATTCGAATTGTAGGTTATGCTGAGTCTGGCGTCAGGGTCCTCTTTCGGTTAGTGCCTCGGACAGACCACTGTAATTTAGTATGCATTTGTATGAGCCTGTCATAAGAGCTCTCGTAATTGAGTTTTGTTATAAGTCGGTGAAATCCTTTTTGACGGAGCGTGACATTCGCTATCTGAGGTCCGCGACTGTTAAGTAGTGCGAGTGGATTCTGCCCTTAACAGTCGCCAGCGGGACAGAGACTGCACCCGCCGAAGAACTGCTACGAACGGAGCCCCGCCTGACCAATCTGTCAGCCCGCTCATTCTCCTCTATGCTCCTATGATCGGGAACCCGGAGAAGGGGGACCTTGAGCGTGCCGCTCAGACTGTTCAGCGCGTTTCCGCACTGCCGAACCAACCGGGAGGATAGCGTCGAGTACAAGACCTTAATGGCCGTTTGGCTGTCGGTGAGAATGACTATGTTAGGCTTGGAGCTCGGATCATGTCGCAACTATCGACAGGCTTCCAGTATCGCCAGTGCTTCCGCTTGAAATACACTGGCGAAACCTGGAAGACCTTCAAAGTCGATGGGAAATGGCCAAAAGGCCGATAGAAACAGCGACGGTTTGATAAGCTGGGTAGTGATTTAAGAGCCTTTTGACTCCATCCGGATGCGGCCATTGGTCGTGAAAATTGGCGAATCTGAACCAAACGAGTCGAAGCCACTACAGAGAAAAACAATGGCTAAAGAAGAAAAAGCTCTCAATTATACGAAGAAAGTAATAAGTAGAAGTTTGTAGTAAAGCGGCAATTAATTTCGAATTTGATTGCGATCATATTCAATATTGGGATTATCTCTTCCCTTCAGAAAGGGAAACCACTGCACGTTTGCAACACCGGCTATGATTTTGGGGTTCCAATTTCTCGCGCCTTAAATCAAGATATCTAGCATCTTTGATATCATGCCATTGTTGAAAAGTATATTATCTGGCATAGTATAACCAAACGCCAGTCATTTTTGGCCTAATAAACCCGATTAGTCTGATGTCCTAGAGCCCATTTTGCTACTTTTCCTTCTGCCAGACTCTGTAAATGAATGGTCATTTCAATGTCTCCAGGATATCATTGTTTGTGGAGAAAGTTTCTACTCTATTTTGCAATGATTGAGGTTAACCCCATTTATTCACCATATTGAAGGCTCTCTTAAACTTTTCATTATCCTTTTTGACCAGTCGCAGTCATCTACTAGGCATATTTTCCCTATATGGTGAAATTCAAGGTATCCAAAATATTGTAGGAGGAATTCCAGTTCTCCGAGTTGACAAACGATTCAGGCCTAAGATTATTCTAAAAAAATATGATGACAGTAGATTTCAGCTAGGAGCTATAGTAGACAGCTCATTTGTTTAGTTCTAATATGTCTAACACAGCAATAAGGCAATAATTTGGTTCCCCATTCTTCTTCTTGATGAGTTACTGGGCCACAATCAAAAGTGTCTTTACCTCTGGTGTGGATGAAGTTATCAGCAATGTTTCAAAAGGACGCCACAGGACTCGTCTGACTACAGAAATGTGGAGGCGGATTAGTGAACATGAAAGGTTCAGGGTTCTGTCGATCGCTACGAGCGGCATGACCGCAACGCGTTGGAGCTACTTTAATAAAGTAAGGTGAAGGAAGCAGAAGCAATGATTTCGCTACCGTACATCATATCACGAAACCGATTGTTCGTAGCTACAAGCCTTTCGATCGTCCTCTGAAGACGTTAACGGTTGACTTTTCATCCACGATAGTGAATAACTTAAGAGATGAAAGGGATACTTCACCACCATTCATAATCGTATACCATAACATCCGGAGACATTCAATATTTTCGCTGTTATACGCATTTCTTTTGAGCCATGGACATTTGGTGGACATATGGAAACTGTGAAACTCCACGTGGATGCGATCTCCCCATACTTACGAGGAGAAAATGTGGATTTTTTTTCTCTTCCAATATAGCCGTGTGTTAGTGCAAAAAACCTATAGTAGGTCCAAGAGATTATCGATCCCGACTTGGGTCTCTTTCTGGCTACAATGTGTATGGCCATAGGATGTTTGGCAATGCTTCCAACGCATCATAAAACAGGAAAAGATTAGTATTATGGACTGATCATCTCAGCCACAGGCGCAGATATAAATAGCGGCCGAAGAGTCCACTTGGGGCGTGGTGCGCCATTTTGAAGCCACAAACCCTAAGAGCCTTACCGATGTGGGACAGACAATGGGAGCAGGATGTAGTCAGCCCGTGACTTTCACAAAGAATCATAGTTCTCTCGCCTTACAACCAAAAATCTCTTTTAGATCACCAAAAAATTGTTTGCCTAGTGTCCGTATCGTGGCTCTCTATAGGCAACCGCAAAAAAAGAGTCTAAGGGTCTTGGGAATGTGTGCCATGTAAACAACCGCAAACCGCATTTTATTATGGGAAAACCAAGTATTTCTTGACTTAATCCAGGTCTTCGTCATGTGGAATCGGGGGCTGTCAAGTAGTGCGAATAAGCTTCATCCTTCACAGGCAACTAACCAACCAACCAACTGGGTGCAGAATACGCCCACCGAACGACTTTCTAGAACGGAAATCTTGTTGTCCAGTTCATCCGCCCGCTTATTCTGCTTTTAAAGAAGGATAGCTTTGAAGGTGGTACTTCAGGATTTTGCTGTGATTGTAGGGCTTTGCTGTCCAGCAACCAAATTCTCTTAGTCTCACAGGGGGCATCTGCCGGGCAGGACTGCGGCTCCAAAATAGCACCGGAACATACGATTTTTTAGACTCTCTTTATATACTTTTTCAACTCTTAGGATCCAGGATCACTTCCTAATGCATACCTCCCACATTGAAGGAAAGTGACAATATTTGTCGGTCAGTGGCAATATTTGTTCATTTAACGCGGGAAGCGGAATTTGGGTATCGTTTTCTTGGTGGTAAATAGCATCAGTTCCATTTTGGTTGGATTTCTGCCGCACCAGTAGCACCAAGTTGTTGGTATAAGTCACCACCTTCACAGAACATTGGAAAGATGGTGCTGGTCAAGGTCTACCTCCCAATCAAATAGGATTACCTTGATTTTTAGCATACATACCATCCATTGAATAAGATACCCCTCCAATCCTACTTTGATTGGAGCCTCTTCGATGGCTTTGGTATTCAATTTGTTCAATACTCCCTCTATATTCAGGGAGGCAGCTGAACTTACTTGTATTGTAACGACTCCTCGGCCATCCTGATCATCTCGTTAAAAGTAGTTTCTGTTTCGTTCCGATAAATCTCTACAAGCCACGGGACACCCCCTTTCTACTATTTACCGATTCGATATTCTCAAAGGGCTTAGGCTGCATAATGTCCAAGCGGGGTTCTGACGCACAGTGGTCCTCGTTAGTGGCGAAGACTATCTAGAATAGCAGCTCCAGGGTTTCATTAGAAAGTTCCGGCCAGGAGCCCGCCAATTTTTTACGAAAAGTTGGACCCCTATGCTCCTAGCTCAGAATTTTACAGGGTCTCGCTGCGAACTACTGCAAACCAGTTCATTCTTCGGTGGAAAGGTCTGTCATGCATATACTTCATCACTTTCTTTGCATACAACTATATATCGTTTTATCTATCCTATTCAGTTTATATAGCAGTGAATAAATAAGAAAAGTGAAAAATGTGGCGTCGTTTTCTTCGCTAATAAGATTTTATTTTTGCATAAACTCCGGTATTTCGGGAACAACTTATTCTCTTCCTTAGTGCTGGAATTGATTGTTCCCGAAATATCGGTAATTACGCCAAGAAGACATTTTATTAGGAAACGACTATACTATTCTTGGTGTTCTATCTTGATCGTTAAAAATTTTATCTTTTAATCAAAAGGAAGAAAGTTCAAATCGAAACATCTCAGCCAACTTTGCTCTCTCTGGTGACTGATCCGTGAGTGGCTTACGAAATGGGATAATTCCTTCGTGTGGGATGTCTTCTTTGTTCTTATGTAGGTCTCCTTTTATGGTACTCCTTTGTGGTGTGGATATGTCTCCTCTCCTTGAAGACAAGCATAAACATCTATGACGCAACCTGAATTCGAACCTGGGGCTCGAAATCGAAAGGGTAGCGTTTCCATGTCATCGGTCTGTTATTATTTAATTAAACGGATGTTAACAGTATCATAAACATATGTGTGCTTCTGAAATGTAGTTCCATCTTTCCCATTTTCCTTGAACAATAATTCTCATTCCCCATTCCTGATAAGTTCAACTAACAGATAACTATCCGCATGAAATCTGGTTCAACAATTCAATGGCAGAGAACTCAATTTCCTCCAATTAATCTGATAAACTACTGCATCCTTCTCGACTTCATCGTAACGAACATTAATGACATCAAATCGTTTAGTCTCTGACCTACATATGTAAGTATCTAGTCCTGCCGAGCCATCTATCTTTAAACGAGAATATCTTTCTCGGAACATCTAAACATTTATCCCATGGTCATTATGCTTCACCAAAATAACATCAATTTAACAAATCCTGTAATCTTGCAATGGTTGTCATTATCTTGATCCTGTAGAAAGAGATGGATCTCGGCTTGCCTGTCACCCTCTCTGCTCGTCTATAATCGTTGTCTCATCGATTTCGCATTGATTTCCTTTCGATTCCTCTGAATTACACGGAGACGACATTGAACAATCCTCGTCATCAATTCGGTATCAATTTGAATACATAAACCCTAGCTAGCGGTGGATATTGCCGTATCGTGTCCGGGAAGATGAAACTACGACACGGCGGCTTATCGGAACACAACCCCAAAGGAATGGCGGTCAGCTCGAAAAGGACTCCCTTTGGGAAAAAAGCAATCATTGGCGATAGTATCTTTGCTGTGTTGTTTTTATTGTTAGAATTATTGTCGGTATCGCGTTTTGTTTCGTTCCCTTTTTTACGGTTGCACTTTCTCCTACATCACTCATAGAAGAGGCTTCAGAATACAAATCGGTTAAGTAGTCAAAATGTGCAACAGAATGGTGAATCCTTTTTGCAGGATGTCTGGGAAAATTCAATCAACATGGGGTTGACTTGTATTTACAATGGAACTAAGTATCTATTCTTTTGTGCGAATGAAGGGAAGGGGAAGGAACGGACTGGAAGCTGATAGAAGTGGGAGAGGTTCTTCCCTCGCAGGACATTTTTTAAGACCTACTGTTACTGAAGTATCAGCTTCCTGTTTTTCCTATCATTGCCTTCAGGCACATTTTTCAGATTGTCAGCTTTAATTTGAGTTACCAATTTTTTGTTGTAGTACATTTCGTTGAGGATTAAGGAGTCTAGGAATCATTCTGGAGCACTGACGTTTCACGCTAGCTGATTTGTATCATTTGGTCTCCTTGGAACGAAGTATCATTTCTATTTCCAATATCATAAAGAACATTTCGTAAAAGCATTTCGTCCATAATTAATACCATAAATGCTCGGGTTAGTGCTCGGATGCTACAAACTCTAATTTAGTCCTACGATTTTGGCATACAGGCACATCAGCTCTCGGACATACTGTGTCGGGGTGCGACGGTTTCATCAATACAATCGGCCAGCAACACCCTCACACGTGGAACATCATTACGAGGCAGTGTAATGGCAGGTGGAGTGGACACAGGTGACTACGATGTACCGCATCCGCATCCTTATACACATCATTATATGCAAACGACAGCATCCATCACCCCACCACATTCGGCCATGAGTCTGGTGGGCTCACGTCCTGGATCGGCTGGTGGCTCAGGACATGGTTCCGGATCGGGCTCGAGCCCAGGTGGATGTGTAAGTGGGAGTGGCAGTGGAATGGGTCGAAGTGGTGGAGGCCGAAGTAGTGGAGGTGGTGGAACGGGAAGTTGTGATGATAGTGGCGGTGGAGGTGGTGGAAGTAGTGGAGGACGTAATAGTGTTTTAGGCGATTTGATAGGAGGCGGCGGTGGTGTGGGTATTGGAATTAGTTACCAGGAATGTATACATTATGAGAGATTGCCGATACCGGTGCCTATACCCACGGTGCCGCCACCACCACCCCTGCATTCCGAGGAGGAAATTGAACCAGCTTACGCTACAGGTATTGTACTTTATTAAATTGCTCATGATCGTAATTTCCATTTTATAGAATATGATTGGAATGATGCATTTTCCGAGGTTATTTTATTTCGTTTGCAAGCGTTATCGTAATTGAAATTTAAATGATACTGTACAATTGGGAGTTTTTGAAAATGCAGGACAGGAATCCCACAAGGATGCAGCAAACATGCGTTTTAAAGGAATAGTTCGAGAAACGCTTCAAAAAAAAAATATGTCCGAAAAAAAAACGTTCTTAGAAAAATACTGGGACCGGGCTTTTTAAGACTTTCAAACCAAACTCACGGTTGGGTGATAACGAGATGATATAACAAACAAGTCGAGAAACCGGAAGCTGGACGCTTCAGGTACGAAAGGTTTTGTGTATTTCTTAGTACGTAGCACGCAATATATGCATATGTTATGTGAGAATATCCACTTTCGGATGATATTGACATTCATAATCTTGAATTTGCAAAGAAGCGACAACTTTGACGTACTATAACTTTGTTAGCAATAGTGTGATTTCCACCAAACTTGGTAAGATCATGCTCTATACCCTATATTGTTGTGAAATTCCGTGGTGCTAGCATGAACCTAAGGGGGGTTTTGCAGCCAATTACTAAAAATTATAGTAATATACCAGGTATTCGGGAGCCCAAGCACCATATAGTGGCAGGCTCCTGATTTTTGTCAGATTTTTCAGTTGGGTAGTTTCCGAGAAAGGCCCCCTTAAAGGAATGATCACTTTCAACCTCTCGCACTCCCCACATTTCCAACAAATGTCAATGGCTTCGAAAAGTACTAACCGAGACCTTTAATTTGATACCCCACATGACTATATTTGATGAAAAAAAATGTACACCCCCCTTTTACATGTACGGGGACCCCCCCCTAAATTCGTTGTAAAAAGATGAAACTCACTGTATGCGTGAGCATTCACAGTTCCCAGCTTTCTACCAAATGTCAATCGCTGTAACCGTCTCCGAGAAAAATGCGTGTGACGGACAGACAGACAAACAGACAGACGGACAGATTAGAAGGAGGAAAGCGTACAACGAATGTAGGAAACTCGACTAGCGTTCCGAAGCCCAAGACGAACGATAACGATGGATGGACTAAAGTTACCAACAAAAAAGCGAAACGAAAAGGAAAAGTGCAAACTCGTCCAGATGCGATTGTTATCTCCAGTAGGGGAAATCTTTCCTACGCGGAGATACTCAAGAAGGTCGAAGCTGATCCCGACCTAAAAGATCTGAGCGAAAAAGTGAACAGAATCCGAAGAACCCGGAAAGGGGATCTCATGTTCGAGCTGAAAAGATCCAGTGTAGGGAAAACTGATGACTTTCAATCATTGCAGGGTCGCTCAGGATTTACTTGAGCAGACCACGTTTGAATCTGAGATGGAAATTGCCATCATAATTGAACCGTATAGAAACCATCACGGTGGTATATGGGTCACAAATTCGACTGGTGGAGCGACGATATGGGCTTGCGGTCGACAGGCCGTACAATGTTCTGCAAGTAAAGCAGCCAGCGGCTTTGTGTGGGCGAAAATAAGTGGTGTATATGCGTTCAGCTGCTACGCCCCACCAAGTTTGACACTGTCTGAATTCGAGCAAATGCTTGATAATCTTGTCCTTCACGCAAGGGGACGAAGTCCAAAGGTGATTACTGGTGATTTCAATGCTTGGATCCTTGAGTGAGGTAGCAGAGAATCAAATGCTAAGGGGCGCAATTTATTGGGAGCTTTTGCGCAATGCTGACCACATTGCCTCCTAGTGTACCGTTACGGTCTTGAATGAAGTGCTCTAACACACTTCAAGGCCCTGATCTAACATGGATTGTTGCGCCAACGATTATTATTATTTTGCGCAGATGGACATAGTTTTGGCTAACGAAGGTGCTGTAAACATCTTTCAGAAAGGGGGGGGGCAGGCTTGGTTGTGGACCTGATCTTTGTCAGCCCTGCTCTGGCGCGTGGTATGTCCTGGTGCGTCAGCGAACGCTACACCCAAAACGATCACTAGGCAATCTTCTTGGAGACATTTGTCCAGCCACAGGGCAAAAAACTATCATGCCCGAAACCGAAAAAACTTCAGGCTAGTCTGCAAAATCTTTGGATGAGCAGACCTTCATGGAGGTGTGGTTAGATCAACCTGATAAAGCGGGCGCCTCTACCAAAAGAGCCGTCCATTTGGCTTAACGCATTGTCAAAGCATGTGACGCATCCATGCCTAGGAGGTGTTTATTTCCCGCCTTCGATCAGCCTGCCACCGAGCCAGAAGAGCGGCTCAGAGGGCAGTAGGTAGAGTCGTCGATCAGGGGCAAAAAGGGTGCGCCTATAAGGCAGCCCGCAAAACCCCCAAGCTCGCCATCCAGCGAAGCAAGAGGAAAAGCTTTAAGGAGCTCTGCTCGGAAGTGGACATTAACCCGTGGGGGAGTGTTTATAGAATCGTGATGGGACGATTCAGAGGCCGTTCATCTCCGCAGATCACGTGTCCCACGCTGTTGCTGAAAATCGTCCAAGGGTTATTCCCCCAGCAAGAGGAGAGCACCGACATATTCCAGCCACCTTTGAATGTGACGGCAATTCCCCCAGTCACCAGAGGCGAGCTGTTAGAGATCTGCGGTAGAATAGGAGACAATGAAGCACCGGGCCTGGACGGACTACCGAATAAGGCCCTTAAGCTTGCCGTGAAATCCAGGCCGGACATATTCGCTGAGTTGTTCGAAGCGTGCATGTCCGAGGGAATATTTCCAGCGGCATGGAAGCGGCAGAAGTTGGTACTTCTGCCTAAACCGGGTAAACCGCCTGGTGGACCATACCGACCCACATGTCTTCTGGGCACGGTGGGGAAAATGTTAGAGTGGGTAATCTATAATAGATTACTCCCTGTTGTTGAGAGCCAAGGCGGCCTTTCCAATCGACAGTATGGGTTCCGTAAAGCCAGATCAATCATTGATGCCATCAAATTGGTTACTGGCTTAGCCGAAGATACAATCTACGGAGATAGTAGTACCAGCAAATATTGCGTGGTAGCAACTCTGGACGTGAAAAATTCATTCAATTCGGCCAATTGGAATCTAATACGCAAATCTCTAGCGAAGGTTGGTATTCACGCCTATCTCGCTGCAATTGTCGATAATTATTTGACTGAAAGGAGGCTCTGGTATGACACCGATGACGGACCCGAGGAGTACGTTGTTTCCGCGGGTGTCCCGTAGGGCTCCGTATTGGGCCCACTACTGTGGAACATCATGTACAACGATGTACTTAATCTTCCCCTTCCGGAGGAGGGCACAGTGGTGGGTTACGCCGGTTGTTGTCGCAAAGCATCTTGAAGATGCTGAGTTATACTCAAGCGGGGCAACCAGTGCTGTTAAAAGTCGGCTAGAGATCTCTGGTCTGACACTTGCGGAGGAAAAAACAGGAGCGGTCCTCATCACTAAGCGTCGGAAGAGAAATTACGCCTGCATTAGAATCGAGAATCATATCATCACTTCCAAGCCGACCATCAAATACTTGGGGGTGGTGATAGACAGGAAGTTCAGCTATAGGCAACACGTGCAATAGGTTTGCGATAAATTACCCACTGCTAGTATGGCCCTGGCGAGGATGATGCCGAACGTTGGAGGGCCACGGCATAGCTCTAGGTTACATATAGGCAGGGTGGTGACCTCAACCATGCTGTATGCAACCCCAGTTTGGAGGGAGGCGTTGCAGATGTCATTTAACACTAATAAACTGAGTGTCGTCTACATGAGGACAGATCTGACTGTATGCTCTGCCTTCAGGACTGTCTCAGATGATGCAGTATTCGTCATCGCAGGAATGATGCCGATTGACATCTTGGCAGATGAGATGACGAATATATACAATGCGAAGCCAATCTTGTCCTTTCTGCAGATAAAGAACGCTGAGAAGGAGGAATCTATAAATAGATGGCAAGAGCGTTGGGAACGCTTGGGAAAGGGTCGGTGGACTCACAGGCTCATTCCTGCCATCAAGGAGTGGTTGGAGAGACGACATGGTGAGATTAATTATAATCTCACCCAGTTTCTCACGGGGCATGGAGGATATCGCCAATACCTGCACAAGTTTAAATTGGAAACTTCACCCGACTGTCCAATTGCGATGGAGTCCCAGAGGAACGAGAGCATGTATTCTTCCACTTTCCGAGATTTGTGGAAGAAAAGAGAAATTTGGAGGAGACTCTTGGAGAGGTGCTGGTACCAGAAAAGCTGGTGTCGAAAATGGTAGCACATCAAGAAAATTGGAATGCGGTCAACTCCATGATCGCATCTATCCAAAATAAATTGCGAAAAGCAGAGAAGAGGAGAAAAGTGCGGTCGCATGCGCCGCGTATAGAAGAAAGGTGACTAAGCTTGAATGAACTGACTCCGCCCCGTGATGTAATACCTTATGGTGGTTCCGCGGGGCAGGGAGGGAGTCGGGGGTGGTTTTAGTGGGTAAAAAACCCACACACTGGTGTGTACAGACCAATGTCTTTTGGAGATTTTCACCTCTTGAAATAAAGGCAAACAGACAGACAGTAAATCGATTTTAATAAGCTTTTGCGTCGAGTGAGACTATCTTTGCCGGGATGAGTTTGAATAACTCTGGCGAGCGGCCACGTTGATGGAGGATACCGCTCGTCAGAAATGAGAACCAATGATCCTTCTTTGATGTCGTGATGCGATGTTTTCCATTTAGAAATGGACTGATGAGATTGCAGATATTCCGCTAACCAGCGTTCCCAGAAATATTGCAAACGTTCCTGGATCCGTTGAAAATGAGAGAGTCGTGAAATAGGTACATCGGTGAGTGTAGGCTCAGGAATGGAATTGAAGGGAGCACCTCTGATGAAGTGTCTAGGCGTGAGGGCAGAAAGATCATCTGGATCCTCAGTGAGAGCACTAAGCGGTCGTGAGTTGAGAACGGCTTCAACTTATGCGAGGAACGTCGAGAAGTCTTCGTAGGTGAGAAGCGTGTGGGCGATCGTTCGTTGCAGTTAGTATTTTCCGGATTTTAGCGCTGCTGGTGCTCTAGGTGGATTGAATCTCCAATGGGTCCGTCATTTACGAGAACTTGGCGCAAATGTTGCGATTTTTGTGCACTGCTGTTGAGAAGCCATTGAAGAGTGATGTCAGCACCCTTGAAATTAGTACCGCAATCACTAGTGAATGATTTGCGAATCCCACGGCGACTAGTGAAGTGGCGAAACGCCTTGAGAAATCCCTCGGTGCTGTAATCCGTGATAGCCTCGAGGTGGACAGCAGATGTTGAGAGACATGAAGACGACGATCCAGGCCTTGTAGGTCCGAACTACGCGTGCTTGATAATATTTGAGAGACACTGGTCCCGCGTAGTCAACTCCTGTATGCCCGAACACCAATGAGGGTTGTAGTCGTTTCGCAGGAAGTTGACCCATTAACTGCTGAGCACGTATTTCTCGTATACGTGTACAGGTGATGCTATCCATGTATCTTGACGTGTGAGAGGTCAGATGTGAGATTTAGCCAGCGTTGAATTTTGAGGTTTGTGAGATCAATCAATTCACTCCTGAACGTTTTCCAACGATAAGTTATCTGAGGAGTTAGTGGGCCATCCCATCCAATCTTTTCTATAATAGTTATAAGTCCTGCATCAGAATTTTGGCTCGGACAATGACTGGTCAGATTAATTCAAGAGGATCAAACAACTGTGCTGTTTCTGACAGTATGATGCGTTTCGTGATGGCCGAAGTTTGAGATGTATGTAAAAGTCAAAATGTCCGGAGGACATTTCCAGGACATTCCCAGAATTTTACACATAGACTCATCGAACTGGTGAGATGTATTCCTGCTGAGACTTGATGAGTTGACTTTACAGAACGATGGATGATTGCTTTTCCACTTCGCTACTGGAAAACACCCGGTGAGACAGACAGCTTCAACCTGAGACGTGAGAGAGTATCAGCACCTCCGGTAATGTCGTCGACGTAGCTACCCTTTCCAAAAGGTTCGTTTGCTAATGACAACTTGTGGCCCTCGTCAATGAGAAGTTATTTAAGAACGCGACCTGCTAAGTATCTAACGGTTGTAAGACCGTACATTGTAGGCTCACTGGTGCTTGATTGATTATCAGTCCAAAGTATTCTCTGGAACTTCCAGTAATCTGGATGAACATCGATTTGACGGAACATTTTGGTAATGTCCGCCGTAAAGATGAGTTTGTGCTGCCTACATCGAAAATGTCTGCTTGAAGTTTCGGACCGGTATGCAACATATCGTTGAGTGAAATGCCTGTGCTTGATTTACAGGACTCGTTGAACACGACTCTCAGCTTCGTAGTGAGACTATCTTCACGCAATACGCCGTGGTGAGGAAGGTAAAAGCTCTCAGTAGGTGATGCCTTATCTTCTGAGACTTTTTTCATGGGACCTAGGGATTTGTACTCTTTTAGAAAATGTGAGTACAACTTAAAAAACACAGGCTGGTGAGAAATGCCTAGTTAGCGATTTTTCTGCGATATGCTTCATTTGTCCGAGTTGTGAATCATTTGATTTGAAGAGAAAGCGCACCACATACCGACCTGCACTGTCGCGAGTATGTATGCTCTGGAAATATGCTTCGCATTCTGCTTCTTCGGCGCTCAGGGAATCCTCCCGATGAGACGAGGCACCCTCAATCTCCCAGAGTTTGGAGATGTTATCATGTAGCTGCTCATTTGAGATTGTGAAATCAGTATGGGAAGATGCACTGGACTGCCATCGACTGGACCAAGAATTGTCCATCCAAACATGGTGTTAAACGCCGGAGGCTCATTTGATGAACCGGATTTAACTCCAGGTCTTAGGATTTTGCCGTGGGAGTCCCCACCGATTATACCGTTAATCTTGACAGGTGAGAGGAAATCTGGGTCAGCTAGTTTAAGATTATGAAGATGAGGCCAACTCTTCGCGAATATTTCGACTGACGATAATTTGACGGTGAGATTCGGGAGAATGTGAACTCTGCCTGTTGAGTTGAGATTCTTGATACCAATGTAAAGGTGACAGCTCCTTCTGTTTGTGCAGATGAGGTATTGCCTATTCCAACAATTGGAATGTAGACATTTGAGACAGCGTGGTTGAGATTGCAAAAGAGTTTCTGAGAGATGAGGGTGATCTCCGATCCTGGATCGATGAGAAGTCTTACTGGGTGAGAATTTCATGACGATGTTAAAATAAGAGGTTGAGCAGTTGCCAGCAAAACTGTTGGACGAGATATGATATCAGCTTTGAGGTGTTGATGAGACTTTCGCACTGAGTTGAAAGATGCTGAGATGCGAGATGATGACGCTAAATCCTGGAGATATGAGCTGTCAGTTTGAACTGACTGATGAGAACTACACCAAGGTAAATTTTGTGTTGCCTTTTCCTGGCTGCTAGACGTTGTTGGATTAGCTAAGCCGGGTTGAGTGTTTTGATGAAACGGTTTTCTGAAGAAGCGGGAGTGGTGCAGCATTGAATGATGTGCCGCGCGACAAATCTTACAGCGCCTTGTACTACGGCAAACTTCCACTTGATGCATACCGAGACACTTAATGCAGAGAGCGCGAGATGTTACCAGATGAAGCCGTTGATCTGCGTCTAATAACTGGAAATTCGGACATCCTACTGCAAAATGATTTCCTCCGCAACAAGAACAGTAGTTTGATTTAAATGACAGCGTTGAAATGACCTCGGGTATCGGCGTTTGGTTGCGAACATCTGACTGAGTAAGATTGCAGCTTGACTGATAATTGGCGGATGAATTAGATGAGTTAGACGTTGGCTTATACTTGACGAACTGAGAAGAGTTTGAATTGATGATCGCGTCACATGAACATGAGGTGCTTTGAAAGTTTGTGATTTCCCAGTATTGGTTCTTCCAGGCTGAGTCTTCTCTTTGCCTTTCTGAATTAGCCTACCTTCCATAGTTTCTAGTGCGCGTGCGCGGCACATCAGAAAATTAGTGAGTCGTTCTAATGCTGGATACTTTGTTACAGATCCCAGTGTGAGCTCCCAGTCCTCACGAGTTTACAGGTCAAGTCGATGAGTTGTGAGGTGTACCATTAGCAGATCCCAATGTTGAACTGGCGATCCTAGCGCCTTAAGTGAATTGAGCACCTCGGTCACTGTGTTGATGACAGTGTTTAGTTCCTTCGAGGTCCTGGACGCCATCCTAGGAAGCGTAAAAGTCGGTTCAACTGTGCAGAAATAAGAAGTCGCTTGTTCTCATATCTAGTCTGCAAAGCTGTCCAGGTGGTTGTGAGATAGTGCGTTCTGTCAACCTCGATGACACTCTGTTTCTCGACGACCGACAAAAATAGAAATTTGAATGACGGCCAGTCGATGATATTGCCAGAGAATTCTGGTGGCTTGATTGTCGTCAAGGGTGCACGCTGCTGTACCGACTCTTGAAATGAGGCTTTGAAGGCTGCTGAGGGATGAGAACGAGGCTCTAGCTCGTTTATGCGTGCTTTGGGAGCGGATTCCGCTTTGACGAACTGTACCTTGGCTTTTAGGTACCATTTGTCCTTAAAGTAAGGAATCTCTAGAGGCAGTTCGGCCTTTGAAGTCATGATCCTCTCATGATCACGAGATATTTTCTCCCAGGCATCAGTAACCATGACCAACTTAGAATCCGCCTCGAAGGTAATGTGCTGGGCGATATCACCGCTGCCCACTTCTGTGGTTATCTGCTCCACGTATTCAAAGTTGATCTGTTGGGTTATAATTAACTTTGGAATAGCCATAGTTATCTGATGAGAGAAAAAAACACGCTACAAGAGAAAAGGAACTAAGCGAAGAGAGCGTCAAAATGATATTGATAAACGTCAAGCGGTGATGTAGTTAGAGAACCGCTGTAAATTTATACGAGTTTGGTTCAGAAGAATGATGTCCTGCTGAATTGCCGCTTGAAATCCGTTTTGACTTTGTTAAGTCAGCGCTAACGCAGGCAGGGTACTGTCGACTACACGATGAGAAGCGGGAGATTTGAACAGGAATCAATTTATGATTTATATCCTATAGGCAGCCGGACAATATTATATTGGATAGAAAATTAAGGCTGTCCGATACTTGTATTCCACACATGAAATTTCATCCCCATCAGAATAAATCCCTTGGCGACAGAAAAAAAGGATATTTCGCACGAAATACATGACACCATTTAAGGCCCCTTTGTTGAGAACAAAACATACATTTATATTTATTATACTCGAGCAGGCTCCGTAAAACCTCCTCGGAGGCGAGAGTGCTTTATTCAGGGCTGCCTTACTTATCCCGGCTGCTTGTTTCGCCCATCATCTCCTGGAGTAGTTGCATGCACAACTTCACAACCCTTATAAACTACAAACACACCATGATGGGGAAAGGGTCTGATTTTATGGTTCCGCAATGCATAATGATACGTCACATAGTAAAACAACACAACAATTGAGTCATACATTCGTTTTAACAATAAAATGCGGAAAAGCGCTTGGCGTGATGCAAACCTTGACAACCAAATAAGCATGAAAACGGCAAAATTGAAGCAAACTGCCAGACAACTGGGCATGAGGATAATTAGGCTCCGTAGTTATTTTTTTTTTTGAATACGGCTAATTATTGCGAAAATTTTTTCGAAAGCTCCAGGCATCGTTTGAATGAACAATAAAATATGAATCACAGTGTTTTATCCTTGCAGATAATAATCCACATGATGACGCGGATTTTATGATTTAATGAGCGCTTTTTCCAGGTCATGCGAATAACTGCAGGCTAGAAGATAATTTTCCAGCATTGTAGAACGTACTCGTAAATCAGGATATGACGCATGATTAACATATTCGAGTTGATGTTCGTTTTGGAGGCCTAAGGGTCTTTACAGCTGTTTACGTTGAAAACTGTGCCTACTTCGGTGCTCTGTACGTCTATAGAACACTCAGGATAACATTCACGTAGACTTTCGACTGGCCTCAATGGATTTACAAAATAATACGTGCTCACCAGTTCGGCTCAGTTAACATGAAGAGGATGGGCGTCTTGAATTTAAATTACTTATTCTTCTCACGTTCTTTGAATAAGTATAAGAGAAACAAAACAAAGACGTGTTCCTTCGGTTTGTTTTCGTTATATGTGCAAGTGAAAGTGGGAAAGAACGGAACTGGATTCACACTGCCTCTTCTACTTCCCTTGAAACTTTCAACCGAAGTATTCAGGGCAAAACAAATAGTGGAGTTATACCAAGTCCTTTAAACATTAACATCAGTCAGTATTAACGAACGTCTTCAGCAGCCCTCATCTTACTTTGACATAGACATATTCCAAAACAGAAGCGACTCAAAAGGAGTCGCCTACCTCATTCGATTTAGGAGAGACATTCTAAAGAAGGAACCGGGAGTTTTCTTTCTTTTTAGCATTTGTCCCTGTCGCTAGCAAGGTTGGCTGAAAATACGCTTTTTTTTGTTCGAAGTAAAAGGTTTGGTCCTGATGGTGTTGGGAAGCTTTCAAATCATCATTTAACGTCGATTTTTCGGTTGTCCTGTCGCTTTCTTAACTAGTGAGTTCCCATCAGCGTGAATTACGTAACTAGGCCATTAAGATGCCTCGCTCGTAATTTTCCCACGTTGGGCGCAACGATTTAAAATCATTTATCCGTACGAATGTGACACAATCGACAATCCTTCTTTCTGATCTGACCCCCACCCAATTATTGTACTTTGTATCTACGTCCCCTGTGCTAGTCTTTTCTACCTCTACGAAGAGTTGTTTGACCGCTTGTCGGAACACTTTGCTTTCAAATTCCCCTCCCTCGCTTTCTTCCTCTGCGGAGATTTTAACATCTCCATGCTCAGTTGGCCTAGTCGTACTAGCCTTCCTATTTCTTCCAAAAACTTCTTCCACTCTTCCCTTCTACTCTCTTTTTTTATAAACGTTTCTTCTACCCTGAACTTGAACACCTTATAAAACCTCTTGGGCCGCACTCTCGATCTCTTTCAAGCGCCATCTCTCTCTATTTGCTCGTCCACCCTTCTATGCCAAAACTAACGTTCACCACCGTCCACTTGAATTTGATGCAGAGCTTAGACGTCAAAACTGCATGTAATTCTCTTAAGTTCAACTTCCGGGAAGCCGACTTTGACGGTCTCAACTCGCTTCAATTAACTGGGATCACATATTATCAAACTCTACCTGTTATCAAGCTCTTCGCACCTTCTATAATGTTCTGTCCAATTTCCTCTCCTGTTATGTCCCTTCTCCTCCTTATTGTCTTCGTTCTTACCCAGCTTGGTTCACCAGGGAGATCTTTAATAACATCCGGTAGAAGTTTCGGACTTCAAAGAATGACGCCGACCTTCCCCACTCCACTGTCAATAAGATGATTAAAATAGTTCATAAGAGATAACTTGTTGAGCGTTGAGGGCCACCCTTGCCCACGGTAACTTGAAACCGCGTCGCATACTCACTATTCCCGTAACCCCATCCAGTCTTTCCCTTCTTCCATCAACTTTGCTGATACTCTCTTCCGTGTCGACTGCCTCAACCACTGCGTCCTCTACGCCTTTTCTTGATGTAGACTGCTCCGAACCTCTCGCCATTCCTCTCCTCACGCCTTCTTTAGTTCCTCGTAGCCTAGAGACCTCATTAGTAATCTCGACACCAATATCGGTCCTGGCCCCAATAGGCTTCCTATAACCTCTTCCTTGTTAACTGTAAAGAACACATTCCCCTCTCCTTTTTATTATCTTCAAGAAAAGTTTAGAAGAATGCTACTTTCTTCATCTTATCATGCTACTTTTCCCACCTTATTATCCCTATCCTCAAGAGCGGAGATCCTCCCACTAGCTGTGAACTACTGTCGAATCTTTCTTTTTAACGTTTTGTGTTCAACAAAACCTCATTAAAATCGGCCCACTGGCTGTTTGTTTGGCACTATTC